>NC_139047.1:7824145-8424145 GCF_965140915.1 Aythya marila | reverse complement strand
ATCTGCAGTCTATAATTCCTATCACCTCTCATTTGCTCACGGCTTTGGCAATTTAGATAAAATCAGCACTCCTTGAGCAAGGGAAGAAGTCTGTGGAGGTGGAATTCCTCTCTCTAATTATCTTTCCTCATTCAATCCTGCTTTGATTTCTGTCTGAAACACCAGGAATCTAAATTCATTTGACTGACATTTCTTATTCGAGGCTATTTAATACGAAGCAACAATGCAGAAGGAAATAGACAGAACTATTTGCTGAGGGATCAATAAGAAAATTGCTGCTTTGTTTTTACTCATTTTAATCGCTAATTATATGGAGCAGTAGAACGAGATCTTTGGATTTGTGGAGGCTTTCACTGACGTATCCTTCGCTTTTGTCCCCGTCTCCACTACTCCAGTAGCTGCAATCCTAAGAAGCAGTGCGACGTGCTGCTGGGGCTGCCGCCCCATCTACTGCTCAAAGATGATCAGCAGATGTAGAAGATGCCCCTGAACGAATGTGCAGCTGAGGAAATGAGACATGACACGCACATCTTCTGCTATTGTGTTGTCGGTGTAACTTGAAAATGACACTGTAATAAACCGTGATGTTGCTTGACACCAAAAGCAGCTTTTCAGGAGGGAAAAACTGAGAACAATTATCAAAATAGAAGTAGGCCTCAGCAGTACGAGGAGCACACGGCCAGCAAATGAGAAGGCTGCAGTGGCACGAACTACAAAACTTTTCTCAGCCACCTCTTCTTCCCCATCCCATCAAGTTCAAACTGCATGGACTTGCCTCCAGGACTTTCCTTCCTCGATCTGACCATCTTGCTCATGTGCAAGTGCCCCTTTGCTGTGGCTCTCACCCAGCTCCGCACCTCCACGGGTGACTCAGCCCTTCCTGCCCACTGATTTTATGAACGCCTCAGCACTTTCTCCCACCAGCCGTGTTTTGGGATCTTATTTCCAGACCCCTTTCAGAAAGCACTTTGCCCCAGGTGCACTGATTCATCCGATTTATGGGCCATTTCCCCTGTAACTGCACTACGACTATGGGATGCAGGCCAGAAAAGTCCTCTATTTATCTCCATAGGCAAGCAGAGTACCAACAAACTGGGAACCAGTGAAGGAACTGGGAACCAGGGAAAAGATATCCCAAAGTTTTGCTTCCTGATCCTTTCATCTACTTCATTTGCTCTTATTTTTCTCCAGACCATGGCAATTACTCTTTTGGTTGTTAAGGGACCCACTAGGCAGCTCTGCCAGTCTTCACAAGTTCCAGAATCTGGATTTCAAGTTTTATCCCCCACGGAGCAGGGATGCTTTCCATCACCAGTTAACAGCAGTCCCTGAAAAGAAACTCCCATCCCTACCGAGAAACGAAGCTGAGAAAATACGGAGGGTTTCTGAAGTATGAAGGAGAAAGGACACAAATCAGAGGCTCTGCCATTCCCACATGGACAGAGCAAACACTTTATTGGTGTTCCTTAAGGTGATATTCTGCAAAAAAAGGGCTAAGATTAAAGGATCATAAAAGGCTTGGGCCAGAAGGTGATTTACACACTCCACCTGTCCATGGCACAATAATCTCTTGGAAGACTCTCTGGGGAAAGATTTGTTAGGAAGGATTTCAGGACATTGAGAGATATCGGTGCAGAAACTTTCTTCTCACCGTTGCCTGACATGAAAGGAAGTTTGCAGTGCCCAGCTGGACACAGACACACACCCACACACCAGCTGCACCCTACACCCTTATGCTTCAAGGCGTGTTTTGGGCAACGGACGTATCATGAAACCAGAGGAGCAAACCTTTTGTGGAAGGTAGCAGTACCATTACTTGGGGAAACCAGTGCAAAGCACCTAACACAGCCTTTTCACCCAATTTTCACTGGTGACCCTCAGGAGAACTGGCGAGGAAATTCCTTCTTCATGTCATTGTCTGTGCAGGGGCTGACACAAGCCACGTTGGGAAGAAGACGTGACTGATACCTGACCACCATTTGGGAGCTTTTGTGAGCAAAGCAAGTAGGAATCAGCACCAAAATGCCCTTATCAGTCTCAGCACTGGTTCTGCTTCACCTCTCCTCCTACCTGTCACTTCGAGAGAGCACAGAAGCACAAGCAAGGATGCAGACCCTGGACACCCTTGCTTACACACCTCACCTAAGCTCACAGCCCAACTGCAAAGCCTTGGTCTCAGGTGTTGTCAAATGGGAAACATCTGCAGCTGGCAAAGTTCATTAACAAAGGAAGAGGGAAGGAAAATTAAAACAGAGAATAGAGAATACACATGACTAATAAAGATTTTATGTGCCTGAGCACATAATGATAAACTTGATAGATGACATAAACAAACAAACAAAAAAGGCAGCAAAGGAAACACGATGAGAACCAGGATACACTGTGAGCAGGGGAAATCAGGAGGCCAAACCAGATGTGGATACCGTATCTCCTAATCTTTACTTTTGCTCCCATACACACAGCAGCTCTGCACCGTTTTCACGCTCTCGTTGGGAGCAAGTGCCAGCACATGTAGGAATTAGACTTGCTAATGTCATCCAGCCACTCCTCACGGTGAATGGGGCTGCCTTTCTTACAGGGCTGGGACCATAGCTCCTTCCCTAGTCCGTAGGATTCATAACCTCCAGAAGTGTCATACCTCCCAGAGCTCTATGGCTGAGGGCTCGAGTCACCCAAAAAGCCTGGTGGGCAGTGAGAGATCACACAATCAAACAGTTCTTCAGGAAAATAGCCTAAAACACAATCCCTTCTAAACTTGAGAGAGGTGGTGAAAAGAAAATGGCAATATGAATTCAAATCTCATGTCTAAATCTACACTTTTATGCTTTTCTCCAGATGAAGAGATCTCAATCAAACCTTTCCTAAACCAAGGCAGCGGGAACAGTCACACAAACAACTGATCACACAGAACTTTTAGGTAAGATCTTGCAACAAGTTTCTGCAGGCCTAAGCTTTTCTGCACCTGAGACACCTCAGCTAGCCCCTGAAATCTGATTGTCCCAAATGCTCACTGAACTTCACCTGTATTTCACTCTTAGCTCATGCCTTGTCTACAACTACAGCATCCTAAGCCACCTCTCTGCTGCCCCAAACGTGAAAGATCTTTCTGTAACACACAGATCGCCCTGCAGAAGCTTATTACTGACTAGGAATAATTCTCCCTGAGTGGACGGAGTAAACTTATATGTAAGAAATATTATACTGCAGCTCTCCTCCCTGGCTCCAGTAAGGATTTCTGTGTGTGTGGGCTCGTCAGTCACTCTTTGCTGCTTCTACATAAAACCCTCTAGGGGTGCAAAGGGAGTGATTTTCCTAAGACAAGTGAAAAACTTTTCAGCAGACATCTGATTGATACTTTTTTTTTTTCTTTACCTGTTTGTTCTGCCAGTCAGAGGCGATTTTCCTTTTTTTTCTTTGCTCTGCTTGCAGTCACCAGGCTAAGCATCCTGCTGCCCTTCTACAGGTCCCCAAGCATGCTCATTTCAGTCCTGTGTGAGGGCTCTCATGTATCTTAGAAGAGCTCTCAGGCCAAGTTTTAAGGCTGCAGACTCCTGCCACCAGCTGTGATTAATCCAGCTGGCTTCACTCAGGTTTGGGTGAAGCTCCTGATTTCCTCCAGGCACGCTTATCACAGCCACTCCCTTCACTTTGGAGCCCTCCTCGCCCTTTCAGGACAAGACATCCTATTGCAGAGTACTTGCTCCATAGCTGAGTTTTCAGCCTGGTGGAAGAAGGTCTCTACCTTTGTTGGAGCCAGCACGCAGGCTGCTCAAAGCTACTGCAAATTCTTGCAATTAACCTCCAGTCATCTCTTCCAAGGCTTATTCACTTATTAGGATTTATTGGGCTGCTCTCTTCCCCCTTCTTCCTACACAAGCTGGCCAAGCTTGGAGAGGATATTAGTGCAAGAATGCCCCACGATCCCAGATTCAAAGACTTCATCTTATTGACCAGGTCCCAAGAAGTGGTCATGAAAGGACTGTGTCTTTGTACTGTCTGACTATTGCACGACAGCCCCTTATTGATTACACGCAGCTACCAGCAAACAACTACAGAGCATTACGAACTCGACACCTATTATATCACAAATACTTGACATTTCTTTTGAGGAAGGAAACAGAAAGGCTCCATGGCACTGTTTACAGCCACCTAATCATGTTACAATAGACACGTACTGATCATCGCCCCGGGGCTGCTCAAGTTTGTAGAAGACAATCTAAGTGTTTCCACTGAACTGAACAGCCCTGCTGTTGGGTCCTGCAGTGCTTTCCACAGTCAAATAGGTATATTTACAAAACAGGCAGAATGACTGGAGAGATCTGCTTGGTTGACTGGAATCTGAAGTGGCATAAAACGAACCGAGGAATTATCCCCGTGGAGTTTCTTTCCGAGCCCCACGGAATTGAGTTTCCATGAGGATCCGTCAACCTAGAGCAAATGCAAAGAAGATGCCAGGACTCTGGGTACCACTGGAAGCCTCAATCAAGCACGTTAGCTCACCGAGAAGGAATTGGTACATAAGTATAGGCCTTTTCCAGGTTATATTGCAAAAGGTAAAAATGCACGGGAAGGAAACCTGCAGACCACCATCGCTGCCCGTTTCTCCATCTTTTGTGTTTTGAGAAAGCTTGTGGCAGTGCTCACAGGGATAACTGCCTTCAGCCTCTCTCCTTAGACGGACTCAACTGATGGCATCCTGCTCTGTGCAGATAAAACAGCAGGAAAAGCAGAGCAATGCAAAGTGAAGTCTGTCAAATTGGGCACTTACATCTTAAGAGGAGCTGTAACTTTTAATGACACAAAGGACAATGGCAATTCTGATGGAGATGATTTCTGTAGCTACAGTTTCAGGTGGTGAATTTATTGGCAGGAAGCAAGAGAATGAAGAAAGTTAAAAAGAACCTGATGAATAAAATCGGAGGAAAAAACAGTTTCCACATTACAGCTGAGGCGGGAAGTCATAAACCAGGGGAGATGAATAAAGAGAAACTGGGATAGCGTTCATCGAAGATACTCCTGGAGTTGAAATTAGAATCATTTTCATTGTTATTGAAATTGCCTGTGATCTCAGGCAGATTAGCAGGAGATTGCAGGGAAGTTCAGAGGATACTCACAAGCAAGAAATTTTGCAGATGCCAAACTGCAGAGAACAGGCTGCGCAGCGAGTCCCACCTGAAGGCGAGATGGAAATTTCTGTTCTGGACTGCTCAATTTGTCTTTACTATGAGCAGCACATAAATAACTGCCTAAATTATGTTAAAAGTTTGGTAAAAGGCTTTGTATTTGTATGCATGCACTAATAGAGTAACTGGCATGGGGCAAAAATCACCATAATTTTTGTCACTTAAAAAAAATAAAATCATCCATCCAGCTATCGGAGACACAGCATCAATTACACTCTGGCAACTGCGATGACTTGGGCTTTCCATTGGTGGAAAGTTGCTCAAATAAACAACCCGGTGAATGATTATAGCCAAGCACAGAGACGGAAAACACCATCAGGTTGCAAATGACTCTGCAACAGGAAAAAAGTACTAAGTCATTAGATAATTTATTTGCAGTGAAAAAGTGGAGCTGTATCCGGCTTATATGGAGAACCAGCAATACAAATGAGCTGTGCCATCCAAAATTTGAAAAATGCTTGCACCATACTGCAGATGGGCTGAAACAAGGAGCTGGATCCCAAGGAGCAGCAGAGCTGATGCCGAGAGGAGACCCTGCTTTCCTAAGGGACCCCAGCACGCAGACACACAACCAGTGCCAATGCAAGACTGAAATGCCATGACAAAACTCTCACTCAGTGGGAAGGACGAGACAAATACGTTATAGAAAACATTTGCTATAGGTGGTGACTCCACTGCATGCTCAATGCAGTCGCACCATGGCGAGGTTGAAGATGACTCGCCTTATTTTCTTCTTTCTTTCTACAGATGCTGCAGCTCTTCAACCAAAGCTCGCTTTTGGTTATCCCTAACTGGTGGCTGTCTACTCACAGCTACAGGAGTCTCTCCAGGCTTTGATACTGGAAATGGAAAAGCATCAAGACGCTGTAACCCCCACCCGAGTCATGTATGTTTCTCCCCCCATAACCCCAGAGCATGCCTGTCCATAGCTGACATGCCATTATCCTTGTCATCCTCCTGTGAAACTGCCTGGGGAGCTATTCCAGATCTGTCAGCCAGATGAAGCAGAGAAGCACAGATGTGTCTGACTGTGGGCATCCTGGGCCCACATCAGATGATTCAGGATCGCGATGGCATTAGGAGCTTTGGACTCATGCATTTGCTATGTGTCACACAAACTGATGGCTTTATAGGGCTCCTGGAACCAGGGCTGGGTCTGAAAGAGTCACTCCTCTAGTAGCTGACAAGACAGAAACCATCCTGCGCCGAGCCCTGGCCCCTTTCCCATGGGTGCTCTGTATCTGCAGTCCCGTTTGCTTTTCTCCCCCAGGAGCAGCAGTGGAGCTTTCCATAACAACATGACTCTGCACTTCTATAGGAACGCTCCCTTTCTTTTGATATATGTCTCATTTTGTTCCTGACAATAGTTGTACCTCGCGTACCCTGGGGCTGAGGGAACCGAGGTCTGTATTACTTTGGTGATAATTTTTATGGCTCTATTACGATAGTTTTTTAGTTCAGACATGCCCAGTGCACAGGGACCAGGACTCCTTTCAAAAGGTTACAGCTATGACAGATGGGCCTGCAGCTCAAACGGGGGATGCACAGCCCCATTCGGACACGGGCAAAATGTCTGCGTGTGCTTCACATTTGTTAAGCTCCTTTTAATATCAGGAGGGAAACCGAGCCCAGCTGGCAGCTTTCTGCTCTCTGTTCCCTTCCTGGCTGCTCTTGCCACTGCCAACGCAGCCACGTCAAGGAGAAATCCCCCTGGGGCAAGGGGAAGGGACCCAAAAAAGCTGATCCCTTTCACATGAGTTTTCCCTGCATTTGAATTTGCTGTTTCCTTCTTCATTCATGCCAAAAGATGGAAGAAGTTGGTAAGATCAGCTCTACATGCTGAGAAAATGCTGAATTTGTTTCAGGGAGGGATGTATAACATAACCAGACGTCACTGGGGAGGAAAACTGCGTCTTGGTCCCTTTCCTCTTTCCCTCACAACATACCCAGATCACGGCTGGGTATCACTCAGGCAGCTGGAAAAAATCACCCTGGCTGGGTCAGGGCAGTCAAGGGAAGGCTTCACGGCAGCTCCCTCAGGCAAATCCTTATCGGAGGTCAGCATCAAGCAAACTCCACAGAAGAGGATCTGGCTGGGACCAACCTTTACACCGGTGTAACATCCCAAAGGGCCACCTGAGATCCACGGAGCTGCAGCAGCTCAGAGCAGCAGAGGACCTGCCCCCAGAATAAAGCAGCTCTTTACTTTTAAAGGGTGTTTTCCAAATTGTCCCATCAGCACTTTGCATGTAGGATGTTTACCATGGGGAAAACAGCTCCCCTGCACCCGATGCACATGCATGCACAGCAGGGAAGGCTGATCTACCGGGCTGCCCTCAACAAACAGGCCAGAAACCCCCTTAACCCTGTGCTGGTGTCAGGAAACCTGGAAACATCTCACCGCCCTGGCAAAAGAGAGCAGGAATCAGCTCCTCGCTCAGGTCAGGAAGCCACGGGGCAAGGGGGATGTCTTCTTCTGCCACACATCGCTGGCAACAGGAGCACAGGGATTCAGCATGCGACTTGGCTCCGGTGGTGAGCAACACTTTGGGGGAGAAGCAGAAGTTTTCATTCCTATTGCCACTGCTTAAACCATCAGCAGAAAAGGCAGCAGCCTCCAGGAAGTGTCTGGCCCACAGGGGATGTTATCACATTTAGTTGTGAGCACCAGAAGGGAAGGATGTGAAACGAAAATGGGTTTTATTCCCCGGTCAGGGTTTGAATAAGTTGTTTGTGATGAGAGGATACACAGAGTTAACCCCCTGTCAAGAAGGTTTTCCTGCCCAGGATGACCACAGGCAGCCAGACTGGGAGATACCCTCCTCTGAGCAGCTGTTTCAAATCCTGATGCTCTTCTAAGCCAGCTGAATTTCTCATCATTCCCCAAGAATCCTCTCTCAACTGCACCACAGAACAAAGAGTAAGGAAGCCTAATGCCACGTGTATTTTTATTTTGTAACTAGACTGAGCATTGTCATTAGCTGACTTATCTAATTATAGTTTAAAAAACAATATCTAGGATAATTATCTAATTGAGAATTATTTCTAATGAATGCATCTCTGCGTAAAGCACATTCCAGTAGCAACAAACACACACCTGCACTTCCCCTTGCTCTGGTAGGGAATGGTTGCCTAAAAACGTCTCGCCCATCGCTTGGCAACGTTTCTACATCCTTACTCACAGGATGACGAGCAGAGGACCTCGTGCTCACCGCCTCTAAAGAAGTATCTTGGATCCCAGGGAGGGACATAGCTTGGGCAGGCCAAGGGACAAACATGTCTCTCTTTGGCCTCCCTGAGCATCACCTGGAAGCTTTAGAGTGGGTTTTGCCTTTTCTGGGCATGCAGCTAGATATCCTCTCTACTGGTAGCTCTCTGGACATCCCCCAGTTCTGGAAGCAGCACTGATGGGATGTTTCCTGGAGCAAAACTCTGAAAGCACAGCCACAGCTTTGGCGGTACAAATGTTGGGCACGTGTTCATTCCTGGGTCATTTTTACTGGAAAAATCCCAATCCCTTGGGTTTGCATGTACAGGCCAAATTCTGCACGGCCCCGAGGAATGACAGACTGTGATTAAAACAATTCCTGGTGATTCTGCATTTTGCTGATGCTTGAGCTTTGGGTCTCATCCATTTCAAAGGGGAGCTTCTGAGAGAGCATGCTTGTAGTGCACCCACTGCCAGCGAGCTGTGAGCTTTTGGGTTCTCCATATATCCCTGCAAGCTGGGGAAAACAACAGCATGTTGTTTTTTTTGAAGCCAAATTCTCAATACAGCCCATTATCTTTTACCTATTATAATAACATACTCGTGCATAATGTAATACGTATGTTATAGAATCAGTAGCTAAGCTTCTAGTATGATTTAAAAAACAGCTATCACCACAGATCGATGTATGACATGCCTATCTATTTTAGCATGTTTTCTTGGTACGAATTATGACAGAAATACAGTAAGTCAGTAATTTCAGATTCCTTTGCGTAGACATTGTCACTGTAATTTTGCCAGGAGGGAGATAATAAATCATACTTTTCCATCTGACTGATGTTCTGTTTCCCCTGTCTGATTTCAATGGCTGTGTGCTATCTTGTGAGCTGGCATTGTTCACGGCTCCTTTTATTAAAGCGCAGGCACGTTATTGAAATTTCTTTTGTATTATGATTTTCTAGCCGTACGTGAAATTGCAGAACACACAAGAAAGGAAAAAAAAAAGCCCCATTTGTTTGAGTCATAATAGGAAAAAGAAACAAACTGCTGTACACATCTTGGGGAGGTAAAAGCTAATATTAAAATATGAGCCCCATGCTGGCTTGGGTTCATAATCGGTGTCTTGTAATTTATGAGCGAAGTTCTAAAAACTACTAGTGATTTGGATCACTGGTTATGTGCTACCAAAAGGTTTTACTAATGCTTGTTCTTGCAGTTATTAGCCTGCGACTATCTGAGCGTTTGCTAAGATGCACCAGGAAAATGAACGCTCATAGCAGAGAGGAGAAAGCTCAGGAAGAAACTCTCCACTTTTTTTTTTTTTGGCGGCCTAATGAAGATGGAAGGAGTTGTGCCGCTGCTACGAAGTGCAGCAGCCACCCTGCAGTTCACCTGGGAAGGGCTCCAGGGTGGGTGAAGCCATCACTTCTTGTGAGACGTGGCTAACTAATAAAATTCCCCTTTACCACCCACCCTGAGTGCTTCGTGGCTGCTGTGGTGTGAGGACAGCCGTCCCCAGAGCATCCCAGGCACTTCTTGCCCTTACCTGCCCTTGCTCTCCAGGGCTGCAGCTGCCTCCTGCTGCTCACCTAACAGCACCGTCCCATCAGTAATGCCCTGGGAGCATCCCAGTGGCTTCATTCCTGTTTAACAAGGTGTAAGCAGTGGTCAGGGCATGGCTGTGGTTTGTACTGCTTAATTTCTACTTCTGGCATGGTTGCTGGGTGGGGGAATCGCTTTTTGTCTTTGCTGCCTCCTTTCACCCAGCGGCAGAATGGCCACGCTGCATTTCAGGGGCTGAGCGATGCTGGGAGAGCAGCTGAAGGAGCTCGTGCCTCTGCTAACGCCTTTTGATGAAGGGTATTATTTTGTTAAGTTATATTAAGATAATTGCATTAATAAAACATTTTTTTAAAGAGCATTAACCAAGGAGAAGGAGGTGCTGCTCTTCCAAAGTACAGGTTTCCATAATGAGCTGAGAATTAGTATATGATAATGCTATGCTTATACAGTCCCTCATTTATTTTGGATCCTGATTATGCCCCAAAGATCCCTGCTAGAGCTGTGATCCCTACTGTGCAAAGTGCTGTTCAAGAAGACATAAAGTCAGCAAGATACAGGAGCCCTGGCTGAAGGATTACAGGTGACACACAGACAAAGATACAGTGGAAGTAAACAATATGACAGAAAAACAGAGAACTCCAGGAGTGAAACCCTGCCTCTTTTTAAGTCAGTGGAGATTTTGGCCTAGGAAGAAGCTAAATATTGCCAGGAAGGCAAAGCTGTGATGCCAAGACCTCTCCCTTTCCCTCCCGAGGATAACTCACCCAAAGCCCTGCCAGGCAAACGGAGATATTTTAATGTCTGTGGCCACAAATCTGCTGCTGTTGACTTTGAGAACCACGACACCATGCTACAGAAAACCACATCATGGGAGCTGCTGTCCTGCAAGGACAGGGAGCAGCTCCCAGCTGCTTGCTCTGAAATGAGGAGAACTTTTCAAGACATCAACTTGACGATCTCTTGTGAACTCACGTTTTGCCACATGTTCCGACAGGTCCGCAGAGTTTAGTCTGGCCATGCCTACATTCAGTGATGAGAGACCAGGAACTTCAGAGGGGATTATGGACAGACCAAACGGACAAACTAAACATTTGCAGAAGGCTCCCAGCTGTGGCTACGAATGTACCATAACCCCTGCCACCAATCGTATTTATTAACCTGGGTAGGCACGTGTTTTTCTGCCTGTAAGTTATGTAGCAGTGTACAAACTAATCAGCACTTCGGAAAACTGTTGTCTCACTGACATTTGCACGATTTCTCCATCAGCTGCCAATGGACATTCATCACGCTGGCGATACGCTGTCTCCTTTACTTTACATAAGCTGCTGTCTGGGAGCGTTCATTTAACACACAACCATGAGCTCTCCCAATAACCAAGCCCGCTCACTGATTTATTTGCTTATTTTCTCTCCCTGAGAAGAAAGGGGAGGGTTGGCAACCTCTCCGAAAGATCCCTGCTTTACAGGCAAGCGTGGAGCACTGGGGACTTGGACTTTAGCCTCCAGCACTGAAATCAAAACACAAGCAAGCTGCTAAGTGACCCTGAGAGTCCCCACCAGATCTCTCCGGTGAAAGCAGCCGGACTGCCTGAGCCTTGCAGCATCCCTCACGCTGACTCTGAAGCCACTCATCACCCCGTGTTCACTCTGAGAGGGACTGGAGGAGACCCAGGAGGCCGGATTTGAGGCCAGCAAGGAGAGAAGTGGAAAATGAGGTTGGGAAAGAGACGGATGGAGCCCTCTAAAAGCAACCAGCCCTCACCTTTGGCTGCAGCCTCAGCAGAAGTCACGGCTAAGTCTCAGGCAAATCACGGGGATGAGGCAGGCTCCATATGGGCAGCTGGAGCCCGAAGCCCTCAGAGATCTCCTAGGACCCATCACAGAGCTGTGCAGATCCTACACGGGGTTACTAAGCCATCTGTAAGGGACCCAAGGTTTTACAAAGCACACAGAAAGACTCCTAACAGCTTTAGATTTACAACTGAAGTTCAGCTCAGCGTTTCATTCGTACGCGTTAATGATTTAGGGGCACAAGCATAAACATTTGGACAGCTGTCGGAGCTAGATGGCTTGTTGTCATGTTTATTTTTTGTGCTTATGATTGCTATGAGTCAAAAAGATTAGAGGTCCGAAATCAGCCCACTAGAAGGAAGCTAAATATTCAGGAAACGGGTCTCTAGAACTACGCTTTTACCAAGAGATAGTCACAGCTATGGTCAGTGGTGAGAAAATAAAAGGATTAAATTGCATTTGGATTTCTCATCCCAACCCCAAACAGAAACCTAAAAACAAGATGGCAAAATTCTCCCAAATGGAAACCTCTCAAAATTTTTGATTTCCCACAGAAAACACAACCCTAATTTGTGCGAAGATCAGGCAGCTGAAATTTCCATACGATGAGTCAGTCTGGCAGCATTACCAGCGCAAGTATGGATGTTTGTATGCACACACACACAGACACACACTTGCAAAAGGTTTTTAAATGAAAGTTAATTTCAGCTGTAGCTAAGCAATGAAGAGCACTTCTACAGATGATGATTCAAAACCTACATATTAGCGAAAGCAAATTGTAGGTGAAAGGGTTACAAGCCCACAAAAAAACAGTGACTCTGTCTCCACTGGAAGCGGTCTGTTTTTGAGTCAGAATGACTGGGAAAGCCTCTCTTCTTTGGCAAAGCCAGAGCTCTGTGTGTGTTTCATGGGCTTGAGAAGTCTGCAGACCTTATGAGTCCAACAGGGTGAGAGAAGAGCAGAGCTCAGAGCCTATCAGACCTATGTATCTCCTTGGATTTCTTCTGTAGAGATGGCAGGTAAAAGCTCAGGTACTTGGCTCTGGTGAGGCTGCACCTTGAGGGCTGTGGTCAGTTTTGGACCCCTCAGTACCAGAAGGACATCAAGGCCCTGGAGCATGTCCAGAGAAGGACAATGAAGCTGGTGAAGGGCCAGGAGCACAAGTCCTGTGAGGAGAGGCTGAGGGAGCTGGGGGTGTGTGGTCTGGAGAAGAGGAGGGCTTTTCCAACCTTAATGATTCTGGGATTCTATGATCTGTGTTCCGCTGAAGCAAACAGCAAAATCCCCAGATGCTTCAATGAAGTCAAGGTTTGGCTTTATAGCTGCAATTTCCTGAATCTTGGAAGTTCTTCCTTTCCTAGAGCATTTACAAACTCCGAGTTCATGGGTACCACTTTTTTTTTTTTTTTTTTTTTTTTTTTTTTTTTTTTTTTTAATCCAAAACACCCCTGGTTTGGCACAGCAATTTTCTATTGTTTCAATGTTTGTTCTAGGTAAACCCATAGATTTCCAAAAGATCAGTTTCTGCCCTGTTGCACAACGTATCAAGCTCTGTAAAACATGGGTCCAGCTCAAAAGCTCGACTGTGAAGTCAGTTAAACATGAAGGATCTCACATGAGTCCTACATGAAGGCTACCACATGCGAGAATGCTGTGCCCCCATCTACCATACCTTTTTCTGGGGACACTGGAGCTTTGCTTTCCACACAACACCCTGCAGTTGCTGAACACAACAAACTCTGAATCAGATAGCTCTAACTCCCCTTAATAGCCTTTCTCCCCTAAATCCTGTTTCTCTGCCCTTTAATCCATTAACGAGCAGGATTATTTCTTTCAGAAAACATAATAAATACTTCTGTACTTTTCTTCACGTGGTAGAGATACTTTAATGGAAAGATCCATCTCATTGTTCTCCCAGTGCTTTCCTAAAATCTCACCAGAACAACTCCTGATAGCTTTCATGTAAGGACCTGACCACGTGCCAGAATTACACCCAGGTGTGGGACACTTCCCCACTAACAAATCAAGACAACTCGAGCATGATATTTGTGGGGTGAAGCTGGGCTGGCCTTCACAGGGCAATAAGAACCTGTGATTCAAGCAGTTCACAAGATCGGCATCTTCATGTTCCTCTGCAAAGCAGAGAACAGGTTGAGCTGGATGGCCCTTGAGGATACAGTCCTCATCTATCTGTTTTGTGCCTAAGACTCTCGACTGTCTTGATCATACTGAGTGATTCCAGCTGCAGACAGGCAGAAAAAGATGAACACAAACCATATATAATAGAAGAAAGGAAACAAACACTACCTTCACTGAAAAAGAAAAAAATATCTGGGAAAAAGGGATTTGTAATCTACGTTATGAGAATTAGCGAAGCATTAAGACCTATATGGAAGTATTTTCATTGTCAGAAAAGAAAATAAATTTGCAAGTGTATAATGAGATTGGGCATACAGCCATGAAGAGTTATAGGCTGTTTTTAATTAAGGAGGTATGAATTTTAAAGCCACGTGACCTGGGAGCACAAACTCGTGTATACCTATTGCCTTTCCACACCCTGTACTTCATTGTGAAATACTGTTTTCCTTAGCAGAATTGAAAACATGTAATCAAACTTACTAGAGTGAGAGATGTAGGTTGTGTAAAGGGTGATGGCTTTTGAAAATCTGGTCTTATTTTTAAGATACATTCCAGAAGGATTTCTTCACAACTTTCCTAATAGGCACTCTACTACTGTAATTAAATCTCAGCTTCTCTCTACCTGATGGTCATCTGCCTAGAAATTCATCTTCTGCCATCCTAGATAGCTTTACTACAGCTGCAAGGCAAATATTAAATACAGCTGCAACCTATTTACTTGCATTCTCATATAGTTATGAATCACAACTCTCAGTACCATGCCATCATTTTTTGTTATCCAAATTGGAAAGGGGGTTCCTAAAAAGCACCCAGCATTTTGGTTTACCACCATTTTTACAGACACCACCAGCGGTTCAACTTGATTCATGCTATGAGCAAAGAGGGAAGTTGAGGAGCCACTTTGGAAGGCTGGCATTTTGCTCTGGGACTTTCCACTCATCGCTGGCCCTCACCAAGTTCACGTGAGGCTGGAGGTGGCAGCTTTCACATCAGCCTGAGCTACATCACAGCTAAAAAGACCTTTGCTTTTTACCTCTGATTAACAGCAATAAGCAAATACTGAGTGCCTTTGAGAGTCCCCAGCAAGTCCTGTATCATACTAATATTAAATCCTGAAGTAAGTGTTTCATACCTTAAATTCCTCCAAGATTTTGTAATTTTTTCCATGATATTCACAAAAGTTTTTCACTTCTTTGCATTCTGGACAGCATCCATTGTGTTCCACTTTTGTACACTTTGGGTGGATTTTAGGGCATTCTGGTTGATCACAAACAGGTCCATCCTCAGTACAGACACAGGGACAGTTGGAATGTCCCGGGAAAAAACGTTCTCCCAGTTTGTACACAAAGCCACTGTCATCCACGCAGCCCTTCCCTCGGTAGTCATCAAAGATCAGGTTGTCATTACTGGAGGTCTGATCCCCTTCGTCGGCAGGGTAGTCTTCATGATTGATGGCAGCTGGAGTCACCAAACCAGGGATTACCAACAGAAGTATCCAGGCTTCATGGATATGTAGAGCCATCCCCCTCCTCGGCTTCTCCATGGGGTCTCAATGCCAGAGAGAAACAGCTGCTTCCATAAGGAGAACAGTGTGGTGGTCTGAAAACAAATATTTTTAAGTGAGAACAAACTCAAAATACTAAGGGATGTTGACTACTAAAGGCCATTCTTTCAACCGCCACCAAAAAATAAATCCCTGCTTACAAAACCATGCAGATACCTATCTCTGTTTCATTTGAAATAAGCCTCTCCTCAATTATTTGTAATGAGACTAAAGCACATGAAATACATAAATTAGGCACACGTGTAAGCATATGCCCACAAAATACCCCTATACAAACGGTGGCTCAGAGGAATCACCTGATTTTTATTTTCCTAATTCATGCAGTTGAGTTTTCTGCTGCACCAGAAGTTAAAGTACCTGCCTGAAACTGCAGTTTCGAGGGATCTGAACCCAAGTTTAAGCATGGTTTTAACCTCCTGCTGTAGCCACTGTCCCTCTGTGCTATGAGGAGGCTAGCTGGGCTACCAACATCACCCAGCCTGCGGCAGGTCCATATAATCCCGACAGAAAGCACGATGTGATCCACCTTCCCCATTATTCAGCATTTTAGGAATTCCCAGGGAGAAATGCTGAGAGCAGGATGATGTTAAATGCCTGCGTAGTGCGTGGAGACGCTGAAATGTGTCTGTCTGCTTGGGCTGGAGCCTTTGGAAACCTTGGGGATCGATGCAGCACGGCCAGACTTTTGGAGAGCTCAGCTCGAGTGGCGGAGCCATGAAGCGACCCAGGGAGGGAGAAGCTTTGCATCACCCCCGGGAGAACCAGCGCCAGGAGCAGGCTCGGTGCCTGCGCCTTGGGTGCACGATTGGCTGCCCGTGGTGCCACATCACTGCCACCAGTGCGCCGTCCTTCCTACCCACCGGCCAGCAGCCAGCGCAGCGCCAGCAGGAGCACGGTTCCTGACCTATCTGAGGACTGGGTGAAGTACTAGAGGAAACTTTTCGATGAGATGTGAGCCTTATGGGGAGAGAGGGTGATGGAAGGAGTTTCTGGCACTCACCAGAAAGGGCTTGTTTGGATGTGTGTGGCACTGCTTCTCGTCCTCCCATCTCAGTGTGCAGACAGCCACACGCACCGTGCCCAAACATGCATTAGGCTGCACACACAGGAGAACACGTCCTCCCCCTCCACCCCCCAGGGAAGCATTTTTTCTGTATTGGGATTTTTGGTGGACTGCAGATTTTCAACAATTAGTTCTCCTTAAATGAAGGAAAAAAGCAGCAGCAGCAGGAGAAGGCTTTAATCCTAGAGAAGCAGCTAAGGGATCCTGTTGACAAAGCAGTTTTTCCAAAGCCACAACAGAGGGAGACACCGGATATTACACAAGCTTTATCAAATTCAAAAGACATCTTCTTAATTGAAGGACTAGCTCCTTTCCCATCACAAGGGCTATGCAGCCTCTTACAACTATCAGCAATATCTGTCGTAACGTGTTGTTTGGGAAGCAGGCGATTCATGCAGCTGCAGCTGCTTTACCCATCTCCAGAGCAGGGAATCTTGCCCACCTAAATGCTACAGGTAGCTTTCAATATTGCAGATTGGTGGGTGTTTAGGGGGAAAAATATCAAACAGCAGGAGCAAACGAAGTAATTAACGTCTGAGGAATTGTGAAACAATCAGGGCAATG
Source organism: Aythya marila (assembly GCF_965140915.1). Classification (NCBI taxonomy): domain Eukaryota; kingdom Metazoa; phylum Chordata; class Aves; order Anseriformes; family Anatidae; genus Aythya; species Aythya marila. The sequence goes on along the minus strand of NC_139047.1, from coordinate 8,407,071 downwards.
TGCTGAAGTGCGATGAGGAAGCTCTCCGAATTAAAAAAAAAAAAAAGTTCTCTGAAGATCATAAATAAGACCGCTATATTTTGCTACAGCCTGTAGTCATCTGAGACGTCCCACAGCAACTCACAGGCACTCAGCTCAGCGGCGATCCTGGAAATCAGACAGACTGCAGACGCCTCGTACGGACAGATTTCAACAAGTAAACAAATGCTGCTTTGCTCAGAATTAGTTTACAGCTGAACTTTCTCATCATTTCTCATCACGAGAGAGGCCAGGATCGTAGGTAAGTCTCTGAGTAAAAGGTTTCCATCCACCTTCCCTCGCCCCGAGTGAATAATTTACACTTACCTAATCAGGCTCGATCTGTAAGCTGAAAGGGGTCACAGGCCAACATGGACTAAAAGGTTAGACACAGATTAGTGAAAGCAGTTCCTCCTAATCACATTTTCAGTGTTGACTCACGGACAATCCCTTTTCCTCCACCTCCCATCGCCAAACACAGGAAAGCAGCAGCCCAGCAACCACGACATGAGAATTAAGCTTTAACCCAGTGTTCAGGATTCAAAGCGAGCAGCGGCGAGGCGGTCCAGAGGCAGGGATGCCGCGGAGAAACCCCGATGCCAGCAGCACAGTCATCGCGGCGAACTTGGGCTGGATTTCCTCAGGTCTTGAGTGGAGGGGGGCGGCGGGAGGGGGGGGGGGAGAGAGAAAAAAATATATATATCCCCTCCCTATGCCCAGCGGATCTCTTGCGGTTCAGGATTTGCCACAGCGGGGGAAGGAGGGGGGAGAAGAGCGGGGAGGGGGCTGGTTAGGCGGTAGGCAGGCAGGGGGAGGGCGGAGGAGCCCCGCGGCCGGCGGGCCCCGCTCCCCTGCGGGGACTCCCCAGCCGGAGGGATGGGCATGGCCGCACCGCGCCCCTTATTATTATTATTAATAATTATTATTATTATTATTAAATTTTTGTCTCTTTTTTTTTCAGTGGAAAAAAAAAATAATAAAAAAGAGGGAATGGGGAAAAACCAATGCTAATCCAGCTGCGGAGCGCTCAGGCTGTGCTGCGCGCAGACCCCACGCCCCGCGGTCTTTCCGCGGGTGGCCCCGCTGCCGTCAGCGCCGCGCTCCCCAACTCGGCCTCCTTCCTGCCCCGGCGGAGGCCGGAGAGGTTGCTGCATCAAAAATCCCACCTTGCTGCATTATTCAAACTTCACGTCTTCCCGCAGGCTGCAATTGGAAACGGGGAGCCGAGCGCTGGTGGCTCTGGCGGTGCTCCGCTCAAAATCGATCTCCTTGCAATTCGGCTGCTCTGTCATTAGGCGTCATTGTAAAGCTATTTCTGCAGGAGCAACCAAACGGGAGCTGCTGGATGTTCGGAAAAACAAGGCAGAGTAAAGAGGGAGAAACCAGGGATTTTATTCGGATAAAATCCAGAATAATACTCCTCTCAGGCAATTACGCTCCATGAAAACATTAACTACGGAAACACTTCACTAAGCCCTCTCTGCCATGCTGTCAAATCATTTTTCCCCCTGTAAATCCTTGAGGTTAAGGTTACGTGAAAGCAGCGCGCTGGTCCTCAGGTCCAGAGGCAAAGCGTACCGTCGGCACCCCCCGAAAGCAGCCGCCTTGCCTTGTGATCGAAGGCAACGCTGTGCACTTCCTCCTCGCCGTGGCCCCGCAGGCTGGAGAGCTGCCCCAGCTCCAGGTACAGCACCTTCACGGATCCATCGCCGCTCGCCACGGCCACGGTGCGACCTGAAATTCAGAGCAAAGTTACCCAGGTTTGCAAAGGCAGCAGGGAGAGAGCAGGGCTGGAAGTTTGGGGCTCGCCGCTTTAAAGACGAGCCACGTTTTGCGTGCTCCTGTTTTCGGAGATAAATGATGGGAAAGTTGGATAGATCAATGGTAATGAGATTGGGTTTCGGAGTGATTAAGTGAATCTGGAGACCCGGGCACGCTGCTCATTAGGCGCACAGCTATTCTACCTGCATTTGGATGCAATTATTTAGGGCCAGATTCCGACATGCAGGCTGAGCACCAGATGCTCTGCTGATAGCTGGAGGTGTCAGAATCAGACCACGCTGTTACGTTGCTTTTCTTGTACAGCACTGCAATGAAGGAAAGGGCAGGTTTCCAGCCAGGTTCCGGGGAGGTCAGGCATCTAGCTGAACCGAGTGCCTTGCTCCCTGAGAGCCTTATGGAAAAGCCAACCCAAATTAAATTTGGATAGAACTAGGTCCAATGGTAGAAAAATAAAAAATTGGAAAAGGTTTTAAAGAGTTCTCAGCTTCCATGTACTTATTTATGAACCAAATGGACTCGGTTTTCATCGCCCTCAATGAGGCAGAAAGTGTTTATAAGTTGATTGTCTTTCTGCTTAAATAACAGCACAGGTAACAGCTGGTAAGCGATACGTTTGAAGCACTTTTATTTATCCAGCCACCAGATACGCACTCTCTCCTTTCAGAAATTAACTATAATAGTCATGAGTTTCACGTACAGAAAAAAAGAAAAAAAGAGAAAAGATCAATACATTCATTTCAGAGCAGATGTGGTCCTCCCAACAAAGAGAGCCTTGCATTCCAGTCATGATCCTGGGCAAACACCTTTTTCTATTAGGAGCAAGTTCAATATACCCTCCAAATGATTACAGCTCTTTTTATGTATCAGTATTTTCTCTCCAAAAGCAAAGACATCACCAGCAGACGAATAATTAATATTGACACTGACAAAGTCAATCGGACACTAAGGCCGTCATTTTGGGGAAGATTATGAAAAATGGGAGAGATTTGGGCCATTTTTAGTCAACCAAGTTTTTTAGTTATTTGCCAAGAGGCCAATGGGAACACATTACCCATCAGAAGTCCTCACAGTTTTCACCATGTGCAAGCCATAGGGGCTTGGGCATGACTACATGATTTATCCCGGGAATATATTGTCTGTCCTTCCATCCAAACTAACTCTTAACAACAATCTTCAAGACCCACTGGCTCCACCCGTGAAGTAAACAAATGCTGTTTCTCCATTTATGAAAGCAAAGGCAGAGTCTAACCCAGCTTACAAATGCGCTGAGGATACTTAATCACGCGTTACGCTTAGCGTGGCCATGGATATCCGTGTGAGAAAGGCAACTAAAAAGTAGAGCTAACCATGATAAATACGCCCTATTTGCAAACCTTTATAACTACCCGGCTTCTTCGTCTAGAACAAAGCCTGACACAGCAAAGATCTGTAGGATGGATTAGAGTGTCCAAAGCAGCAGATGTGAATATTTATTATAAACTCTCTTCCAGCAAGTCTTTGCTGACAGAAGCATTGCATATGGATTTCACTTGCAGCCAGACTCTCCAGGCAGTCGCTGGGATGACTTCTCCAGGAGCCAAATAAATGCCATTTCGCCTGGAGCCCTGACACTGCAACAGCTGGGCAGGGGGTTAATGTCACTTTCAGCTTCTTCAGACCCGTAACGAACGCGCTCGTTAAAAACAGAGAGGGACAGTAGCTGCACAAGGTGCACCAGCAAACCGCTCGTGCCTCCCCGCGCCGGGGAAAGGGTTGAGGTTTTCGGGGCAGCCCTGGTGAGGATTGAGTCATTTCACGCACAGTTAGTGCCAGCCACGCCGCGACGTGCTACGGCTGCCGACTACGAGCACAGCGACTTCCCTGCTCTCTGTAGCAGAAGGATGCACAAGGCAATGCGTGCGAGAGGGGAAGAGAGAGGGGAGGGGACGGCGCAAAATGAGAACATCTCATTTCTGTCACCCTTTATGTCAACGCTGATCTACGCGCTCGTAACAATTTGCTCATTATAATGTAAATTTACTCCCTCCTTCCTTCCAAAAGGAGATGTTTCTTTTTTGGAAAGAGGGAACAAATTGTGTTTTATTGCTCTTTCAAAATGTTCTCCAATTAGGAAGCCAAACAAAACCTATTACATAATTGTCATGCAAAGCCCTGTTTTTATGAAGGACACTCACGCGCCAACAAAGGCACTTTGATATAACACTCAGAGGCAGGCAAAAGCCTGGAGCTATTTTTTTCTTCATACACCTTAGGACGAATTGTCAGGTGGGGCAGGTCTGGGCAAATTCACTGAACTCAGCAATTATGCCGAATTATACTGAAATGAGCAGTTTCTGGTTAGTAGATGCAAAGCTCTGAAGAATGAGACCTCGAGATCTCACAGCCTTTAGATCTCAAACTCAAGGTTTGAAAGACCTCAAACTCACAAGTTTTCAGTGTCTCCAGACCTTGAAGTCACAAGGTTTCAATGTCTCAAGACCTCAAACTCACAAGAAGCTGCCTCAGATGGGCAACCCAGGGAGCAAAAACGAAGCTTGGCTCTGGCTGGCCCCGTGCCCATCCTGAGCTCTTACTTCTTCCTCAAACTGGCAGACAGGAGTGATGACAAAGCACATCTCCACGCCAAAGAGACACTACAGTAGCAGCCTCTGTACTAATTACAGCTAATTTGCTGTTGCCCATTGCTAGAACGTAGGCACTAATTTTTCTGATGTACCCCTATTACATCCTTAGAATAACATAAGCTCTGACCATCTGGTCATTTGCTTCAGAAAGGATGCAGTGAGTTAGGAAAGGTAGAGAGAATGGCAGCAAAAGCAATGAGAGGGATGAACAACTGTGCAAGCAATCACTAAGAGGGATGACTTACCCTTAAAAAAAAAATAAATCTGTATGCTAAAATGTATGCCTTGTAACAGTCCCATTTCTTCTGGGACATGACTGAACTCCCTCTGAGTAACCCATGCCTTTCAGCTCCTCTTTATTTTCTTAGCATTTCAGTGAGGTACGGCTGCAGGTTTCCAGCCCCAGCATCCTACAGAGAACAGCCTCTGTTCCCAGTCTCCCACGAGCCGCCTCACCACGCTGCTGCTTCCAGCCTGGCAATGGCCTTTGTTGGAGGCATTGATTAATTGCTAATGCAGTTCTGCTGGTTGGGCCGGAAATATACTCGTACCTTATAACAACAGTAAAAATCACCCGTGCCCTTTTAGAAAAGTATTTCTGATATTAAAGATGTATCCCGATGCTGTTTTGAGACCAGAACTGAACCTAAAATCAATTAGTACCTCAAATGATGTGGTTACTGCGATCACACGTACCCTGCTGTGGGGAACAGGGTAATTACGATGAATTTATCTTGTATGGACATCTGGCCCAGCCAATTTTTCCAAATGTACATCAAATTATGGAACAAAGAAAGGCCGTAGCCTTTAAGTACAAAAAGCAAGAATCTGAAAAAGAAAAAAAAAAACACCACCAACAAAAGTAATTTTGCTGGAGTCTCCACATTGACCTAACATGTGAGCTTAAATCAAAGTTACTGCACTGCCTGAGGCTCAGTTATGTTACATGTAACAAGCAGCACACTTTTTCTCCTCTGTGAGGAACTTTGCATACCTCTGGTGCCATGTCAATACCAAAGCCTCACATGTAAACACAATAAGAAATCCATCTCCTAATTTGAAGTGGGGGCTAAACGTAAAATAGGGCCGGTGCGTTGAAGCAACTGAATTTAATTTGCGACTGCGTTTCTTCAGACCACAAAACCAGACAAGATTAATTTGCTGGGTTGATAGAACCAAATTACCTAGGGTGGAGGTAGGAAGACCTCTGCTTGTCCAACGACAGCTTGACAATTTATATTCCATAAGATCCTAATGGAAAGCACAGCCGTGATTACCGTCTTCTTTGTAAAATGAATTTTGAGCGAAACCTTGCCAAGATAAGGTTAAGCAGCGTTCCCCTGGTTTGTGTGTTCAAACAGCTGGAAGCAAGGCCATCTTTGGACTGGCAAAGCGGAGCAAGCAGAGCAGGTTAGAGCTCTGGTGACCAACAGATGCTGTTGGCCGAAGCCGTAAGATTTCATCTGAAAACAAGCAAGCCGCAACCACGGGGGCTGTCATGCAGCTCGTTTCTCCAACAGCTGGATGCTGAGCTGTCTTTGGAGGGCAGCTAGCAGATAAAACCTGCTGGCTGGCTCCCAGTACGCATGACACCTGCTGTGGTTCGCCACATGCACGCTTCCACGTCTGTCCAGAAGGCAACCAAAGCTCTCATTGGCGAGCCCATTGGCAAGCAACAGGTACCTTGAAGCATTAAGCTTTTCTTCAGGCAAACCAACTGAGAAACCACCTAACATCCAATGACCAAATTCTCTGGAAATTCCTGTTTTGGCAGACAGGTTCTTCATGTTCCTGGAGGGTTTTAGCAGCTTAGTGGTTAATAAAATAGAACTGCAACAAAAGTCACCAACACTACACCTTACTGTAGCATGTTAGGCTCAGACACTCGTTCTGATAACTAGCACTGTTCTCTGTCTCAGAATATTCTTTTTTTTTTCCATAGACTCATCAGATAACATTAGCTCTTGGTCAGCTACAAAACAAAATGAGGAAAGTGAAAAGAAAGAAAATTCACCTGTCTGCAGCAGCAGCTTTTACACCTGGAGTAAGGGATGCTGGATTTGGGCAACTGCTTCTAATAAAGGCAGGGCCATTATTTTAGGCTTCATTGTAAATAATTCAGATGTAGTAACTCTGCCAATTTAAAAATACTCACACCGCCTAACCATAAGCAAAGCATTCATCTTCAAAGACACAAGTCCTGTAATTTCTTTTTTCATTAAAATTATGACCTTGCATGGATTTAAGAAATTCAGCTTATCGTAACTGCATAGGGAAGCCTGAGACCATTAGTGATGGCAGAGATGAAATAACGTATCAAAGAAAGAAAGGAAGAAAAGCTTTCATCAATAGGGAAATGATTTTTATACACATCAGAACCAATTTAAAGAATTCTCTGGGATCAATTTAGATAGACAGAAATGCTTCTCAGCATTTATTACCTGTGGAGGGAATATTGATCCCATCCATTGATTTCTCCTATGCACATAGAGCAGCATCTGTTTTGGTTTTGTGTTTTTTTTTTGTTTGTTTTGTTTTGTTGCTTTTTTTTTTTTTTTTTTTTTTTAAAAAGAAAGATGCCCCAAAGTGGAAAGTATCAAGAAAATGCTTATATTTTAAGGACTTCCATTAATGGTTCAACCAGCGTCATTACTCAGAACTTTTCAACTCCATTCAAGATGAGGCAAAATGTAATTCAGCTTATTTTTTGCACATGATTGTTAGTCAATACAGAAAAGAGTTTTGCTGAAACCATGCTCATCAAGGGCTACTAATTTCTTATGTAACATATTGTGCCAAACAGATTTTCTCTCCTGTTCCTGTTTTTTAAAGGCATCTCTGCTTGGGATGATACTATAAATCAGACACACAGCCCTCTTGGATTATATTCCCTCTGCCTGAAGACCTTTGGTTGTTACTGGAGCTGCAGCCACGTGCACCGACACGACGATCACCCAAGCCAGACGTTCTCCTGGGAACACCTCTGTGCTACGTGGAAAAAGCAACATACCCCAGCCCCTGCCTGGAGCAGTCTGCAGTCAAAGAATAATTAGAAAAAACAAGAACCACCACAACAACAAAGGCGGCAAATAGATCAGGGAGGAAAAGGCTACAGGTAATTATGAGCTTAATTAGCCATGATACCACTGCCTGGCCATAGTTAAATGATTTATGGGCATTATGGCAGCAGGAGAGGACTTGGGTCCAGAGTCATGTCTAAGCACTGCACCACACAGAGGTGCTCAGGCTGCCCCCTGGAGCTTCTGCCCCCTACACCCAGGTACGAAGAGCTGGTTTGGTGCATCCCCAGCCAACGTGACTTGCTTCTCAGCCTGGGCACTGCACGGCATGACAGCGGCTTTCTGACCTCCAGATCCCGAGTTGGCATCACTTATCCTGCAGAGAAACTCCAACTGGATGGGCTCGGATCCTCCCCTGGGAAATGGGAGGAAATCACGAAGCTGCTTTACAGCAGCTCGTGGTCTGGCCCACAGTTTTACTTGGTAAGAAATCAAACAAAACGTTAATTTTGAGGAAGCGGGGAGGAGAAAGGCAGATGGGAAGGTTTCCAAACACTACAATGCAAGATTCTTCATGCAAATGTTAGCGTGCTTGCCTAAATAAGAGTAAATAAAATGCTTAACAGATGCTGCAAACTATGATTGCAGTGGCTGTAGATAAAATTCTTCATTACTGTCACACCATGCAGAATGTTATTTACCAAGCAACTGATTTCACCATACGATAGATGTTTTACATTTTTTTTTTGTTCTATAAACAGCTTTCAACAAATACAGCAATTATTTCTCATCTTCCAAGTGTACACTACGTTCTGCTTAGGAATGCACTTTTTTGACATTGTTATAAGTCCTCCACTCTTAAACGTGAATAAATCCTCCTAAATATTCTCCTCTTGGAAATAACGGCAACCCCCTCCTCCTATTGCCTTCCCATTGTGTTTATTTAGATCTTTCCTGCAAGAGGACATAGAAAAATAATCTTGAGCAGGCTGTAATTCACTTGCAGCAGTTTACTAAATATTCTCAATAACGGAGACCGAAAGACAGGCTGAGAAAGAGCAAAGTCCAACAATCTGCTGATATAGGCTTTTAAAATATTGTTACCAAAATAAAGTCCTTTTGTCATTCTCTAATGTAATGACTTTTTTCCTTCCTCAGAAGTATTTAAACAGACAGAAATTTGGCAAACTATATTAGGGAAAATTAGCTCATCTCAGAATGCACTTACACTCGTGACTCACCTTATGCAAGTGAAGCCACTCAAAATCAGTTTAATCATGTGCCTAAATGATGGTAGGATCAGGGCATCACAAACAGATTCATTATGTCAGTAGGGAGCTACAGCACGAGGTCTTGTAACGAAGAGATTTGCTTTTGTTTGGCTTTTAGCAGTACACTAAGGGTTAGACCTTCAAAGAGAAAGGCGGCTTTATCAACTGCGTGGGGGCATATCATGCAAGTTTCCTAGACCCAATATTTAAAGAAGGTAGTAAGAGAAAAGTAAATGCAGAGAAGTTTCTCAGGCAGACTGCTCAGGTGGAAGGTGAATCCCCTGGAACACAGAAAACCTCAAATTATCCATGCAGTGCGTTAACACAAGTACAGTTATTATCTTTAAGAACCCGTGTGTAGAGATTTGTCCTGGATGAAATGTAAGTGTGTGGCAGGATATGGCCCCGTGCATTTCCCCTGGAAGATAAGGGTCTGGAGTGATGTTTGGCCACTGGACAAAGAGGACTTCTCTCAACTTCCTACTGTGAGGAAAATGTGACCTAGATGAAGGGGCATTATTTCCAGATCTTAAACAGATCTCAGAACTCAACAAATCCTTTTTCAATCAAAAAATCACCAGAAAGCTACTTATAGCAAAGAAAGCATTTATCTGATAGAAGAAAATCCTTTCTATAAAAGAATTTAAAGCTTTTTTTTATAAGGATTTCTAGACCCAGACCATTACTGCAAAGCTACCTTTCAGCTGGACTTGAGCTTGTTTATATTAGATTTTATTTGGCCTTTTGGTGGCATTTGGGATTTGGAAAATGGTTTGAAACAAAATAGAAAGTCTTAAAGCAGAAACTTCAGGAGCAGAGTCTTCAAGATGTAAAAATCTTTTTGGATGTGGAAGTGAGGCATGCTTGAATACATTCAAGAGATAATCAAAAGTAATATTTTAAGAATAAAGGGAAAGAGAATCTCCACCTTTTGTCCAGAACTGGAGTTTTTGCTTGAAAATTTATCCCAAAGAATATTTTTGTGCATACAATAGGAACACATTTGTGTAGCTTCCAGTGTTACCTATAATATCTGTATGTGGGCACATGTCTCCAACTGAATCTACCTTGAGGGGAAAAAAAAAAAAGATACGTCACAGCAGAGTAGTAACCTCTGCAGGATTGTTGGTGGAGAAACCTCAGAGCTGTGGCATCAGCAGTGCTGTTCCTCTGCTTGTGCTTGTGCTGCCCAGGGCAAGAACATGACAAAAAGCTCAAATTTTAAAAGGCTGCGTGAAGAGAAGGCAATGGAGTAAAAGAGTACAGATCAGTATAGTCTGATGATCTTCAGGAAGGAATAAATCTCCATAAAGATGCCTGCAGAAGTTGTGAAGCTGAAACTCTGCTTACAAAGAACTCTCTGAAGGACTTTTCGTATGATTGTGAGTGCTCCAGAACACAGGTAAAGTTCCCATTAATATCTGATTCTGAAGAGCAACTTCTTCCCTTCTGTTAAACTTGAATATTGGCAGCAGCCTATCCCCAACTGTATTGCACGTAATATTATCTCCACAATACATTAGCTGGTTTCTTGGTGTTCTGAGAGTGTGAGAAGAAAAAAATATCGCACTTACGTTAAAAAAAAAATTTCATTTAAAATATAAAATTTACTGATGGGCTAACTTGGAAAAATTAAGTCACAGTGAAACTGCTGTTACCACAAATTGAAATTTATTCTAGTTTCTGCTACAAGTGAGGTCCCTGAATATAGATTTGGGCGTAAAAACATGCTTTCCTCTGAACTTCCTACTTGACTGCAGCTGTATGTATTTTGGGCATCAATATATGTCTCATTTTTAAGAATTCAGTTAAGTTGAGCAGTGTATAAGGACAAGAAGAATTCCACGCATGCAGGAACATAGCTCCGACTAATGGAAACACCACTTTAAAGGCATTCAGAGAATAGAAGATAACCTTTTATTAATATTCTATTCTTCCTCCTTTCCCCACTCTCTATTTTCAGATGCCTGCAGCTGTTCAGTTAAAGCCTCTTTGATCCTCCTTTCAATCTCAAATGATAAGATAGATATGCTTGTGTTATGGAAGAGGAGACCAGGATGTGAACGGTGACTCATTTTTCCCTTGGACAGCATATGCAGCATCCCTTCCATTAACACGAAGGGAATGGCCAGACACATAATAGTTTTTTGACACAGGGTGGGATTCATCTCATCTGCCCTTGCCATCCCATAGCAGAAACCAAGTAGTTAATTCACCTGGGCTCCAGAAGAGCAGTTTTCAGTGAGAAAATCCTCCTTTTCAAAGGAAATCACCTGCTGCTTTTAGACAGCGATGGCAGGTGACTGTGCACCGACTAGGAGCAACTCTCCATTTCTCTTTTCAGACACCTGAGCCACAGAGGGATTAAATCCCGCTTGGAATTTGAAAAAGAAATTTTCCTAATTTGCACCAATGGCAGACTTGTGTATACCAGAGCTTCTGAATGGAACTAGGCACTTGTAGGCATCCCAAGGCACTTAAATACCACTGAAAGTCAGGTTTATGTAGGCATTGACAACTTAAACCCCATCCTTAATAAATAAATGCATGCAACTACCATGCGGTGGCAACAATCCATAATATAAGAAGCATTCAGTAACAAAGCAGATCCTGTGCATCATCAGTGTTTTGTAAACCTGATAACTCTGAGATAAGAACTCGTCTCCACTGTATGTCCAGGCTTACTGAAATGAACAGTAATTAACACATCCTTTTTTCACACAACAGTTTCAACCCCAAGAGCCAGCTCTTACACTGCAACCAATAATCTCTGCTGAAAATAAAGTCCACCAGGAAGGTGGAATGAGACAAAAGTTTTGCCCATTGCTCTGCAGGCCTGGAAGCCAAACTTAGCTTACTCTTAGAGCAGGCATTACTCCTAGTACTCCTTCAAGCATGAGTCCTGAAAGCTGCTACTTCAGAGAAAAAGCACTTTTGAGGAACAATATTATTTATCTTGCTTCACCTCACCATGTTCTGCCTAAATGTTTTATCTCTGAACATGCTCCTTAAATAGAAGTTTGGTGTCCTGATGAGCCTGGATCAGGGCAGAAGCTCTGGGTAAACACTGCTGATTCCTAATGCTTCTAGCACTCATCAGGCTGTCCTAGCAAATAAGATGACACTTCCATTCTGTCCTTAAAGCTAGTTTGTTGTTACCATTATTATTTCAAGCTTTGAGGATGATGTAATGTACATGGATTCTGGTTTCTGTCAAGCGAGCTCCTTCCTTACAGGGAAAGTGCTGTTAATGCACTGCCAGGAGAGCCGAGCCTGGCTCCTGCTGCGTCCCAGCCTCCAGCTTCACCTGGGGTTTCCCTGCTGGCTCTTCCATGCCCAGTCTTTTGTAACTGTCTGGGTATTTTCTACAGCGACTGGAAAGAGATGAGTAGAAAAAAATGTTCTCTGTAGGTCCTCACTCCATAGCTAGCCCCATGACGAGACTGAACAAGTTACTTCATTTTTACATGTAAGTAGCCAGATAGGTGGCTCCAACGCCATCCTTAATCTTCTCAAACTTCAGCTCTCCCAACTCATAAGTGGGTTTATTTTATCTGTTTCTGAACTTTTCAGAATTAAAAAAAAATGGTGATTTTTAATCCTATCTTTTCTGGCTTTCACTCAGTGTCTGGTACAATGGAGCCTTCAGCCATTGCCTACACTATCACAGTAATTCAAGTGAAACAGAGCTTTACAGAGTGACTAGTATCTTTCTTCCACATTACAACTAAATAGTATTTTACCATGATAGTAAAAACAGACAGACACACAGGAGGGGTATGAAAACAAAACAAAAAGCACAAGTAGCAAAACGGGCTCAATAATCTCTTTGCCAAGTAAAAGCTCAAACAAAGAGCTGACTTTTAACATAAGCATGTTATTGTCAACAGCAGCATCTCTATTAGGCTTGTTCCCTTTCCTAAACATTCCTGTTACTGTCATTTCTCAGGTCTGTCATATTCTCTGCCTTGACAGCACAAACACTGTGCCGTAACATCTGTCAAAGAGGCTCGCTGATTTCCTCCATCTTCTGACACTTGCAGGTCTTTAATACCAGGCTGTCAGAGCACCGAAGAGAAAGGCGGGTGCTTCCTTGTTCAGCACTGTTACTGTGACTACCATCACACATACTTTAATCATTAGCCTCACACTGCTATGAAATCCTGACTTTCATGCCCTTGGAGTCCCATGCTAAGAAATGCTGCCGGCATAAATCTATGGCAGGGGTTAGCGAGCTCAGTTGCCCATGGAGGTGTCTTTGTAAAAGGAATTCTTTACATTCGACAAAGCTTATGTAGTTTCTTAAACTTTCTTTTGTGACTTTTTTTTTTTTTTGAGAGGGGAGCTGCAGTAGGTGTAACGATTATTCAGTGACAGGCGTAGGTGAAACCCGGCTGCTTAAAATAAACCTCTTTACACCTGGGCTGTTTTGTCCATAGGTACGCTAAGAGAGCAGACGAGCTTGGTGGGCAGTAAGTTTTCTGTAGTGCAAAATGTTTTTGATCCAATATTGAGATGAAACCAAGAGAGAAGGAGTCCAGGACAATACAGTCCAGTACAGCACTCGCTTCCCAGGTAGCATCTCCGTGTTCCTCTTCCTGCTGCGCTCTTCTCCCCAGGGCAGCCGGATGAGCGAGGTCCAGGTTGGCAACTACTCTGGGATCGCCATTTTTGAATGTGTCCTGTCTTAGCTTTATACTTTGTGTACAAAAGAAATGAAAAAGCTGGCAAAGAAGATCTTTGAGCCCACAGATCTGGGCACTGTCCTGAGCTGTTGCAGTCTCTACAATGCTAACTCCGGTTAATTACATGGTATGGCCTGGCTCCAGAGGCCCTACAATTAACGGGTTTCCAGAGCCTCATCTCCAAGAGCTGAACATGTGCTATGCAAAGAGCATACTCTCAGGTGCCGTGAGCTAGGTAAGCTGGCAGAAACCACTGCTGGATGTTGTTTACCTGGCTTCTAAGTGTCTGTACTGGTGCCCCAAGGGTTTCTATTCGCGGAGAAGAAGGGAACAAAAACCCAAGCCTTTAGCACTTCAATTGCCCAGGAACATTTGCTGCAGGAACCTAATAACTTTAACACCTACAAATCCATGAACGCCCTGCAAGAGCATTAGTGAAGCCAGAGACTTGTTACTGAGCAGGGGCAGGACAAGCCTGGAGATCCGTTCCAGTGACAGCCTTGCTCCCTGTCAGCACACATCATCCCATGCCTCAGCTCCCTGTCCACGATGGCAAGCGATAACACCGCTTTGTTCAGCTTATCTCCTTCCACTGCCTGGGGCAGGGACTCTTACAGCTTGCCCAGCGGAGCCTCGAGACATTATTAAAAAAATCATAAATAATAACAAAAGTGTTTATTGCTGTGAGTCAACAGCAGATCTCCAGACTCTGTGTGGACGAAGGCATCAGCTGAACCATCGGAGATAACACACGGTGTCACCTCCTTGGGCTGCTCCGCTCCCGCCGCTGCCAAACTGCTCTCACCTCTTGTCAAGTGACGGCTAAATACTGTAAGGAAATGCAGTCTGGCTGCTATTGCTTACAGTAATGAATGCTGCTGTCGAGTTTAACAAATGTCCTATGTCATGGAGGCATTTATGACACTACTCCTGAACCGCTGGATAGCATCCAATAAAAATCTATGGCGAGGTAATGGGACGTGGCTGGGGAGTGTTGAAAAGGGATCCTAAGTTAATATGGTTCTATAGTATCAGGAATGTGCAAAGCATCTTGTAACACCACAGCCACGTGATAGTTAAAGAGCAGAAAAGCTCACTGTAGGGTAGATCATACGTTCTGCAGACTGACGGTGCTTTGAATGCCGCTCCTGACATTTCCTGCCAAGGTTTTAAGCAGGGTTAACACTTTTGACTGTTTTGTGGCACATTCCATCTTTTAGGAGTCTGGAATATATGAATTGCTCTTCATTTGTTGTCCTGGACTGATGGGTACATTACTGCCTTTATTCACAGACAAAAAATAAGATAAAATAATTCTTTTGGGTTATTCATCCACTGCCTGAGAAGCCAGCATAGGTCTGAATGAGTTTGGCTCAGCCCTGCAACTTGAACGCTCTTTCAAGCCTAAGTCACAGAATCACAGAATCACAGAATTTCTAGGTTGGAAGAGACCTCAAGATCATCGAGTCCAACCTCTGACCTAACGCTAACAGTCCCCACTAAACCATATCCCTAAGCTCTACATCTAAACGTCTTTTAAAGACTTCCAGGGATGGTGACTCCACCACTTCCCTGGGCAGCCTGTTCCAGTGTCCAACAACCCTTTCGGTAAAGAAGTTCCTCCTAACATCCAACCTAAAACTCCCCTGGCGCAACTTAAGCCCATTCCCCCTCGTCCTGTCACCAGGCACGTGGGAGAACAGACCAACCCCCACCTCGCTACAGCCTCCTTTAAGGTACCTGTAGAGAGCAATAAGGTCGCCCCTGAGCCTCCTCTTCTCCAGGCTGAACAAGCCCAGCTCCCTCAGCCGCTCCTCGTAGGCCTCGTTCTCCAGGCCCCTCACCAGCTTCGTCGCCCTTCTCTGGACAGGGGCGTAGGAAAATGGCGCCCCGCGCTTCCTGCCACAAAATGGAGGACGTGGCGGGCCCGGGCGGGGTGAGGCGCGCACACAAAGGAGCGGGGCAGCCCCAAAGTCCCTGACATGTAATAGTTTCCAAAACAAAAATATCCTGTTAGACCCAAGTAGCCTCTCACATACCAGGTTCAGATAGAAAATATGCTTGTTGTTCGTTGAGCTTGCCATCTGCAATACTGCTGACTGCTCAGAGATGTCAGGTGCTCTCTCCTGTGCTCACAGAGCCAGATACACACCAAAACGAAGGAGATAAGCCTCTGTAAGTCCAATCCATCCCCTTCCTAGGACTGCATAAGGACAGGTAGTTTTAATCATTTTCGTTTAAATCTAGGTTTCCAAAGTGACCTGACAAGTCGAGGCATCCACGTTTCATTTGCTGGATGGCTTCAGCTAATATTTAGGCTGTCACAGTCTCCAAAAGAGGGAAGATTGCAGTCTTCCACTGTTGTCTTAACTTTTCTCACCACTTCTTCTCTTTATATTCTGGCAAACCCTCAGTGATAGGAGGTAACTTTAGCTTTTATGCTCTTAGAAGAATTGAATACAAATCCCCATGTATATCTTTCATATCTAACTACATGATTTTCTGCAGCCTTCCTGTTTCCTTCCAGTTTACCCCCAAAAGCTCCTGGTGAGTACCTCAGTGTTCCCCTTTCTTAGAAAATGTGCGCTGTGCTCTAACAGCTCCTTTCCTCCTCCATTGACAACCCTCCTTCTTCTTGTACTGAAGCTCTACCTCTACCTGCAGGTGCTGCTCTCTGTGCATCTTTCTTGGTTCTCCCATGTCCCCCTCAGCTTCTGCATCAGCCCAGTTCTTTTTTCCAGGCTCCTCACTCTTTTAGGATCACCTGTATCAAAGCAGCCCTGCTGCATGCCACGGTTTCCAGCTTCCCACCTGCCTTTCCATGCAGGGAGCTCTACATCAAGCTAAAACATCTCCATCTCTGCCAGTCCATTGGTTTGCGTTTTTTAATTATTTTTGTTGTGACTTGTGCTCTTCTGATGATTTCTAAAGAAGCCCTGTGCATTTGGCTTTCAAAGCAGCATACTACTGCTTCGGCAAGCTCAGGGATTCCTACATCACCCTTCTGACAGGATAAAAAAATGACTGCACAGAGAATCACTTACAAACTCCACTGTCCAATGCAAATTTTAAACATTGTTGTAAATTCTTCCTATATTATTCTTAATTACAAAGTTTCCTATTAATATTGTACTGTGATAGTCCTATAGGGAACCAGAGCTACTACAGTGCCCATTTTTTAGTGTCATAGCACAAGGCTTACTCTTGCAGTGCCGTGTGGTTGGGACAGCACAGACCCAGGTCCCACTCCAAGAAAAGTCAGGCTGTGCGGTATGGCAGTTATCACCCAGGCGCAGCCAAGGAACCTGCAACCTCTGTCTTTCTTCTTCATTTATATGGAAGTCCTCCAAACATTCTCCTCTGGAAATAAGGAAGAATGATCTTAGGGCAGAATTCCAGGAGTTTATTTTCTGTATAGGAAAACTGGGAGTTAGGTTATGTTCCCCACATTGGGAGATCTTTTGTTATAAATATGACATATTATGCTTAAATTAATCTGAGATTTCTATTAGATGATACCTTTGGTGTCTATTCTTTCTTCCCACTGTAAGCAACCCTTCAGACGTGCCACCTTTGAGATCATGTAGGTTCATTTAATTACATTTGTTTTAAATCAAAGTTCAAACCTGCTTCTAGATTTTCTGCAAAGCTTGAGATGCTCAGGATTGAGGTTTTGTTCACAGCAACTATAAAGGAAAATAACAGCCTCTATCTTCTTATACAAACTCTCTCCAAGTCCCTCGTATCCATCCAAGGTTTGATTCAGATCCATCTCTGATTTTCCTTACGCAGCACTAATAGACTTGTTAGGGAGCTAGTTTAGTTTCACAAGAGCTTTAGCAACGTAACCGAAGCAACCACGCCAGGATGCATAAATGGAATTCCAACAAGTACTTTTGAACACAACCTTTTCCCAAAATTGTTTTTCTGTAATTGAAAAATGTCTTTCAAATGGAACCACTTAGCATAGCTCTGAACTGTATCCAGAATGGTCATAAACTG
Source organism: Aythya marila (assembly GCF_965140915.1). Lineage (NCBI taxonomy): Eukaryota > Metazoa > Chordata > Aves > Anseriformes > Anatidae > Aythya > Aythya marila. Next base: position 8,389,669 of record NC_139047.1, on the reverse strand, counting down.
CTGCTCACAGGCTAAGGGCCAAGATTTCAACTTCAGATATAAATGCAGTAGCAGATGCCAATACTGCTAACAGTGAAATCTGGCCTAATATGCTTGATTTTAACAGGTTTGTTTCTTTGTTCTCATTTCTGCTTGCAAAATCAAGGCGTGTGTTTAAAGCTGAGCTCAGAGGAAATGCTCTTTGAGAAAACTTGCCATGAAAACTCGATCCAACCCAGGTTCTGCTCTGCCTCAAGCCTGTAAGGGAGCCTTCCCCAGACACCCTTACCTTTTACAAGCAACAAACAGACCAAGAGCTCAAGCTTCGATTCCTTCCATCTACACTGCATCCATGACATCTCCAGTGAATTATCATCTTCAGTTCTTTTTCTCACCACGTTCTCCCAAGTACTTATGACTCTCTCACACTGCCATCCCCATATGAAAACATTGCTGCTGAGATCATACCGCCACTAGATCCAGCATTCTGCATTCCTACAAGAAACTCTAGCTTCTGTATTTACTCCAGCTGTTCCTGAACTAATACTTCTAGGATAAAATGGATGAAAATTCCAGCAGGAAGAAAGTAATAACTAGAAATAAATTTGTACGGTCTGTTTTTCTAATCCCCACTGGTAAAATATTTTGTTCCTTGCTATTTTGTTTTTGCACCACAATAAATCATGGGTACATTCCTGATTAAAGCTGAGGTCCTAAAGACATCAAGTAATTGTAAGAACCGTTATTAGAAAATCATTTAACTCTCAGAATCTACTGATTAACATAGAATTCATGTGATTCTTTTTGTTGTTATAAATACAGTTTAAATTAAAGATAATCTTCTAATCCACTCTATTAAAAACCAATTACAGCAAGAGTGCATTAACTAAGAATCAGTTGCACATCACAGAGACGTAACAGATCTAGGACGTTATTACCATGCATTCATGTGGAGGTGACTGAACAACTGGGGAGGACATCAATTAATCCACTTAATCATTTAATGCAACAGGCTTTAATTTTCTAATGAAATGCACAAAGTTGTCAGGTGCTGAAAGCATGCTGCCTTGTGAACGCTAACCACAGCAGTCGCTGTTTGGCAGATACTCTTCCCCTCGTTTGCAGATGTGGTATTGTGCTGTATACTGGTGCTTTTCAGGAAACGTGGAATTATTAAGTTCAAAATTTTAATCAGAATTGTCGAATCCTCTAAATTAAAGAAAGAAGGGGGAAAAAAGAATCAAACAACAACAGCAAAACCCCATTCACAGGTTGTTTTGGATGCTAAAGAGATATTCTGCTTAAAAATTAAAGCCATATTTTCCCTTGGTACCTGCAGAGTCATAATTCAAATCCTTAAGTCAGTGAAAAGTGTTTAGTATTAGATCTGAATGAACAAAAGAAATCAATGGTAAATTTAGGATTAGGACCTGAATCTATTTCTCAGAACATTAAATCATGCCAGAAAACCTCCTTTTGAAACTCTCTGCACTACACGGATCAGTTCCCATCACAGACTGCCTCAGTAGGATGCATGGGCTAAGATTTTAATTCCTCTGAAAGGCACAGGAGTATTACGAATGGTTTGCATCATCCATTGCCTGTATATGCAATTCGTATATCCATTTGTCTTCTGCACAACTATATTTCAATCTTATTTTCATTAGTAACTTGTACTCTATTTGGATTAATTATTAAATGAAAAAGAATATCATTACATACAGCCGAGATGAAAAGCCTGCAAATGGAGGAGCGTAATCCACTCATTGCCTCTCACAGTGTCATAAATCCACACATGCTCGAGCACTGAAATCTGTCACCTGCATTTCAGCACGGTGAAACGGCATCCCCTCCTCTAGCTCCACGCTTTAGTGCTCTGAAAACAGAGTGTGGCCCCAGTAGCTTTGTATTACTTATTGATATTCCTTGGGTCGCGCTAATCTGCCCTATGGAAAGAGAGAGTGTTCCTTGTTTCAGCCTGATTTATCTGCAGAGCACTTTTCCCTCGGTGCTTAACGCTGCAGATGTGGCAGGCACTCCGTCCTGGCTGGCTCAGCCCTGCCATGCTGGCTGGGGACCTGCAGAAGCGAGCATCCAGGGCCCCCTGACACCTCCTTCTCCTGATCTAGGTTGTTAGATCAGAAATGAAGCTTTTTCAGGATGGAAAGATGAACTTTAACACTTACAGTTTGGGGCTGCTAACCCAGGTTCTGAGGATCACTAAACTTTCCTCTGTCTTCCATATTCTTCCTTCCCCAGATCAGGCCCTTCAGAACATAGTTCCTGTCACTGTTCAGGACATAAATTAGGAGCTGTTTTTTTAAAAGCTTGGCCTAAGTTTTAAATATGACAATAATTAGAAGAACTGAAGGCTGAGATTTGATGATGCAAAATAATGCTTGTTTCTTAAACTTGTTAAGGACTTGTTAAACTTGCTAAACTTTCTTAAGCTTGTTTCTTCATCTCACTGTGATTTTATACTAAAAGTAAGTGTAGGAACCTGAACCATTTCAAATTAACCTGGTTTTATCTGTATCATTAATTATTTTTAAGTGTGTCGTATAAACTAAGAGGCATAAGCTGCTCAAATTGCTCCCAGCAGAAGAGGAAAATTCTGTTTGGAGGCATAAAGGATAAAAAGGGGATCGAGTTAAGCAAGAGGTCAAGTGTCACCTCAAAATAGCCACCACGGGCTACAAGCAGAAGCAACAACAGCCAAGGGGACAGTCCTGGAATCGTTAAGGCTGGAAAAGCCCTCTTCAGGATCACCTGGTCCAACCATCCCCTACCACCAGTGTCACCCACTAAACGAGAAGAAATGTCTCCTAATTTCCAGCCTGAAACACCCGCGCACAAGTGGGTTCTGAGACCGAATTAAAACCATCACAGAGGTTTTGCACAGTGTCTGGTTTGCCTGGAGGAGCAAAGACAACCAAGAGAGAGCTGGACTGTGTCAGAGAGAAGGAAAAAGAAGGGTCGGGAACGACAGCCAGCCGAGATTGTCCCTAGGAGATGGTGGGGTGGGCTGGCGGTCCTCCAGCGAAGATGGCTGAGTCCCACTGATTTCTAGACTGGAACTGAAAACTGATTTTTGCTGATTGATACCAGCCATTAGGAAAGTAGCTAAGCAGCAGGAGGAAAGAGTTAGGAAAAATGGCTTGCCAGCTAAGTGGAGTGATATCCTGAGACGGAGCATGAATCAGTGCGCCCATATGTTCTTGCCATCACACCACAATTCAGCATTCTTGTTTCCCTCCCGTCTATTTTGCAATTTGAAGACGAAGCAAAAATAAGACAATGGTGTGAATGCATCTGATCTGCTTAAAAAACAGAGATTTGGTTTTGTTCATCTTGTTTGTATTTGAGTGAACTTTACTAGCTGCATTTATATTGCCTAGTTTGCACAGTCTGGGGCCAACCTGGATGTTTTTAAGCAAGAATTATTCATTTAGCAGGAACAGGTAATTCACCGACTATCTAAATTGTTTAGGCAAATTCCCTGCACTATCAAAGCTTTTGCTTCTCATATGTTTGTGCAGTTTATCTATTACTCTCTCAAATGCATGCCTAGCATCTTTTAATGCATTCTCACAGCTGGGAACCCACAGCTGGATTTAAAAATCACGACTTCAGAGGCAAAACACCAACACCACCAAGTCCTGAGAGCCATCTCTGTCTGTTCCCACTACTGCCAAGCTCCCGATTTCTGATCTTAAGGACCTGATGGAGAATAAATACATGTTTCGTGTTTGATTTATTTCTATGTTATTAAATCCTGTTTGCGCTTCTCCCAGATACATGTCACAACGTGAACTTATTTCACGCCACGATGGATCATGTCATCAGAAGTCATTATTCCCACGGGAAATCCTGCGGTTGCTCGCAGGCTTGGGAGCATATGATACTCCCAGCTCAAGATCTTGTGATCGGAATGAAATTCATAGTATGTAGGTAATTACATCTGGTCCTATCCTGTGAAGATACAGGCACTCCGAGGCAAGTGTGTCAATACTCTCTGTTTATATTTTCTCAAGATAGGAGAAATTCAATTTTATTCAGCTATCTCCCAGCGACTTTCTGCAACTATGTATCAGCAGAACTTTTTTTTTTTTTTTCCCCACTTTTTATTTTAAAGATAAATTGCTTGGTGCACTATCAAGGATACTTAGAATTTAAGAATAGAACCTATTAGCCTGTCACTCTTCCAGAGACACAGACCTTGAAGAGTCTGAAGAAGTAGTCGTTATGTGACAGCATAATAAGGATGTCAGGCCCCCTCCCTCCTCCCCCAATCTTCTTGAACGACATTTTCCCCAGCAGGGAAAATTAATACACTTCAAAAGTTATAAAGTGCAGGAAAACATACATCAGCCATCAGCGTGATTTTCTAAAATGAAGCAGTGTGGAAACCACATTCTTAATCAACTTTCGTAAACCAGTTCTCTTCCTTTTTCTATTAAAAAAAAAAAAAAGGGAAAAGGAATAAAGAAGCTTCATAATGCTTTTACTGTGTAGCATTAGATTTGCTAGTGAAGTGTGGAATATTTTTCTTCTTATGTTATTAAATTTCAAAGACATACTCCTTAGGGCTTGTCTTAAGTCTGTCATCTGTGCTGCTAGTAAAGACTCTTAACACTTGGACAGCTCCATCCCTCCCCTCGGATCCCACCAGCAAATCAATCACAATGGCACCACCTCTGCTCGGTGCCGGCTTGCTGCAGCATGCCAGAAAATGTTTATATTTCATCACCGCTTAGCTGGGTTTTGTCATCGCTTGAGAGTTGTCTGTATCACTTAGGAAGAAAGGGACACGCACAAAGGGGTTATCTCCTTAGCGTCAGAGGAAGCGTGATTCTATTATTGGATCATGGCAAAGAGAGCGGCTGGTATCTTGGACAGGATGGAAACCAGAGAAAAAGTTACCAAATCTAACTAGGGCAAAATAATAAGAGAAGGAAAGAGAAAAGAACAAAGGAAGTGAGAATGGAGATGGATATAAATGAGAGGAAAATGACAAAGGATTAAGGAATATGAATTGAGAAAATGTTATGTCAACAGGAAAAGTAAGCAAATAAATAAAAAATAAATTGAGGTAAAGGGAAACAAAATGAAACAAAGCCATCAGTTCCATCCTAAAATAAGAAGCAAGAATAATTACTGATGTTCTCCTCCCCTGCAGTGCCTTCTACACTATTTTCTAGGTGTGTGCAGAGAGGAATATGTAAATTATTGCCCATCGGTGGAATCAAACAAAAGACAAGCATCAGCTTAGGGAGAAAAACGTACCATTGCCTGACTTGCTGATGGTAGGAAGCATCACTTCCCGGTATCTGTAAGGACCACAGCAGAAGGTCAAGCTACAGAGCAAGCTGAAAACAGATGTCCTTGACAATGATTTATGTCAACAAAAAGGAAAAATTCCAAGTGCTTAGATGTTTGTGTCACTGACCTGCCCGTGTTCAAGGAAATATTAAGATGTCCTAGCAAACCTGTTTCCCCAGGAGGGCATAAGGCCAGAGAATCAGAAAGTAGATGAGAAGTCTGTGAGGCACCCAGAGACCACAGCTACATCAGGGACCTGCTGTGGAGGGGCTGAGCCCAGGTTAGGAGCCTTGCAAGTGAAATGGGAAGGGCCAGAATGGTGTTGACCGTTCTCCCTCAGCTGAGTTGGACCAAGCAGATCCAGAAGCATCCTGGGAGAAAAATTAAGAATGCCAAATGGTGGCTCCAACTGAGCAAATGCAGAGAGAGGGCTTCTAGACATTTCAGAAGAACCGATCAGTCACAGGAAGAACAAACGCTGCCCTTCCGTCGTATGAAGCTGAGAAGGCAACTGGTAGTTGGTAGCAGTTTAAAGTGTTGCCAGTGTCCTGATCAGCTCCCTGTGAAATAAAACAAACGGAGACAACAGATGATGATGTCCCTATCACTGAGCAATAGTTTTTGCTACACAAATCGTGTTATTTTGTGTTTAGAAGAGGCAGCGTAGTTGTATTATTGAAAGACTTGCTGACAGCTTCTGTTATAAATGGTCCCAAATGGCACCTCCTGCCATCAGTGATGGGAGAAAGATAGCAGCAGGCAACGTTGTGCACTGGAGTTAGTTTTCCTGACTACTACTTAACGAAAAGGCAGGTTTTTTGTTTAAGATCAGATCTGTGTTTCTTAGTGGCTCTTAAGAATGCTCTCGATGGGAACTGTCTGCTTCGTAAAGTATGGTGGTTTCACACAGAGCCGCTGTCCTAGGACGAAATTATATAGTTTGACAGTTCTCATTGCAATCAAGCTTGGTGGGAATTGGCTTTAAGAGCAGTATGGCAAAGAAGACCTGGGCTCTTTTGGCACAGCCCAGCTTGGAGGTACTGTGCTTGCTTGTGGCAGGCTGCAGCCTCTCTCCTGCAGGTAGGGGTTTGCCCGGGAAGCCAGGCATCTGTGTAACCACAAGTGTGCTTATAATGGATGTGCTGGGAGACTGCAGGGCTCTTCCCCTCTGCCTTCACTCAGTGGGCTTCTCGACATCAGCTTTTGCTCTAACTGCACTTTAGACCATGCTGGGGTTAAACGCTTTCATTATTTTTCTGAATTTTTGCAATTTCAGTATTCTTTTTTTTTTTCTAGAAGTATGCGTTAATCGGCCAACTGGGGTCACGAGAGTAGTCCCAGATTTCTTGCAGCAGCTATCCAGAAATTTCAAAGAATCAACTTGAAAAATGATCAAAACAAACAAACAAACAAACAAAAAAACAGAGCAAGCTGCAAAATGACTTGGAGTTTTTGATAAATCAATAGAACCCAACTGGCGTGGTGCTTGATGATTGCTCTGAGCATTTCTGCAGGCACAATGGAAGAGAAAAAAGGCATGTAGAGGACTGAATTTCGCTGACAGGTCAAGTGCCAGCAAAGGTGGCTTTGCTGGCAGGCTAGCTAGGTCTCCAATTTACCCAACATAATGAACATACATTCTCTCTCCATTCTAAACCAAAATTAGAATCTGTCTGAATAGAAAAGTTTCTCGGTCCTCTAATTTACAGTCCACTAAATACACAAAATGTATTAAGCCTTATAATGCTCGTACTGAGGTTCTAATCATGTTAAAAATTGCATCTCTATAGAAAGCTTCAGGTGCGCCATTGTGGACTGGTAACTGGATTTGCATCTCCTGTGGCCATGCCTGGAGCTAGCATTAAAGAAACTTACCTTGGAACAGAAAGAGATGATGTCAAACCTTCCTTAAGTGAAAGAAATGGAGGGTGTTGAAAGTGAAGGTGAAGAAAATTGGCCAGGAATGATTTATCTTTACTTTCTCAAATAAATACTGTAAATAAAAGTATTTTCCACTGTTAGTTTATGATGTCTGTAAGGTCAATTCCACCACACGAAGTGAATTACTGACCTTGCGGGAAATCCTGCCATCAGTTGCTGCAGACTGCACTCAGAACAACGGACCTTGTATTGAATTACATTATGCTAATTATTTTTCAAAGAAAACTTAGGGCAGTAACACTTGCTCTGAAATAAGAAAAAACCTGAGCACTAAACAGTTTCTATACCGAGATGCTCTTGACCCTGGAAAGAGCATGAAATGCACAAGATGGGGTGCAGGGAGGAAAGGCAGCACAGCCACACAAATTGCCTACCACAAGCTTGGTCAATGCCTCTACTACTGCTTTTGCCTGCCATGGTATTTTAATGAGTAATTACTGAGAAATAAGAGCAATAACAGGAGAGGAACTAGAAGAAAGAAATCCTTAAAAAAACATCAGGGGATTTTAAAGACCAGATTTAAGAGGGTCATTCTTTTAATTTCAATATTGCCAGCATAAAGCTTAATTTAATGCAACAGATCTCAGCTTTTATTTAGGCAGTTATCCTACTGCATTAATGGTAGAGAAAAAAAAAAGTCAATATTTGTATTTAATCTATTCTAGAGCCAAATAAACTTAACACTGCCCATGCCAAGTCCATCTGAGGCAGGAGGATCATTGGTGTGAGGACAAGTCCCATGTGATGAGATGTCTCACCTTGTACCAAAAAGCTCTCTGAACGTAGAGCCTCACCTCATCTCAGGGTTTCAGTGATGAAATTATGTCAGCACATCCCACCTCTCTCTTATTCCAGTCTCAGCACTCATCTGGAACCTCACAGGCACAAACCAGAAGGTGAAGGGTTTCCTCGTGAGAGAAAAAAGGTGACCTGCAGCTGCCTAACTAGTGCTTTGCCAAAAAATACTCCCTACAAGCATCAGAAGTGGAGGAGGAGATCAGAAAAGGAGGAGATCAAACTAGTGCACATTCTCATTCATTTACATTAAGTAACTTTGTATCTGAGAATAAAGCTGGCTGCAGAATACTTGGAAAGAAATCACCTGAAGGCAGATATGTTCACTGTTCTCATCTCATGGTCCTTTTGCATGCAAAAATCCCATTAACTCGTGCATTTAAAACACAGGATTCTACACAAATTTGCCCAGGCATCCTAAACGTATATTCATTTAGATACCAGAATAAAAACCCATCAGGCACTGCATACCTCTCTTTAAGAAGACTTCAGAAATACAGTTTGAATTCTCTTTTAAAGACGATTGAAATTTTGTGTCTGTGCTTGGAAAGAGGGAAGGCTTTTTTTCAAGCAATTTAGAACTACTCCTTCTTGCAGGTAAGTAGAAATCTGCAAGATTTCAGGAAGATTTTCAGGAAGCTGCAAGACAGAAGATGGGGTTTGATTCAACTGCAGACAAGAAAGAATAGCATGGGCTGGGAAGAGGGTAAATAATTAAGATAACAGGGTAAAGAATTAAGAAGGTACAATGGTGGGGACAGAAAGATTCAGAGAAAGAAATAGAAACCTGCATGCTGACTGAAATGAGAAATATGATATTCGAACGACCCAGTCAGACTCTCCAAGCAGTCATGGCAGGCAGGATGGCATAGTGCCGAAGGGTTTCTGCCGTGATGTGCCAGCACACAAACTGGTTGCCACCCACTTGGCCACAAGTCTTCTGCCCTGTATTACTGCTAAATTTTCCATTGCAGGGGTTTTAAACATTTCCTGAAGCTTCTGGTCTTGGCTACTGTCAGAAGCAAGACAACTAAGCAACTCCAGACAAACTACTGCTCTGAAGTGCTATGACAACGTGTTCCCACAAATTCCTGTCTTTAACTCAATTTTGACTTCAGCTAAAAGGTTTGCTTTACACAAACAACTCTTACAAATACTCAGCGGAAGAAAGAGAGGACAGCAACCTGCCCAGGATGTTTTGCAATGATTTTAAATAAAATAGAGCATCAAGGAGTTTGCCTAGAAACGTTGGTGACAAGAACTGTCGTATACAGGACAAGCTAATGTCAGACAGCAGGTATTCCCAGCCAGCTGCAAAGCCATCCTGCTGGATTCAGGAGATGAGTTTGATGCCTGTTTAGTTGCTCTGATGCTGCATTGTGACAAACCCTCTCAAAGGTTACCCTGGATTGCAAAACTTGTTGACAGTAGAGAGAAGAGTAAGCACAAAGGCTGGACGAGTGCTAACTTATAGCAAGGCTGATAGTGCCAGCAGAGTTCCTATCAAGAACCATGAAAAATTATCCCTGGGGTTTAAGCTGATAAAGGGCACTGAACAACTTCAGAAAGAGTGAAACCTCGTTTGATTTTAAATCCTTGTAAAGCAAATTCAAGTTGAAGCTGTCACCGTAATCTGAATGGCAGTCTCATTTCAAATCCCTCACAGACCATAATGTTCTCATTTTGGAGCTTAAACAAGCAACAGGAACACAGGTTTATTAACCCTTATCATGCCCCCTCCCAAAGCAATGAAACCTAACCCAACTAAACTGGTTGGATGCCTGGCAGCTGGTGGAAGTATTGATGGGGGAGGAGGAGGGAACCCTTACCAAGCTTGAAGGTGAAGCCTCAGAAGATTTCACTCATCTTGAGTTTGCTGGCATCAGCCACGTCGAGAGAGGGAGAGCTTTTGGCCCTTTCACATACATGAACATATGAGGAAAACACCTTGTTCCCCTCTGCTGGTGTGCTATGCCAGAATGAACAACTCCCATCCCAAAGCAATGTCCTTCTCCTATTTCATTAAAATACTTTGTTTTACAACACACTGGGTAAGGTTATTTAAAGATCTCCTCCTGAGCCTTTTTTTTTTTTTTTTTTTTTTAAATCCATGAAGCCTGGAGCTATTTCTCTCTTCCTTCCAGAAGAGGGAGGACTTATGCTAATTAAATGCACTTCTGGCTGGGAAGGGGGAGCATTTCTCTGTACTGCTGTTTTCATTACGGTTGTACAAGCTCTCCTCTTCTTCACCAAGCAGGAAACACAAATGACCTTTTCTATGTACGTGTGAATCCCCAGACAGGAGGGATAAAGATGTACAGGTTCAGAAAGACACATGGGACGTACGTAGAGAGAAGAGGAGACATTTCACTAAAACCTAACTACAGGTATGTACATTTTCAGTATGTGAATATTTTCAGCTACCAGAGAAGGAAGGGCTTCCAAGAAGCTATTCATACGGGCACAGTTAGGCTTCACATTACTTAGACAGATCTGGAACAGAAGGACAAATTATTTCTCTGGTTCTCTTATTAATTCCTTCCCTGACAGTCTGCCACTCTTTCTCTCTTCAGAATGTATCCACTCACTGGCATGCAACCTACCTCTTGATTTATGTCATTGTATCCCATGAAGCTGAATAACTAGGTGGCAAAGTTCTGGAGATCTACTACACATCAATCATTGACCCAATCCATTTTTCTCTTTTGCAGAGAGGCCATACAATAAGAGGAACAATATCAAATTAGTGTCTCCCCACCCTAGGAAAGCAATGAAGGTTTCCTCAGAGTGCATAGGTTCAGCATGGCATCGATCCAAGGCTGATGGGTTGGGCAACTGGCAGATCTCCAGCTCTAGGAGATTCATGATTTTGCCATCAATAAAGGAGACAAATTGACTTGCTCTTGTCTAAACTTTTTTTTCCAGATGCTCTCTCTAATGAATGCATCAGGAATCAGAACTCCCCAACTCACAGAAATGAATCACCTCTGCAAAGTGCCTCTAGACTTGAAGAAGAAAGCACTCAGTGGTTATGCACATGTCCCAGTTTGAAGTTGCTTACCTAAAATCCTAGGCAACTTCAACACCAAAGACTAACAACAAGAAATAAGACGAAACCACAGCCACAACAGAAGGGCCAACAGCAAAGGAACGCTTCTTGGAGGACTTGAATACCCTCCTTCCCAACTGAGAACTGAAAGAAATGTTTTGTTTTAAGCCGCCTGAGGTTGAAAAATCAAATCCTAAGGGATGGAAGTGTTGATACATGATATCTCGGTAAGGTTTCTGCATCTGTAACTATCTGTAATTAAGGACTTTTCATACAGAGGAAACAGAGAAGGAAATTTGCTAGATTTCACAAGCAAGACGACTAGAACAGGAACGTGGCCAAGAAAAGGAAGTACAATTCCCACAAACTGGCAAGGAAGAAAAATGATGCCGACAGTCACAACCCCAACAAAAGGCAGAATCATGGGGCCATGAAGGTGAGAAAGAAATTTCGGCACCCACTGGGAAGCCTGGCCAACTGCCCTGTGAGTGCAGTGCCTTTGCGTCAAGTCAACACACTCCTCTCAGTGAGTCTCCTTTTGAAAACATCCTTCTGCCAAAGTAACTTATCTGTCACTGAGGACACCGCTTCATTCTTATTGCTGAAGAAATCTTTCCATTAGAAATGCAAAACCAAGAGGCAAATGTTAAGAAAGGACTATTTACATCACAAGAAGCAATTCCACATCTTTTTAATTTTTTCTGTCTGCATTATGTCTTATGTCTCGGCATTAAAGCTGTTAAATTAGGTTAAATTTTGTCCATTGACTGCAGAACTACTCAAAATTTAATCTTTCTAATAACATTAAGAGTGTAGTAGGATCCCTCCAAACTAAGAGGAGGATGATCTATTAGCATTTTAAGTGTGTTTTCATGCAGGGTTGCAGATAACAATATAAACAAATTCTGTAAAATATAAGTACTTTCAATATTTTATTTATTGAAACCTGAAAATAGAACCACTGCCTCATCAAAGGTGTAGTTTAAGCTTTTTCAGAGACTTCCGCAGAATTTATTAGAGATGAAATCAAAAGTGTTCGGTAAAAGCGTAATGGGGTTCTGTGGAAACGATTCAGAAATCCTGCTGTGGTGAGCAGAGAATACTTTTTACTCTGTGTAATTGTAAAAGCAGTGAAATGAATAGAGAATTAAGGGGCAGTTACTTGGCATTGGCTCAGTGAAAGTAGGATGAGCCTTCCTGCTGGGCATCAGGAGCTGCAGGTTTCTGCGGCCGCGTTTATGAAGCCGACAGAAAAATGAACACGTTCACCTGCCTTGCATTCATTCTGGGGTGATCCATAAAGCGAAAACTGAATGCACTGTACAGAGAAGTGCTTACAGTCCAAAAAAGATTACATACTGAATATATCCAACTATTTCCTATGCTATTTGCAATTACTTTCCCTTTTGTGTACTCAATCCTGCTACATGCAAACTCTTTAAAAATATAATATAAGCAAACATAAGCTGTTGAGAACACACTTTTCCAACACAGAATGATACAACTCTTCCAAAATAAGTTTGAAGAGCCTCTTCTGGGTATTCTACTTGTAAGGATATGTGTGTGTAATAAAAACAGAATAAACTTTTCTGCCTTTTCAGAGGTTCCCATGCCAGCCTACTTCCAAGGGTGAAGCCACGTGCAGTTAGATGGCTACGGTGTGTTTGAATCGCTATGAACAAGTAAATATTAAAAAATAGCTAAAACTATCCAGGTATTAGGATGAGATATAGGCAGAAAATTCTCAATTAGTTGGTTCCAATAATTAGAAACTCATCAAGAAGAAGTAGGCAGTAGGGTAACATGTACACAGATCTGAGGTAAGTACTGAAGTGTAGGTTTTACTTTTCACCTGCTGTCTTATGAATTCTCGTATTTAAAGTACACTGAAAAGTACTAGCTACCATTTCAACTGGCCATCTTCATTTCATCTCACTTGCAAAAGAAAACCAAAGAGCAAAATCCTCTGCATCACTTCAAGAAAGAAACTACACATGTGCAAATGTATTTTCCATAAATGACTCCTAGCATGTTTGAAACAATAAATCATATCCTTTGTTCATCTATTTCTATCCCCTTTTAATGTCTTATTTAATTATCCTGGCAATACATTTTTTTTTCAACCCAGGCTAAGAACCAGTCCGGGATTCATGAATTTAAAAAGTGTTTTTGGCTTTGCTGACAGCCCTGAGGGACCCCGCTGCAGATACCAGGAGGTGAACACGTAATCAGGAATGATATCCCTTCTCTTACGACCTCCAGTTTTCTTGACAGACAAAACACCTCACAGAGTTGTAAGATAAAGGTCCGGGATGATTTTTGAGGCCACAAAGATTCTGAAAGTCATTTTTATATTCTTTCTAATGGTATAAAAAAATGGGACGGCAGCAATACTAGTGCTATAAATGACTTTGTGAAGAATCTCTCCTGATCTTCACACCCCAGACTCTCTGTCACAGGCACAAGTCTAATGTTTTCATTCATCATCTCAGCGTAGATAAAAATGATCCATTTTTTTTGAGGGGTTTATTGTCGTTGGATTACTTCTTCTAAACATATAACCTTATCTATTCAAGGTGGATGCCTGGCTCAACCGTGACCTTGTCAATCTCATTAAGTCTTGAACGAATTTTCTCAAATTTTCTTATCAATCAAGGTAATTGCTTCTTGCGGGAAATCCAATCTTCTGTTAACCACATCATTACCTGGTGATCGAAGTCCTCGGCTTCTGTGTAAGGGGGAATCACTCAAATCACCCAAGAGAATAGATAAGCCTAAACTTGTACACAAATCTCCAGATGGCATTTTCATTTCAGCAGCTTATTGGATACTTTGAACTACTTTTAATAATTAAAAATGCATTTACATCAGTGTTACATCAGGCTTTAGAGCTGTACACCGTGACAATATCCCTGCAAAGGCTATAGCCGACAAGCAGAACATGAAAAGAAGGAAGAAAAAATCTCCTGAAGAAGTGGATTTTAGGCAGAGATCTGAATAGTATAGTAGATAAAAACCTAAGAACATAAGAAAATCCATACAGCTCGGGCCAAAGGTCCATTAAGAGGGCAGGAACGCAGTGATATTTCCTCAGAAGAGCTGCCCAGCCGTCAGCAATCTGCAGCTTTCCTGATTCGGGGCACTCTGGTTATATTTAATGGCCCACAATGGATTTTGCTTTCGTGAGTCTGTCCAGCTGATTTGTACCTCCCTAAGCTTTTAGCACATCCAACATCTCCATCTCCATTTTACTCATGAGTGCCTCGGATGCCTTGCCAATTCAGGCCAGAGATAAAATGCTTAACTTTGAAATGCTGGAATATAGGAATGTAATGAAGATGATTGCAAAGAAAGGTTTGGGGAGGGCTGGGAGCACGTAAGAAAACTTGCGGTTCTGTTGATACAGATCACAGTAAGAAAGATTTACCAAGAGGTGCCCTACTTTCAGAGAGACTACGTGTGGTGTTCTCCTACTTACCCTACAGCTCTCATGCTGTGGAGACTGGTGCCCTATGCTAATAATTCTGAGCTTTTATGAACCAAAAACAATTATTTCACACACAAAAATAAATTGGTGTTTCCAGTACCAATTAATAAAGAGTATTTTTGCCACCATGCATCTCTGATCTTTATTTGCAAAATCTGAGAAGAAATCATATTAATATAGGAATTTGTCTTACACTCTCTCCTAATGACCTAGGCATAAACCCTCATTGTATGAAGTGGGTGGGAATACCAACACTGACTTTATTGCAGCCAAGATTTTTCCTGTTGGTTTGTTGTAGTGAAGCTGGTAGGAAATCCAAACAGACTTCTGTAAAAAAAAAATAAGCAAATTCCTACTCCCACACAAATTTGGGGTGACTATGTACATAAACAGGCATACGCATTACATAAATCCCTTAACTATTTGTCTTTACATATATATATGTGGACTTTCTACACGGTTTTATTTAAGAAAATCCACAATCCAGTCAGCTACATATCTGTTTGCCTCCAAACTCACCGCAATTAACAGTTACACAAATGTCAGTGCTCTCTGTGAAGGACGGACCCTAGATAATGAAACCAAGTCCAACTCTGCTCTCTCAGGAAAACTGTTTAAACTTTCTCTCTTCTTGCATCCTGTTTCACACAACACAAGTAATTCATCATGTTGCAAACCTTATTTTGCACTACAATAAAGTATTTCTCAGTCTGTTAACCTGCAGATTAATTTTCCTCCCATCTCAAGTCTGGTACATTCTCGCAGTGGTTACTTTCCTTCTGTTGCCAAACTTATTAGCTTAATAGAATAACTCTGATTGAATGAGAGGGAAAGATGCTTCCCACTGGCTAAAACACCTTCAGCTGATACTTGATTAACTCTAGCACTTCCCTTGCCCACGACAAGTACCGAAGTGCCACAACTAATTCATATTTGTTCATTAAACTTACCGGGCAATACCAAGTTACGAGGCACAGCTGCACCAGAGGCATGCTCCCAGCAGACCCGTGGGTGAACCCAACGTCTCGAGCAATCTCTGGTGCCACAGAGAGCTGAAAGGACCAAGCATTTCAGATATCCACCGCATTAAGATAGAGTGTTTTTTGTTTTTTTTTTTGGTTGGTTGCTCTGAAGAATGGTAACTTCAGTTCTTCTTGACCTCAGAGAGTCTCCGGTCAGCACGCAGCAGGACGACGTTTTGCCTCACCCTTCTGCCCCATGCCCCGTGATTTACAGCCACAGCCGGATTTCTGCTCTTTCGTCCTGCTCCCCTTGAGAAGCCTAACGCCATGACCGAAACAGAATAATCACTTTTATGGAGGCTTTTGTGAAAAGATCACTAAGAAGAACAGAAAATATGTTATCGCCAGAGAATAGCAGCTATCTGCCAGAGGATGAAGAGCCAGAAATTGGCTGTGATTGCGCCTTACAGTTCACCTCTGAGGCAAACACAAGGAACACAAGGAAGCCAAGGACAAGGGCAGCACGGAGATGGCAATGTGCAAGTAAGCCACATGAAGTCACCAGCCACTTTATTTTCCATTTTGCATGACCTAAATCTTTCCCTCTTATCTCCTGTGTTGGTCTCGTAAGGAAAATAAATGCTGGGTTTCCAGGTAGCCTGTACTTGTACAATGACTACATTTAAGCCTGAGAAAGATTTTTGGCTGACTGCAAAATTTTCCAAGACATGTTTTGCATTATAAATAAGACAAAGGCAAATGTGAGGTTTTCTTCTTTTCACAAGTGGAATTCTCCACAGTTGGTCAGGAAACGGTGGCTTCCCACTTGCAAACTCCTAGGTAGCTCCAGGGAAGCTGGGGAGCCCTTACAGGATGCATTTCAATACTGCCGACTGGAAGGGGTCAACCATTAGCAATAAACTTTGCCTGAGATTAAGAGCAGCCAGAACGATCAGAATAAAGTAAGATCCCCTAATTAAATAAAGCAGCAGCTCTTAAGCGGAAGGAAAAGAAGTTGTGAGTGCATTAGTGCCGTGAAGACGACAGAAGATGAGTATGTCCAGACTTAAAACTATCTGTTCAGGAAAAGATTCACCAATTACTGTTCCTTACAGAGAAGACATTCACAAAATGAGCTTCTGTCTCCTCTCTGCAGCTGGGGGTGAGAGAGGGGCCTCTCCAGAGGACCAGCCATCGAAGGGTAACCTCGGGGCTCCACACAGCCTCCAGCAATGTGGCTCACTCCACGATCCCAGAAAGTGACGGGAGGCAGCTCAGCCTGCCTGACCTGAGCTTAGCTGATGTAACCTCACGTAGTGGGAGCCTCAAAAAGCTGCTTCTGGGGATGTTCAATCCGTTCTGAGAGGCACCTGACATGCCTATAATAGTGACAGCATCTCAAGAAATGACATTATTATACCATGAGAGCTTTATTTTATCGTTTTTATTAGCTTAGTCTATGTGCTGGTATCCCCTCAGGGACCTCAATCAATGATCAGGGCTCTTTTCAGCACTGAAATGTATTCTTATATAATGAGAGCAGGATCCCAATAAACTGTCACACCATTACTATATGCTAAGAACATACTGCTGACATTTAAAATTGGTAAGTTAATATCTTAATTTTTTAAATGACTACAGCAGTGTGTTTACAGATGCAGAATGAAGCCTTTGCTCTATTATTCATGAACACTGTTGCTCCTGATGTGAATGTATCATATACTAATTGAGTTTAAAGGTTACAGTGCACCCTTCCTTATGTACTGGCCCTTTTAATCAGCAAAACAAATAATGCAGCACATTCTTTAACAAGATTTTTTAAAACCTTATGGATGACAGACAGAAGTCAAGCAATGAAAATGCTCACTTCAAATTTCCATTTTCTAATGCTTAATGTTCCTCGCCTATAGGTATGTAATTATCTGTAAAGCTAATTCCAAGGTAAAAATAAATATAAAACTATTGCTAAATAAATGATTGCTTCTTTGTTGCTCATGCATCATATAATTAATACCATGATGTGATCTAACATGTT
Source organism: Aythya marila (assembly GCF_965140915.1). Taxonomy (NCBI): domain Eukaryota; kingdom Metazoa; phylum Chordata; class Aves; order Anseriformes; family Anatidae; genus Aythya; species Aythya marila. The sequence continues at coordinate 8,372,099 of NC_139047.1, read as the reverse complement.
AAGGAAATAGGAATTTGCCATCAGCAGGCTGAAAGAAATTTGTTTATTAGTTTACTGTGATTCAATTTATGAGAATGTGCTTCATTGATCTTTGCAAAAGAACTTTAATTGGAAATGAATATCACAATCTATTTACCACACCACTAAACCCAGTCTGCTACAGTTCATTAAAACTACACCTGCTACTTAATTTTCCAATAAGAGAAAACTTTGAATTAATACAATAAGCAGCAGTTGGAAAGTAGGCTCAGTAGACCACTGTTTTAATCACGGTGATCCTTGCGTGCCCTTATGAAATTCTGGTAGGAGCTGATTGGGATTTTGTGTAGCGCTTACATCAGAGCTTGAATTTAGCCACTGTGCATGTTGATGACTGCTTTCAACATGCAAAGTCATTCCTCCTTTGCCTGAAAGATCTAAAATCCATATCCAGAATGCAGATTTAGAGGAAATATTTGAACACATCTAGCTGCTGATGTACCTGCCCTAAAGCAAGGGCAAGAAGACCAAAAAGAGCCCTTCCCATCTCTTGTGTAATCTCTAGAGATTTAAATCTGGGGAGCAGTGTCATGTTTGTCTAGATAGGCGAATCAAGAGAAAAGACAACAGGATAGAACCGCCTCACATCATCATTCCTACATGTAACCAGGAGTCAGAGCAATCCTACAGATTCTGGAGTCTCTGGAAACTGTATTATTTGGGTGTTTTTATCACCCCAGTCAGACAAGAGAGGTATATACACAGTGCCTAAACTACCTGTGTCGTGAACAGGTTGGTCAGGTTGAGCATGAACACAACGCAGACTTCTTTGCATGCGTCCAGATCAGATATGCAGGGAATGTGCTGCAGGATAAATATATCCAGCATCAGCTCCTTGGGGAAAACACATTTTCCCTCTAAGTGAGCAGCAGTCACTTTATCCAAGGATATTTGCTCCCCCTGCTGCCTTTATTACCAGGTGGGCCAAGGGGGGCCCTCTCAGCTGGCTGACTGGGGATGCTGACTCCTCTGGGTCCATATTTTGTGGTCACAGAACTCAGAATAGAGAAAAAAGAAAAGAAAAAAAAAAAAGCACAATCACAATCATTGCCAGATTCAGCTGGCTTAATGCAGGTCTTCCCATCCCACTCCTCCTTTTCTATTCAGCATATCTACGAAAACAGCAAACACCCTAACTGGAGTAGGACGGGGAGATTTTTTCTCCATATAATTACCACAGTCACAAAGAGCTCCCCCAACCCCTTGTTCCCATGAGTCAATCATTTCTGTGCTCAACTGTGGGACCAGGATTCAGACTTCATTTGCTGAAGTTCTTCAACAGCAAGCTTACTAAAAATGTACAGCTCTTCCCAGTGCAGTATGTTTATCCTGATTAAAAAAACAAGCCTGCAGTGAAACAGTCGCCTCCTTCATAAACCTTTTTCATTGTAACACCGTGTCTAATTAATACGATTCTTCTAACACTATTGCCCTTTGTGCGATATTTTAAGAGATTCTGAAAAATTAATTCTTTTACAGGTTATACTCAGATCATTATCATTTTTTGTTAAAGATGTTGCATAGGGTCAACTTCTGACCCTATGTTTTGCAAAAATGGAGGGCACTAACTACTGCAGGGTTATCACAGATTTATCACGTCAAGAAAACATGGTATGGTAAAGCCTTGTTGGGAACTTTGCCCTCTGGCTAGTCAGACTATCTCTGACAGAGTTATTTTTTTCCCCTGGAAAACACCCATTTGTCAAAACTGAAACTGCTCCCATGAACGGAGAAACTCCAGACCTTGGTAAAATGTTGGAAAACGTTTAGCAATGACCTGAATGTCTCATTTGACATCTTGGGGATGACAAACCTCAATGGGAGGTTTGTTTAAAATGACTTTTCACTTTGAAATTTCATTGAATATCTATTTCCAAAGAAGCTAAATACAGAATGAGAAAAGAATGAGGTTTGTAATGAAATATCTGGAAAATCTCAAAGACAACAGGTTTCATTGTCCCCATGGTTCTCCTCCGGCATAATTTATGAAGACTATCCAATCCCCTTCTCTCCCAGCTGGGAATATCCTTATGGGAGGGGACAAATGTTTTCCATTTAGCTCTTCTCCACCCCATGAGGAGAGGACTTTATGGTGAGTACCAACGCAGAAGGCACAGGATTGCTGGAAAAAGGGACAGAGGAATGAGAAAGCCCCACTGTGCTGTGGGCTGTGGGCTGAGCACCGCGGTGCTCGAACGCCTCGCCGCACCGCAGATGAAGGAAAGCTCTTCAGGCAATGCCCATTTTTTCAGACTTTCTGCACAGGCCTACGAGTTGGACTATTGCATTAATTTTCCTGCACTTAAATTGTTCCCCACTGGCTTGTGAAAGTATGATTAATATTCTTCAGGAATCTGTTATTAATTCTTCATTACAGTGTAGTCGCACAAAGGCAAGGGGAATATTATGTCTGGCTTGTTGCACCTCACCAACCATTTCAATAAATATCTTAAAGAACAGAGGGTGTGCAGAGAATGAAGAGTACTGGGGACTGCTTACATCCTTATCCACTGCAAAATAGATCACCAACCTGTCTGATTTAATAAAAAAATAGTACAGAGCAGAGTTAAATCATAGAGCTGGATGTTGAAAAGTACAGTGCCGTGAATGTGCCTTAATATATTCAGCGCTGAGATGGATATGTATTATATATGTTATTTATTTTAGCTGCACAAAGGCAAAAAGGTGGCTTTTATATGCTATACTGTTCTAATAAATATCTCGGTTCCAAAACAAAATTATGTATGGTATTAAAAATGAAGTACACCCCAAACACATGACCTGTAAATAAAGAATATCCTATGGGGGGAAAAAGAGCTAAAAGAATTCACCAGTGAATAAATACAACACAGCATAATTACAGGCTCTTGTGTTTTTCAGCCAGGGTACAATCATGCAGTTTACTCAAAAGTCTTCTAATATCCTCTGGGTACATTCTGCATTTACGAGAACGCTTTCTGTTGTGAGCTCTCTCTCTTCTCTGCCTGGCCCTCCACGCTCTTTAAATGTACTTTTGGGAAAAAGTCGGCACTTGAAAGGGGCTGGAGCAGATTCTTGGAGAAGTAGTTGGCTTTTTGAAGTTCTGAGTTTGACCATTCACTGTTTCTTGGATCCTCCCAGGTGCAAATCCCACTGATGCTCATAGCTGGTGTTCAGCTGACCCTGAGTGCCTTTGGACCACTCCTTTTTTGCCAGGTCCATTATTTATCTTTTTCTAGATATTAAAGAGGGAGGAATATTAATAACTTATTTATGCTGTTATCATCTTGCTATTTTTAGGTGAGACATTTTAAGATTTTAAGATCCTGTACTACCATGGCAATCCAAATATGTGTGATCACACATATTTAGTGCCACCTGTGCCCATTCCTGGCAACCCGAGTGAAGATATAAACAGCCCAATTTTCAGTCCTAAACCTTCTGCCTAACTTTCAGGGAGCAACACCTGTGAATTTATGTTACGCGTGGACTGCAGTGCTGTGTGCTAATGCCAACGGATTGGTGCAATGGGTGTTGGGATTCCCAATCTTCTACTACCAAGTCGGATCAGATCCCTCACTCATTTTTCCCCCCTGGCAGGTCATGGCTATTCAACCAACAACCCATGAGTTTGGGGAAATATCTAAGCATTTATATACTTACTATATATTTATATATTTACCTTTATTCTGAGATTTCTATGACATGGGGAAAATTTATATTGGAAATCCATTTAAAACCAAAGTCAGAGCGATCTTTTATAGAGATTATTTCCTTTAAAGAGGCCCAAATATAGCATCCTAAATCTGTTTGTCATTGATACAGATGAATTTGCCTCTTTCTTGCTTTGATCAATGAGAATTTGGTATTTAGTGAGGGAGTTAAGCATTCCAAAGCATTCCGAAGCTTTCCAAAGGCAAAAAAGCCTGCTACAGGTTGTGTTTGTGAAAGCACCAACGAGTGACAATGATAAAATTTGACTGATTTGCTAAAGCATGAAATCAAAGCTTGCTTTGTTCAGAGTATTAGCACATTTTCTTTTGACTGTGCATTTATTAGAAAAGGTGCAGTTTAAAAAAAAAAATAGAGAGAGAGAGAGAATATATCTATTGGGAGTGAGATCATTGGGATATTGAATAAAAACCAGGCCCACTCAGTTAACCACTAACAAGAGTTAGTATTAAGATAACATTTTAAAGCAGTCTTGGGATCTGAAGATAAACTGTCCAGATATGAATCTGAATCAGCCCGAGAACACCGTTATTATTAGGGAGAAAGCCGAAGCGTTATGAATGAAGGTAGCCCAGCTGATTCGAGGTATGGGGCTGGATGCGGCACCAGTCTCACAGTGAAAAGGATAAGAGCAGCTCGCTCCCCCGACACCAATTACACACACTGAAGTGGATTACGGAAGACACACATTATAATGAAAAGTACTGCAGAGTGAACACTTGTGAGATGACAATAAGATGAGAACTTGTTCTCCAAACCCCACTCTCCAAACCTTTCTTCCTCCTGGTACCTTGGCACTCCTAAGAGCTCTCAATCGCTCATTTCTGCTAAGCTCTCACTGACTCATTTTCTTCCTGCTTACCATTTACCTGCTTCAGCGCCTCCTTTTTCCCTTCCAATATATCAAACCTCATTTCCCTCCCCTTCAATAACCTCATCTGCAAGCAGGGCCTCCAGCCTTTGCCATCCTCGCAGTGCGACCCGTGTCAAGCGGAGGAGTCTCGCTGACGCTGTTACTGCTGCACGCTTCCCAAGGCACACAGCATGGTGCCCTGGAAGCACCAGCATCATTTCAGATGCATGTTGATCACTTCAGAACGCAGACAAAACAGAAGGTGGCCTTGATCCTTCTTACTTGTTGTTTTAAGCAAATCTTTCATCTTCATAAACACGTAAGAGAACACCCACAGCATCACGTGGTGAAGGTGAGCTATGCCTCACCCGACTTTAGTCAGCCACAGGTTCTGGGTCTGTATCACACTACTGATTTATCTAAACTATTTTTGGATGAGATGAATCACCAGTCCAAAAATAACTCTTTATCTCTCCAGAGGCCACAGAGAGAGAGAGCAACTTGTAGATGACTACAGTCGGCTGAGATGGCATCTTTCACAGAGATGAACAAACTGTACAAGCTGTACAAATTAGGACAATGTAATGGAGTATTTTGACTTATTCATAACTGAAATGAGGTACTTGCCTATTATCTGCGAACTACTGCCTTTGTTTAAACAAGTATTTAAGTAATAAAAGTGTAATTAGAAAAACAACTCCTATTGTTACTTTGAAGCACTGATGTTAATTTGGTAAATTTTGGAGAAGCAGCCTAGCTTAGAAATTAAACAGATAGAAGTTGGAACAGTCTCTAAACATAAAGACACTCCTTTAGATCTATTCTTTCTCACAAAATGCATGGTTCACAGGAAGAACTTTTGCAATCAGTAACCAATTCAGTTTTAAATGACTAATCTTCTGCATATCACAAAATAATCTGATCACATTCAATGTAACAGCCAAACCTGGCAGAGAAAAAACTTGAGAAAATGTACTTACAGCTGGCATGAAAATATAAGAGAGATCCAACAATACAAAATAAGTAGTAGAGCTTTGATAAAAGAGCATGGTGAACACAATTGAGGAATATTCATTCATCAGATTGATCTGCAGAAGTCTGCATTGACATTCTGAATTTGGGTAAACCACACAGGTTTTGATCTATTTCTGGATTGACCTAGGAATTGTTACTTCATCCAGGGTATATACTAGAGAAGGCTTTTTTTTATCATTCAAATCAGCATACTACAGAGGAAGAATAAGAAAATTCTGATTCAAAATCAAATCCGAACATACAGAAGGACTGTGAAAATTGGGATTCATATTGCATAGTCTGGGAGTGAAAAAATGCAACTTAACGAATCAAAGGAACTCCAGTTACACCTAACAAAACAGGAATATATTTAATTTGTAAAGGGACAGATTCCAGTTACTTTACTCACTGAATTAACAGTCTTCCTTTACAAAAAGCCCTTCTTAAATAAACGAGTCTACTCTCAATGTAAAAAAAAAAATAAATAATCACATGCAGCATTCCTTATGCATTGATATAAATACTTCACAGATACCTGGTAATGACAGTCCCTGGTATGTGCAGCCATCTAGTATTGCTTAGTTGTCATCCTAATATTGAGTATTGGTTACATTACAGATGCGTGTGAATGACAGATTCCCACAACATACCAAAGTGGAATGGGGTTGCTCATGAAACCAAAATAATTTTAAAAACACATTATTTCATTTGTATTAAAACACTGAGATGCCTTGACAGCTTTTAACACAAAGATTTCCTGTGTATTTATTCCAAACGAACTCCTAACACAAAAGAGACAAGTTCTGAATGAGTTACAATCTGCTAGGAAAAGGTGTAGGAGCCACTGCAGACCAACCAGTAACTCATGCAGCAACATTCACACCAGCAAAGCAGACTGCAGACTCCATGATACACAAATTTCTATACAAAACGTGCTCAACTCTGGCATTTCACAGGCTGAAAAGATGCACTGAGGCATGGCCACTAGCTCATTGCAAAGGTCATACTGGAAGTGAGGATGCTTTGAGGGGAGGCAAAGCAAGGGGTGCAGACATAGGAAAGGGTGTTCCCAGTGGAAAATCACAGTTGGACATGACATGAGCACATTCAGCTCCACTCCCAGGTGAAGGACCTCGGTCTGGTCCTGCTTCACTGCCAGGGCCACCCTAGCAGCCTATGCAATGTATACCCACACACATGGATATGTATACAGCACACAACATCCAAATGCCATTTACAAATAGCCTTACATACGGAGAAAATTCTCTGTAGAAAGCAGGGAAGGTCTACGTACCAGCGCATGGCCCACCAACAATTCCACAGCATCACAACCCAGTGATCGCAGAAAGCTCACTGCTGATGCCTGTTACCCATCCTGTTTCCAGCACGCCAGGCCTGAGGAAGATGCATCTGACCATAGGATGAACAAGGATGATCTGGTGACATACTACAAGAGTAAGCGTGAAGCTTTACATGAAGGCAATTCAGTACAATTGACCAATTATGAATAAATGCAACCTAAAAATCAAAAGGTTTCTAACCATTAAAAATGTGAAGTCTTCAAACAGCCTTTCAGTAGAATTAGTGGGGAGTAAAAACCCTGGAACATTTTTTAAAAAGTGCTTGAAATTTTATGTATGAGGAATAAAACCATTTGTAATAACTCCAATGGGAATGACACTACCACCTCTCTCTGTTTTAGGACACAAATTGAGCATGGAATAATGGACCACGGGAAAAAATCAGCTGGCCTTAATAAGGTTATGAGTATATAAGCCTATTCCACAAGCTGGCTGAAACCAGTGGTTTTCCAGTAATTTCAGTAGAATTTGAAACATATCACATACATGTATCCTCAGCATTTCCTTAAGTATGTTTAGTTAGTTTTCAATGACTGCAAATTACTAGCCACACTAGTACTCACTTTGCCATCCAGCCTTTTTAAAGGTCAGTAAGTTAATGGATCTAACATTTAGACACATTTTACTCTTTGTACATTCCTATTAGCTTCCACGGTGCAGCAACGGGAAAGATTGCTGAAAAGTTCCCTCATGTGGTTAATTTATCTGCAGAAAGACTTAGAAAAACACACAATATAAAAAGTGTTTCATCTTGGGAGGAAGAGGGTATGGACACAGACGTTATATGTACAGAAGATGGAAAGGCAAATAGAAAGGGAAAGACTTGAAATAGTAATGTTTTGGCAATAAATGCCAGCCTACGAGAATTTGAAGGCAATGAAAGGAAAAAGCAGATTAAAAAAAAAAAGGTGCAAATAACATTATTTTGAATTGCTAAAGATATTGTTTTCTCTTTGGAGTAACAGTTTTATCATGCACATTAAAATGTATGATTTGCTTCATTAATCACACTCATTTCCCTTCCAGAGGTACGGATATGATCACACCTCATTTCACAGGACCAGTATGAAAAGGTTGAGCTTTTATTTTTTTTCATTTGAGTGTTCAGTCTGATTACGGTGAAAATCATTTCCACCCTGAAAAGTTTAAATGCTTTGTATCTGAATGTGCAGGCTGCAATTGCCAGCAGCATCTTTTGCCTACCTGTAGTTTCAATTCCAAATTCCCTTTCCTGACTCAGAAGAAGAGAGATCAGTGATTTATTTCTAAACAGACTACCAAGAATAAAAGATCTGGTTTTAGATTTTTGGACTCAGAGAGCAAAGCCAGCTGCAGCGTAAGTTAAAAGGGAACGAAGACCAGAAAAAGCTATGCAGGTACATGGGTACTGTTTTGGAGTGATGCGGCACTCCCTTAAAACAACACCCATTAATAAAGGGATTAATGAGGGCTGAAAAGAAACATGCTGGAGAAAGAGAATGGTGCCAAACATTTTGGGGTAGAAATATATGGCGAAACTACTTACTGGATCATTAAAGGAAAGGAATGACGTGTCTTTTTAACAAAGAAACTCAGAAAGGCAAAGTTTCAGCAATGCCATGGTTTAAATGCTTCCCAGTAAGACACGTTACGTGAAATTCATTTAACATGAAGCAAGCTTCTCCTGAATTCATGGGCAGAATTTGGCTTTGTGCAGCTAATGAGGAGAAAAGGCAAGTGAGATCACATTGAATAACCATTAACAGAAGAGGGGGAAAATGTTCAGAGACAAAATATGCCGGTGGAGGGTGGCCTGGAAAAGGAAGATTCTCTATCCACCAACAGGATGTCTAGATGAAGAGCAGGCATGTCTTCACAGTATTTGTTCAGATGAAACGTTAGTCAAGCCAGCCAGAGCTGCTTTTATGAAGGGAAACTAGTCCATAGGTATTTATCACCGAAAGTATTGCCTCGGTAGGAAATTACAGAAGATTCAATAAAAATATGCTCTTGGGCAGTTTCCTGGAAACTGAAGAAAACAAGAAAAATCTTTCATGAAAATTGGAAAAATCGTATGAAAGTAATAGAGGTCAGATTCACAGATGGTAAAAACCAGCAGGGGCTCTTTGTCTTCCCATTGAGGCCACACTTGTTTGATGCAGCTGCCCTACGAGAGCAGTGGCCTGCATTTTTTCCCCCCGTTCATCATTTCTACTCTGCCCTTCAGTCCCTGGGAATGCCTTGTTTTATTCCACTACAAAAAGGAGCAGAAGAGGAAGGGAGTAGAAGGTACCTGTTCTGTTTAATAACAGGTTTTCCTGTTATTCCCTTCCCAGCAGCCACGTCAACTCGACTGGGCTTTCTTTGGAGTTCACTTTTTCCACAAATTGCATCCCAGTAAGCAAAATCTCCTCCTCTCCCCGTGGAAAATGGTTGGTAAGAGCACACGCCAGAGCTGCAGCTGGGCCGTAATTCCCTCCTCAGCAAAGGAATTAATGTGACTTACTGCAGCTCTGAGTCAGGCCCTGTATCTGCACAGAGCAGTACCTTTATATTGAAAAAGGTTTCTCAGGATACTCAAAAAAAAATCGTGAACCAGAACTTCAACAGTTATACAACAGTAGATCGGTTTTAGAGTTACACAAATGTCATCTCTTCAGAAAGGAAAATGGCACAGAAAAACAAGGCCTGGCTTCTCAGTACGAGAAAATTAACATCTGGAAGTTAACTGACCTCAGCTGAGGTTCTGGTTTTATCTGTTCAGATGTCTTTTCCCCCTTGACAGATCAAGTCTGCATGTACCTGATTTCTTCAGTATCAGATGCAGCATCCCTTGGCTTGGATGTCCTTAACCTGCACAGAAGAGGCAATGACATGTTTGCCGCTTGTTCCTACAAGTTAGCTGAACTCCCTGGTTAACTGGTGAACTCTAAAGCTCCTAAATCAACAGGAACTGTTCATAATAACAATTGCTTTTAATGAGTGTGCATCTTAGTAAACTCCAGCTACGCTTAATATTCATTTTATTTTACTGAATGTCTTTTCTTCCCTCTGATAATTTGTGTGTGTGTCTACTCCAGTAAAAGCTCTAGGTATTATATTTTTATTTGTATGCTAATTTAAATTGCTGCTTAAACAAAAAGGACAGGACTGGAACGATCATAAATGTGAACAGAGTCTACTCAGATATCTTCATCGTCTCTGCAAGAACGGGATGTGTGCACTTAAAGTGTTTTCCTCATTAAACACAAAGTGTTGGAGCAATATAAAATGCTGCCAACATGCTTCTAATGCATCGCTGCTTTGGAATAAAGCATCTCCTTCCATTTGAGCTCAACTGACTAGGCTGCATGTGAATAATTAAAAAAGTACCAGCAAAACAAAGTTACCTATATTTGCGGGGAAGAATATCCTGCAATTTAGTAGACCAAGGATAAAGAGAAACATCACCGTCCAAACCCAGCAAAACACTAAGGTAGTAAGTGGATCTCAACGATGTCACACCATAGCTGGTGTTACCACCCTGTTTGGGATAGTTCCCACCTGCATCTATGTGTGTGTAGCAGCATAAACTGTTAGCATCTTTACAAAGCACCCGCTCAGCTCCACACCTTTAGTGACTTTTCATCCGTTCTGCCAACACGTGATCCCATCAGCCTGGAGTAAAGCAAGCTCCCCGCATTAGATGTTTCTCTGTGCAATTGGTGTTACACAATACAGCAAGATGAAAGGCAGAAAGCCAGCCGCAGTTCTTCATCTCTCTCTCTCAAAAGCTGGTATATCTTCTCTACCTTCCCCTGGAACTAAATCTGAAGTTCTTAAAATAGCTAAGTAAAGTCTCCCATGTAGCAAGGGAAAAACTCTTGAATTTTTATGCAACATGAACAGTAGCCAGTGACCCGAAGGTAGAGCAAACAACCTACAACTTTTAATGTAAGGATCTGAAGAGCATTTCAGACTCTTTTCGGTGAAAAGAAAGCTGTTTGTTATCTAGGAATGGCCACATTATTTGAGTTCTTATGGCCAGCATATAGGAAAAGCAGTGCAAGGCGTGCAGAAACCAGCAGCTCAGTTCACTGACCAGAGGATTTCTGCCAGAAATACCTGCTTGTGCCGGTCCATCAGGTGCACAAACATGAGCATCCCTGCACCCAGAGCACTGTGACAGGTCACACTCATCTCCCGCCAGCACTTTTCACAGGTTTCTCTTTACCGAGAAACATATTGGGCCAAGAGAGTGATTCTCTGCTAGGAAAAAAATGAAGATATAAACTCAGAATTATAATACGGAAAAATAATCAATATTCTCTGTAGCAGGCAGTCACACTAAATGCAGATGATATGCACTATATGATCCCATTTACTGACTGTGAACTGCTGGAAGGCACGGTGGATTCACTCCTCTGAACGGTCAGACATGGATTATTGTTATTGCCGCTTATTTTATGGCACACAACTCGTGAGCTAAGCACTTCAGAGAAGTGGGAAGATATAGTCCCCTTATCCCAGTAGCCGTGTTAATTCATGGGCTGAAACCCAGCGCTTAGGAGCTCTCCTTGCTCTCCTGCACAGTGACTGAGTCCAGCGCTCATGATTTCTAAGGCACTCAGAAACCAGAGAAGTGAAGGAGGATATGAAGTATAATTCAGGTTGTTACAGCATGAAGGCATTGGGCAATTAGTGCTTCAACTGATGTACAAAGTACTGCATGCACTTCCCTAACAACCTGAGATATGCTAATTTATCTAAAAAAATGAACACACAAGAAACAACACAACTACGACTTCTTAAAGAAGCAGAGGTGCACAGTAATTTCCTGTGGCACTTCAGCCCAGCGACATCTGTACTTTTAGGGTTTCCTCGAGGAAAGACCACGCTGGTAGAACACTAAGCTAACTTCTCTTCTGTCCTGGGTATCTGTCAGTGCTTAACCCCAGCATCTGCTCCTGCAAGCTCAGCCCCAGCTCCCGAGCTGCACGTGGCACCGGGCTCGCCTGCACAGCCTCTCCCCAAAGCACGGGTTGTTGGTGCTGCTGGAGCACCAACACAACTCCTCCGGACACTTGTATTTCCAGATTTATTGCACGGCACACACATACCTGCAAGGCAGCAATGTGGGAATCGCTTTCAGAGTCACAAAGCGGAGAGTATTACCCTTAAATAAAGTCTTTTTTATATTTGTTCTGCGCACACACCCTTCATAATGCCAAGGAGGAGCTTAGGAGGGAATCTTCAACTGCTCTGCCAGAAATGAGAAGTGAGCCTGACCCAGGGAGGTCTGCTTGGTGTCAGTGATGGGGCAATTGTCCAACTAAGCACAGACCAAAGCAAAACACAGCATGCCCATTCAGTGCATTTCAGTGAAATGAAGAAAATGTGACACTTCTGACGTGGCTTTGATACTGCAGTCAGCTTGTGCTGTGCCACGATTTACCTGTGACCGAGAAGAAAGAAGGCTGGCTTGACTAGCACGCGTCCTCTGTAACAACACAGGAGCTTATCAGCTGCTCACACAAACATCTTTGTTCCTCTTTCCTCACAGCCCGGTACATGTGGTGCAGCCTTCCTCAATTACCTTGTTAACCACCACACTGCCTTCTTCCTACTTCTCCTAGACCAACCCATTTCAAACGAGTACAGGAAAACAATTGGTAATCACGCTGAAAGTCTCAGCAGAAGAAATTACGTACTTGCATGATGGTTTTTCCATAAAGACAGAAGTTAAACAGCTGCTTTTCCAAAGAAGTAGCAGCAATACAACGAGATTTAATTTACTTGGAACCCAGAGCTACCTGCAATACCCACAAAATAGAGACACACCACCAGAGAAATCATTTAAGGCATCCTGAAGAAGCATAAAACATAACACACTAACAACAATATCCTGAACATATGGCTTTCTTGAGTTTCATTCCCGTGAACAGGTTATAGATGGCTTTTTAAAATTAAAAGCAATAACAGAGCTTCTCGATAAATCACAATAGAGAAGTCGCTGGTAAACACATTATGGCAAAGATCTATCTCGATTCCAGCAAAATAACTTCTTCCAGTAATTCTTGCACTGTGCTTCTCTTACGGATATATACATTACCTCTTGCTATACTATATCCCCGTGGTATACATTAGCTTGTGCTCCTTCCACTCCCATACTTTGTATGCCACTCGTATAGGCTTATATAAAACCCTGGGGCTTATGGAAGTTCTTGGGAGAAAAGTCATGTCTGTATGGATGAAGACCAGGCAGCACAAGGCTGTGCCAACCCTGATTCCAGCCTGGAGGCATTGCTGCAATGTAAAGCCGCAGGGGTGTACCTGTAGGAGGGATGCAGCAATTCACACTGCTCCGCTGCCCCCTGGAAGATGTTTCCAGCTCATCCACCAGGCAGTGGCTGCTGCTCGGCTCCAGGCACTGCTGGATCTGAGTCAGCCACAGCTGGGCTGGAAATTGATTCAGCTCCCTCTTTCAGGATCCTCTCCGGGTGCTCCTCTCAGTCAATAGGAAACCAGGATTTGGATTTCCTAAACTGCACGAGTCTGCCTGAAAAGTTGCTTGACAGTGGACCTAAGAAGAAAAATGTATTTTCTACCATGCAGTGACACACTTCTCCTTACATTGATCACTTCCTGGTCTTAATGACACCAACGTGAGAGCATCCATACGCAGCCATAAAGAACAGTATTGCAGTGTCAGGACGCCTGACAACTGGCCCAGCTCTGGCACTAATGCTGCTCGGGTGATGGAAGGCATGTCCAGTGGCGATGGCTGAAAGGTTCAATATATCGTATTTCCACAAATTCTGCAGCCTTTGTGAAAAGCCCGCTGTCCAGGGCAATTTCACTGTTAGATCTTACAGCTTCTTCTGGTCCCTCCCTTCCAGGAACTGAAATTTTCAAAGTTGTCATATGTGTTTCAGTGTTTAGGAGAGAATAAACTAACCCGAATGCTTCTTTTACTGTTTTAATTAAGCTTAAGCTTTCATCTACTTAGGTTTTCTTTAAAAATGTATAAAACTATGAATTAAATATATGCATCATTACTCATCAAATTGTTTATCTCTGTACTAATTTTATATATATACACACATTAAATATTCATGTGCTCCTTCTCCCTTTTACAGCACAGTAACTTCTGGTTCCTTATTCCCCCACGCTGGTGTTTCTATTTGCATTGTATAAGTTGAAGATCGTTTAGGTAAAAGCATCCTTAGGGGCTTCTGCCTAAAAATTCCAAATTAAGTGGTGTTTTTTTTTCCCATACTAGTAGTGGAGAGCTGTCCATATGCTTACGTTAAGCCTGACAGATCTTCGATTACCCCTTAGCTTGTAGTTATGCAGCCATAATGCAGTTTAGATACATTCCATAGCTGTTAATAGCTCAACGCACTGAGACCTTGAAGAATAACAACCAAGGTTATTTAGTAATGTAACGCAATAAAATAGACTTCAGCGTGGATGCAAAAGTAGTAAGTGCTTTGCTGATTTTAAGGCATATGTTTCTTTAAAGTCCTCAGAACATAAATGATTTAACTGCTCCGCACACGCACAGACACAAAAATCACAAGCCAAATTTACTGCAAACTTTGCAAGCTGCAATAAATAGGTAAAGACATAAATTGCTGGCAATTAGGAATTTACTGAAGAGGGTAGTTAGGGGAATTACGCTGATTCAGAGAGATGAAATGCAAATATATTGTGCTTACACGTACGGGGCCACTGCACCTGTGCCCTAGCTAAAGCACTAAATCAGCAAGCCCAGTTCAACACGCAGGCCCTGAAGGTGCAGATCACAACGCAGCAGTGAAATCCTACAGATATGGTGTTTCCACGGACGTTAATGGGAGCTGTGCTTGCTCAGCACATCTGAAGACCACCTGAACTGCAGCCAGGTGGGGAGCAGTGAAGCCCAAGCGAGCAGGGCAGCTCAGCTGTCCCAGCACCTCAGTGGGCAAGACAGCCCCCTCCCATCCAGTCCCTTCAGCAATCCTAGCCCCAAATCCCCAAACCGCTACGTGGGTGGCAGACAAACCTCCTCGGAAAAGCTGATCATAAGTAAACTCTACGCCATGAAAAGTCTTTTTCTTCCCATTCCATGTACACGGTTCAATGACCCAGGATTGGATTCAGTGCACAGTCGGTGTTCATGATCCCTCGAGTCTCAGCACTGGTGCAAGGCAAGGTCTTCTCGCAGATCAAGTGGGGAATGGCATCTGGTGGAGGCACATGTTGGACAGAGTAATGACTATTGTTCGGATTCAGTCTATAGCTAAAATAAGCTGTAACACAAGCCAGGCACGAGGGAAATCCATTCAATAAGCAGCCTGAACAAATCTATGTTCAATTAATGTAGCTTTTCAAACACTGTGACAGTGTTTGTGCTCTAAGAAGATGGTTAAGACATTGCTGCCACCAATCATTACGGCAGTTCTTCCTCTCGGGAAGCAGTGTCAGTCCAGGAAGGGAGCACAATTAGCAGTAACGAGAGTATGTGGGGGAGTGCAGGATAAAAGGCAAGACTGAAATTACTGCTGAGGCATTCCTTAGGAGGAAAAGAATTCATGAAGAGAGGATGAGGACATGGAAGCGAAAGACAGAAAAAAAAGGAAAGAGG
The DNA here is from genome assembly GCF_965140915.1 of Aythya marila. NCBI lineage: Eukaryota > Metazoa > Chordata > Aves > Anseriformes > Anatidae > Aythya > Aythya marila. The sequence goes on along the minus strand of NC_139047.1, from coordinate 8,356,534 downwards.
AAAACTTGAGAGACAAAAACATGCAGAGAGGGGAAAAGGATGGGGAAAAAATCTGGAGGAAAATCAAACAGAACGAAGAGCTAGAAGAAGAAAAAGCACGGCGCTGTGATCCAGGGTATTAATGCTGTCTGATTTTGGACAGATTTGTATCTGCTGCTTCCTCACCCTGCCCTCCTTGCCACATTTGCCCGCTTCACCCTGCATGCTCCATGTGGTCAGAGCAGACAAGGAACAGCCCTGAGATGCAGGGGGGACATTTCTGGACAGACAATTTCTGCCAGACAGAATATATTGAATATATACATACTGAATTCTGCTAGTTATTCCTCTATGCAGCACTCACGCTCTTAGTCCTCTCCCCAGTCACTTGTTTTCTCAAAACCTTGGGGACTGTGTGATCTCCTGCTGTGCTGCCCCTCCTCCCGGGTTAGCTGCAATTAGCAAACAGGTTATTAAAGGAGGATTGACAAACTCACGGAGGCCCTGACAGATGGACCAATTATATAAGCCTTATTTCCTCAGGCGTCCAGGCTGAAAAGAGGACAAACCATGAGGAACAGGAATCATGCTGAGAGTAAAGGGAAAGAGCGTGGGTAGGTGGCTGAAAGGGAGGGCAAGGGAACGGAAGACAAAAGGGGTTGCTACAAGGGAGCTGAAAGGAAAGGGGACGAGCAGCGGAAGGTGATGATGTTCCTGGATGGGGTCTGGAGCTGCGTGTCAGCAAAGGCAGCGGGTTTTGAAAGGAGAATCACCTGGAGCTGCGAGGATGCTCTGTAATGACAGCAGTGCCTAGGAGAAAGAGGCTGGTGGGAACGGTCCAGGATGGCAGGAAGAGAGAGAAAAAGTTAGGGGATGAGGGGAAGGACCGGGAAGCTGTGAACAACTGCTGAAGTCTTCAAGGGGTGAAGAAAAAATGAAGAATAGAAGAGATCTCATTTGCACAAAGTGAGATTCACCGAATTCAATGTTGCTATGGTGATTTACACCACCTGAGGACCCAGGTTCAACTGTTTAAGGCGATGCACATAATTATTCTTTTTATTTTCCCAAATAAGTACTCGCAGCCCTGCTTATACATAATGTGTTTCATAATTCAGACTTGTGCCACGGTTTGACAGATGATTGATGTACTCTCATTACCAGAGCTAGCAGCAGTCTTAACTGGAAACGTGCAATTAAGAAATATGTTATGAAACAAATGGCCTTTACGGCCTAAACGGTACCTGAAGAAAATGCATTTTAATAGATAAACACAAAAGAGAAAAGAAGCAAAATTCGGTCTTTAGAAGATTAGTTTCATTAGAGAAGTTGAGGAAATACAATGACAAAGGATGGCGCTTCAAAGGTGACAAGAGAGAGTGGCGTTATCCTGTGATGACAGCAGGGAGCCAAGAATCCAGTTCACAGTCGCCACAAACTTCTCAGGCAACTTTCTGCAAGTTATTTAAGCCCCCGTGCTTCCGCTTCTCAACTTGAGTAACTGCTGGAACTAAACTTACCCTCGGGATGTATTTCGAGACTTGGGTAATAATTCCTAAGTGCTGTGAAAAGTGCTACATCATGTAAGTGAGGAATGTCATTATTAAAATTGCGCTTCAGAAATCATCGCTTAGCAAGGATTTGTTCTAGAGCTAAAGCTGCGCCAAAACCAGCATCAGCCTGCAAACGGCAGCGCAGGAGGAGAGGCACCGCACGGGCAGGGAGAGCTTCAGGAAGAAGCTAACAGAGAACACACACCACTGGGAGGGGGATTTATTTAGGAACAGAAAGGGGAGTATGTAAGCTTTGGCAGAATCATAGACTATGAGAGGAGCTGGCCTCTCTCCATCCCACTTTGCACAAAGAGTTAATAGGCTAAGGCTATTGGAAAAGGTGCTAAACTTTTTTATTAATATTATATATATATATATTTTAAGAGAACACCCCATTTCTGTAACCCCTTTCTTAAATTTTAAGGAAGCCTCTTGTGATTGGGAAGCTTTACGGAAGTTATTTGTTATCTCTCTCGTCTCGCACGTGGGACGAACGTTCGCACAAGCTGATATTGCCACGTGAACACGGAGATGACTGACTGTGTAATGCAACAGGGTTGCCTGATGCTAGGACTGCCTGCTCATGTGAAAAGCTTGTTAGCTGTCTAGTTGTCTGGCAAAGCTTAACCAGCTTTGTCTCCGAATTCAGACAGAAAAATTATCACCTTTCTAAAAAAATTCAGCAGAAGAGGCAATAGTCTTATGCAATAGATATGTAATTATCCTCTTTCAAGATTTCATTCAAAACACTGTATTTTGAAGCATTTAAGCAATGTTATACAAAGGGAAGCCTTTGAACTTATTTCAACTTGAAATTTCAACTTCCTTCGAACCCACGTAGGGCAAAAAGATTATTTTGGAAAACAATAATAAAAGGAAGATTTAAAATCCTTCCTCTGGTTTGTAAGCTTCATGCAACAAGAACAAATGCAAATAAGACTATGTTGTATTTGTAGTGCAGAAATTATGTATGCATGAACTGAAAAGCTTACCGAGACACATGACAATGCTGAGCCAACTGAAGGGGAAAAGCTAATTTTGATTCCAGACGTACTTGAAAAATATAAGGTTTTCCACCTTCTATGAAATGGCGAGGAAAAAGGTGTTATAAAAGGTCTTCAAATTGAACACTGAATTTGTTCATTCAGCAGTTTTTCTGCAATACAGTATGTGCCTAACCTTTAGAGCACAGATGCCTCCCGAGGGAGATGCATCTCTCCAGCTGAGAACCAATGGCTTAAACCACATACTCCTGCAGACTGAAAATGGTTATATCCTTGATTTACCTGTTCCAGGATGGCACCTCACACAGCTTTTTGGAGCAACTGACAAACACTTGCCCTGTGCTCATAAATCTTATTTAGGTTTGCTCCAATTGCCCACAATGGAAGTACATAAACTGCTTCATTTATCCGTGACACAACAAACACAAAGCCAGGATTCGAAGCCAGTTTTGTGGTGATCTGCAAACTACTTACTCGTCTGCAGCATGCATAAAGGTGCTGAGCTTGCTGCCAGTGTTGGGGTGCCCTGCTCCCCCTGAAGAGCAGAACTGTGTCTCAGGAGAATCATAAACTAAAGAGGAGACAGAGAAGGGACCTGCAAACTAAGTGACTGGAATTAGATGGCAGTTCTGCTTTGCATGCCTCCTTTCTGTCTTAAATAAAGCAGCAGTCATGGCTGATTACTTATCCCAGCTTGTTTTTTTTGTGGTGTTACCCCTTACAAAGTAATGAGAAAGTCCAAGCACTTCTGTAGGGAAAAAAAAATAACCCAGATCCTTGATCTGCTTGTGCTGAGCCAAGGTTTAGTCTGAAGAAACAGAAGTGATACTTCAGGCCGTTTAGGGGGAATGCTGTCAGATAACAAATGTCAATGATCAACAACCCAGAACAGCTCCTCTCACCTCCACCCAGGTGCCTCCCCTGCTCCCTCCTTATGCAACTGCTGGGACATCAGCACTGGATGAGGCTCTTAATTGCTGCTCTAATATTTAGTAATAATAACCAGAATATGAATAACAAAGGGGCATAAATATTTGACAGCTTTGCACAAATCTCTCCCACAGTCCCAGCGTCTTTCAGGATTCAATAGCACACCTTTCAAGCTGGAAAGTCAAGTCAAAAAAAGCATTCGGTGAGTTCTGGAAAAATAAGGTATATGAAAATCACTGCAATCAATCTGAATTTCTTTCCGTTAAAATCTTGCCCAGTCGTACAGCTTTGTTTTGTTATTTCTGTCAGATCCCCAGATTCATCTTGTAATAATGTGCTCTCTCCCCAGAGACCTAGCCAGTGCCTTTCATCAGCAGCAGCCTTCCAGAAGTTCCACTTAGCTCACAAAGCAAACACAATGTTTGGCATAATATTTCAAAAAAGGTCATACTGTGCTTCCTAACTTAATGGCCATTTATATTGCTTTACAACATTTAAATTCACACTCTGCTATCAAGTGGAGCCATGCCATCTAAAAATAAATGCTTAAAAGCTGAATAAAAAAAAAATAATGCCCTAGATACCTGAGTTTGGAAATGCTTTCTGCTTATTGGAAGGCAAATTCTGATGCCCTTTCTTCACAAGTCCTTTAAGTCAAGGGCAGGTCTACTGAAAATAGCAAGACAGATGCTGAGGCCCTTACCCCAAGGTATGGGATGGTGCCACAGGCTCCCAAATACCCATCACCTTCCCTGGGGGCTCACAAGGCCACTAACACAGCCTGAAAGCCCCTTGAATTTTGTGCTGATTTTCACAATTCCCCTCTGACAGGAGGAAAGGGCTCACCCCTGCGCGGTCCTGGCTGCCAGCAGGAAGAAATTTTGTGGCAGCTTTAGGGCTGCTCCAGGATGCGGCTGCCCAAAGATCAAAACAGAAGTGTTTGCACATGGGTAACCACTTAAACACTGCTGGTGACGCTTCTTTTGCTGAAATGGAAACGTTTAGACCTTGGCTTTTGTTTTCTGAGAGGCGGTGCAATCTGATTAACCAGCATGACGAAGCTTTGTGAGATTTCAAGCAACCACGGCCTGAAAATACAGCCAGTCTTTACAGGTCCTCCATCAGCACCCTTATGTGCACCCAGAGATAAGGCTGCATGTTGTGCATTCAGTCATTGAGACACAAAACCAGCTGAAAGGCAGGGGCATTTCCCAGCACCTTGAACCGTCACTGATTTCTGCTGAACCAGCATATTCATGCTTGTTTTACCAGTACAAGTGAAGTAGCTCCACCAGGAGATCACGTACACTGAGGCCCTGAAGTGACAAAACTGACGCACAGCTGGTGCCTGGCTGGCACAGGCACAAGCAGGGACACGGCTGACATTTCCCATGATTTTGTTTATTTTGCATTCCTTCTGAAGAGATTATGCTACGCAATTTTCTGTAATTTTAAAAATCTCTGTTTCCTATCAGAAAATAACAGTGGTTAGGTTAATCCAAAAAAGTTACTGTGAGTCTATTTGGTAATTAGCAGTGTCCAGATACCATGCAGTTACTTTTGTATTTCTCATCTCCTGTGAAGCCTGAGCTCGGCTAATGCTGGTATCATGATGGATTATGTACATTGTGTCTTAAATTAAATGCGTGTTCTACATGAATTGCAAGTTTCTGCCATTTTTCCTTTGGGATAGTTATGGAAGGGTCAAAGCATGTATCCAAAAGGCCATGAGAGCATGTATCTTAAACATGCTGCCAGGCTTTTCATGGACATCCAAGGACTTTAGGTGAAAAAAATCAGTATGTACTGGAGCAATCCAGGGACAAGCAGTAGCTCTTTGTGCTGACATCGAAAGCATGAAGCCACTGACACAACTGAAAACTCCCATCTGTATAGCACTGGGGGTGGGAGACAAAAATGGAACTATGTCTTCTTCTTCCCCTAGATGACAACAGTAATAAACCCCAAATTTCTCCAATATCTACTAGATTTAGATAGAAAAGTGACAACAGACATCTACAAGACCTAATACTCTGCAGACCTGGTATCCAGTGCTGAGTAGGCTGGGAAGTGGCCAAGGATGAAAGAAACCATTTTTTTCCTCCAGTTGAAAATATTCTGAAAACTGTATAGCTATGGCGCTGCCTAATTTAAAAACAGGAAGTCATGCAATCATGAGATGAAGCAATGAAGCCACCAGCAGAAAGCCTGCCAAAAAGATCTCTGTGACTTGGGTGCAGAGAGACCACTCCAACCTAGGGCCAAGACCCCACCAGCATTGCCTCAGCCCCAGCCAGCAGCTGCCACAGCCTAACATCACGACAGAGCTCGGTATCAAGAATCTAACAGGGGCTTTTGATGCTAAAGATGCAGTTTTCTGGCAGCTGTTCAAACCTCCAGACAACCCCACCACTGGCTGTGCAGTGACTGGGTGATATTCCATAAGCACACAAACCAGCAGCTGTCTGCCACGAGACAGAACAAACATATTTTCAAATAAAATAATCTTTCTCCTGCTACAAATAGAGACAAATACTGCAATATTCCTAAGTTAGTAGCACAAGTCAGGAATATAACAGTTGTGATAAATTATTTCGTCGTACAAACTTTCTTCCTTTGGGCACAAATCACTTTCAGTATTTACATTTTAAATAAGTAAATTATATTCTTCTACGAACAGAGAGAGTAACCCAGAAATCAGATGCACAGTCATCCCCCATCACATTTTTGCAGATCTGTAATGAAACATTTGAGAAACTGTACGCCGCCTCTGATCGTGGCCGTTGTACTCATTAGTTACGCTTTTGCAAGTAAACTTTCAGCCATGGTGCCAATTAAACCTACTTAGTTGTGTTTGGAAGTTAACTAACAGTAAATTAAAGTTCTGGCTTTCATGCACATTTTTTTCATCCATACATTAAATATGGCTCATAGTGGCATTTCAGAAGAATTTTTCTTAAATTACTTTCATTTAATAAAGGAAGCTACTGAAATGTCCTTTGTGCTTCATTTCTTCATGTCACTGAAAGAGATTCTTTGGGATATTTTAGCTAATATTTTCAAGGAATCCTTTCCCTCTCTTCATATTTCCAGTAGCTGTCCACATCCCACTACCATTAGTAGAACTTCCATCAAAAACTGGACAAACAAATCCTTCAAGCCCCTAATTGACTTCACTCCTGTCTCCTCGCACTCATGGGACAGCGTTATTCCTCTTCAGCTAGCAGCTACCAGATGTGTTAAAGGGAAGAGAAATGAAATTACTTGGTCGTCAGATACACAGGTATTTCTAAAATAGATTTTTTGTCACATTAAAATATTTATGTTATAAAAATGAATTTAAATTGAAATGCACTAGTAGAAAAAAAGGTGAAGAACAGTTCAGGGGAAAAAAAAAAAAAGTCGTAATTATTTGTCAGGTTTTAAGCTAATTAAGTGATGGACCACAAGCTGTTTCTATGTTAACGACTCAGAAGACACCCAAGGACGGAGAAGGGCAGTCCTCCAGATTATACCCGTAGAGCCACAGTGGCTCTACTTGCATTAGCTTTCCTATGCACCTTGACCAGATCAAGAGTCAACAGCAAAAATCCACCTTGCTGAATCTCCGAGGCCACTGACTTTGCTGGAGCTGGAAGAGATGTGAAACCTCCAGTGACCACAAAATGGCACTCAAGCTTGCCAACTGCTTGTTCAGGAGCCTACCGTGATTTCAGGAGTTGTTGGGAAGAGCAAGGAGCCACTAGAAATGGAACTCAATCAATTCATTTTGGTAACAGCTATTGTAAAGAACAGTTGAGGTCAGCTGTAAAATAAAGCCATGCCAGCTTACAGTAAGCAATCTGTGCTACAAAGCTGATGGAAACATGAGATTTGTGTAAAACTCCGCTCTGTTTCAACAGAATGACACCCAGAAGGATGTCTGGAGGGAACGTTCGTTTACATAGCAATGTAACACACGGTTCTGGGTCGCCAGTCAGCTATGTGATACAACTGTTAGAGGTTTTGTGTGTGTGTGTTTTAATGTATTTCCTTTTAAAAAGTGTTATGTTGATGTCTTCAACTTGCTAGTGGATCACTAATGTAGGCAAACAATTTCCTGTCATGTTAACTATGTAATTCTAATGGTGACCTACTGAATGGAAGCCAGCATGAAGTTGTTACACCAATTACTACCCAAAACAGACAAGAAACAGCAAATGACCAATCATTCTGAAATAAAATGTATTTTAAGTAGGTTTGTGATGGCCAGATCCTTTCTGTATGCTCTACTGCACGCTAGCACGTCAGAAGCCATGAGAAATAAAGAGATCACAGATCTCTCTTGTTTCTTCTGGTATCACTTCAAAATAATGCTCCATCTGATCCTCTAACCATATTTAAATTAATTAAAACCCATTCATCATGTTAAGTTCTCTGAACTACTTGAGGATTCAAAGTCTGTTTTTCCTGCTTTATCAAACTTCCTAGTTTTCTGAGTGGGTAGGATGTGACCTATAAATTACCGTGACGAATAACTCCATGAGTAAGAACTTGGGTCAGTTTTTCATTAAAATTAAAAGGCCCTGATTCTCCGTTGTCAGATTATCAAGTGCTGCTGCAAAGGGAAACAAAGCGCTGTCAAAGCAGAGCAATGATATTTTACATCCAGCCTGCCCTGGTGTAAGGAACACGTCATGCTGTAGGACACTGTGTAGGCAGAACCATTACACTCGTTTTTTTCAAGGACAGCAAGTTAAATTCTGCTGTTTTAACCTTTATTCAGAGGGAAGAAATTTCTTGCTGGTTGAAATTCACTTCCATGAACACACAGGGTCAATGTACCACTTAATTCCTGTATAAATCTTCTGAAGATGGACAAATTTCAAGAAGCACAATGGTGTATCATTTCTGCCAATCTGAGGGAGAGGCAGCGTTACTGATAATTCCTCCTTCTGATCCAAGGGGTTTGAAAGTCAGAGAAATGCGAGCAGGCTGTCAAGTTATGGAGACTGCTGGCGAAAGACAGATTTTAGGGTATTTTTTAAAATGCAGCAGGGAAGCCTCTTGGCATTATTGTGCATTTTATATGGACAGAAACTACCAACAGTGTAAGATGAGGCTGAGTATCCTTAAAGAAACAGTTTAACATAAACTAAAAGCAAGTTCAAAAGCAGCTTGAACACTCACAGGACGTGACTTTGCAACTTCAACTTATACCTTTTCTTGGTGAGGACAGCTGCGCCTATGCGAAAGCCTGATGGATGCCATGTGGAAGCAGTGAAAATGGATAGAAACAAAATATTAAGTGCACCTAGGAACACACATAGAGAACTGAAACAGATTTCTCTAAATTATCACCATGGTCATTTGTAAAAACGATGCAGGAGGAATGCTCAGCTAGAAACATGCTGGTTTTCCTTGCCATCTCTGGGGTTTGTACATGACCTTCGTGCTAGTGGGAGGCACGGGATGAAACTCTCCATCACGCCACAGGGTCTCATGGTGCTTGCAGACTGAAAGCTGCTTTTAAGTACAGTGTGATTCCTCTCTTGCCACTCTCGTCAGAGACAGGAGGCACGTTTGCATCTCCACCTACCTGTCTCTTCTCCAGGCCAGTCAATTCCCAGATGAAAAGGGAACACGTCTGACAGGGCTGACATTTTCCAAGACAGTTTTCTGGCTAGAAAGGAGGTAGGGGATTGGTCAAGAAATAGCAAGCTCTTGTCCTGAAAGTAGAGTTGTCAACTACAAAATGCCTCCCTGAACTCTGGGACAAGGAGGGAACCACAAGTGAGCCTCTGCGGTTCAGCTCTGCAACTTCTGTGCTGGTAGATACTTTGCAAATTTGGTGGTTATTTACTGATTTATAACAGTGCCCTTCACAGAGAGATTTACAAGATTGTACAAAGCAGAACAAAGAATTGCTCCAAGTATCTCATCTCCAGCGAGCAGGCAGAAGGAATTTTTAATGTTTGACCTTACACATATTGAAAGCGTAATATGGTTTCATCTGTTTTCTCAAATGAGAGAAACATCTATACCAAGGAACTGCAGAGGACATAAACAGTACATGAAGTGAATTACCTGACCTGAAAAACAAGGCTTTGGGCAAAGATGTGAATATTAATCAACATACGAAGATAAGGAAAAACCAAGGAATGAGGAATCTTTCAAGAGAAATAATGAAGATTTACTTTATTATCAGGGTTTTGTGCTAAAAGGGAACTAAGGATGCTGCCTGAATAAAGATGTGAGAAAGATGGGTGGCAGAGAAGTCTATTAGATATGTTACTCTACCCTGAATAGTTCATAAATAGGTAACGAACAAGACAAAATCATAATACAGAAATACTGTAATCAAAAACATCACATGCAGATCATATAGAGCAGTATCATATGTAACATGCTATGGCAAACATAATTAGATATGTGAAGGCAAAAAAGTGAATCAATTTCTTAAACTCACACAGTTTTGAACAGTAAATTGCTTAGAAGCACCTTCTAATGATTTTCTGATGTTTTTTTCTGAAAACACCAGTTGATTCAGTCTGACACCAGACTAAAGAGTGAAACAAAACACTTAAAGCAGCATTATCCATCGCTTCCAAGCTTTAGCACCCAATAGGATTTACTGAGGGGTATTTACGTGCTAAGGCATGGATACAGACTGAGTATCTGCCCAGTCTATTTCCACATTTTCCATGTGGGAAAGAATTTGGACAAAGACAGCTCCCCCAGGGGAAGGAAATGCTATGTGTTACTGGTGGGAGCTGCTGAGCTTTTGGGAGGCTGCAGGGAAGGGGAGATGTGCTCAGACTACCTTACTGGTGGCTGTCGGTGTCCCTGGAGATGCTGGTTTAAGGGATAGCCCTAAGCCATCACAGAAGATGCATGCTAACTGGTATGAGATACACAGCTTGGCATTTCCAGGAGCCAGTCATAAAGCAAAGACAAATGAGTACGTAGCTGCCTTTTTGGTCTTGTGAAGAAAAAGGGAACAACCTAGCTCACTGAGGACAGATGTCAGCCTTCTAAGTGCATGAATATCAGCTAGTTCTGCGGATTTCATTGACCTGAAATACAAGTTCTGAGTCACAATGTGAATCTTTTGAACCTACATGCTCAAGCCTACTATAAAGATATGTTTTTAAAGGGAGGATTTTATAGTGAGCAGCAAAGCATAGTAATGATTAATACCCTGATTGCCAGCAAGTGCTCTGAACAGCTCCTGCTCTACAGACACTGACATTCTCTTGCCAAAGAAAAAACACAGTGGCATTTCGCGTTAAAAAAACAATGTTCATTGAAACAGAAAAAGCACTAGCTGGCACCGAGAATAACAAATGACAAGGTCAGCGGAACAGACACAAACTGTACAGAACATATATGCAACATACTCTGTGAAAATAAAGCTTGCATTAGTTAAACAAAAAGAAAAAGGTATTCCTTGAAGTTTTATGATTAAACGCAATTATAGGCTCTTAATCAGCATCTTTAGCAGGGTTACTAATGGAAATGCATTAATTAATGCTGGAAACCTGTAATTTTCGTCTAGTTTTAATCGTGACTGTTATTGCAGCTCTGCTGTCCAGAAGAACACCCTTAACATCCAGAAAACCCAATCAAAGCTCCACATTGAGCTTGAGACTATGATTCACTACTTAAAGTCATCAAAATCTGCCGCGAGCATCTTTCAAATCTCATCGCAGGGATGGAACAGCAGCAACAACAGAAAGCCAAGTCATCCTTTTCCTTTACCTGCTGCATCTGTCTGAAACCAAGGAGAGAACTGCTCCCTCTGTGCACCCCTAGAGGCTTAGGGTACTCCAGAAAGGCAAGCCAAGCTCAGACCAAGATATGGGTAGCCCTAGAGCTGGATTTCCTAACCTGTGCCCTGAGGATGCCAGCAGCCTCTGAGTCCTTGGCCACAACACGCCAGCTCCTGTCGCTGCCTCTTCACTGCCATTTATCACTGTGAACACATCCTTGTTTTCCTGTACAGATGTACCACCAGAATAATTCCTGGTAGCTTCTGTGTAAAGGTTATATTAAAAAATGATGGTTTAACATAAAGAGCTTTGATATACCTCAAGGAAACCACAATTAAGCAAGTGGCACAAGCAGGTTAACTTTCAAAAGCGTATTTGGAGACAAACAGTTTGTCATAAGGTCAGGGCTATCAGGTAATGAGGGGCTTTGCCATGCTGCTGTGGGAACAACAGTGAACAAAATATTTTGTGTTAGAGCTAAAACCAAAACCAACCAAAAAACCAAGCGCAGGCCTTAGAAATACTTTCACCCCCCTACTCGCCATTACCTAAGATGTAGAAAGAAGACCAGCAAATCAGCCTGACATCACATGTTGTATCTATTCAAAAAAGCCCAGAAAGGAAAAAAAATAAGAATGTGAAAATAGAAAGCTGAACAGCATATGGAGTGGGTTTACCACCACGACAAACGAGACTCAGCCCTTTTTAGAAAAGACAACAGATTTTTTTTTTTTTTTTGACTGAAAAAAAGTAAATAAACTTTATCTGGATGTGAAGTGCAAGATGAACTGCTAGATGGAGAAATCAGTAATGTTAAAAATACTGGAATTAGCAACAAAGCGTGCTTTAAAATCTTGCCGAAGGGGACAATATAAGATGTGGTCTCAGAGAAACTACCAAATGAGAAGGAAGTTATTAATGCTAAACCTCCAGGACTGGTCCACAACTTATCTCATTTAGCATTTTCATCAGTTATCTTGGCACAACAAACAAGAGTCAAGCTAGTTAAACATTAATGGCACAAAGTTGGGTGGCAGTGACCATACTGATGAGGGCTGCAATTGCAGCTGGATGGTGTTAAGGACTGGAAATAAAAAAAGGAATGAATTATGATGGTAGGAAGTGCAAGGTCTTGCCCTGGAGATTAGTGTGACTTTAGGCTATAAACTGAGAGCACAGGAGGTATGTTGGCTGCTCACAGGAAGATGATACTCTCTCAGGGTGGTAGAGCCATACACACCAGTGTGATGCCACCTTCTGCTATCACATAGAGGCAGAAGATGGGCAAAAGAGACCGTGCTGCATGGATTAAAACTCACTTGTAATGCCCCGCACAAATTCCAGACCCAGGTGTTCAGAAAAGACACGTTCAACCTGGGAAAGATGTAGGAAAGGCTCTTCAGGGAACTAAGGGCTGATCTTCTGAGAAGGCATTATAAAGCCATAGTTATCGATCCCCACAAGGCAAAGGCTGACAGAGGGTCTGACTGCTCAGTCAAATTCTGCTGCAGACTAAATACCAACAAGGAGAGAAGGGCCAATATACATAGGAGAAGAAAGGGTATGCTTACTTTGGGGCTGGGACTCTGAACAAAGTTTCTAACTGTCTGGAGAGAAATGTTCTGAAACTGTCTTTTAAAAGCTAATAATTTTTAAGGCAAATTTTATAAAAAAGGATTATCTGACATGTTTGCTTGTAATTACAGAGAAGTAAACATGCTCACCCAGGAGAGCTGCCTTTTACTTCTACATTCTCTGTTCCTAATGGCCAAAAGCAGCTCAGTAAAACAGATGGAGCTTCGTTTCTTCTGCCAAGCCTTGATCTGAACTTAGAGATCTCAGAGACCAAGACAGTCAGAGGCAAAAAGGCAATGTGGTCCCTATCCCGCCCCGCTGTGCTCCGCCACTTCCCTTCTAATGGCGTGGTGGCTAGACCTCTTTGGAGATGCCTGCAATCTCCCAGCAAACTGGCTAAAATAAGGTAAATTTTTTTCTGTTTTGTTCTGAGTGTTTTGCCAGTTGCGTTTATCTGATCTCCCACATCATTTTGAGTGAAGGCTTTTTAAAACCTACATAAAATCCAAGCGTGCATTACAAGAAATGGCTGTGTTTATGATCCAACATGATATCAAATAATTACATATTAACGTGGTTTTAAAAACGACCATTTTTCTTCTGACTCTATGTTCTGCCACACACAAATGCAGCAATACCAGGTCTTGCTTGGGGACAGGGTGGTGTGAAAGAGTGGGTTTTTTACCTGGCTTTGCAGAGTAGTTGCTTGGTATACACTGCTCTTCCCGACTGCTCTACATTCTGGTCAGCGGAGGGGGTTATCCCGTGTCACCAGGAAATGTTACACGACAGCCCCGCAGACATTTCCAACTCCACAGGTTCACTGACGGGTTAGTGACCGGAATCCAACAGTAGTTTTATTGTATGACTAGGAAAGAAATCTACTCAAGTGCAGAGGGTTTCAACAAAGATTTCAGATGCTGAGTGTTTAAACTCTGTATTTTGGTGATGTAATCGTGAATGTTAAGTGGTCTAGTTTTAGTCTATTAAAAACTCTTAAGGAAAGCTTAGATTTCATGTTTAAACCTTGTCCACTACTGGCATTTATAATCAAAATGAAAGACGTGGAATAATGTTTAATAATAAATTGTAACTTTAGTTTTTCTCTCCTCTCAATTTATTAGCAAGTCTTTTTGCTTTATTTGCACTTGGTCAAAGAGCAATCACTGTTGGGAGACAGAATTATTAAAATTGTCCTGACCTGTTTTATTTCCCTACTTATGAGTGGATATCCCCTAGAATTACACTAAAATACTCTAAGCTCTGCTTTCATAAATCACAAGCCTTAGAGAGCGAGGCAGCATTTAAACAAGGTAAATCTTCAAAATGCTGAGTAATGCCTTTACTCCATCGATCTCTTACACTGTCAAAATATTAGCTTTTTAGTACACCACATTTTCTGTGCCCTGTACAGCAATTACAATGGGACTGAAGGGAAAGGCAGCCTGACAGGTTATGCTCTTGCACGGTCTCCAGATTTTAATGGGGCTGACAGTCTCAAGGACTCTCCTCCTGCAGCGGAGGTGCTGTTTGGCACAGCATTCCCCCCGGCTGTGACACCACGCAATAATCAAGTTCACCTATTGCTGAAAGAAGAAAAAAAAAAAAGAAAGAGAAAGCTGCAGCGGCAAGGAGTAAAAGTAGAAAGCTGCATATAGGCTTGGAGAGAACTGCAGACCCCATCAAAACCTGCACACACCCAGTGTAAGGCACAGGTGTGTTCGGCAGCACCCCTCTAGCTCCCAGCTTTTAGGGGCTGGTGGGCTGGCCTCACCCTCCTGCTCCCAGGAGAGCAGCAGCACCCTGCAGGGCAGACACACTGCCACCCTGAGCACTTTGCTTCTGGTGGCACTTTGGGGAAGATTTCCCAAACAAGAACTCTTCATTACAGTGGCCTCGTTTGCCATTTCTTCAACAGCAAGGAAGCAAACACAGCACACTCCATCTGTTGTAATGACTTACGGGCTTCCCTGAGATGCAGAATGGGTTTGGGGCCAGGCAGCGTTAATCTGGTGCAGCAGCCTTCTAGCCAGAGGTCTGGGAGCTGCTGTGGTTCAGCTCCTCAAGATGCCATTCCTACAGCTCCCGCAAACCTAGCAGGCATTTCAGGATCTCAGAAAGCAGGGCTGGAGGGATGCTTAAGAGGTCATTACTCCTTCTGCCATCTCGAGGCAAGATCAACTTCACCACAACTGTTTGTGACACATCTTTGTTCTCAGAGCTGGGAAACGCTGGAACTACCACCGCACTTTGCAGCGCTCTTTTTTTTTTTTTCAGCAGTAGTTAAGCAACTTTCTTTAGAAATTCACTTACAGGAGCGAGTTTGCACCTCAAAGACTTGAGGAAAGAATAAGTATTTCATTCAGGCAACACAATTACCGACTAGGGGAACTTGTGCTTGAGATGCGTGTGGGCCATTCCTGTCCTGACCCTCACAGCTATCATCTCAGGCTTTCTGATGGTAAAAAGCCTGAGTACAGTCGCTCATTCATGCACTTCCTGCTTCTTAAGCTCTCAAAAAAGCAAGAAGATTCCTTTCAGTGATAAAGTCAAATCAGTATCTAATATGAGAATCGCTGGAAACATTTTTCTGTGCTGCAGAGGGTTACGATGCAGACTGGAATAATTTACATTACAATTACCTGTCCTATTGTTGTAGAAAAGAGCTGCAGAAAGCTTAATGCAGGGAAACATTTCACTCTGCTTGCTGAGTTTGAGCAACCTATAAAGAGTTATTCCATGAAGGCTTGGAGAGCCCAGCTGCTGTAATGTGTGCAGGCACTATGCATTACTTCTAAAAATAGGGCACTGTGGAATACGGTGCAAAAAAAGGAGAGAGTCAGCAACTAAGATTTATCCCAAAATGTGCCTTTTTCCTTTCTGGCCTGAAAAGTTATCTTGAATCAAAAAAAAGGGAAAGATGAGGTCCCCCAACAGCTTGTGACACCCAGCTTGTTTGCTAGCTCTGTCCAAGTTGTTGTCATACAGCCTTGGACAAGCCACCTGTACCCATTCCTCTGCCCATCATCACTGAATTGCCTACTCCGATGATGCAGCTTACACCTCGAAAGGTAAGCGTGTACCTAGTATCTCTGCAGAGGTGTCTGCAAGTCCTCCGGGTCAAGAACCAGCTCCTGAGCTGTGCATGTACCAGATGGGATCTCACCCGCCATAGTTGGTCCCCACTGCCACAAAAAGGACTGTCACGGCTCAGCTCCAAGTTCCTTGGCTCTGCAACACAGACAACAACCACGGGGCCCCGTGGGAGTCAACGACTGAATTCAGTTCTTTGATACCTTCACAAAAGTCAGGATTAGAATTCAAACTGAAGGGAAAGCACACTGAGAATCCGTGTCACAAAACCACCGTGGAAAATCCCATCCACAGTAATTACAGCTTGATTTTAACTGTAAAACTCACACAGAAGAGAAGTACGGAGGGATCAGTTATTCCGGGAGCAGCAGCCTCCCTCAGTGTTTGCCCCTCTGCAGACAGCAGGCCCGGGATGTGTTGGCTTTCCTAAGCCTCACATGGCAGTGCCCAGAGCAAGGGGAAGTCAGGAGGGTTTAAGAAGAGCTCCAACATGGAGCTGGGCAGATGAAAAAGCACTCAGGTTCAAGAAATGTAATTCTTGCTTATGAAAAGAAGGCTGAGAGGTGACCTAATGACTGCATGTGTAAGCTTATATGCAGCAGCCTACGAGACTGACTGCAGGGCACTTGTCACTCTTACTAAATAAAGACATAACAGAATCTGTTGTCTGGAAGCAAGAGAAACTCAGTCCTAAAAAAAGATGCAATCTCGTGGCAGCGTGTACTTAAATGCTGAGAAGGTCACGGGAAGCGGAGGTGCACCACTTGTACTTTTCAGATGTTTTTGCCAAGAGCTACTGGGAAAAAGTCTAGTGCCTGGCTGCCTTAATCCAGTCAGATGATCGCAGCCTGGGCACAGGATGATGCATCTCCTGGTACTTCGAGATCTCTTTCCCAGCGTTAACATGTCTCAGTATTTCTCTGTTTCTGCAGCGGCTCCTCCTGGCCTCAGCAGATAGATCTTGCCCTTGCTGAGCACTGCTGCCGTGCCCTCACCCAGTCCCTGAACAGAGGCCAATGAATAACACGCCCCATTTGGCAAGTGCTTTTGCGAGTGGAAACAAGTGCATTTTTAAAAGGAACCCCCCCCCTTCTTACAAAAATAAACCAAATTCACCATATTAACCAGTAAAGCTGTCCTAAATTACCCAAACCACAGCAATAAATAATAAAAGCACAATTCTGCATTTTAAAAGATGCTTTAGACAGAACAGGAAGAAAGGTTATCCCGTTTGCTCCCAGTTAAAAGGATAAAACTGCAGTAGAAATGTGCACAATATTCTAAAAAAGTGATCAGCTCAGGAGGAAAGCCACTAAGGTTTGAAATTACAGCACGGTATAGTATATATACTATAGGAATTCAAATGCTCATGTCTTTTTAAACATTTAGATGTTTCAGGCAGGATTTCTATTACCTGCAAGGGAATAAAAAGTACCCAGAAGAATTGTTCATCTGGCTCCATAAGGAATTTCAGGAAAAGAAGTCAAAGCCTGTATCCTGCTTTTCTTTTTATTATGTACTTTACATATAGGGAAAAGAAAAAAACACCAAACACATAAGAAGCAATGAACATAAGAATTAAAAGCTGATATTTGGAATAAAAAACTGAATGCTTAAGTAGTAAAACGTAATGTGCCATTTGGTCAATAAAATTTTAATATTTTAGTGCTTTCCATATTTTGACTTTTTAATACTTGGCTTTTTGGTACTTTGATACATATTTTGATATTTTGGATAACTGTTTTCTCCTAAAAAATAAGTATATCACATGCAGAGCTTTCTTTTCAACAGTAAACTTCAAACATCGAGTAGATGAAATAAAGGTTATTACCGCTACCAGTCACTGTGATTTTTGGAACAATCCTACAGCCCCACAGACTCAGAATAATTCAAGTTGGAAGGGGTCTCAGGAAGCTATCGGTCCAACCTTCCTCTTGAAATACTCTCTCAGTACTTTGGGAACCCCAGCATCCAGGGCTGCATTAAGAGGAGCCCAGCAAGTCAATCTAGCTTTGTCTAAGCACTCGTTTGACCGTATCGAGGTACTGTTTGGGGCCCCCAACAGGAGAAAGATGTTGATAACCTGCAATGAGGTCAGTGGCCAGGGGCTGGAGCACTGGCCAGTGAGGTGGTGCACGGTGGGAGGATGAGACAACAGGCAGGGGGATTGGACCTAAATGAGCTTTGAGGTCCCTTCCAGCCCAAGCCATTCTATTATTCTATGAGAAATCTTCCCGTGTCCTTGAAGGTGACGTCTATGCACTTCCATGTGAAACAATCTGGACATTCTCTGCTATAAAAGCAGAAGAGCTTATGGGGAAAATGGCTGGCAAAATTGCCTTTCCAAAGCAAACATGTGTATATAAACAAATTCTACCATTGAAAGAGAGGTAGAAAGAGGTGGGCATGCAACTTTAGATCATGAGGAAAAAGGGCAAACTTTCTCTGGCATTGGTTCTGTAGTGCTGAGTCACCTCCTAGAAGAGCTGAACAGAAAACAAGATGCACCAAAACCTCAGGCACTATCCCAAAAGCTATTCCAGTGAGACTCTAATACCTTCCTGAGCAGATGAAATGGAAAAACAAACAAACAAAAAACTCCAAGGATTTTGCAGTAAGCTTATAGTTATTAATCACTGCACAGACCGACGTGTACCATTCGGTTGATAGAACGAGTCCCTTGACCACTGCAATGATGCTGCAGCTGGACGCTTTAATTACTGCAAGCTGATCTTTGCAATCCTCACATCAAGACTTCTCTCCCTCACCTCAGAAGCTTCCAAAACCCACCAGAGCTTATGCTTTGCCCTGCATATGGGATGTGTCTTTGCCAGGAGGACATCTCAGGTTCAGGTAGAGAGAGGTCATTTGGAGAAATGGCCCTTTGCAGGACATGTCCCACCATAGTAAGGTACTCTGCTCTGGGAAGATGTGGTGCTGTGAAGTACCATCGTTAAGTCAGAATTTAGGGAAAATGATTGTGGTTTAAACAGTGGAAAGACACCAGAACTGGAGTCACTTGCACAGTATGAACCTCTGCTAGCCAGGGGCTTCTGTTCCTGGTGCTTCCTGTAATGGACAATGTCTCTACAGTGTCTA
Source organism: Aythya marila (assembly GCF_965140915.1). Lineage (NCBI taxonomy): Eukaryota > Metazoa > Chordata > Aves > Anseriformes > Anatidae > Aythya > Aythya marila. The sequence goes on along the minus strand of NC_139047.1, from coordinate 8,337,550 downwards.
ACGTATGAAAGTGCTAGCAAAGAAGAAAAAAATCAAAACATGAATAAAAGCTGTCCTCAGTACAGAGAGCTCTAATAACAGCTGGGTGTGGAAAGGAGAAGCCTGCTTGCCGAACAAAATCTATCTGTATCAATAAAGGCCTGAAGACAGATTTCCACTCAGGTGTGTTATATAAACTTGCGGATGCAAAGTCTTATTCACAGTTTTTTGAGATGATTTTCCACTTTCCTTGCTATTAAGGCACACACTTGCAGCATATAAAATTACAGTTATGAAAGAATATTGCGAGGTTTCAAAATACATTCCAGCTTAAATACAGTGAAGTGGTTAACAGAGCACTTGAGAAGCACGCTTGTATCATATTCCACAGATTAAGATTCACTGATATCTCAGGATGAATTACACAAAGAGCCAGCTTTGCTGTCATAAATGAAAACCCACACAAATTATTTGCCTTTGGAGACTGTTTCTGGTATTTTTCTTATATTAAGGTCAGGTTCCTATTAAGTTGTTGGATTTACTGTGACTGTGTCCTAAATCTTTGGAAATGCCAATATGTTCCTCACTTTCCCATTTACTGCAGCTTACTTCTTCTCCTTTTTTCTGCCAGCCTCTGTAATTGGTGGAAAGGAAGAGAAGAGCCCAGCACGGTGCTGAATCAATCTAATAGCGACTTACAGTGATTGCTGGTGGATCCGCACTCCTGGAGAGAGCGGGCTGGCTTTTCACAAAAGGTAGCAATCTTTTTATTTTGCTTCCAGGGGTTTGGGAGGAACAAGTAGGCCAGGATAACCCCCTATCGCTTAGCACGGGGCAGAACACAAGGATGCTCAATGTCAGGTCCTGGATCTGCCAAGACACACAAGATAAGTGGGTTTTTGAGGGATTTTCCCCGCTTCCTCCTTTTCATATATACGGGACCTTTTAATGCCCTGCTCTTAGTCAGCTAACCTCCATCTTATCTCCTTGAATAAGGACGACAGGGAGGGAACCTGCTCAGAAGCCTTTGCTGGGTGCTATTAATAGAGCCAAGGAGTAACTCCAAGCTACAAAGAGCCCCGGTGCTCTGACCTGAGCCCGCTCCAACACTGGGCGAGCTTAGAGCGTATTAAAGCTTGGCTGGGCACAGACATACGTTAAAGACTAAGGCTAACAGAAAAGAAAGCATCTGAAAGGTCTCCCTTTGCAGTCACTATTCGGCTACTGATAAGGGTGTGTTCCTTCCTTTGCTGTTGGTCCCCTTTTTCAGGCCTTTTAACTCCTTTTCCTCTGTTTTGCTATCTATTGCAAAAGAGGAAAACTAAGAAAACTGTCAAGTGGCCCAAAATAAGAAGACAACAGCTTGAGGTTCTTATCAAGAAAGGACAAAATTACGTCCATGTCAAATTTAAAAGCAATTCAAACCCAATTCATCTCTCTCTGTATATATCAGCTAAATAAAACACAACGTACCAGAGCTTGTTGCTGAATTTCGATTACCATAATTTCGATTACAGTAACATTAAACAATGCTTCTTAGGCCCAAACTGTATGATATTCTGAAATACATCTTCTGACGTGTACTTAAACTTTTAAAGCTATTTATATAAAATTTAGATTTGGGCTCCCTTTGGAAAATACATTACAGATTTTTATGCTCATTTAAGATAGACAGTTTCTTCCTGATAGATTAAAGTGCTAAACACAAAATTGTTTAGACGATTTCAAGCATTATTGCTCTCCAATATTAATGCAGCACCGTACGAATAAATAACATGAAGCAAATTCTTCCTTTGGCACTCACTTTAACAGCAATATTCCAAAGTCATCCTGAACTCTATTTAAGAAGTGGGATGGCTGGGCTTTTTTTGAAGCACAGCATAAAGGTGTGTATCAAAACAATGCAAATCAATCAGGATGCCTTTGATTGATGCAAATCAATCAGGATGCCTCTTCACAAAAAGCCAGGCTACTGCCTTATTCCTAAGCACAACCATGACTTCGCCCCGTTGCTCCCACCCCCCCATCTGCGACATCCTACAAAAGTGCTTTGTACTTGTACGTTTGTCCAGTTGTCTAAAACCGATGTAAAAGCCTCACGTTCAACCCAGCACACAAACACATACAAGCTCATTATTTTCAGCATAAAATAAATCTATCCCCTACACCTGCAGTTGGAGAGCATCCCACTCATGCTTTAAGAACAGAATATGACAGGGAATTAAAAGCAAGAGCTGATGTATTATTCTTTGCTCAGTCCAAATTGGAAACCTACACGCCCTAATGGCATTTTGGTTTCCAAATGAGTTCTTTGAATAATATTCCCTTCCCCTCTTTCCATTAGGATCTCCTAAATTAATAATTTAGCCTAGACATACAGTAGGCCGCATGAGCGGTAACTTCTGAATAAAACAATAACCATTCATACCCACACTGCTGGAAGGCTGCTGAGGGTCGGTGCCAAGTAACTAACCCATTCGGAGTGCCTGGGACTTCTGAGAGGAGGCTGCAGCTTGGAAACCATTAACTTCACGTCCAAAGGTTGGTTTTAATTGGTTACGGTGACTTGCGTGTGGCTTTGCAAGGAGCACATGGGACGTTTCACGTGCAGCACCCCCAGGGGCAATGCACCCATGCCCTCTGCAGCTACCCACAGCTCCCGGGGCTGCTCAGCCCCTCGCTTGGTGCACTGCTGGTTACGGCAACACTTTCAGATGTGACCCCCCTGTGAAGGTCCAAGATCACAATGCTGATGTCAGTAAAGAAACCGAACCGAGCTCAGCATTGTTGGGGTTGGGCTTGCCGTGTCTCAGGAGATTCGGCCAAGTCTACGATGGGATTCAACAGGCAGGGATGCAGGATTCACTCCTATGACTCCTATGTGCGGTGAGGGTATGTGGTAGACTAAAGGGAAAAGAGGAAAGAAACCAACCATTTCTGCACACCTCATCAGCAGGGAGAACTTGATCCCTACACCGCCAGCTATTTCCCTAAGACCTGGGGTGAAAGGCTGACAACTACTGCATTTTCTTATGCAGGAGCACAAAGAGCTGCGGAGGCTTGAACCACACAGCCCTGGAGGGTTTAATCCTCAGCAGTGCTCAAACCTGCTTAGGGATGGCTGTGCTGGGCTGGGCCCGCAGCCCTTCCTCTGCTGCGGCCTCCCTTGCTCTGTGTCGACGCGCCTTCAGTCCTCTGCTCTGGCTTGGTGGTGTGAAACACCGGCAGCGCTCAGTGAACACGATGCCAGGCTCCGAGCGTGATACTACAAACGAAACGTGCCCGCAGCGTGCTTGGAATTAAAAAGCCTCCTGTCCCCTCCTGCAAATGACGAGACAAAAAGGATTCAGATGGCTCAGCCACAAGCGTATCAGGAACAGGGGCCTACATTAGCAGGAAAGAGTTGGTTACATGCCTCTTATATGCTTCCAGATTTTCAAAGGCATTACTTTAATTTTGCCACTTATTTCCATTATTCTCTTCCTGCTTATTCCCCAAGCCAATTAAAATGCAAACAGGAGATTTTAGAGGCTTGAGTTTGATAACAGGCAGCAAGACAAGCGAGGCATGGGACAGCACTGAAATATGGCTCTTTAATGCAGGCGTATTAATAGAAATAATTGGATTTCTAAAGTCTCCCAATTGCAAGCGTCACCTCTTATCGTCCATTAAATCAATTGACATCCTGCACTTGTTATTTCAAAAGTGTTATTCTTATTTCATGAGAGTGCTAAACATATTCGGTTTGCTCTAATGAAACTTGTGGAGGTTTCTTCTAAGTACACACGAGCCTCACACCATCTCATATATTCAATAGATCCATTAATGTCGGCTTGGTAAATGTTGGCCTCGGAGAAGTTAAACTCCCAATTTTGTTTTTAGCAGGGCCAGAGTTTCATCTGAAACACATAATGTTTTATTAAGCTTTTAGTAATTATAGTAAAAGAGCAAAGAATTTAATCTTGGCTTTTCCAAAGAGCCTGTGGGAAGTAGATGCTGGAGCTCTGCTGAATTTCCACAGGAGGCTTAGCGTCAACATCCTCGGGAAATCCCTGCTGCATCCTGCTGCTGGATTCTGAATTTAACATCCTCCTCCTGTTCCATTTAATGAGTACCCTCTCTCACAACTCCGATTACCCCCATAGCTAGGACTGTGGGAGTAATGTTTAACCCCATGAACCGGGCAGTGCCCACCTTCCCCTGCTCTTACACCATGCTCGTGCCAAAGGGCCCGAAGCAAAGCAACACAAACTCCCCCAGACCTTGTTGTCAGTAGGGTTCCTCTTCTGTAGGTCGAGGGGGCTCTTTGAGATAGCAGAGGAGAATATGGCAAGGGCAGAGGAGAGGAGAGGAAAGAGGAGCCGAAGCAGGAAACAAACATAGCTGGAAAGGACCTGCCGTTTTTTGGAGCGGGTTTCATCTAAAGTGCTTCCCAGGTCTGGCTCCCAAAGCGGCTGAACACCACCAGAGCCAGAGGGAAGGGGAGAGAAGTGCCTGTGCCGCCGAGCAGCACCGTGAGCTCCTGCCACCAGCTGGCAGGGAGCTGTAGCTGGGATCCAAGAGCTGAAAGCGGCCCTTTGGGGCTGGGAAATGAAAGGCAGCCCTCCCACCTGGCGTGCAGCACGTACCCAAACGTGTACACGCTCCCCAACAGCTTTGGACCGAAGTTCCCCTAATGATGAATGAGAATTATGCCCTTGTTAGGTGCGGTTATACATCCAACTCTGGATTTTAAGCGCCCATTTAAAACATAAATTAATATTAAGAAGATACATCCAATTTTTTATACTTATTCATTCTCTATTACTTATTCTAACACGAAAATTTCCCTATGTATAGCATGATAAATGATCTTCTATTTTTAAGCCTTCCTACAAGCAAGATTTCAGGTTTCTTTTCAGCTGTTTCCAATATTACCTCGTACAGGGATGTTCAAGTGCTGTGTTTTTATTGCTGCTAATGCAGAATAAGTCATTTTGCCAGTTGAAATCATGACAACTTTGTCACAAAGACAGAAATAAGAGCAAAATGTGTCTATGTTTCCCTTTCAATGTTTAAAAATAGAAAAAAAAAAAGGAGTACTTCTGTTGTATTTCCTGGAAGAACTGGCAGTGAAAGTTGCAGAGCACTTAACATGCACCTTGTGGCCTTTGGCACTAATAACTTCAATGTTAGGGCTGCAGGGGAAACTGCTTTTCACTTAAAAAAAAAAAAAAAAAAAAGAAAAGAAAACACTAAAATCTGTCTAGGGGATTAAGGGTTTCCCCAACAGAAAACTAAGTATTTCAGCTGAAAAGTTGTATTTTCTAAGCGAATGAAGGGAGAAAAGAAACACATGGTTCAGTTTCAATCATTTTGTCCTCACTTCTGGATTTCCTTATCCATATACCTAAACCTATTGCATTGAGTATTTTACGTCTAAACGTGGATAAAACAGTGAAATACAAATGGCTAAGAAAAAGAAAACCTATCTTTATCTCACAGTACCAGAAAACGCTCAGCCCTCAAATCATGAGCTAAATAACCCATTAAGAAAAAGGCAGAGAAGAAGTTCTCCAGTCCAGCAGTGCTGGTTTCTGCCACTCCTGTAAAGTTATAAATGCAGACTGAACGTCTCTCAACCTTCGCTGAAGTGGCATCATGCAGAGAAAAAGCATCTTTAAAAATTAAACTAATTTGGGGCCACAAACAGGAAAATGCCTTAATCATAATTTCATAGCAGAACTTTATGTCAGTGCATAGCACAGTTTTTTAGATGCCTTAAACTGCTAATTTCCATAAATTAACATGCCCGGGTCTCTTTTAATAGTAATCATAACTTTGTATTTCCTGCTTGTAATGCGGGGCTTTAACATAATTACAGAATGCTCCCTGGTTTCAGTACCATGCAGATCCCCCTCACTGCTCTCTTCCCAGTCAAGCTCTGCTCAGCACCGTTTTGTGTTAACAGAGACTCAAAATGAACCTGCAAAATTTACGCTGAGATTTATTGCATACATAACACTTGCACATGTATATGCAAACTCAGATTTGCATATTCAAAATGTCTGTCTGCCGTTGCTAGTGAACACGTTTTATTTTTGCATGCTATGGCTGTACATGCAAATTTCCTTCTTCCAGCATCAATTATCTACTCCCTCACCATCAATATGTTCCCCCAAAAATCACTTTCAGATCCTGTATTACTTTACTTTCACTGAAGTCAATAAACAGTGCCACATCCCCCTACACAAACGTCCTCACCCCGTTCTTTTTACTGATTGTGACAACTATGTGCTTTCCCCTGTTTTCTGTCCTAAATCTCCAGCTTCCTCCCTCTTCTTTTTCCCAGTCCCTGCTTTTGCTTGCTGCACTTAGAAAGAGCAGCAGCCCCATGTCTTCTGCTGCCGTTGCCCTTCCCACCTTCTTCTCCCTTTGCTGAAGAAACAGCATCCCCACAAGGCAGCTTTCAAAAGATCCAGGCAAGGGACTGTGACCAGAAGCACCTGCCAAAGACAGGACTGAACAAAATACTGCAGAGCAAGAGGGAAGAACACACCGCATGGATGGTTTGCTTTACTAGCTGCAACAAGATGCCATTTTCTATTTTGTATTATTATTATTTTGTATTATCATTATTATTTTTACTGCAGGGTGGTGGAGAACAGCTCCCAAAAGGCTCCCTGCACTATCCCGTGGCTACTACTAACCTTGTAGCCCGGATGCTGGAGGCAGGACTGTGGGGAAACGCAGGCAGGTGGTGGCTTCTGAATGAAGAAGCCTCTCAGCTTTACCCCCACAGGGCTGGCTCGAAGCCCCCCAGCTCTGTCCTGCTCAGAATCTGTTTCACACCACACACCTGAGTGGAGAGAAGTGCTGATCTCTGGAAGAATCCAGTTTGTTCTACCTGTAAGCACGGAGCCAGCTAAAAGCCACAAAAATTTAACTATTGATCGTGACCATTAAACCACGTTAAAATATGAAAATAAATTCAAATTGGACTTGGTAGGCTGAATTTACTTTAATTTTTTCCTCCACGTATAAGGCTTATTTGCCTAAGTTAATGTTTTATGCCTATCTTTAATGTGCAAATACTTTCTATGGTGAATATGCAATTTAAGGAGCAAAAAAAAAATAATAAAAAAAAATATTATCATAAACTCTCCTTCTGAAGTTATCCTTTTTATTTCCTTCCAGAAAACTCAGCTGAGTGAAGTCAGGTTAATTACCTCTAAATCTCCATGAATAATGGTGCAAAGCCTTACACTGACACTTACACCGTCCTTCTGCTGGTTGTACATCCCAGAGCTTCTTCACTATATAATCATAATTCATTCTGGCCGCTAGATCTGCAGGTAAAGATAAAAGCCAATAGCCAAATTCCTTAGTCTACCTCCAGTTTCCCTCACATTCCTATCCAATGGGTCTTTTTGGAGATGGTGCCTGGTCTAGCACGGTCCAAAATCATGGAAGCCTCTGCTCCCTCTAATATATTCCCGGCACATTGTCATCATTCATGGCGGTAGCAGCAATATGTTGGCTCATTATGTTGTACTAATCTTGCTACCCGATATTCTTTTCACCAATCAATCTGCTGATTACAGCCAGTTTAAATCTTAGCGATAAACAGGATTCGGGGAGTTTTCAAAGGACAATGGAATCGGAATTAATTAGCATCCATTAGAGAAAAACAAAGTCTTCCCACAAACAGACCTGAGAAACCTAACAGCTCACAAGGACGACGTTTATGGCGCAGCAGATGGGCTCATCTGGCTTTTACACACTTGCTGTGCAGGACAGCACAGCATCCTCATCTCTCCTCATAGCAATCAAGCTATGGAGAAGTTAATTCCCACACCAAAGAAATTAGAAATTCTACCAGTGGAGCCAGTTATTGACTCCAGATCTCAGCCTGTTCTGGTTCACGACTCATCTTTAAAGCCTGCAAATACAACCAGGAAGTTTCTGTCAAAGGATTTCCAGGTTACAGGTGCTGCTCTACCAACCACACACATTGCACAGCCAAGAGGGAAACAGAGCATAGCATTAACATGGATAGAAGTTCATATAAAAAGGGGGAAAAAACATACCTGCTCTCTTCAAACTGTCTTTATAGTGCGTTCCTTAATTGGCAACTTAATGTTACTAAAATTAACGAACTCTCACAATGTAAGTGCTTTTCAAAGAACACTAAAATACTTTAAAACACGGCTTTTGCAGAACGGGGGAAAAAAGACACATTATTACGGCTGGCATTTAAAGAAATAACAAAAACCATTCTCACTTCTATGGACAACAACAGTAACATTTGCAGTCCCCGAAATCACAAATGTCCTGTAACGGATGATGATAGCCTCACCGACAAGACGAGTAAGAGGCATTTAGCTTTTAATGGCTTTTGTACTTTTTTTCCCTTATGAGAGCAGCACACTGTGTAAAATGTATTTTAGTCATCAGTAGTTGGAAGCAACTTCTCGCATTATTATTCTACATTAGCTCCATTTGTGGATTCAATGACTGAAGACCTACAGGCCAGCTGTGAATGCTGCTTTCTAATCTTACACACATGCTATAGCCCAGCCCAGCCACGGGTCTGTCCTTCTGCACCAAGGGGAATGCATCAGGAGAATCATTCGGGAAGGCATGGTGTAAATAAACCAGAGGTACTTGTTATCCAAAGGAAGTTCTCGCTTCTGTATGAGAACATTTCTATGCACGAATGAAAAGAAGATGAAACCGAGAGTAAGAAAAGCTCTGCCAAAAGTGTTGCCTTTCCCAGTCAAGAGCAGCTAGCCCCAGCTGCGGCTCTGTACATCGCCAAGCTCTTTGCCCTTCCTCAGCCACATGTGAACAGGCTTAAATCAATAGGAAATTTGGAGCTTCTCTGGATTGAGGCCAGAAATGTGATGGACGTCATGTCTCTCTTCCGTCATACATGCCCAAAATGATATCCCCAAGCTCAGGCAAACGTGAAACAGCTATCCTTTTTTCCTTCAAGTTAGCGTCAGGTGAAAATAGTGAAGTGTGTTAAAGGTTCGCTAATTGATGATATATTGCCTTAAATTAATTTTCAACTATTAATGTTACTTAATGGAATTTCATATTTCTTATTTGAAAAATGAGGGTCAAAGGAAGCAATGATGAGAGCCAATTACAATTACCACTTAGGACCATTAATATGTAAATATATGGGTAAGTTAAGATTGCTAATTTAAGTTGCATAATTGCTGGATACTTCTGAAGTTAGAGCCTAATAGGTTCTGCCATTATTCGCGTCTATTTTACACGTATACTGTCAACGATTTTTATCCTTAAAATACCATGAATAATAGCATCACATTTATTTTATTAACTGATATGGGCACTAATGTCACATTATGCCATTCAATCACTTCATTTCTTTCTAAAAATACAACAGATTAAACAATTGCATCACTCACACACCTTCATGCCTCAGCTCATGAGTCAATCACAAGTAGTTGGGTTTGAGAAGAAAAGAAGCTTATGTACTGGGTAGACTTCTCCATAACTGCCTAGTGCTGTTTTTTTGTTTTTTTTTCCTTTTTTTTTCTTTTTCCCAGCCTTGCCTTGTAACATCTAATATTACAAACTTTAAAGCACAGATATTTTTTAAAAGGTCAAGATAGAGAATGGATTTGATCCAAGGATCCCCAGCTTAGCAATCCAAAAGTCAAGAGAACTCTATCAAATGTCAAGAGAAACTGGAAAAGATTTCAACAAATTATTTCTGCAATACTTCTCATTTATGCAATGTGCATGCAGGAGGAATATTATAACCGGTTCTAATTTAATGATATTTTACAAATTTCATCTTACTATGGACATGTAAAGAATTTTTAAGTGTGGTAGACAAAAATTTGCTCAGCTATGATATATTTAATGATTTTTTTTCACTATCACCTAAAACCTTTAAATCAAGATTGTCCTTCAAAAAATATAATCCTAATTTATGGCCTGTATTATACGGCCCATGAAAATAAATGAAGTGTAATATTTTATATCTAATTTTATAGTACATTCTTTCTTTTCATTTACAATAGAGTATGTGTCCTACAAAGAATTCCTCATATACTACTATGCATTTTCCTCACAGAAGTGAGAGAAAAAAAAAGGGAGCTGTAGGAATCTTTTATATATGATTTTAAGATTTTTTTCCCTTAAGAAATATCTTCCGTAGTCAGGTGTCTTGCAGCAAAAGACAGGTTTTCAGTTTCCAAAAGCACAAGGAATTTTCAGTTCTATATAAGTTCGATAACATATAACCAAACTCAAAACATTAAGATCTTCATTCTCTATTCCTTGAATGACTTAAATTAGCGTCTGATAATTTTAGACAAAGATAAAATCAGATAATATTCTACCAGCAGGTGAAAATTCTTTCTTTGATATATATAAAAGGCATTTAAATGAACTATCTTCAAACAATTCCTGGTTACACTCCAACGTGTTGCTAATTGTTGCAACAACCTCAAGACAGTCTGGTTTTATTTCCACGTTCTCCATGCTGCTGAAAATTGAAGAAGTGATTTGGGCCGCGAAGAAGCAACTGCCTTTGCTATTTGCCCTTTATTTTGTAATAACTATCTTGTGGCCTTTCTGTAGACAAGTCACTCATGTCACTACACAAGATATAAAGAATAAATCAAGCCCAGTATCTGAGCCATCTGTAATAAAATTTTAACTACTGATTCAAGAGATACTTTTCCATAAATTGACTCAACATACAATTGGGATTGCTCCAACCCCTTGAGACTTTATCTGCTAACAGATGATAACTCCCCCATGGCTGACAGAGCCAAGTTTAGAAGTGTTTTAGGCCATAAAGGCCTCTACAGAGAATCCAATAATGGTCTGAATTTCTTTAGGTGTTATCTACTCTTAAGTATGAACGTCTCTTTTAATCCCTGCTTTGGATTGCTGGAATTGCTGGATGGGTTGGGAGAAGTATTTTCTTACAGCTGAACAGTTAAAAAATAGTATAACCAGGTTCTAAAAAGAGAAGAGATCTACTGAAAATCTATCTAGAAATATCTTGTTAGGATAAACAAAGCAAAAGAGATGAATACTGTTTATGAAAAGTACCCATCAAAGGAAAAGTCAACACAGCAGAGAAATACTAGTCAAGAAAACAGCTCAAACAGCACATCATAACAGTGTGACTACTCCAATACAGAGTCTGAAGGAAATCTGGTTCTTGTAGGTTACTGAGGAAAAAGCCCGGAGTAGTCTGTGTGCTATTAATTCTTCTATATTCATTTCTTCCCATGATTCAGATGTCATCTGTACACACTCAGGTGCTACTTAGATAGGAAGCTGCAATGTATTTATACGATACACTTTATGTATAACCAAAGTGCTCTCCATGAAGAGGTGCACGAGTGCAGTCAGGGGAATCAAGGCCAGCCCCACCAAGCACCAGCAAACCCTTCAGTGTGCTGCTGCATGAAGGAATTGGGCATTAATCAGCATCAGCTAAGGTTCGCTGTCTCCTCTGTCCAGAAGAGCCCCTAGGCAAAGCAAAAAGTACAGAGATAAATGTCTATAACCTCGCTGGTCTTAAAAATCTCATCTCCTTCTGCCTAATCGTTTTTTGTCCTTCAGGGAAAAAATGTGCTAACACCCACAAACCCAAGAGGGTTTGCAGTTCAAGAATCAATTGGTCCACCAGTCCACTCACGGGGAGGAGCACTTCAGCTTCAACCCAAGCATCAAACACACAAAAATGTCAGATGACGGGTCTTTTACACACTACACCTTACCCCAAAACTCTTACAAAGAGATGGCACTGTGAACGTTTCCTGTACCCCGCCTTTAGCCATCCCATATCAGGAGGGCACAGCCTCTTTCCTTCCACCTCTAAAGCATCCAGGCAAAAAACATGAAAGATGTACTTGCCTCAAACACAGCTAGCCACTGCTTAGAACAGAGAGGCCAAATACTGGGTAAAAATAATTCCTCACAAGTGATGCAGAACACCTAGTAGCAGCTGGGTGACAAAGGATGGAAAGTCTTGGAAAATGTCTGCTAGGAGAGACTGGGGAAGCCAGGAAAGGATGCTGGAGCCCACGTTCTCTGTGAGGGATGTACAGCACAGACCCAAGCACACGAAACGAGTGGCTTTTCTGAAATACAGCCCTCTGAATAAAGCATGGAAGAGCACTACACTGTGCTTCCTGCCTTCAGCTGCTGAAAAGCCCCAAATACAAGGAGTATTTTGGTGATCAGACTGGAATGACCCACACAGGAAGAGAGCAGCAGGCTGCAGGAAAGCCTTCCATGTACCTGAGCCTCTGAAAATGGTTGGAAACTTACTGTGAGAAGTGAGATAAATTAACTTCTTTCAGTTCAATGGAAGATGTCAAGAAAAAAAAAAAAAAAAAAAAAAAAAACACACCTTTATTCTAAACCTGTAATTCAAAACTCAAACTCAAGATTTCTTTGAAGGGACTAATTGAATTCACGCTTTTTTTGACATGACCTCATTTTATTTTGCATTTCTTGTGTCAATAACTTTATGTTAAGAGCTTACACTTGGATAATTAAATCAAAGTTGGAACTCTTAGATAATTTTTTGTTCTAAGAAGCCTAAAACAATTTACAGGAGTTCAATAGAGCAGGAAGAAGATTAGGCCACCAAATGAAAAACATTCAAATGATCTTCAAAAGCTGGCCTCCCCCATCTTACCTTAGAGAGTGGATAAATCCGCTTTGATACTAGGATTTAATAAAAAGATCAAAAAAAGTCCACAAGCTAATATCTGCTGTTATTTGGGTAATTTTGTTGTTGAAGTTGTTCTGAGGACAGAATATAAACCAGGGTAGATGAAGTAAAACATGAGTTCTGTATTTGTAGACCTCCTAGGACTGAGGGATACAGGAAAACAAAAAGTCATCTTTCTTCTTTGGAAAAAGTTTCATAATCTGTCATACAATACCAGATAAACAGCAAACAGCCTTTCCACGTGATCAATTAGACATAAAATAATCTATGTCTTTGGTTTAGCAAGTGGCAGTCTGAAAGATTCAAATGAGAATACAGAAGGGCGGTGGAAGAGGAAGACAAAGACAAGAAAAAGGAGAAAAGTTTATAAGCCACTGTGAGTCAAAGGTGTATGTAAGTGGCTTGCAAATGTTTTTATTCATTAAAGAATCAGAAGAGAAGAAACTTGTGATTTTATATGCTAAGTCAAGCATTTGTCTTGTAAGTCTTCTAAGAGACAGCCCTGAAAATCTTAAATTCTATGGTTTCTTATAAAGGAAAGAGAGAGAACAAACAGGAAGAACATCCTTGAATGATAAAATGTCTAAGGGACCTGGTGGGAATTCTTCACATAAGATGTATTCTTCTTCAGGGAACAGGACTAGATGTAAACAGATGGGCTTATGTAAGTGGAATTGGCAGCTCCACAGATAGCTGCTTTCTTTTATATATGGTTTTTCAGACTCACCAGGGTATTCAGGACCACTCTGCTTAATTATTCTTAACATTTTGCCCATTTCATATCCTCACAATATAATGGTCAAATATAAAAATAATTAAAGCAAGCTGTAGTTTAAACCTCAGTGGAAACAATACATTTTATTCAAACAAACCACTTGAAAAGTGCAACTGTGTTATGAATGTTAGTCCATCTGCTCACAATAGCTCCTTTGGAAATATTTGTTTTGCTTAGAAATACCAAACCTGATTACATACAGAGTGGTAGATGGGCTGGGGTACACCTCACATACGTGCTCTGTTATGAAATATATGGCAGAGTTCCTGGGTAGCATAAGAGTTGGAAACAGTCCTCAACGTCCTAGCTCACCACTAAGAGCTTCCTGCACAAGTACTGGTGCCATGGGGATGCTCAGCACCTCCCAGCAAGCACCATCAGTCTTCTCCCCAAACTTCTCCTCAGGTCTACCTACCAGTTAAGACTTCGGGTGAGATTTCAGGAGAGGAACCTTTTCCTTTTCCTGAGGGAGTTTTGACTGAGGTATTGTTTAATAACTTCTGTGGGACTGGTTCTCATTGATTTCCTTTCCTGTTTCTTTTCCCTGTGTTTTGCTTAGATGCCAGAAAAGAAGTGTTTACTGTACTCAGTAACCTTGTTTTCCTTGATTTTGTGTTACCATTCCCGCAGCCCTATCAAGCATCGGAGTTGTCTATTAATTTACGTAAATACATTAAGAAAAATCAATAATAAATGTGTTATAACTAATTCATGATTAAGTATTACAAGAATGTTAGATCAATCACAATACCAGTACCATGAGGCTCCGCAGCCCCAGGTTCCCGTAACACTTCACGTCAGACCTAAGAGGAAGGCAGGGAGCTTGCTCAGCCCTGGCACGGGGAGAGCTGCCCAGGGAGGACATGGAGGAGCCTCGCACCTGTGGCACCAAGCGAGGCCAGTGCTGCCACCCACCTGCTGTCACTGTGCCATAGGGTTTCTCTGTGTCAGACAGTTTCTCTGCCTAAATGAAGCCCCAAGTTTTGTTGCTCCATCAGCCAGTGACCCCAGGCAACTCTTTATTTTGCCAGTGCCCAAACTTAGCTTGCAAGCACGGCTAAAATATCGATCATTAATTACTGGACCTGCTACAAATGCCCATTATGCTATCAGAGAGACTCCAAATGTCATTCAGGCTGAATGCTGTATGAAGCGGAAGGGAAAAGAATACACAATAAGAATTTGATAGACCATGTTTTAAATTCTGCTTTGTTAGGGAATGCACAATCAAATGCTCACATTCAGCTAATCCTGTACTCCGAGGACAGCGCTGACTCCTGGTCATAACACCCAGAACCTGTGTTTCATAGGTAGATGTCTGTGGCTGAAGGAATCACTTGCACATTCCTTTACCACTAAAAATCATTCATTCAGACAAAGGCGAGGTCACGAAAAGGGGGGTGCTGCACAAACCGAAAGCCTACAGCCCTTCAGCTCTATTATTTCAAAGCCATCTGTGCATTATTTCCACCATATCCAAACAGCTTCCATCATGCCAGGAAGCAGAAAGTAAAATCCTGGCTGCTTTTACAGCTCCTGAGACACACCTGGTCAGCCTGGTTTTGTTGTTGTTTCTTTGGTTTTGTTGTTTAAACTGTGAACAGACATCCACAATCTTAGAATGAAGTGATTAAATCTTTGCCAGGATCAGTGTATTTGAGCAGGAGTTCTACAAAACCTTAAATACAAAACTACCCGAAGCAGTTACTGAGTACAAGACCTATTGCTTAATCTGGCCCGAGTGTCAGAGGAATGGAAGGTGACAAACATCACAGCAGCTTCTGAAAAGAGCCCCAGAAACTGTCAGCTGGTGAGGCTGATTTCCTTACAGGTCTAATAAACTCACTTGTAGAATAATGAAGAGGTTTAATTGAGACGTGGAGAAATGTCACACCATAGTGAGGAGTTACCAGGGCTTTTATGGCAGGAAACCACTGCTCAGAAATCTGCTTCAGTTCTTTGATGGTGCTGAGAAGCACAGGAGTAAGGGTGACCTGACTGACATAAGACACTTGAATTCCCCAAAGCTTTTGAGAACCACTGTATCAAAGGCACTCTGGAAGGGGAAGGGAAAAAAAAATGCTTTCCAAGAGGGCATGGTCAGGACAAAACAGGAACAGATTACCAGAAGAATGTAACATCTATTCTGGGACTTGTGCTAGTCAGCATATTAATAAATATTCTTTTTGAAAGGGTGGGAAGGTGAATATTGAGGTGGTACTCAATTGTAACATTATTCATGTTTTTCAAGATGACAGCACATTTCAAAGACTTGTTGAAAGATTTCAAGATGCTACAGGATTAAGTAACGGGATGGCAGATGTAGCCTGATTCTGAGAAGCTCAAAATGATTCTAATGAACAAAAGTACCTTTAATCACATGAATCCAGTAAGGACTGTGAACTACCCTTTGTCCCTCAGGACAGAGATCTTTTCACCTCAGTGGATACTTCTCTGAAAACATCAGCTTAACATAGCGTCAAGATTTATGGTGGAAAAAATAAAAGCAAAGAACAAACCCAGGAAACTTCATTATGCTCCTATTTAAAAACATGGTTTAAGCGTATCTTGAAAGATCATACAGGCCTTGTCCCTCCCCTCCATTTCTAGAAGAATGTACCCAAACTCAGATTTACAGAAGGGCAACAGGATGAAGACAGGTGAGGAGTGGCTTATGTATCCAGGAGATTAAACAGACAAGGACTCTTCAGCTCTGAAATGAGAGTAGGGAAAGATGTGTCAGCCTGAAGATGTTAAACAAGCTACAATTATTCAGTAATTCCCACAGTACGAGAATCCGAATGTATCATTAAGAGATTTAAAGCAAAGGCAGGGAAGTATTTCATCACTGCTACAGGATCGGCCAGAAGATGAAGCACAGAAGTTCCAGAACAAATGATCAGACAGGTTTAACAGAGGAGAGAGCCAGGAAGACCAGTCACGGTACATGGGGCTGCCAGCTCTGGGAGGTCCTAATTCACAGGACACTGAAAAATAGCAGCAGAAAAATCTCAGCTTTTACTTGTTCTGTTTTGCTTTTTTTTTTTTCCCGTGTCACCTCTTGCCCACTGCCAAAGATGGGAGAGGAGGAAAACTAACCATTGATAGGAGCCAGAAAAACTCTTGCTCTTCGTTTCCAGGCAGGATCACCGATGTATGCCATTCATATTCACTTACAACATGAAACATGAAAAGGGAATGATGTTTGACAAGAACCCAGCATTAAAGAATTCTCCATCATCACCACCACTCCCCTCTTTTGCTTTATTCTAGGAGCAAATAGGGTACAGTTTCTTTTCTTCCTTATTTTCCCAATCACCATCATATATAGCATTTTGCCACAGAAGAAGAAAGAGAATTAAATGCTTTATTTTGTTGCCCAAAAATCTCAGCACAAAGATTTCTTTCTGCCCAGGCCATGCATTTGCTTGTGCAAGCCTTTACAAAAGCACAGGCAGTATCACTGAGCAGTTGGAAGGCTCCATAATGAACGGCCATCTAGAAAGAGTGGATATGCGAGCTCTGCCCTCTCTCTCCCTCTCTCGAAGGTCAGTTATCTAATCCTAAAATTGCACCCAATTTTCTCCAAGGAATAGTTTTGCATAAGCATAATTTAAATTCCTCAAAGGCATCTAAGTCACAATTTTCTTAGTAGTGGGATGGCATGAAAAATAAATAAATGGAAGTTATACTTTCACGACAAAGGGATTTTTGTCTCAGGTTTCAAACTCAAACTGGAAATGCATTGCAAGTGACTAAGCCCTTTGTCTTCCCCAGACAAATACACCAGCTGGGCCATTTAAAACACAGGATCCCACCTAGAGAGAAATCCAGTCCACTTTTGGCTGTGGGGCAAAGCCCTGTGTACGAAGCCTGTGTGCTCCTAAGAATTCCCAATGCCTTGGCTCCACACTTTGAGAGGATCCGTCCCTGGGAGCATCTCCTGGACCAGGAGAGTTGCTCCTGATGGACTTCCATTTGCAGGCATTTAGCACACTATGCTGTGTCCTGTTTAGACTTCAGGAGGAAAACCAAGTATTTCAAGACAATGGTGTTTGTTGTTTGTTTGTTTGTTTTTGCTGGCCTGCAAGCCTTAAAAAAGGCTGGCAGATACTGTTGTGGAAGCAAACTGCTCATCCTTTTTGTTCTCCCATTCAGCAGATGTGATGCCTGCCCTTGCACATCCCACCACCACAAGCAGTTAATGACTGCAAGTGGCAGCAGCATGACTGCAGATGCCCTAGACTTTGTCTCACTCGCCCTTTTCCACCTGGCCCTGCAAAAAAGCAAGCAAGACTGGTTCATAAAAAACAGCGAGCCCTCCTGAGACATCTATATGGAGATTATATCGTTAATCAATTTATTTTGCATAACCCCATGGATCACTTGCTATTGATGATTAGGCATTTTAGCTCCTCTGACAATTTGTCAATAAAATAAAAATAAAAAAGGCTATGAACAGCATACATAATTTAAAGATGATCTCCTGCTTGAAAAGAGATGCCACTTATAAAGGTCTGAAAAGAATTAGTTTTTGAATGTATTTCATTTACCAAGTGGACGAGCTATTCCAAGGAATCAAAAAATTTAGTGTTAATTACTACTCTGGTATCCACAGTGGGTTACTTGTTTACTAAATGAGAGGTGAATAATTCTCCTTTAGAGCTCAGTTTAAAAGGTATATTGAAAAAATATCAAGCTTGATAAAAATGTAGTTTCTATGTTGCTAAAAGTATGCTATTCAAAGTCAACCTAGGCTGGGAGTTTTTACCAAAACAGAAGTGGAAAGCTAGATATTGCTAACAGATTGTTGCAGATTGTTTAAAGATCATTTTATATGAAAACATCTGACATTTAGCTTCAAAACTTTCTAGAGGCAAATATGAAATTTGCTTCCTGAAAGGATGGGAATGGCACGCAAATTGACCAAACTACCTAAATTACCCTTGAGCTTGAAACAAGATACTTAGGTTGTCACAATACATTTTTCTTTTTTTTTTTTTTTTCTTCTCCAAAGTATCCAAACTGAATGGACTACCAGCTTCTACCCAAGTACTTGCTTCCCTTAAGTCAAATCACCCAATTTCTTCTTACTATGAGCGTATGCACTACCCTCACTGCATAATGCTGGATCGATCCACAAAGCTACCAGTTAACTGATGACTCTCGGTTAGTGACAAAAATATACTAAATTTCAACAGTGATGAAGATGCAAATGGCTGCCCCCTTACAGATTACCGGACCCATTCAGTCCTTGGCAAAGAATGTCATGGCTGTTGTACCTTGCATATTGAAAATATAGAAAGCACACCCAAATACTAGATCAATAGTATCTTACTTCAAAAATCCCTTCTTTTTATTACTGGATATGAATGATGAATGCAGTATTGATTCATTTCTTTACACATAATACAGATGCTTCACTCAAAACACAAGACCTGGATACCTGTGAGGCTGTAATGACCTTCAGGAGCCCTCGCTCTGACTGTCTGCAGGAATAAGCTAATCAGGAGATGAAGCTCTTGTATCTAAGCCAGGCTGGAGATGGAGCTGTGCAGTCTGAGTGAAAGAAGTGAGTTCTCATTCAATCACTGTAAATACATTCAAAGTGGGAATTTGCTAACTGTAGCACTCTGTAAGCTGGAAGTAATATAAACAATAAATATAAAAGAGAACACATGGACCTAATAAAGTCACAGAAGCAGTAAATGCTAGAAATGAGATGCTGAATACATTCATATTTTAAGACTTGTGCTTAGTTTAAGTGGGATTAGAAAAAAAAAAAAAAAAACAACCTGTTGAAAACCATTTTAATTCAGTTTGTGGAGAGCTGCTGGAGAATCAAAATTTTGATCAGCTACGTCTCACTTGGGATGCATAAACCTCCAATTACTTTCAGCTTCTGTTAGTTTAATACAAGGATGGCAAAAATCATGTGGACATTCCCTTCATTTACTTTTGGAACAAACAATTTGCTCATCACCATGTTTTGGCTGACTGCCTGAACAGCTGAAACCGTTGTTCCTCCTTGAAGAATAACATTTAACCAGTCAAATAATAATCCGTTCAACCTGGGGTCCTCAAAAAAACCCTAACAGGTCAATATATTGCTCTAATGAGGTACAACCCTGGCATCCAGAACATTGTTTTTCTGCTGGGCATATGCAGGCAAGTGAGAAGGGAATATTTAGTACTACAGTATCTACTCGAAAAAGGCTGGCTCTATTAAATAGCTGTCCATCTTCTTGCACTCTGGGGAAGGATGCTTTCCTCTCGAACAAAAATGAAGGGAATATCAATGGGGCTAATCTCTTCAAAGTGCTCAGAGCTCAAAGCAATTGCCTGCAGTCCTACACAGTCCCCACCCTCATTAGCTCAGCAAAGAAAACACAGCAAAGACAAAACAGTGCTCTGCAACGCCAGCGAAAATGTAAAA
The DNA here is from genome assembly GCF_965140915.1 of Aythya marila. Taxonomy (NCBI): domain Eukaryota; kingdom Metazoa; phylum Chordata; class Aves; order Anseriformes; family Anatidae; genus Aythya; species Aythya marila. The sequence goes on along the minus strand of NC_139047.1, from coordinate 8,317,639 downwards.
AGGGGGGTTCTGAGCCACCTCCCCTCCCTTTCCAAAGGACAAATATTTCATACATTTTACATTATGTCTGCACCAACAATGAAGTCATATATTTTAAGAATCCCTTTTCTTTTCTGTCTAACATATTTAAATATTGGGGAGCTTGCTCGTATTGAAAAATGGCCGTGACACAACAGAAATACGGTGTGGCACAACTCTTCTCCTGAGCAACAAAGGGGAGAAATTCATTGCCAACTTTTTTCCCTTCTGTAAAAGCGCACCAGCCAGAAATCAGAGAAGTGATAGCTTCCCACCCCGTGGTACAAGGAGACCAAATGATCCGTCAGTCAGCTCGCGCTTACGTAAGCTCCGTAGTACCCACCGCCTTCAAATTAGATAATTTTACGGTCAGGAAAACAAATGCGGAGAGCAAGAGAGGAATGAAATACAGCAGCACTGAGGGGAAAAGCGAGAATTACGAGACAAGGAATTATGGCTGAATAACACAGTCTTACAGCACATCCTTTTACTCCCATGCTGGCCGTAGGAATAATTAAGGATGGTCACCAGATGTCCTAAGCGCTCCTCGGAGAAAGACAGACATGTTGCTGATCTGACTTCCACGGCCAGGCAGCGTGATGGAGACAAGAAAATAGGGCATGGGTTGTGTAAACCAACTCAGTCCACACGGCAGTTTCTCCAGGGAGCCCACTAATGGATTCGTCAGTTCAAGCACGCCGGCTGGGCAGGCTACCTAGGGACAAAACATCAATACTGGTGCGCTGCCTACCAGCACGCAGTTGGGGCAACGGCACTTGCTTGTTGCACAGCTCCACCAAAGCAGGGATTTCAGCATGAAGGACAAAGCACAAAGGCTCTGTCTTAGCGTGGCTGAGGTGAATCAGCCCCCCACCGTTTCCCTCTGAGGGACAGGTTTTGAAAATCTGCTGCTGTTTGCCTTGTCCCATTCTGGAAGGAAGGAGGAAGAACTTTTTCTGGCTGATTGCTGCTTGGCCCAGCTTCTGCAGAGATGAAGAGCTGAGAGGGCATGCATGAGACCAGCACTTGGGTGCGGAGAACTGACACAACAGCACTTGGAGAGGATCTGAAGCCAAAGAAACCAAAAATGTTGATCACCAAATGAAGAATGGAGAGCTAAGATGAGGGTGGCTGCATCTGTGCCCAGCAGGCAAAACTCTTAGGCATGTGGATTAACTATAGTTAGTGGAAAGAGAACAGGAGAATCCTTAGTTTGCATGGAAGAGGGTGTGTGAGGCTGCAGTGAAAACACAGACCTTGCCGTGCTGAAGGTGGCCCTCCTGGACAAAGGCACTCCTGGACTCCAGTGCAAACCCCTACGATTGTTCAAACACTCAGCAAAGACAGGGTTCTGATGGGGCAGGCATAAAAACCATTCGTGATGGGAGAAAGGGGAGGAAATGAGTGTCCTGCAAGAGTACAGCTTATGCTCTTCAAATAGACCCATGAAAAGCTTGAATGTGGAGCAAAGCAGGCAAATTCCACACATCACACCAAGCGCTAAGTGCAATGTGGGAGAGCAGCACAGTGAAGGGAGACAAGGAGGAGAATTAAAAGAAAAAAAGCAAAATAGAGGAACTAGTCTCAGTTCTCTACGGGATTGGAAAGATGTGATCTGAAACATGGCTTGGTAACCCTGCTGCCCTCCTAGGTGGGGCTACAGCACATCCAAAGTGATTAACGAGCACAATCAGGAGCTGCCCGAGCCCCGTCTGGAAAAGCCAGGACAAGTCCCAACAATTACACCTGCAGCTATTTCAATCTACGTTGAGCTCTTTGCATCCCAGAATAGACTTGCAGGGTTAACTACACTCATGATGCCTGCCCGATCAGTCCATGCACCCAACAAATGTGTACAGCAGCACCCACTTAGTTCGTGCCTGAGCGCCCCATCACTTCGTGCATGGGTGCCAAGTGCTGACTCCCAGATACCTCACACATGAGCACCTCATCAGGCCATACACGGGTGTGTTACCAGTAGACACGCAGCCTCTGAAGGATTATGCCTGCAGCAACCCTCACCAGCACAGGGACACCCAAAAGGACTGCAGCCTGCGGGTGACCTGCACTGGAGTAGTAGCAGCAGGGAGCAGCAGAGGCAAAGCAGCTTGGAGGCCAAATCTGCAGCAGGCAGAAGCCATCACACACACAGCCCCAGCCTCCTGCATCGCCTGCTGCTGCAGCGGAGGAGCTGGGACAGTGGAGCACTGCCCGTGGCTCAAACGAGGCAGGTGGAGACTGGGCACAGAGGGGCATGAGATGCTTGGCTTAAAATCAGGCTGCAAAAGGGGGAGGAGAAGCATTTACATCAGTGCTCGCTTCATTCTTCATGTTTTCTTTTGTCTCAATACCCGAATGAGTGATCAGAAGTTTCTGTTAATTGGCAATAACTTAAATTAAGTAAAAATTTCCCAAGTTGAGACTGCTTTGCCTGCAACAGCTCATATATACTCAAAATGAGGTAGGGACTCAGGCACTGAACCACAAGGGAAAAAGCACCCTAAGGAATCAATTGATGTTATCAAGTAATCTGCCTTGGAGATTAAAGAACACACAGCAATAAAGTGTTGTAATGAAAAAAGCTTTTTAGTAAGAAATGGGGGTCATAGGGAAAAACACACATTAATGTCAGCACATAATTGCACTATATGGACAAAATCAGATTGCTGCTAAAAAGATTACTGTGGTAAATTCTGCACTAGAGGATTTTTTTCCCATCAAGCGTGACTTTAACTATAAGCAAGAGGGCGACAAATATAGAAAAACAAGGTTCATAAAATGCAAAAAAAGTGAGATGGAGAGTCAAGACCCCATCCTGCCCCAGCTCTGCTGATATCTGGGCTCATCTCTGGTCGACACAGACCCCTCCGGAGACTAAGAGGCATGGGGTGTCCCCAGCTCTCCTCGTATCCACCAGCAAATGGCAAAATCCACCCTGCAGCTTCCCAGCAAGGGAGAGCTTCTTCCGTCCTAGACAAATCCTTCAGCCTGTCAAGATTAAGCTTTATGTACTCAGCACCACTTGAGTGATATGAATTAACCAAAAAAGTGAAGGAAAAGGGGAAAGAAGGAGAAGATCAGTACCTGGCGTCTCAATACCTGCTTGTCTTTGCAGCCAATCTCCCACCTGAAATTGAGGGAATCAAAAAGAAAATTGAGTGGGCACCTCACTCACTGCAAGATCAAACTCCTAACTAAATAAGACTGCCATTTAATAAATCAGTATTACTTACATTTAAGAAATAGGATATATACTCCACTAGGCACGTGCAAATTTAAACAAATGCAACTTCTGCTTCTGAATCCTTCTCCTCCATTTACAGGGGTTATTTCTGCCAGCTCTGTTCTGAGCACCCAAACTGCTGCCAGATAAGGCAGCTTAAAACTGTAATTCTGGGACTTCGACTGAAGACCCAGTACCAGCAGAAATTCTGACGATCTAAGGTTTAATTTCTCTGCCTTCATCCCCTTTGAGGCCTGTGTGGATCACCTGTGGCTTTAATAGTATCAGGACTAGCCCAAATAATGTCTAGTGCAAATATTGAAGGTGCTGCAGCACTGACATCCCAGCAAGCCTGCCAAGCACAATTCTGCATTCAGTAAAGGGTGGATGCTATGGAGACACAAATTCATAGATCACTATTTAACACCAAAAACAATTCAAGGCTGAACAGCAAACGATCCTGTCACCCGCTGGGCTAATGGCCAACTCCTATTAACAGTCCTGTGTAATGTCATGTGATGGTGTAATTAAGCAAATTAAGCCAGCTTTTAGATAGCAACGCGGAGCAGCTTCCCTAACCTCACCATGGCTGAACGCAGTACCATTTGCTCCGTAGCTACTTCCTAGCACCATGTGTCTTTTGCGTCCCCCAAACTCCTACCTCCCAAAATAAACCGCATGTACCTCAAGGTGATATCAACTCTCGCATTTCTTCACTTTCACACTAATTTGCAAACTTTGCATTCTTTTGATATACTCTCGTTGTACCTGCAGATCTCAAAATGCAGCACTAGGCTCTTCCTAGGCTGTTGATTTTGGACTACTGTTTTAAGGAAAGTTGCTTGGCTTGTTTTAATACATAATGATAATAATATTAAGTATGTCAACAAGTAAACCAGAATTCTCTACAGCTTCCCTACCTCTTCCATACTATTCAAGACTGTGTTGTGATTAATTGTATTAAGTACATTTTCTGAACAGCAACTGGGAACGTCTAAGCTTGGTGACAAGATAGGAGTAAGGGATCTGTGAATGCTGCAGAAGAAAATATGCATGTGCAGATGCTGGGTGACTTGCATGTGAAAAAAATAAAACTGAATTCAATGGAAAGAAAGCAAAAAAAAAAAACGATCAACAGTTACTCATGCTTTGGTCCACCCTGAAAGTAAGCACAGCTGGTGCCCTCTCTGAGGTCTGCACACAGAATTCAAGGGCCGTGCTCCTTGGTGGTTTTGACACCAAGGACAATACTGACCATCAGTGCCGGCAGGGGGCTGAGTCCCACCAGCTCCAGCACCACGTCTCGTTCCAAGACCATGAGATAGTTTCATAAAGATTCATGAAATGCAATAGTGATCAATTAATCATGTAATTAATTTCTCCCCATCCACAAGTGGACCACAGAGAAGAGTCCACCTGCCAGCTGAGCGAAAGGAAAGCTAAGGCATGAGGAAGCAGACCAGACATTATCTAAAGCAGAAAGATACCCAACTCCTTTTCATTAACTTATTTAAGATCTGAGTGAGGCTCTGAGAAAGAAGAAAATAGCTTCATGGTCAAATGTTTTACCCATGAATAGCGTTCAGACCAGGAGAGTCAGCAAAATCCATCTGCCATAACGCCACCAGGTGAATCGCAATAATTGTCAAACTCATTCTTGGTGCTAGCTCTTTGTGAAGCAGCTCCCACCCAGCACATCTCACACTGCGAGCAGATATCACCACTTAAGATAAAAGGTAAGATGTTTCTGACTACATTACATCTGCAATTATAATTAATTAAAAACAAGACAAAGGAAAGCCAAATAAGGTATTTGATTAGTTGGGGCCTTACTATCTCTGACCTCAATCTCATTTGCTGATACCGCCAAACTTTTCATAAAACCCCTCTATCTATCATTATTAGCTATAATTTAAATAATTACTGGGCAGGAAAAAAACAAAAACAAAACAAAAAAAAAAACCTGTTTAACCATGGCTCTCTAATCTAGTAATTAAATCCACCTGCAGGAAGCTGAACAATTTGTTTCCTGTGTGTATGACTACTAATGCAGTCAAGTATTTTACACGAGGTGGTATATCATCACCAGGAGAAACCGAGGGACACAGCCAGGAATTAAGCCACACTTCGATAAGGCCAGAAAAACCCACCCAAGCTTCTCCCCAGACAGAGGTCCCATATGAGACAGGTGTGCCAATGCCCATCAGGCTGCTAGGTGAGCATGGGACACCTTCTCCCAGCCCCGTTTGGGTGGTTTTTCTTTTTGGAATATTCTGGCTGTTTGACTTATTTCAATACAGTTCCTATTTTTAGCTAACCCCGTTCAAATGACTGAGTGAATAGTTTGAGCAAATCCACATACTGATCAACACATTGTTAAAAAAATAATTACTGTTTAGACAAACAATGCAGGAACTGCTGGGTCATTTGTCTAGCCCTCTGCTGTTGCAGAGGACCACGTCATGCAGCCACTCCCACTGATGCATCAAGGGCCACCTTTGGATCACTCAGGCTCACTTTGGTTTAGCTAGCATGCGTAGCAGGAAAAAAAATAAACAAAATAATGACAAAATGGTATCGGCATGAGTTAAGCATTCACGTACTCAGGAGCTCTGCCTGGGTCCCATGCTGCCCTGCTTACAGGAACCAAGCTGGCTGCACCCAGGTTTGCTGGAACCACTGCACCGTTACACTCAGATGCAGCACAGAAAATGCATTGCTGCCAGCCACAACACTCGCCCAGCAAATTATAAACTGCTCCGTAACGAACAAGTAGATGTGTGCTTGTACCTCTGCAAGGTACCTACATACTCTGACAGGCGCTGCCTGTGCAGCTTGCCCAGGGTGCCTTTCCCCAAGCCCCCAGCTAGGGCACACAGGGGCTCTGCTCAAACCCCACAAGCTGTGAAGAACTCTCTCTCTCTTCCCCAGGTACTTTTGTATCTTTAGTAGGTGCGACTGCGTCCCGTTATGTTATGCCTCGTTCTGATCATCCATATCAATTGGATCTCTCTGATGTGTGCTTACTCCTGCAGAGAAAATTTTGGATTTTATCCAGACGTTGGAAAAATTTGCCCATTTAGATTGCCTGAGGCCGATAACCTTTCCACTGGAAACCTCCCATCTGGCTAGAAATATTGCTCCTGCGCTCTGCAGGGATGTGATTCCTTTGCAAATAACCCAATATTCTACTCCAGAAATGCAGAACTGCCTCAAGTCCTAACCAAGAAAAAATGAGCTCTTGTTCCAAATTACACACATAAATAGAATAGTCGTTAAATTTGTCTTTGGGAAGCGGTCAAAAATGGACAGTGTCAATGTACTTTATCCCCTGGAAATGAAAATACCCTATTTAACAGTACAGCAGAGAGATCTGTGAAAACACTACAGAAAGACTAGAGTTTGATGGCAAAGTTTTCTGCCAAGAGATTATTTGTATTATGGATTCAACAGTATGTGGGTCATTATGACAAAACGTGCTATTTTTTCTGTTTAAATGATTCCTTATTTTTCTATTTTCTCTCTTATTTTTCTCTAGTGAAACATTTTATGCATAAAACACAAATACATGCATTTTTTCCAATTAAAAAAAAATAATATATTACATTCTATACCATTATATCATGTCATATCATATTATCCTACCTTTGAGTAAGAATGACTTTCTGAGTGAAGATCAAATTCCATGCTGCAATGTAAATGCCTGTCCATGCTTTGGAATTGAGGATTAATATTATTTTTAAACAACAAAAAAATATATTTTACAACATCCCCTCTTTAAACGAAAATGCACCTTCATTCAGAGTACTGCTGACACAGTAATACAAGGTTGATGATGAAAAATAACTGGTTATTTCAATACTTTGTGCACAGTAAGCACTCCTGCCAACACAATCAAGTTCTGAGGCAATTATAAGAGGACTTAGTAAGGTGGTTATGAAATGCAACTGTAGAATTAGCAAATAAAAAGACCAGACAGTACTGGAGAATACACGTGACTAGAACAGAGGAAATCTTGCTAAGTTTTCGGTGAGAATTTGTGTTTTATGTAATAATTTTGCAATTGCACTTCTTTTTATTGCACATTTTGCCTTTTCTATAAACAGAACATTAGACCAAACTGCCGATCCTGTCCAGAAAACACGTGCATCGACCGCCAGTTGGTACTATTGGCCATCTTGTCTTTTGAATGAACACATCTGTGTTGTGTCACACATGCTATCTGGCTCCAGAACTGCAGATTTCAAAGTAAAATAAGTCTTACATAAAAAAAATAGTTGGTAAAGGTTCCTACCAGAGTAATCAAAGGCAGCTTGGTTGGCAGGACGGGGGCCAGCATCCACGGACATGATGGGGACTGACTGCCGAATGTCCCAGAGCTTCAGCACACCGCGGGAGTCACAGGAAGCGATCATATCACCCTGGTGATGGTGGAGACAAAACCAAGGCATCACTCTTGTATTTTTGAAAAGAAGAAAGCATGTGAAACAGGGCTGGATACCCGTGGATGCTAGATATAGTGACTGTATGTATTTAAGTAAATGTAAGTTATTATTTGTTAGGTTATCACGATCTCTTGAGCACTACATTGACTTAAATACCAACACTGCTATAGGACTTCTGAAGAAAACACTCCCATGCTGCTCCTCAATAATGATTAAAAAATGAAAATTAAAAAAAAAAAAAAAAAAAGTGACAGAAAAACTTTGATTATGCAGCATAGGAACAAATGCAAAAATCAAAGAAGGTTGGGTAAAGGATGCCCAAACGTCTTTTTGGTTGGCTAATTCCTAACCATAACAGAAAGAAACCTCTAGCTACCCATATAAAAAGATCTACATTTTATTTAAACCTCCAATATAAAGATTTAAAATACCAAATCCCCAAACCAGCTCAACTGGTGTATGTTCAGAGTCATCAAAGTTTTTTCCTATTTGTGCAACGGTGCGAGAATAGATTAACAGATATTGTTTTGAAGGAGAATCGCAATGATACAGAACTGAGAATCAGGTGAAACACCAGCAAAGTGCTGCATCTGTGACTTTTTTTGTATTCAGTTAATTTTTATTTCTTTCATGTAAATAATGCATGCAAGAAAATGTGTGGGGTCATCTAGCAAATACGGGAATTAAGATCTGAAAATATCCACTGCCTTCTCAAGCAGAAAGTAATGGCCGACAAAATACTATCACGGTGTAAGTTTAATGAAATCTTTAGGTCCATTTGGAGGAGACCTAAATTGTCTAAACTCCATTCTAGCTTGTTACAGAGACTAATAGAGAGTAATACACAGAAACAAAGCAATCATTGCTTGGAGAATTCATTCAGCTGGCGATGAATAAGCTCTCAGCACTCGCTGTTTTGCAGGAAAGCTCGGTGACCAAACCAACACCATGTTATGGAGAACCTATTTGTTTAACTGTCTGTTCAGCTGGACCTGCTTAATTCGCTTTCATTTCACCCACTCAGCCTATACAAATGACAAGGTCAAGCAGGCCGAGCAGGAAACAAAACAAACAAAAGCAACAGATACACTCTGAATTACAGCAGGGTTTGAATTGGATCTCAACAAAGCAAATTTTGAGTCAGAAAAATAAAAAGCATCACCATGGATGCTTCCCCGTCCCTGACGCATTTCACAGACTCTCTCAGACTCTATTTTCTGGGCTGAGCAGCTTAGTTTCTTCCTTCTCTCATCCCCACCCTTTTTCAAAACAGGCAATTTGATAAATAACACCATTACACGTATATTTTGGTTTTAGAATATGTTTTCAGACTTGTTTTGGAGATGTCAGACATACCTAGTTCACTGCCACAAATGCTCTTTAGCTGCAGCTTTGGTAGCTTAGCAGCTCCAAGTGAGCTCAGCTGAGGGCCCATCTGGACACGACTGCACAAACCCAGGCAGCACAGGTACAGCAGACCCCCCAGTGGGTGCTCTGCGACTCCTCCTTACGTCAGCGGCATTCGTGTCAATGGATTTTGGATACATTTCTCTCTCAAGTGTTAGCATGATCCAGCTAATAGATCCTAACAGCACCAAGAACGCTTCACTGAAAAAGAAACTGCAAATATTGATCAGAGACGGTCCCCAAATGGTAGAGCTGACCTTGGCTTTCCCACTGACTTTGAATGAGAGATCATTACTAGCTGCCTCATTACGAGGCAAACAACCTTTTAGTACTGGGTCTTCCTTCTGAGAATTAATTTCTGCCACAGGAGCTGGCAACCACAAGAGAAGATCCAGACCCCATCCTCTTTCAATCTTGTGATCCTATTCTCTGCCATGTTTATTGTCTCCTGATTTTTACTACAGATCAAACCTGTCATAGGTACCAGATACCTTGAACCACCCTAACTTGTTTTTTTTTTTTTTTTTTGGAGGCAATTTGTGGACACACCAGAAGGAACTAGCCCCCATGATCCTTGCACACACCACTTGAACAGAGAAACCTGGCTTGGCAGCCATCTGGAGAAGATGGTCCTGCTCCCAGGGGTTTGTGATCCATCCTAGTAGCACGATCAACCAGCTCTTGCTGTCAGAAGTCTGCAGACTTTCCATCGTTTTCCTCCCAGATGCCTGGTATAAACACACTGTGCATAAAACGCAACGTTCAGCAGCACATTTTGCATGACCCGCATGAAAAGGCAGCAGAGCTCATCTGCAAAGAGTTGAGAAAGCGCAGGGCTCTGGTGGTAACACAAAGCACATGCCAACAGGTATTTTATCAGCCTCAGCATACTCTGCCCACAAGCTTATTAACAAATGCATCAATTACTGTTGCTACCTAGGCAGCTGCTGCACTAAAAGCATACCGCCAGGATTTTGTTAATGAGCCGGCTATTACATATCACTTCTTGATGCCATCTCTATCACATACCTTCTCTAAATCAAGTGAGCTGGAGATGTGGGATAACAGCTTCTCAATAGGAGCAAATAAACCAGGAATGTAATCAAGCTTAAGGACAATTTGAAGCTACATGCCACTCAGAGAAGAAGAAAGGGCTAAGTCACAGCTAAATGAACTCATTTGCCCCAGCCAGGGGCCATTTTCAAAAGCTTTAAAGTGGAATCCCTTTGAATTCTTGCACGAGCTTCTGGCTTTTTCAATCCTTTTGCAGTTATTATTTAGTTATTCACGGCAGAGCCCTCTGCCTTGCTCTTCGCATCCTTCATTTTGCTTCTTGCCGCACTAACATCTTTTTTAGATGTCTTTTTAATGATACATTTAACTGAACAGCTAGCTGGACCAGCAGGGCTGGATGATTTTCTGACATGTAAAAGAAGGAGACAATGAGATCCAAGGAGGAGATGTGTAAGAGCAGATTTACATTGTACTGATTTTAATTTACACTATGTTTTACACTGTAGCAGCCAAAGCTCAGTTCTGCTACTTTCCCTAATCAAAGAGCATGTCGGGCCATTCATAAAACTGGTAGGAGTTTCCTCCTAGCCTACATAATCCAGCTGGTACTTCTGTGCGTGTGCATGCTAAGTAATTAAAGAATTTACACAAGGATTCAATTAGTCTGGATTCAAAGCCTGGTTCTCTTCCAGGCTCCACGGGACTTTGCCTTCACAGCTCCACCTCCTGACTCCTTCCCTGCCCACTCGGTGCCCAGCTTTGTGCTGCAGACCTCTGACAAAAGGGGTTCGTACAGCAGAACCCCAATCTCAAACGGCACTCACAACCCATGGTAAAACATCTATGTGTAACCACAAGATGATATCTGCTGATCAGAAATGATTTATATCATTTCCATGAAATTTTTAAAGTCCTTTTTCCATCTTTTTTTTTCTTAATATACATTTTTCTAGTGAATATTATTACCTAGAGTAATCACCAGGGTACAAATGGGACAATAGAGACAAAGTGGGACTAATGGCCAGGTACAATTTAGTTTCACTTCCTGAAATGACTACAGATCAGTAAGACGTGAGCTGCAACAAGTGCTTTTACCTAACGTAGACTACAGTAAACGCCTCCCAGGAGTATTCTCCAAGTATCATTCTGAAGGCAGGTCAGTAGCTGTTTCACAGGCTTTCCTGAGTATTTTGGGAGGAACAGTGAGTGAACAAGCACTTTCCTTTGTTGGTTTGAGAACTTGTTGGGCCCTGCTGTGCCTGATACCATCCCAACGAGCTCGTTACGTCTTTGAGCTAAGCAAAAGGAGCCGGTCCTGCAGATGTGAAGCATGGATAGAAGAGGCCTTGCTGCAGTGCAAAAATGAACTCTGCTCCAAAAAAAATAAGAAGGGGCACACATGTCTGACAGAGTCCCACACCGAGCCCTCCCATCCCGCAGGCTGGAACGGGGCTTTCTGAGCATAAGCGATCAGGGGCAGAGGAATCCCAGAGAAGCCAAGCAGGGGCGGGTGAGTCTGCTGCAGTTTTAATAAGGAAAAGGCTTTAATGTCCAATTAAGCCAAATGAATTATGTAAAATATGATACAGATGGGAAAAAAAATGCAGATGTGTTCCATTATTAGGCTGATGACTAATCAATCACCACCCATTTTTGAAGTATCAGGCTTAAATCACCCTGGTTTCAAATGAAAATAGCATCTTCTGAGAAAGAAATGGGATTACTTAGCCTGGCAAAACTACAGAGCTACATGGATTGCCACTTTGAAAGTGCAGTGGCACATCTTTAATAATTATTTTCACCAAGAGTGGGGGGAAAAAGGTGATTAAGGTTTATTTATAGGCAGCATCAGTTTTCCCATCTGCTTTTTTACTCGCTTTTTCCTTTTGCAGTTCCAACTTTGCATCACGATCAAAGCAACCAAAGACCATTCATGTCTTAAGGCAACTAAAGAAGATAAACATCTAGAGCACCAGCAACTAGGGTCTGGTTCTCCCTTCTTGTGGCTTTTTTTAAAGCTTTTAATAGACATCAGCTGGTGAGATGAGCTCTTCTGGAGGCGAGGGGAATCCAAGACATAGATGCAGAGAGCCTCGTCCCTGTGAGCTTCACGGTTGGTTCCCTCCAACTTCATTAGCAGATGTCAATGAACAACTCCTAATTTTGCACTGTCTGGTTGACTGCTAAAATTGCTACAGCTCGCTGTAAGAATGTGCTTGGCTATTTTTGCTGAACTTACTGTGATTACTGATCTATTACAATCCCTCAGCGTTATGATCTGATGTGTAGGTTTTGAGAGCGGGCTGACTGTGCACACCCTGGGGCAAGTGCAGCCTCCCTCTCACATCCACCTCGACGCGCACTACAAGCATCGGACCAAGCAGGCAATGCAATATCTATTATTAGAAAAACATTACCGATTCAAAACCACAAGAATCTGCTCCAAGCTCTGTCTTCATCCCACTTACAGAGCGATATCAGAACCTACCCCACTACCTAGGAGGAGATGGCTGTCCTTTATCCTCTGAGCAGAGAGGCACGTGGGGAAGCCCTGACCCAGGGGTGAGCACTGTTAATGCCAGCAACCCTGCACAGGAACAGCCAGGCAGGGCTCAGGAGCAGAAGGGAAATCTATCATGGAAGGGTAAAGAGGCTCATAGATGTGTTTGCTTGGCATGGTCTGTGACCAGAAGTCTACTGCTGTTAGAAGTGGAGGAAAAGCAAACATATGGGGAGCTGGAGGAAGGATGTGGATGAGAGTCGCTGCTGATAAATCAACAGGTGTGTGGGCCACAGCATACTAAGAAGCTTAAAGACATCACGACAGAAAATTTTCATTTTTCCCCTTTTTCTCAGCGATGATTTTGAGACAAGGTGAGGAATATCCCAAAATGCCATTATTTTTAGATTAATTTTATCCTTTCAGACCATATGGAGACCCATAAAGAGCACCCCCCTGTGTCCTAAAAAGACAGAGCTCCATTGAAAATAATCAAAGAAGGTGGCAGAACTTTGTCGCAGCCAAATTTCCAGCTCTACCAACTTTAAAAATAATGACAGATCATGGGTCTCTTGCTTGTTTACATGCACTCTGCAGGCTTTCCCCTTGCTGTGTGAAACAGAGGGAATCTCTCTTCCCTTTGCCACATCAAGTAGGAAGAAGTGCCTTGTGGTGTTTGAGGAGAACAACACATGCTAGGCTTGCAGAAACCCTTTGCATAAATTTACATATGAAACCCAAGATCACTGCACTCCCTGCAGAGTTACTGCTAGCCATAGTTGACATTGCACTTGAAACAGTACTGCAAAGAGAGCAATATCTTTTGCAGAGAGGTTTAAAATAATCAATTTTGTTTTTCCTTTTTAACCATCAAAGAAGTGCCTTTGAATTCTGGGAGCTGTGCAGTGAGAGGAAGGCATGAATGATAATTGCCATTACTGGCTTTTCTCAGTATTTTGAGTGCTACCATGACTAAACTGAAGCTAGGTGACATCATTACCTGATTAGATGCTCCCAGAGCAATATGCACAGCAAATTCCGGAGGTATGCCACATTCTTGTCCAGAGATTTTACTGTTGCTCAAGTATGAGTTAATTTTCAAAAACTGGGTAGTGTTCCCTGTAATAACGTTAATATAGAGATGTGACGCGTGACTGCAAAAATGCATAAATTCCTGGTAGTGCCAACAGAGCTGTTGCTGAAATTGTAGGACATCGGGTCTGAAAAATTAAGTGTGAGTAAACTGCATACATTTTTTTTCAGCAAATTATCAAAGAAATGTGTAAAAAAAAAAAAAGTTCAACTTAATATGCAACTATTTTGTCTTTGGGCTTTTTTTAAGGGAAACTAAATGCATAAAGAAGAAATATCAACAATACATAAAATGTATCGACAGAAGCTCACCCAACTCTGTGTTCTGATAAGTGTATGAACGTTTCTTCCAGTTTCAAAGTATTTCAGGCAAAAGAATGATCAGTTCAACAAACTTCACCCCATTATTTCAATAATTTCCTCACCAAAAAAATCAGCGAAATATCAAAATAGAACAATCTGCATGCCTCTCCCTGATGGATTTCAGCTTTGCATTCTCAATTATTTTCAGATTAAATCATTCTGATATTCAAGTACCTCCTCACAGTGATATTTATTCAACTAGAGACTAATTGCATCTTCGTAACAGAGAGGCTTGTCCATTTTTGGCCCAACTTTCATTCTTGCATAAAATCATTTAAAATCCGACTTTGGTGCCATGTAAAGCTGCGCACTACGCAGCCATGCTCACAGCCTCACTTGAAGCACCCTGCTTCCCTTTGGCCATTTGATGCGAACTGGGAAGACGCTGACGAGACCCCTTCCAAACACAAACCACTGATCTGAACTAAACCTACTCCTCCAAAATAAATTTCCTTTCAACCATTCTGAAGAGTTAACTTTGCACTGACACGCTTTGTGTTGGAAGGGCTCTTACCTCTCTGCATGCAGCCAAACCCATCCTGCCAGCAGCCTTCTGCTTCCATCTCACCATTTATTGGGAAACTACCCTTGCATGAGGAAGCTACGGGATGGAGTGCAGGGATGGCAGCCTGCTTGCTCATGTGCTTTGGAGCATCGTTACTTGTGAAATATCACGTATGGAGGCAAGTTTGACTGTAATTCAGGTGGGAAATCGGATTTTCAAAAGCCTGGATGGATCTTGGTATTCTGGTTTTGTTTATTTTGCAAAATGACAGCTTTAAAAAACAGCAATTCAAATGAAAAATGAATTATGCCGGAGCCTGGGACCCACAGTGTAAACCTGGCACATGGAAGTTGTGGTGCTGGGCCTGGGCCAGGAGATGTAATTTCTAAAAATTCTTATTCCTGCCATTGCAACTTGGGATATACAAATTAATACTTCTCCTCTAAGGAAGAAGGGCAAATCTCCCATGCTGCTCGCAGTTTTGCATGCTAAGCAGCGTTTGCTCCGTAGATTGTATATGCGCAGGGTCACATTCACTGCAGAACACAGAATTCAGCAAACAAAATCACATTGAAGGAGATAATCTCCTTTTCTTTCAATTATGCTCACAAGCAAGTGGACAAAACAGCGTATTTGTAAAGATAAAGTCTGAAAACATCAGAGAAAATACTGTACAGTCTTAAATAGCAGCTTCTCCTGAGGAGTTTTTTTTTTAAGGACCAGTCTGACCTAAAGCACACAGGTTGGTTTGTTTTGTTTTGTTTTTAGGTTCCTCAAAACCAAATTAAGTCAAAACTATTTAAAAACAATGCCACACTTCCTGCTTTAAACATCAGAGTTTTCTAAAATCCAAATGTCTGTGCATCATCCTTTTTTTTTTTTTTAATCATGAAGAGACAAAGCTTTTAATATCCAAAATATGAAAATATGAAATTACAAGGGGCTAGGTATGCTATATACCCCTGAAGGGAAGTAATCAGATTTTAAAAATTCCAGATTTAAAATGTTCAGGGAATATTTCATAGTGTTTAGAAATACAGTCAGAAGTTTGAGTAAACGTATATTTACTTAGCAGAGAAGTGCAAAGTTAACAGATCAATTGCCTTGCTCCTGTAATAACAAGTATTAGGCATGGCACAAATGAATTTTGTGGCAGACTTGAGCAGAGAAACCCTCCCTGCTGGCTTCCTACCCCCTGTTCCTCCACCTGCACCATCCCTATGGGGTCCTGGAGCTCACGGCTGTTGTGGTACATGGTTGTGGTACACAGGGCTTGTCCCCAAGCAAGTCCAGCTGTCTGGGTGTGGGGTACACACTGCTTTGTGACATGTTTTGCAAGACCTCGCAGAACAGAACAGCTTGTACTGCAAGGAGGGGACTGAAAGGAGCGAAGAGGATGGGACACATCTCACCGGCAGCGAGGCCTGAAAGGAACACATGCAGACAGGCAGATACACACCTGGTGATGCCTGGTGCCAGGGCAGGCTGAAAGTGATGTCTCTACAAATACCATTACCAGAAAAAAACTAGGCTCCTTTTCTCCATAAGGCGCTCAATTATCCGGCAAGGCAAGAACAGGGCACAAGGCAGTGCTCTTCAGAGCTGAGCAGTGTTCAGGCGAGATGCTCTCCTTGCTGCTTCTTGGTGGCTTTGAAACACCCCCCTGGGTCCGGTCAGCAGGAGGGTGGAATGAAAGCACAGCTGGTTGAGTCCCAGCTTCTGCATGTTTTGTTTCAGTGAACGTTACTGGATGCTTTGTGATGTACTGAGAGGACTGCAGGGTGACACCAAAGAGCAGCAGAAGAGATCCCTGGTTTCAAACACAAAGCCAGCCCCGCAGCGAACCAAAGAAAGATATAAACCCTGAGACAGGGGTGGGAGGTAAAGAACTGGGGCAGAAAGAGCTTTCACCTCACCTCTTACCACCAAGTGTCAAATGCTCCAAACAAAACAAAGAGAATTACATCGACCTGCGATTATTTTCAGCATTAGGGGTCTTGACAGGACTGCGTCTAAAATCTCAAACCAATAAAAATTACCTGGGGGGCAATGGAAAGGCTGCTTAACTCCACATTTCCTAATGCAACGTGGGCCTTGATTGAGCAAACTTTGAGGCTAACAGAAAGCAACTTGTTTTCAGAACAAATTATAACTGTGAAATTGCTCCAAGAATAATCCAGGAAGCCATATCTTTCCTGGGTAAGAGAGCAAAGAGAATGCACTGCCCTCAGAGCTCACCTCTGCCCTTCTGAGGCAGGCAAAGTGCATTCTCAAGGTGTGTCATTTAAACATCAGGTGTGGATTTTTTTCAATCACGTTGAAGTGTCTTTGCTAGGAGACTCTGCCTTTTTTTCATAGGAGGCAGAATTCCAGCACCCTGGAAGATCCACCTCCATTCAAAGCAAAGCATCACGAATTTCTCTAGCCTCCTGCCCACGGTCAGATAAGTGCATAAACATGGGAGCTTCTGCTCAGACAGAGCTGGAGGACTTTTTGTAACTTCCAGCTGATTTGGGAGAGATATCCTGGCTTGTTTATCCAGCCTTCTACATTAAGCCTCTGGTATCAGAGCCAGATAGCAAGAATGTTTACAGTGATCCGAAGTAAAGATGAACCTACCCAAGGCTTCTGGAGTGCTTTCAGATCATCTTAGCTGGCCTACACACGACGGGTATAAAGCAGGGATGAACTTGCTAACTGGAGGGCTCTGAACAGCAATAGCATCAGAGATGATGGGAAGTGATTAAATAGCATGCCTGGCCAAGGAAGAGAGCATTCCAGGAAAATCATTTCCAAAAATAGGGAGGAACATGAATATTTCAGAGAATGGGCTGCGAATGTACTTTAGCACATTTTTCTGAGTTTTCCTATTATCGTGAGGAACTTTCTGCCAACTAATGAAAGGAGTATTTGGATGCAGATTCTGTTCTCTACCGTGACACAGACAGAATAGTCTTTTATTATTATTATTTTACTTCTCTGCTTTAAATGGGCTGAAAATGGTTAACTAATAACTCCAAAATCTTTATTTAAAATGTAATTCAGCTCTGTAATTATATTTCTTATGCATGGAGACAGAAATAAACTAGAGGAAGAACCCATTAGCCCCTTTGCATGTATAATTGAACACGTTTGATATTACTAGGTAACCTTTGCAAGTAACTGGCTTTGAGTTTATGCAAAGAGGTGAGCACTTTGAATACATAAATAACAATAAGAGCAGATACGTCTTTGATTTCGCATTCTGTTCTTTTCTTGTTTGTGTCTGTGAGATGCAGTCAGACATCCCTGGCTTTATTTGGCCATCCATAGAAGCATCAGAAAGATCTGACTTTTGCATCATTTGGGTGCAGTAATGAATAAGAACTGACATCAAATATCAATATTATTGGCCGAGCTAAATGGTAGCTGACATCAAACTGGACTGCTGAAGAAGTAAACAAAATCGAAATTTTGTTTTTGTTTAAAAACTGTCTGACATTATTTGTCCTTCAGTAAATCAATGGAAGAATGAGCTAAACCCTGCTCGCATGTTGGCTTGAGGGGGTAAAATGGGGCAGTTGCTATCAAGCATATTTTTACAGTCTTTCAAGTTTTCCTAATAGAATCTGTAATTCCAAATTTTCTTGTTTTAAGGAAACTTGGTAACCTCTGTAATGATTTTTTTTTCACCTGAAAACATCAAACAAACACAGTGTGGCAGATACAGATGAACACAGGTGAACGATAATCGTACTTGTGTTTGAATACAAATCCAATCTGGGGAAATTTTGGTTTCCCAGGCAAGGTGTACTCACGCATAAGGTACATAAGGACTTTAGTGCACTCATAGCCTTTGAAGAGAATTTGAGCATGCACAGTAGCCTCTAAAAAATACATCCTTACAAGCACACATACATGTTTCTACTCAAAGGCTCAGCCCCCAGTGAAAAAGAAATAGCTGAACCAATTTTCTCTACAAAGTTAGTTGTGTTATGAGTGCACAGGAGTAAAAGGTGCTCTAACATTAAGGAGGAAAGATAAATTCTTCTACACCACTTCAATTCCAAAACAGCTGTATGGATGTAGCTCAGATTTTCCCAAATTTTCAACAGGCACAGAACCAACGTGGAAAACTGCAGTTTATGGACTGGTGAATATGATACCTTTCAAGTCCTGACACAAGCACAGCAGAACAAACACCTGAGCAGTCACCACAAGGCAGATCCTCCAGACGGCTCACATCCAGCGAGACAGCCACCAACAAACGGCCGCGTGTTCCAAGTGCCAAAGTGGCACTTCTGGTCCTTAGAAAAGTCCCTAATTACAGAGTCTGAACACTGGCGAGAGCTCTGCCTTTAAACACTGCCCACCTAGCAAAAATCTGTTAACTACAGTTTCAGAAGCATGGCACAGTAAATAATTCACACCTAATCTGTTTCAGGGAGTTTAACGAGAACTTGTTCAATTTGTGTAAACGCATTATTATTTTTCTCTTTTTTCCCTCATACAATACTAAAAATACTCTAAAATATCCCTTCGTTTTTGGAGACACTGCCTGGGCAGCTCTCTGATCTAACTGGAAAATCTGTTCTTTGTTCCCGTGCTCTCTGTAGAGCACACTGTGTAATCAGAATTGCATGGTCTTTCAGCACTCCTTTGGGCCCCCAGCAGCCTCAGACACAACTATCACAAGCCCATTGAAGGGACTTAGGAGCCTACTTAAACTGATTTATACCCTGGCCAGAAGAAGAAGTGGATCTCTGGGACGCTTCACCATTACAGCACTGCACCCCCAGAGCCCTACCCCACAGATGGATGTCTGACATCTGGGATCTGCTTTGGGAGTCATGACATCATGATATTAAGATATATTTATTTTTTTTAAAAAAAAAAAAAAAAAAGATCCAGGCAGGATTCTGTCAGAAATTAGTTTTGCCATTCCTGCCTGATTAAAGAAACCAGATTTTTCCAACAGATCTTTGCTTGGCTGCAAAGCTTTGTCCAGGTCCAAGCACTAGGCATTCTGTTGGCTGCTCCAGAAGTGATGCTGCGCCTTTGTCTAAACATCCCATGCTCACAAAATCTTCCTGATAAAAATATTGTTGAGAATGTTATTGCTTCTATAAAACTTTTTCTTTCTTCATAAAACACACACCTTTTAACAAAAGCCTTGTCACTCAAGTACCTTTTTTAGCTTGGTTGGGGTGAAATATTTCAGTTTTTGTAGTGGGCAACCAACAGAAGGAAAGAAAACATTTCTTTGGTGCTGCCTTTGGTTGAAACCCAGCACTTGCTTCGTTAGCAGCCAGTGTGACAGCTCTAACTTGTGCAACTTGGGACCAACTCCCTCGCTTTTTCAGCAGTTTTCCCGTACACACAGAGTTAATTCATGTAACTGCAATTACAGCTCCCGAAATTATATTCCTCACTCCGTTTAATCAATGCTGCTCTGGATGTTTCCATTTTTACTAATTCAATCATTGAGAATGTCAACCAATGATTTCAGCCTAGAGTTTAATGCCAACTATAATATTCTTTACCAAAATAACATGCTTATCTGGAAGATTATCAGCACACAGCCTTTCAGCTTCCTGTTAATCATTACGGGTCACATTAGAGTATGAGGCTCTTTGTAAATACTCAGGTTAGAGACAGTGCTATATTATTGCCAGGTACAGTAAAGCTTTCCCTATTTTTTTTCTTACTGTTAAATATTTTTTTTCTACACTATCATGTCACAAAATACTGAGGCAGACTGTGCCTGTCAAATACACAGATGCATGTGGCAGAGAAAGAAGTAAGATGCCTTGGGAATTCCTATCCCCCTGCTCGAAGAAAGCTCATCCCACACTTTCTGCTCTAGGGTTTGTCCTACAAATGTATAGGGTTGACATAAGCAGATGGTAAAGCAGGAGCTGATACTGCAATAAGAGGAGAATATCCAGGATCTCCTACACCTACAACCAGGCATTTAGATCACAGCCTGCCACCAAGCTCAACTGGAATAAGCCTTTTTAGATAACAACTATAAAATTAATTATCCAGGAAAAAAAACTAACAGCAAATTTCATTTAAGTAACTAAATGGCTATGACAAAGGAGCATGGCTTAGGTATCTTGCACTGACAAAAGGTAAACGGAGCTCGGCACAAGGAGGGGACAGCATTATTTTAAGTCTCTGGGGCTGTGCTCTGGCTAGAGGAGTATAGCACCACATCAAACTGCTCTAGAAGTAATGCTAATGCTGAATTCAGCTGTGGGGGTATCTGAAAGACAGGCAGACAGAAAAATTGCTATGCAGAACTTACTTTCACGTTGAACGTAGCATGGTTACAGGAATGCAGGTGACCATAGAACGTGTGAACATGAAGACCCTAGGAATTAAACACAGAGAAAGCAAGTTGAGTTATAGTGATATCAATCATTCTACAGCCTTGTGAATATAAAGACCTTGACTTTATGGCTGTGGGTAAAGCAAGGCACTTTGAGTGGTAAAAAAAAACAGGTCCTGGTCGCTGGAAGAAGAACACATTTCTCACAATTACGAAGGATCTGTAATCTTCACAGAATAGCTAGTGGAAAAGGTGCATTCAAATGTCGTGAAAACAGACATCTACCTAGCAAGAGGGTCTGAATGAGGAGGTGCAATCACTGCTTCCAGAAGACCGAGCTCTTGCTCAAGGCAGTGATTCAGTATATGTGTTCTTGATACTCCACACACACCATTAAAGTCTTCCCTGAGGAATCACAAGCATGAAACCAAAATTAATTATCATTTGTCATCTTCCACATCAGGTTGTGAATGACCCACGCAGCGCAGGAACATATGTCAGATGTCATCGCTGATACCTGCCTTGTTCTCCCAGTGCAGCTGGCATCCAACTGTGATAGCTCATGCTAAAAACATGACAGAAGTAGTGAAATAGTTGCTCTTCTCTGTTTCCATAAAGATCACTGGTTTAATGGGTATCAGCAACAAAAACACCATTAAGAGTGAAATCCAGCTTTGATCAGTGTAATCATATCCTGCAGTTTCCACTGTAAGAAAACATTTTATTGACACTGGAACTGAAATTTGTTGCATTCTTCTAGAAGGGAAAGAAAAAGCCAAACCTGGAAGTCCTCCACTCCTCCTGGTAGGCCTGCTCTGTGCCTGTTCCAGCATGAGTCAGTCTCTCAGGAGCAGCAGTAACGTAGGCTATCCATACACCAGTCATGCTTTTACAGCCTATACCATCAGCCTCCTTCCATTTCTATTTTGCCAATCCCCAAAAAACTGCAAGCCTTCCTACTGCGACATCCTTGAACACTCTTTTCCCTTGACAAAACCTCCTATATGTTTATCATCAGAGCGTTTTATCAGTATATTCTTGTAAGTCCTTTCAGGAGAGAAGCACTGCCAGAGTGCAGTGCTTTGGTTCTTCACGGTTTTCAACAGGCTTACAAGCTGAAGAAAAAAACTAATAGAAGCCCCAAAAGTTGTTTATTTAAGGGGTTTCTAAATAATAAATCCAAGCCAATTATATCCTGCTAAAAAGAACAGTTGAATAATTATTATCCAAATAGGAACTCGCTGCTGGAATAGAAATCTGATTACACAAAATTCCCAAGATACTGACAGATAAATTAAACTTGATAAAGATAACATAATTGGAGACAACTATAACCAAGCACATATGAACAGTCGAGCCATAAAAAATTTAAAGTACATAAAATCAGCAGCAATATTAGTGTACCCAGCTCATGGAAAAACCCAAATGTCAGCATATGTTTTGCATGTAAAAAAATAACTCCTATAAAATAACTGCTGTTGCTCGTCAGGGCATAATATTTACTCTCAGACACTCTCAAATACCAATACATACACAGCAACCTTCCCATAAACACAGAAAAGCATGCCACCACGAACAAAAGAGACAAAAAAGCACATGGGTGCCATGCCACATAATGAATGTGAACTTTGTTTTCCCTTCTATCAGTCAACTCAGTATAAACCACCTGAAAAGGATTTTAATAATAGTAATAATAATAATAATAAAAGCCATACAAAGGGAACCGTTCTGTAAAGTGTTTTTCAATACTATTGCTGAAACTTAATTTCCAAAGCGCTACTTTATTTTTATTCAATGCACAGCTAGTGGTTCCTTCACCACCACCTGGGAAGCTGAACTTCCCTGCACTTGCGCATATAGATGCCACAAAGCTCGAACTGGACCGCTGTTAAAAACAAACTGTTTTGCTCTAATGGCCCAGCACAAGCCAGCAGCAATGTTGTCTGGATCAGACCTTGTGTTCGGGCAGCGCCGAGCCTTCAGCATCAAGAGCTCAGCAGGAAGATGCTCATGCCCCTTTTGCATTTGCGTTCTGCTTTTCACACTTTAATTATAAAGTCATTTACTCCAACAATGTCAGGCCACCCGCTTCATTCACCATGGAAGTGAGCCAGGTGGGAAGAAGGAAGGGAAGTCTCGAGCATCTGTTCTTCAAGGAAACTTCAGTAGAGCACCATACAAATGGGTCCGGGGCTCTCCTTGTCACCCAGAAGGCAGCCGTATGCACCAGCCACGTCACCGCATTTCTTTAAGGTTCAAGAATCGCTGGGCAAACACCTGGGGAATGCATCATGAGGAAAAAAACAAGGGAAAAAGGAAGAGCTTGTCCTAATACTAGTGCTGGGGAGGTGTTGTCAGATAGCAAAAGTGAGGTTCCTTTGCTTCGAGGTCTCACTGCCCATTGCCCCAGGAGGAACAAGCCCCAGGAGCCGAGCTGTGCAGCTGCAGAAGGGCACACGTCTCCTGCATCCAACCTCCAGGGTCTACCCAGTCTCCTTGAACACGCCACCCCGGCTGTTGGAAAGGGCAGTAAATTATGGAGAATACATTATTATTAACTGAGTCATCAGGTCTTGATTGAAATATTAATGGAGGAAATCTCCATTCTGTTCACTCCTTAAGCCCAATTACATTAATAACCACACATTCTTCTCCTGCAGAAAATACACAGATAATAGCAACATTCAAAGAAAACAAAATATGAAGGGTTCTGCATTGTTGTTGTTTTTTAAATGATTATTCACACATGCACAAACACACATAATTTTCCATTTTGAAACCCAGAAATTAACATTAGAATCAGCAGCTAGAAATACCACGGCATTATACTTTGGAGTCTATCTACCTCTCAGCTTCCACTGAACACAGATATTAATTGCTTGCCTGGGATGGGAGTTATCTAAGAGACTTCAGATAGAGAAAAAAAAACACATTTCTTTTTTTTTTTTTTTTTTTTTTTAACTGTGACCCAGTATTGCAGAGAAGCAGGCTGACCTTTGGAACCGTTGAGCTGTGAGCAGTAATCCCGCTCACAGTGATTAAACATGGAACCTAAATTCAAATGATTTTTTGTTCTTACTTTCACAGGATAAAAGCCTGAGAGCTCCGAATCAATAGTGAAACTCTTTTGTAAATCCACCCTATTGTGTCCATATAGATATACAAATAGTAGGGCAGGGCAAGTCAGGCTGAAGACAATTATAATTTATATTCTACAGCTTCTTTGCATCTGTAGAATTAAGGTGAACCATTAACTAATTCAACACAGATGTTGAATCTTCCTATACTTATTTTAATTACCTGTTTAACAAAAAACAAAAAAAAAAACAAAAAAAAAAAAAAAGGAGAAAAAAAAACACACAAAACCTAAGAAGCCATAATTCAAGCTCTGCTGGAGAAAACAAAACATACCCCAAACCTTTTGAGCATCATTTAAGAACTACTCATGTTTTTTATAATCTGCCTTTTTTTTATTTTCTGGGTTTTGAATGCCCTACTATACATGAAAACCTGATGCAAACAGACTTAATTTGCACAATTCAAAAATCAAGATAACAAATCCATTAGATCAAGCTGTAATACACTGTCAGCAATAGGTAATTATCTTTATTAGGTTGGTATGATAGGAGCTTTTAGATAAGAACATCTGAGTATGTGCTTTATCTAAATAGCGTTCAGATAAAAGATTTATTTGTAATTTCTTGGTTCATTTAGAAATTAACTCAAAGAAATGCTTTCATTTAGAAGGACTGAGCTAAGAGAAATGTTCAAACCATGAAGCACTCAGCAGTGAACTGGTCGCATCATATGCTTTACTATAAAAACAAACACAAAGGTATCCAGCTTTTCATGAAAGGTTTTAATTTTGTAACAGTACCCGAAATGAAGCTTCTGATCTTACAGAGCTAAAAGTTTTCCAGAAAGTCAAATAATCTAATACTTCGGAAGCTCACTCCAGCAGACGTGACCTTTCCCAGGCAATATGCTAAGGGTAGCACAGCACTCAGTGGGGAAGCTCTAACCTTTCCCTCAGCCCCTCCTGATGAACCCAGCCAAGGGCCTCCCTTTTTACAGTGAAGTGTGAAACGAGAAGCATGACTCCTGCTCGTATCCTGGCCTTGTTCATGGCACAGTCTGTCTGTAAGGCCCTTTGCACAGGTCAGCGCTTGGTTATCCTATGCTTTGCACCAGCAAGGCACTTGCCAGCCCTCCGGTAAACGTCTGATGTGCCCAGCAAAACACGGGCTCTGAAGTCAGTCCATGCTTTTAGGGGAACTTTGCGATGTGTTGCCTTGAAGTTGGTGCACTGAGAACATCAAAAGCGATCTGGATCTCTTTATGAGAGTGTGACCCACCACAAGGCTACCTTTCAAAGACAGAAAACTCATCCCTTGGGTATGGCAGATGAACACCAGATCTGGAGAAGAGTCTAGCAACACTTGGCCTCTACCTTTGCAGGACATTTCCTCTCTGCCAGTCCCTCTCTCCAGCCCAGCATGGCCACGTCTCACTCCTGCACCCTGCTGCATCCTGCACAGAGCATCCACCTCCCAGCTCCTCCGAGAAGGACTTCGTGAGCACACGACAAAAGGTATGTGTACAGTGAACAAGAGAGCAAAGCAATTTTACCGTCTGTCACCGCAGGTTTTACTGTGTTAGCTCAAACACGGGACCTTCAGCACAGACTTCGCTTCTGTTCTCCTAGCTTGGAACTGAGCCTGGTGGGGAAAATCATGCAGAGAAGACTATTTCTTGATGTTAGACCAAGGGTAAGGCCAGGGTATTACTCAAACGTTTTGTAATCCTGTATTTGGAGAAAAGAATTAACTTGTGGCTGTCATTTGCATGCTTTACTACACAAGGGTTCAGAGATGCAGGTACGTAAACCAGTCTGAACACTTCAGCTGCTGAGCTGCCTGCTATTACGCTGATCTCCCTCTCTCATACATAGCCCCGAGTTTTATTTTTTTAATTTTCAAGTTATTCACTACGTCTTCCTAAAAAATGAAAGAGAATTTTGAATGTCTTTAAAATGCATGAACTGGCAGAACAACTTTCATTCGGGGAATCACAAAATCTTGAGAAAGAGCATCTATCAGAAGCAGGTCGGCAGTACTCCGGGAGCTCCTCCTGCCAGCTAACCCTGATGCTGGGCTTTTCCTCACGAGCAGCCTTCCTTCCACTCCTGAGGCAGTAACATCAGCTGCTGAAAACACAGGAAAAGCTCTGAGACGCTCCTGAATCCTTGTGTTTTTCTGCATCTGAACTTTCACCTGAATGCAGTGTGAGTATGTATTTTGCGCTGAACACGCAGCTACATTCATTTCTCTTAATTGGGAAGAGAAGTATGTTTCTAGGCCAAGACCTTGTATGCTAAATCTGTTCAAAGGGAACCTTTCAGGCTCTCCTAACAAATACTAAAAACAGGATTTTATAGTGGAAGTGCTGACAGACGGTATTCTTGCCAGCATAATATAACCTGACTTTAAGATAAATGTTTCATGAATTTAAAAAGTTGAAAAAGGCTTCTCTGTTCAGCTTTGTTCTTGAGATGAAAGCGAATTATCTCTTTGTCTTCTCCTGACACTGGGATTTTTGAACTGCAGCCTGCTGAAGCCCGTAACCACAGGCAGTATTTAAACAGACACAACCATGTGGGATTCTCTCCTCACTGAACTCCTGTAGGAGACATCCGTCTTCTAACTGTGTAAGGAGGAAAAAAGGTTTAGAGCAAGGAGATACCTTCCTGCACCTCCTTCTGTGAAGAGAGAGAAAAGTCATCTCTGCTTAGAGAGACCACAAGGGAGCACGGCTCCACCTGCACCGTCATGACAGCATCCAGGCAGGGGAGGGAGAAGGCTCTTTGCCGGACCCATCATTCTCTTAAAAGAAAATAAATAGGGGAAAAAAAAAAAAACTTGAAAGATATTGAAATCCTTTCACTAAAAGTAGACCTGCATATTACTCCCTTGGTTGATATTGGCAGGTGGCTTCAGTAACAGAAGCTGCAGCATCTTAATAAGGATTCATAAGGCAGGTGAGCATACATCACCCTGTCATTACCGGAGGAGCCAAATTCGGTAATTGCATTCCTCCTGTCCAACGTCACTGCTGGAGCTGAAATGCTCCAGCGAGGGAAGGATCCGCAGCACGCGGCAGCGACGGCCAGGGAAATCCTGGATGCTGACATTCAGAACTGCAGATGTCACGGAGCACAACAAGGCCGCCCTCCCTCCCTGAATTATATGACTCATTTCTACCGTAATTAAAGTTTACATGAAATTAACTCTGCATTCCAACAGCCCTGAAAACAAACCAAGCATTTTCAGGAGGGAAATGTGTGACTGACAGAAACCTGGTACGACTGTCTAAGGCTGAATATCACCAGCTCTGGTGTTTCAACCAAAAAAGGATCAAAAAGGTGAATTACAAACTAGCAGAAATTGCTGGTGGAACATAAACAGGTAAGTTTTGAGTGCAGTGAAAAGCACAGAAAAGAAATACAAAAGAATTTGGTGTCGGTTTTAAACATGAAATGACGTGAAAGCAGAACAGCAATACCTAAGTTAGTTAAGTGTAAGAAAAAGCAAGGGAGCTACATGGGAAACCCTTTTTTCCCTCCCAGCTGCAGAAGTAGAGGATTTAAAATTTAAGTTTCTTGCTCAGCAAGTTCTTGCTTGCCCTCTGTTCAGAATTAAACTTCACCTGGCCTGCAGAAGAACTATGAAGGTGGTGGGAGTTCATCTGGGGACAGCTGTGGACAGCTTCATACAGCTGAAGGCTGAGAAGTTCTTCATGTCACAGAGTCAGTACAAATCCTGAGTGAGCCACCAGGACCAAAGTTATCACCTCTCACGTTTACTTTTATTGGGATAAACGAATCTGTAAGCCTCGTGCATTCACAGCATGGATTTTGTCCTGGCAGTCGGTATGCATCAAATGCTCCTCACCCAAACTTGAAATGGCCAAAGTGCAGAGAAAAATCCCCAAACAAGAAACAGAAATAGGGCAAACTTAACAGAACCCGTCTGCAATTCTTTTCTAGCCTTCAGTCCCTGTATTTTTCATTAATCAGCTGGAAGGGGTTGATTAATGCCCAAAGCAGGGGTCTTTGCAAAGCAACCAAGTTCTGAATGGAGATGAAAAGTGCATCGCTTTGTGACCATGACCCACCACATCGGGAACAACAGCACTCAGAGAGAGATGCCAGAGAGCCAGGCTGTTAGGTGAGCAACAATGAAGAAGCTATTCATTGGAAAAAGAAATCACTTGGAGGAGAAAGAAAAAAAAAAAAAAAAGTTACTTTGTAAAGTGGTCTTGAGATTTCAAATTTTGAACCAGTGAAAGAGGAGAGAAAGTTAAAGTCAGCTGTTAGGACTACAGCATACTGTATGCACTAGATCCCATCTAAGAAAAGAAAAAGTAAAGAGGAAAGGTCTAGGTAGCAATCCTAATAGTCATTTTTTTAGTAAGTTTGCTGGACGTATAGTGTTATGATGGTAACCTTTTATTACGTTTAGTAATAGTCAAACTGTGTCTCAAACTTGCATGCTTTAGATGTCATGGACATTCCATATTTTCAGCCTCTTGTTTAGCTAAAATACAGACATCACATGCTAAAATATAGATATAACGTGTGCCATGACCTCACACTATCAAGACAACTGATCACAAAACAAAACAGCTCTGGGTGCCCCTGAAGCAAACGACAAAACGCCTTCTGGTTTCACTCGCAGAATGACAACATTCAACACCTTTCTTAGAAAAAAGCCTGCCCTAAATTCAGCGTTTCATTGCCTCTGAAATGCCCTACACCAACAAACAGGCTTACGCTCAGACGGAAAGGCACGTACACGCGTCCTTGTGACCCCTGCCATACAGCGCAGTCCCATTAGAAGCACCTCGCTGACTCTCGGTTTAAGGATTACCAGCACGGCCCTCAGCACGGCACTGCTCCCATCGGAGAGCTGTATTCAGTCGTACTGGGAAAGGAATGAGGCAAACCACTGATTTTTAGAATCCCACCTGCTCAACACAGCTCATTAATCCTTTCACAGAAAAATTACTTTAATTTGTATGTTTTATCACACACCGAATTGGTTTAGCATTGCTAAGCCTATTAATGTTTCCCAATAAACTTAATGACTTAAATAAAACAGGAATAAATGTGTTTTTTAAGCCAGCAGTACTGCACAATAGCTGGTGACTGGACTTACAGGATGACAGAGTACGTAACTAATTTTGTCGCCTTCAAGAAAGAACACGTAGAGGGCTGAAGGCAGAAAATCTTTACTTGGAATATGCCAGGACAAAGCAGATGTCAAAACAACCTATAAATAAATACATAGTGCGACGTTCCTTTCATGTACAAGAAGAAGATAAAGAATAATAAATTTGGGGGAAAAAATATAAGAAAAAAAAAAATATCCAAACCAATACGAACACTTTTCCCAAAATGTTTTTGTCTGGTGCTAACAAGGTTATTGAGGAGAAAAAGCATCTGAGAAGGGAGAGCTCTTCATCTGCCCTAGCACTGTTTCCCCAAGAAGCTCAAGGCATGGCACGAGACCACAGATACACCGAAGAGAAGACAACTGCTGGAAGCCTTTCTAGAGATCTCTCATGAAATTACCTGCATGGTTACATACTAAACGTATGACTACATGTTAAATTATAAAAATATTTCCTATGAAGTTCAGCCTGTCATAGCACCAGGACTATATCTGGGAACAACTGTATTATGACTAAGATTTTTTCCCAATAGCAGAGGCACCTATCTCAGCATAATAACAACAATAACACAAAAATAAAAGCAAACATCAGGCTCACATGTATGCAGCCTTGGAGTGGCATCATGTATGCAGCCCCAGACAAGAGTTGCAGCCTTCGTTTTTCATGAGTTATTAAGGGCAGCCTGCTCTGTAATTGTCGGTGAAATAATCTCATTGACACATACAAGTTAGGAAATAGAGGTCTCATTAACAAAGCCTCTAGCCTTTATTAGATCATATAAATAACCAAGAGAGCCTGCAAAAGATCGATTACAGCCTTTAAACGTTTACAGAATCAGTGTTTAATTAAGACCATTTTAATATGCAAATCAAGCCTAATTATCATCATTTGTTAATGTTAGTCTGCCTGGGCTCTAAGCAGCTTCAGCTGCAAATCTGGTAACGGGATCATATTTTTGCTGCTTTTTTTTTTTTTTTTTTTTTTTTCCTCGGAGGAACTGCAGAGGAAACAATCAAGTTGTGCTACCAGCACATGCGAAGGCTTTCAAAACCACATTTCCATTTACCGTTTGGAGATGAAGGTCAAAAAAAAAAAAAAGTGCTCAGCGTAGCATAAAATCTAGCAGAAATGTTATGCGTTTCTTCACCCACTATTTTTTAGAGTGCTTTAATTAATGCATTTCCCTTCAAAGTATAGAACCCCTCTGGGAGCTTCTTTTGATGAAAATCTGCCCTTGTTCAACGCCGTGATTGAATAGATTGGTTTCTAACACAGCCCACTGTCAATCAGAAGCCGAGCCTGGGACTTCTTTCTTCCTACCTTCTCTGCCCTGGGAACAGGAGCCCTGCTACGCCGAGAAGCCACGGCAGAGCCCCTGGAAATTCAGGTGTGGAGCAAAGAAGAGAAGAAGACGGCCTTCGGCAGCATGATGGGAGGAGCAGCCAGCCAGGAATACAAAGCAGCACGGGAGAAAACAAGTTGTCTGCATTTTGATCCCTGAAAAAGTTAAATACTCGGAGCACACATGAAATTGTTCTGGGAAAGGGGGTGGGGGCTGATAGACCATCCAGGTGAAAATGATTTCCCTTCCCCAGCACGGCTGCTCTCCTGCCTCCGCGATGAGCTGCGGAGATTACCATGATGCAAGAGAAGCACTCACCGTTGGGAGATATTGATTTGTTGTTGAATGCTTCCACATTGAGAGAGCATGCAACGCTTCTGTTTTTAAATGTTTTACAATGTATAAGGTCACTTCTTTGTTTTTCTTTGCCGTTGCGTTTTACTTCATTGCATCGTCAGTGCTCTGGACCCTGTAGCAGCCAACCTCTGGGTTGGTTGAGGGCAAATAAAAAAAAAAAGCTTCTGCTCTAATAGGTAATGAGTCTTTTAACACAAAATGAATAAAAAATAAATAATCAGAGTAGAAATAAAACGCAGAAGTCAGCTTGGACCCCTCCATTTCAAACAGGATCAACGTGGCTTTCCCCCAGCATCCTACTGCCTAGAAGATGAAAGGACTCGGTGCAGAAACCCGCGTTTTGAATACAGCCACCAAGCCTTGGCTGGACAGAGATCCACCAGGCAATCACTGCCCAGCTCCTTTTGGAAAGGCCCACAGCAAGTCCACGCAGAAGTCGAGCTGGGCGAGGGGACAAAGCCTGACAGAGCAGGTCAGTAATGACCCTGGGAGCTGCTACGATTTCTGAGTGAGTATCTGAACCTGAGCAAGCCATGAGAATGTGAACAAACCATCCTCAGAGAGGAGCACTACAAAGCTTAGTTTTCTAACGCTTGCTGTTAAGTGCAATAAAACATGCCAACACTCTCCTACTTACTTACCCTTCATCAGATAAAACAGCCAGGGCATGCACAGACCCTACGCAAGCCTGAATTTCAGTGGCACTTCATGAAACGAGTGAAACACGGACGTTTTCAGGAAATACCTGCAAACCCAAGAGCAGGGCAGAAACACCAGAAAATAAACACGTGTCTGGAAGGCTTCCAGGAGGAGAAGCTCTGTGTTCAAGCACAGCGTACACACAGCTGCAGCAACCAGTTATCCCTACAAGTTATCCCACCAGGACAGGGACCAGGAGGAAAGAAGGGAGGACCACTTCAGAAGATTGGTTTATTTGGGCATTTTCTGTGCTGCAATGCTGCAGTGGCTGGTTTTGGCCCATGGATGTTTCATAAAAGCGGCAGATAACAGCGCTGAGTCACTTTGTATAGACAGCACAGTGACAGCAAGGAGAGTGACGTGGCCAAGACAATACCTGAGCAAATAATTCACAGCCAAGGGGGTTCAACAGCCCTCTCTAGCCCCGCTGACACTTCCCAGACCAGGAGAACCACACGTGCTCCAGTTTGCCAACCCAGCAACACACAAAACCTGCTACTTCTGAAGGTTCAGCCAGGTGGTGATGCCGTCCACAGCTACTATTTCAAGCCCAATCTTGCTCTACGTTACACACTGTATGGTCTCATTATATATACAGATGTCCATTCATTTTTGTATCCTGCTGAAGTCTTGGCCTTAGTTTCTCAAACCGAGCCTGCAGCTCCTGTGATGGAAAGTTAAAAACATTTCCCAGCTCCTTTCTATCTCTCCGAGTGCTGCCACGCACTCTCAGTGAGATGAAAGAGTACCTGAGTCAGACACAAATATGATAACATCCTAAGATAACACTAAGATATCTCAGAAAGCAGACATTAGTGTCAAAAACCAAAGAGTTTTAAAAATTAATTCAGAAAAAAATTATCGGCATTAGACATGCACACGAACAATCCAGTTCCATAACAACGTTCAGGCATCTACCAAATTAAATGCCACTTCTTGTAGAGCAATGCTCTCAGTGTTCAATCATTTGAATGCCCAAGTTGCAAGAACACTGGTAGAAGAAGTGCCATAAATAAAAGCTACTGCTTGCACGGCATTTCACACCCTGAACAGACCGAGCCTCTATTGAAGTCTTACTCTTCAGTGAGAATGAAATTAGTGCCTCCTGCGCAACATGAAGAAAAGGAAGTCTGCTGGTATCCATGGCTGAAGGCTGGGGGGGGATCCTGACACCACATTTAAAAGCAGCCCAGGGCAAAACAAAGTTTAACTCCATTTCTCAGATTCAGCGAGCAGTCAGCACGACCCTTGGCTTATATTTCTTGCAGCTCAACATTTTCAGCCTCGTGATTTCCCTTAGTAAATAATGAAATACAAGATTTTCTTTTCAGAAGACACCATTTTCTTAAAATGAGAAATGGTATTTTAAACATTATTTTCCTTTTCTCTTCCTTCTCCTTTCCTACCTCCCTCATCACTACACACCGTAGCCCGAGGTGTGCCGCAGGGTCACCGTGCCGACAGGGCTGAGCTGCTGCCAGAGCTCAACCCTAAGTTGTGTCCTCGCAGCCACGTGGCGAGCACCTCTCATGCCTGCTAAGGATATATGGCCAGGGTAGGCTCCCAGCTCTCGTCTGGGTGTCTGTCTCCTCCCCGTACAAGACAGGGTGGCAGAAGCAGCAGTGCACTCTGAGATACCACATGATGCTCGTTTTCTCTTCAGTGAAGTGAACTGCAAATAAATGACTCAGAAACCAGCATGAAACGAGGACATATCACCAACGGGGCTTTATAAACATTATTTGTTAGAAGAAGTAACTCTCTTAACAATATATGACCCGTGACTAATTTCAGGGGGTCAGGGTGATCTTTGCCCTCCGCTGTGTAGAGTATTATTCTTCTCTAAAGAAGTTCAAAGGTTAATGAATAAAATGTCAGCAGAGAAGAAACGAGACTGAGCAAGAAAACGCTCGTTCTTGGGCTCTGCTATAAATAATGCTCTCATTAAAATTCTGCCTTGGAAGAAAGGCAAGTCCATTAGTCTAGGAGCTAATTTTTACTGGCTCCTTAGATGTATGCATATTAAAAATTCAGCTTTTATAATTGCCAGCCATCAACCACCTAGTCAGTGCTGTTCTTGGAGTTTTTAATTATTTACTTCATTTGCATAGACACTCCAATTTATGATCAACCATTTAGTTATCAAGGGACAGTTTCAGTAATTCCTCTTTTACATTTTTATTTATTCCCTTTGTATCCCCAGCAGGAGCCTGAGAGGGCCGTGCAGGAGACGCGTGGCAGCGATGTTCACCCACCCCATCACCTGCAGCCTCCTACCGTGCAGCGCGGCCGTGCTTCCCTGTGCCCATGCTGGCCCTAAAAGCTGCTGACACGTGGCCACACGCTGCCTCTTTGGCTGCTAGTGCTCCAGTACTCTTCCCCAGAGCTGTTCTCCTCTGGGGTTTTCTTCCTGGGAGCTGTTTTCTCCTCCTCTCACAGCATTGCTGATGATACTTCTGCTGATTTTCTCTACCTCTCCTCCAGCACCACCCTGTCTCACCCCAAGCAGGTCCCAGCCTTTTTTGTTCGCGCTTCTGAGCAGGCAATACATTTCTCCTCAAAATGCTGTCTGCCCAGCTCCTTGGACACGCAAAGAAGAGAGAAAAAATAGGAAACACCAGCTTTGAAAGACACAAGCTCCCCTGCCTGCTCGTGCACCTTTCATGCGAACATTGTCGCTTCCCAGGCACCCCGGGCCCGGTGACAGCAGGGAATCTTGGAAAGCTCCCCAATTTTTTTGTTCATCCTTCAAAACAACTACATTATCGAACGAAGGAACTGCGTTGTTTGTCAACAGCAGGCTCCAACAACAATGGGAAGGATTGATTTGTAATGCCCGGTATCACCACGCTCCTCCCCGGGTACCATCCCCGGCGGCTTTTTGCAGACAGGATACCAGGCAGCAAATGCGAAGGGAGCACAGGAGCCCTGCCTGGCAGGAAGGGAATTGATTACCAATCCCTCTTTCTGCCAGGCAGAATTTCTTTGCTGCAATTCATACTTTTCAATGGGCTGGCTATAAACAGCCTCCAGATGGCTTTGGGGGGAAGTGAGGGCAATGACACTAGAGATTACAAATCAATCACTATTATAGAGCCTTTTATTAGGTAGAAGCTTCTGAGCAGAAAACAGATAACAAAAATATATAATACGTCCTGGTTTTTGTTTGCTGTTTCCTTCCCTTAAGCTCTTTTATGTCCTCTCTTCCTCCCGGCACTGCTGCTTTTGTTTCTTCCACTGCTTTTACTTCCATCTTTCTCAGCACATATTTCTCATTTACGCTTGATTCTGTCCTGCTATCATCCTTCTCTCTGCTCACCCACACCATCCACAGTTACCTGACAGGGAAGTAAAACACAATCTCTCTACTCCACACTGTTGTCTCCTCTGTCTTTCACACTCAGATCCCTCCTCTCGAAGGATGGGGCAGTAACAGTGATGGAGAATGGAGCAAGGTCTACCTAATTTTTATTGTCTTGAAGCCGTCTCATGTATCATCCTGAGTCCTCTTGCTTGTGGCAGGATGTCGTAAGGTAGGACCCACGGTACGACAGGAGAGAAGTAGCAGAGAGCCCGGCACAGGAGGAGTAGTCCCTCAGCCACCACGTACATCATCCCAAGAAAGCTCCCCGTAGCTACAGCCGCACCGCTCAGCGCTGAAGCCACGGCTGCCGTGTGTGATACCTCCCATCAGTGCCTCAGTTTTGGGAGGGAGATCCCGGGTGGAGAGCCAGCCAGCCAGAAGACATCAGAATACGTGGTTGTTCCTGGGACCAGTCCCCAACACCCAGCACACAGGCCGGATTTCACCCCATTTACGCTTCCTTCCATGTCCTCTTACTAACAGAAGTGTTGTCAACTGAACACGAGAGCTAAGTATTGACTGTGTATTTGCTGGGGGGGGAGGACATAAAGACTTGTTAAACCACACATCTGATCAAAAAATGGGTCAGTTTAAAGAAATCAGCTGACATGCATTTGGTAAATAAATATCAGAAGCGCCAAAAATTACCTTTTTAAAAAGTTTGGGCTTACCAAATCAAAACAAATTTCTGTTCTAAAACGTTAACAAGTTTAGATTTAAGTATATTTTTAGGAATTGAAAAAATAGATCAGAATTATTGAAGAGGAATGCTTCAATATCCTGAAGATGCTGTAATTTGATTTTTCCATCCACATATTGATGTGCAGAAAGTTTTCAATCTGCTGTCTTTCCATTCTAGCCCAAGAAGGGCACACCTGTGAGTTACAAGGCTACAGCTGCAAGGAGGACTGCGTGACTCAGTTCATGTCTGCCCTACTCACCGCCAGACGGATCAAGCCAAGCAGCACTTTCAGTGCCACAGCACAGCACGAAGCAGAGGGTCAAGGCTGCAATCAGGCTGGGTTTTGGCGTGTCTTGCTAAGAAATCAACGCTGCGCCCCTTCGTGCCTCGTTCTTCCTTGGGAAGCCCAGCGAGACACCGCAGGACGCACTCTCCACCCAAGCACCTTGGGGCTTGGCGTAGCTCTGGTTGCAGGGTGCTGTGCTGAAGTCAAGAAGTGGAAAACCCCAAAGGCCTGTATGCCTCACTTTGCACGCACAGTACAAGACGTGGGGCTGCAAATTGCCATCACAATGTCTTTTTAGACAGAACTGACGTGCTCAACGTCCTTGGGCTCCATGCCTCGCACAGGAGGACAGCTCTCTTCCAGGACCGGGGGCTCCCAGCTTGGCGCTCTACCACCCTGCCCCAACCCAGGCCATGAGGAACGGAGCTCCTGGGACACTGCCCAGCATGTCACAGAAATATAAAATACTAAAATAGAGTTGTTTCCGCAGAAACATTTGGGTAAATCAGCATTTTGTGGTGAAATTCTCTTTGACCAGATTACTGTCAAGCAAGGTTAAAAGACGGTTTGCATTAAGGTTTGTAACACACCCATAATCTCTATCATTATTTGGGAAGCTCTGTACAACCATAATAGCATTTACTCTACTGATTCAACTATCGGAAATCTAGCCGGTCTGACGAAGTATTTCTTGTTGTTATGCCATTTCTGACAGATGAATATTGCTGAAAAATAAATAGCAGGCAATTATTTTAATACACTCTTACTGAACATTACTTTAGAAGATTATTCTAAATTGCTAAAGACAGAACCAATTTATCTAAACAATTATTTAATAACACTATGGATTAACATTATATAGTCAGGTAGACAGAAACTATAGACAGCAACTGCCACTCTTCCCTTAATTTCAGATAGAAATGAAGAAAGAGGTCTCCTTCAAAACCAATCAAAATATTGATTTTTTCATAACAGAAATAACTTGTCCTTCAAAATCTCTCTTAATTTGGTGATGCTCAGAAAGCTTCTATCATTAGACCATATATTCCCAACCTGAAAGCTGGATCATTTCTTCTAAGCTCATATGCACAAGGGAAGGAGATTAATAGAAAAGGATTGCTTTTTTTTTTTTTTTTGGCAGTAAGCCACTGTTTTTCTGATTCTGTAATTTTCATGCCTCTATGTTAAGCAGATGTTTGTCTAAATCATTTAAATCTCTGTCTTTTTCTATTTTAGACACATTTACTATTAAGGAATGCTCCCTGAGTAACAGCATACATTAAAAGTTAATTAAGAGGAAGTTAAAGGAGAAGAAAAGTAATTACCTTTTCTATACCCTCAACAAACATTTATTTCATTTTGGCAGGTTAAAAATGAGCAAATTTGGAGTAGAGGTGTGGAAATTGACAATACGCATTTTTAGGAAAAAGCTTTATTATCCGTTTCCTTACACGCTAATTAGGAAACACAATCCGATCGCTCATGTTGAGCGGGACCGGTGAGTAATGTAAGCTGCTTGGCTGATTTCATTGTCGTACATAACTGAACTCTTCAAACGTGGCACACCTAAATCAAACAGCAGGCAGTTATGGGCTGCCATCACCCACACCGAAAAAAAGTTTTGATCATTACAAGACACTGCTAACTTGGGTTTTAGTTATCATGCAGCGTCCAATAATAATGTGTTAAACTTGAAATGTTAAAGGCAACTATTTACTCTTGACTATTAATTGCTTCAGAGGGAGCAAAACCAATCTAGAAAAATGTGCATACTCATACTCCCCGCACACTCTCAGACACACTTCTTAACTTACAGGTGTGTGCGCAATGACAGCTCATTTATAGCAAGGCACACTCCACTGGTTAATACCTGGCTCTAAATTGAAAATAAAATCTTGGTAACAAGATATGTGCATCTTTACTCCAGAAAAGAGTAGATTCTGGATTAAAAAAGAATAAAAAAAAAAAGTAATAACAAAAGAACTTCAGGAAGAAGTTCTTTCCTAGGCACAGTAATGCTGTTCTATTTAAAGTAAGACAATTACTCTTCTGAAATAACCCCCTCCCACTCCCGAGATGCTCTGTACCAGGTCTCAGAAAGCAAGAGCCCCTTGGGATCGATGTGCTCGGGGAAAAGCAGCCCCCCGTGGGCCAGCACCAGCACCAGCCCTGCACATTCCTGGCCGTATCCAACTCAACGCCTCCACCACGGGTCACGGCGCTCCACGGCAGGGGAATCTGAGACGTGATGCTCTGCATTATTCAGAGAGGAGCTGACAAAGGGCTAATTTTTAATAACGTGATTAGAAGGGAAGCAAAAACGGGACTGCTCAGCAAATCCACAGCAGGTCTTGCAAAATCCATTTTTCAGATTTGGAAAGGGAAGATTTTAGATGGGACCAAATCCACCAAAAAACAGATCCCTAAACCAAAATTATTCAAATATTTTACACAGTTTTTCCCCAGGATGAAACTCCCTGGAGGCTGCTGTGCCAGCAGGGCTGGACAGGTCTCGAGATGTCCCAGAGGTGCCACTGGACTCACTCTGCCCCTGACCTCACCTGTTCTTCCAGTGCTTCTGGCTAAAGCAACTCCTTGCTGCTTTTGCACAAACCAAATAGAAAACAGAAAGGATTTAAATAAAAAGTGGGGCTGGGGCACAGTTGTATCAGCATACATCACTGAGCATCTCTTTTCCTGTGCTGGGCTTGTTCACGGTGGAAAATTGGACCACTGATATTTATTCCAGTCACCAGCAGGGAAAGATTATGTACAAAGGCTACGTTGCTAAATTCTGCCTCTTGCCTATCAGTTTTGTCCCAGTGTTTCCAATCTGCATGTGATAAATGTCTTCTTTTTGAAAGATTATTGCTTCTCTATAAAGCATTTTGGAGGAGAGAGAGGGGAAAGAAACAATCAGCTGAGTAAGGGACTGGCATGCAAAATACTATCATTTGCAAAACACTGGCCTGAAACGCACTTGGAGACAGGGAAGCTGGGCTTGAGCCACAGAAGACGAAAAACAGGAACGCAATAATTACATATTTATTTTTAGAGAAGATGGAAAGCTAAATAAACTATAAAACCAGTGTTTACCAGTAAATCCCCTCTGTCCTGAGAGCCACGCTGAGTGGTGCAGGAACAGTCAGTTCTCGGGGGAGCAACTGGTGCTACCTTTTTGGCAGTGCCTCATTCCTCCTGTCCTTGTGCCAGGACACTTTCGGTCCTGAAACAATTAATTTCAATAGTGCTGCAGCGAACTAGTGCCAGAAATCTCAACTTGAGAGACAACAATGCTGCTGCCGAAGCTTGTTTTTCTGCCCTGGCTCTGAAATCACCTGAATCACAATTAAGATGGGCTCTGAGACCGTGCTCCTGAATGGGAGCTGACAGAGTGCAGGCTGCCAGGAACAAGGGACACAAAGCATCCCAACGCAGCGTTTGTGCTGGGATTAGTGCGCTCGCAATTGGATTTGGCGTGGGAGACTCTGTGCGACGGGGGATTTACGGCGGGGCTGAGGAATGGCGTGCTGACTGCTTTGATAAACGTGCATCCTTGAGGTCTGCCTAATTGTTCTGAGAAAACAAGGACGACACCATTAAGCACAGGAGAAGACAGCGTACAGAGGCAATTCCACGTGACGCCACCACGCTCTGAGGCCTGCCTCCACATAAGAGAGCCTGGGCAAACGCCGTGCTGCAAGGGAAGCTGGCTGCTAAGGAGAACAAGGCCATAACTCACAGCACTGACTGGAATACCGTCCTGTTGGTGGGAAAGCCCAGCCTGGCATGGTGACACAGAGAGATCTCTCTTAGCTGCCTCACATAAATGACAGCACATACCTAGCAACGACTTACTCATTGCTGCAAAGTGGGGATGCTTGGGGTTCTCTGGGTACACAGGCAGCCCTCCAGGCAGCAGGTTGCTGCTCGTTCTGGCACTTTGGCAGCTACACCATCACATCAGCTCAGCTGCAAGACAACGAGAGAATGCACAGTCCTACTTGCACCAGCAGCACAAAGTCCCATCAGGGAGGTCTAGTGGAGCAGTCTGCAGTGGAGCTGTACAACGGTGCTGTGTCATCGCTCCTCCACTCCAATCGCTCACTTTAGGACTTTGGCTGAATCACCTTTACATTATCAGGGCAGCACACTATAAAATAGCAAGACCCTTACCTTTTAATATGGCTTTTCAATCACAGGTTAGATGAACAAGAAAGAGAGAAAGGGGAGACAGGGAAGAGGTGAGGTGATACAGATACTATGCATAAACAAATTCCTGATCAGATGAGGAAAAAAAGAAGCATCTCCCCAATTTTGTATCATTTTCATATTCGACAAACCACGACACCTTTTAATACAAAATGTCCTTGGCTGTTTATTGCACTTATAAATATGGAAGCTGAAATTCGATTATAACCAAAGAGTTGCACGCTAGGCTTGGACCATAAAATGTGAACAAGCCCTCTCCATGCTGTTGCCCTGGGGGCATCAGAGCATAATGCTGTTGTAAACCTCTGCTCATGTGCCAGTTCTCTGTACATTCAACATATATACTACAAAATTTCTATCAGGCAAAATGTTTGAAGTATGAATTACCATTGCAAACTTTCACTATCCATCAATGCTGCATGGAACATCCTACTCAAAGCATTTTTTGACAGCCTAGAACTTTTTCTCCAGAACTCAGGACCCTCTCAGCCATTTTGCAAGACTATTCTTGGTCGAAAACGGACTACTTCATTTTGATTTGAAACAGCAAGAAAATCTCTTTTTAGCCAATATGTTGCAAGCTCTGAGGTTCCAGTCTTTCAATAAAAAACACACAGCTGAACTCATCCCAAAGGCTTGCCTGTTTACAGTTCGAGCTTTTCTCAGCCAGGCTCTCTTTTTCTGTTCTAGCAGTGGGGTGTGAACAGGGAGTCTAAAGAAGCCACCCACTGAGGTTGTGCAGAACCAGAATGGAGTAAATCTGCACACCGGCAGGAGCGGTTAGAAAGGAGCGATCTATACAAAGCAACAGATGGACTGCAGGCTGGGTAAACACCAACATTTTGATTCACTATTTACCAAAGTGGAAAGCTGTTTATTGAAAATATACTACTTACTTCGCAATATTATTGTTAGGAGAAGGCAAAGTGATTTCTAAGGTTTGGTTGTTTTTTTCATGTTTGCTTTTTTTTTTCATGTTTGCTTTTTTTTTGTTGTTAACAGATTTTTTTGAGAATGTGTAGCCACATTCACCAGGTCATCAGCCTCCTTAAACAAGTTCACACAGTTGTGTCTGGGATGGGATGGTAGATTACAGTTGTGATATAAAGCAGCTCATGCTTGTAGTACTAATTTAATGTAATCTTTGAATGTGCAAAGCAAAACCCCATTATAGCATGTTTAGTGCAGATGAGCGTGTCCAGACACCGTACTTCAATGTGAGAGACCAGCAGCTCTGTGCTCTGTAGCACATAAAAACAGCTCTTGGGGAATGCAGATAAAGGGAAGGTTCACAACCTACCCATACCACTTCTTCACCAGAACATGGCAGAGCAGTAGGTGTGCAGGCAGAAGCACTGATCCCCAAAGAGGACCTTTCATAAAGAACTCGTGTCTGTAACCTGCTCTCTTCAGTTACTACGTGCAGAAAGAAAACTCCACAGTTAATTGCAGAAAGAAAAGACCATTTCAGACGCAACGCCTTTAGCTTAAAAGACTAACAGATGTATCCATTTCTCATACGATCTGAATGGCATGGTAATTTTTCCCCCTACTGCCTTGTCAAGAGCAGGATTCTGAGCAAACGTGTTGAAGCAGAACCTAAGTGAAGCGAGCAGCACAACTGCCGTCTAGAGGAAGGGTGTAGAGGAAGTATGTTACTGTGCACAGTAATGTGGGAGGTCAGTTCCCCAAACGTCTATAAAGCT
Organism: Aythya marila; assembly: GCF_965140915.1. Classification (NCBI taxonomy): domain Eukaryota; kingdom Metazoa; phylum Chordata; class Aves; order Anseriformes; family Anatidae; genus Aythya; species Aythya marila. The sequence continues at coordinate 8,275,879 of NC_139047.1, read as the reverse complement.
CACCACATTAGACAGCTCCTAGACACCCGACACGTTTATTTCTTTGCTGTACTTGCTTATCTGAATTCTGGTTTAGCGAATGGCCCTGTGCACTGCCACATGCATTATGTACAGGCACGGGAGGTGCTGAATATGGCACTCAGTTGCTTTGCAAACTTTGGCATCCATGCTTTAAAGTTTGGCATTTTACCTCAAAACATCTGTGGCAGAGGTTGCAGCATTTGTAATAGAGCGTTCATCTCAAATCTGTTTCCTTCCCTGGCTTGTCAGGACACGATAGCTAAATCTCAGAGATGATGCAAAAGGAGATTTTACTGCGTGTAACATCATGAGTGCTGCATGAAAAGCCGTGGGCACAGAACACCACCAGTACAAAATGCAGCAGCTCTGCCTTCAGGGGCAGGCAAACAATGCCTGGCTGCCTGCCTTGCTTACTACCGACTGCTTTTCACTCATAAATTCTAAACTTTACTGGTTCTTAAATCCTCCAGCGTCACCTCTCACTTCTGCCCTGTCAAAGGCGATGGTGCTAACCAGTGCTTTGAACATTTTCTGGCAAACACCTTTGTGCTCCCTTCCCTGCTACATTTCACGTCTAGAAACACCCAGGGGCCACCTCACTGACCTCAGCACATTTCTCCTTCCCTCTCCTGCTTACAAAAAAGTTGCTAACAAACTGTCTGTGTAGCTGTCGTGGTTTAACCTGACCGGCAGCTAAACACCATGCAGCCGTTCGCTCACCCTCCCCCCTCCCTCTCTGGGACGGGGGAGAGAAATGGAAAGTGAAGCCCGTGAGTTGAGATAAAGACAGTTTAATAAGACAGGAAAAAAAAATAACAAAAATAATAATAACAATAATAATAATGATGATACAATGGTGATAATACGAAAGTAATAATAGTATGTACAAACAAGTGATGCACAATGCAATTGCTCACCACCCGCTGACCGATGCCCAGCCTAACCCCGAGCAGTCCGGCCCCCTCCCCCCGGCTAGCCACCCCTATATATTGTTTAGCATGACGTCAGATGGTATGGAATACCCCTTTGGCCAGTTTGGGTCACCTGTCCTGGGTCTGTCCCCTCCCAGCTCTTACTGCACCCCCCAGCCTGCCCGTTGGCAGGACAGAGCAAAGGCTGAGATGTCCTTGGCTTAGTATAAGCACTGCTCTGCAACAATTAAAGCATCGGGGTGTTATCAGCACTCTTCTCATTCTAAGCCAAAACACAGCATTCCACCAGCTACTAGGAAGAAAATTAATTCTGTGCTAACTGAAACCAGGACAGTAGCACAAAACATTGCTTGTGATGTTAAATAACACCAGAATGGTTGCACTGCAATGTGGTGCTCTCTTGGGCTGAAGCTGCTGGTGTCTGCCTTGGTTACGAGCTGCCCAGAGCAGGAGCACAACGGAGCCCGATCTGAGAAGAGGGGTGTTAATATAATACCTTCTAAGTAAATTTAGCTATTATTTTTAATTAATTTAGGTATTGCGTGGCCAGTGGTAATCTGCTAAGAACATTATTACACACATACACACACCAAATTGCTTTTTTACTAATGACTCATTTGTTTTATTCTTGCCTCTTTCCAAAAGGCGATTAGGTTGAAAATGACCTTTTGAAGATTGTACTTTGCAGACTGATCTTTTCATTTTTAATTACTTACTTTGCTTTAATTGTTACATTAGGAACTATTAAGAAAGCAGCCAGCTTCATAATCAATAATTTAATTAGAGTTTTAGGACCAAGAAGTCAATGCAAATGTTATTCTGCAGCCAGGCCTTTCCCAAAGCCTCTGAAAGAACTTTACTCTCCTTTTGTTTCAAAGTGACATTGGTGACATAAAAATTAAATTCCTCCTTACTGCAATATATCATGGGCACGCATTAGAGATGTCCACAGGTGGTTGGTAAGAAGTTCAGATCCAGGTCAATCTATTTGCTGCCCAGACGGGAATGCAGCCTCCTCCTCTCACTTCATTTCTAAATAATCAGGGACACACCAAATGCCATCGCGCCGCACGCTCCAGCAGAGCCTGCTCCTGTACCGCACGCCTCTAGTTAAGTGTTTACTGAAATCTATAGCCAGACTTCTCCCCTGGCTACGACTTCACAAATTTTAAATTTACCTATTTATAGCTCTCTAATTGCTACTAATATTCTAAGAGAACCAGCGGCGACTGAAAATTGATCCACTCTAATTTTACAGCCGGTGAGATCCGATTCAAGCAGCAGCGGGCGAGCAGCCCCCTCCGCCCCGCCGTCTCCTCACTGCCTGCCCGTGCAGGTTTACAGCACACGAGTGAAGCATCCCACGGAGCTGCGATGCAGCTGAGAACTGCATGTTTCAGGCAGCTGCATTGCTCCAGAACACCTAGGCAAGCAGCAACCCCCTGTCTGGGAAGCTATGAGGAGCTAAAAGGCAGTGCTACCCTGCTGGAGCATCCTACTGTATCCTCCAAGGACAGAGAGCCTTCCAGCCCACCTGCAGCTTTGGTGAGAGGCACAAAAGCTTGCAGAGGGGCCGGGCAGCTGCACTGACCTGTCAGGGTGCTACGAGTCTGTGAGCTTGGCAGTGAGCAGGACTTCACAGGTGGGTGCCACTGGCACCTGCTGGAGAAGGGCCAGAGGATCCTTCCCTTTGGGAAAAGCAACGACAGGAGCAGGGAGCCAAGACTCCCTCTAAGACACACGGTGAGTTAAAACCAGAACGGGCTACACTGCCAGAAGCAGTGCCTGAAGGATGCAAGGGCATTTCCAGCAGCAGCAGCAGGAAACTCAGGCAGAGCCCCTGGGGAACCCGTGGCCATACAGGACCAAAGCATTCAGGCTGCAGAGGACTCCTCCGGCAGCAGCTTAAATGACTGCACACATCACAATGGAAAGGCATCACTTCCACTGAACCAAATAACTACATCCCTGCCAAGATAAAGCCATTTACAAATTTCACGTGAATTAGGAGGCAAGCTGGGTATTAGCCTTTAACTTACGGACCTGTCTCGTCTTCTCCTAGGCATCTCCTTGAAATGAAGCAAGAGCATCGCTTTTCTACGTCATGGAGACAAGGCACAGGAAGACAAGGCATTAAATGGGGCTGCCTTCCAGCTGGCAAGAGGACCCAAACGTCCAACGGACAGGAGCAGGCATGTCAATGAACAGGAACAGCTTAATAAAACAGTAATTATAACCTCTTAAGAGCCGCTAATTCACCTGGAGCTTTGCAGAACAAGGTAACTCGTCTGATCTAAAATGTTTAGAGCCTCATTTAAACCTAGTTTAACAAGGAAAAAAGCCCATGAGATCAACTGATTATACACCTAGAAAAACTTTGGATTCGATGGTTTGATTTGGGCAAGAAAAAGGAGGGACGAGTCAGTAATGGAAGGCTAAGACAGACAGGCAGAGTCCCCGTTCCAGTCTGAGGGACAATATTTTTGGAGGAAAATCAGAATGCAGCATTTTTTAAAATGACAGTGACCATACCATGTTTTTTTCCAATCATTTTTCAGGATTAGAAAGAAATCAAGACACTTTTCCTCAGCCATATTTTTGGTTTTGAACAAGCACTAAGTCACTATGCAGGCATCCAAACTGCTATCCCACAACCCTCTTCCAGTTTTACTTTTCTCTGGTAGTACTTTTTGGAGAAAACATAATCCATATTCATACCTATTTGTTCTTCATTTCATATTTTACTGTGACTCATAAACTCCTTTTCATATTAAGACAGGGAGCTGTAAAATATGAACCCATTATTTACAAACACACAGAACAAAATCAGGAACACACAATTTGTTACGCTGCGTGCCAGGAACTGGGCCTATCCTTGCGCGTCCCTTACTCAAAGCAAAATAATTCGACTACACTGAGAGATTTCAGTTTCTCACGGAAGAACTCTTCATCTTCAGTAGTGACAACTTCAATTTTGACCCACTTTTGAAGAGGATTGACTTGAACCACATACTGCCTGTCAACAGTTTTTTAAATGACCCATCCCGTATACGCACTCGGCTCTTGAATTCATTCCTCTGGAGTTCAAAAGGGCTCAAATAAAAGTGACAAACCCAATACCCTGAGGATATTCTGACTGATAATTTTGTGTCCAAGGTGTTTACTCAGGGATAAATCAACTGCACTAGGCCAAAAAATGTAAAGACTACCAGACTGGATTTCCAGATAACTCCCCTGACTTCTCCACGCCTGATCCTTAAAACACTCGGAAACTGCTCCTGAATTTGGCCAGTGAATGCCCAATGAACACAGGCATTAAGGTCCCCCCACAGATAGGCAGCACCCCTACAAATGGAAAAAAAAATAAAAATGTTCTGCCAAAATCTATGTTGTAAAACAACCAGTCTAAAAGACAGCTTGTATTTCACTGGGAAAATGAAAGACGGGATAGGTTGTTTTAGGGAACTACCAATTCAGAGCTAACTAAAGCCTGACAAAATAAATACCGACAAATCAGAGGTCTAAAAGATAGCCTGTATTTCATGAGGAGAACAAATAAAGGTTATCGAAGGAAGAGGCCGATGGGGAGCAGGCGATGGGACGCAATCCGGCTGCACCAGCAGGGCAGTGCTGTGCCCCAGGCATCACGCGGGGGACGCACAGGCTGTGTCGTGAAGGGAAAGTCTGCAACACCTGAGCTTAAGATCAGCATCCTTGTGGTTATTCTGCATCCATAAGAAACATGTGAGCAGCTAGCTCGCATCGTTTTAATGCCACACCACAGCTGGCAGCCTTAGCAGAGAGCTCGAAAGCTGGTATATCTATTCTCAGGTAGGAGACGGTGTGAAAAGCCCTATTAAACAGCCACTGTCCTTAAATGATCTGTGTGCCTCACCTCTGATGCCTTTGGTGAGACTGTAAAACCACAAATACCACCACCCCAAGTACTGGGGATTTAAGCTACTGCTTCAAACTCCCAGACAGCTCATGTCAGGATCTAAAAGTCCGTGGGGTAGATGACAGAAAGCCAAGAGCAGGCAGTGCCAGCCATCACCCTTCCATCCCCACCTCCAGCCACACTGTGGAAGAGCAGAGGACCCCTGGGAAAGAGATGCCGGACAGCTGCGGGGAGCAGTGCCCCTTCTGCCCGATGTAGCCTTATTTTGGGTTCCCCTATTGTATCGCAGAGACCTAACTGCATGGAAGCTTTTACTCCACCAAACCCTGACTAACACACTCAATAGCCGTTAGCAGAAAATGACAGGCTAGCGTCTATAGGACAGAAGCCTCAGTTTATTAGGAAATAACTTTTAAAAGGGCTGTAAGAATATATTTTTATTTATTTTTTTTAATCTAACACGAGACCCCTGCACCAGCCCAGGAGGGGGCTCTGCCTGAATTCCTGCTCCCCTCTTTGCTCAGGGCAGGCTGAAATTTCACTCTCGCCTATGAGGAGGGTTCTGGCTCCACAAGAGCAAGTAACATTACTAGGAATTACTTGACACTCTTAAGGCAGGACTTTGCACAATCTCATCCTGTTCTTCCCTTCTTCCTCAGAGATTGGTGCCTGCATTATTCATCAAAGAACACGCTACCTCGGAGCTTTTAACTTTTGATAGTGCTGTTCAGCCCACAAATTACTGTCGAGGATAAAACTTTATGCACAGAGCTAGAACTTACACTTGGCCACTGCTGAGCTGTCTTACCCCTATTTAAGTCGTCTTTGACCCAGACAGTAAAAAGCTGACATGTTTGATGCTTTCCTGTTTGGATGTCAGGGAGATTAGTTTGATAGTGGGGTGGGAATGGGATCATTTCATTTGTGTTGTGTGCCAGCAGTCTCCTGCAGAAGGAAGGCAGAAAAACAAGGCTTGTCTTAAATTACCAGGCTGCAGTGCAAAGGAAATCATAAAGTCAGAAATATAGCCTGGACAATTAAAATATTAAACAACAAGCAATTGAGCATCAGTAAAGACCAAAATAGTCAACAACTGCCAAACCCTATCTCACACACTTCTTATTTCATGCAATCAAATAGAAAAAGATAAAATACTGAAGTATACACTGCAAGTCTTCCCAAATCCTGGTGGGACACAGTCCTTAGGGCATTGCTACCGAGTGCTGACTTCTAAACAACAGCCAGTGCACAACTTCTTAACAAACGAAATATCTGCTTGTAGCACCTGACATTTCAAAAAGCAGAAAGCAGATGAGATAGTTACTAAATCAATAAGTTTCAAACACGCAGAATGAAAAAGCACTTTTCCCCCCCCCCCCCATTTAATTATTTAAGTGTATAAATATTTGGCATTTTATCTGCCTGGGAAAGAGCAAAGATCCAGCTTGGCTCAAATGTTATCCTGGCAAACCTGCGCAGCCCCAAGAAGTGACTCATCAGACCGGGGGAGATGCAGATGAGTGGCAGACCGCTTATCACACGAAGAATTAACCCCAGCAGGTGAACCTGTACTCTGGGGGTCTCATGTTCATTTGCACCTCTCACACTCATCACTGGATGCCCTTTGCAATTCATGAGTCGAGATGCTTGCTGTGATGTGTCAGCAAGAAAATATTCTGGTAAAAAGCCAGAACGTGCTTGTCTTTCTATGAAACTGGCATAAAGAGACATGAAATCCACAGCTTATCTTGGCACAAGCACCATCAGCCTTACTGGCAAGAAACCCCTACAAATGAGCAGCAGCCTCAGCCTCACACATCTCATCTCATCCACTAGAAGTCTGGCACAGCATGAGGATGGTTCCTACCCAAATCCAACACCAACTCTGTTTTTCCTCCCAGGATGGATGGAAAGAACCATAAACATCTAAATACCATACCTTCTGCGTTTTCATTTCCCTATAGGCAACATGTAACTTTGTTTTAAAATTACAGTCATTGGGCTGTAAATGCATTTTAACCACTACAGCTCACCCTATGTTATCTGGAAAAAAAAAATAATAATAAAAGAAAATTAAAAAAAAAAAAAAAAAGAAAAAAAAAAGAAAAAAGTCACATATTTCCAAAGTCTGAAGGCTGCATTATAGCCTCAGCTTAGTAATTACAAAGATTTATGTTCCATTCTACCCCAAATCCAGAGCTCATTGTCCATTCAACTTACACGGCTCTGACTTACAGTTCTCTGCATCCATTATCTTTAATAATAAAGAGCTGACTGAAGTTAATGATTGAAGAGCAAGATGTGATTAATAATATGAATCTAATTTATGAGAAAACAAACCGGAGTATGATTTTCATGTTTCATTAAAATTACCTTAAATGTACTCCTTAATGCTAATTGATCTCACAGAGGTGAGAAAATATTCTGTTCCAAATTAACAGGAGAAAATCATTCATCATCTTTCTGGAGGGAACATTTACTATCATTCAGCGTTTAGAGGGTGATAGCATGTTCACAGCGATTCCACCACTTACAGCGATGCTTCAGTGTGGGCACGCATCTGAAATCTGCAAGATTTCATCCCCTGGATGGGGACACAATTGGACAGAATAAACACACAATAAAATGCCACACGCAATGTTTTGTTTTCATAAAAGGTCTTTTCTAGCTTAGCAATATTACCCAACGCTGAAAAACAGTGCTGATGAAGAAAAATCGAGCAGGCTTTTGCCCTAAGTTTATCAAACAGAAACTCTTTTACAGTGCTGTTAATTTGCTATGAGCACAAAATTACTGAAATATTCGCACAATAAAGTTCCATGCAGGATTTATTGAAAACAAAGCAAAGCAGAAATCCATTTTTCCACTGAGTTTTTCACTTCTGTTTGTATTTCAATATGTATTCTCTTTTTGAATTATTCATATTTGGATATCAAATATTCTTACAAACCAATGCATTTAATAATAATGAGTCTTGACTGGTTTCATTTTAACTTGTTGTGCTTTATGCCCAAGATTATTATTAAATGACCTTCTACTCAGGCTGTTCCTATGATCCATAAATAGAAATTGCCTAATGAGCATCTCAAATATTCCACTGTCATTTTCATGTCAGTTTTTCTCATCCCGTGTTTGTATAGCTCTGATGACAATGTCTATTAATACACAGCATTAGCTCTTTGCCTCTTTTCTCTCAATTCCTTCCCATGAATTCAGCTTTCTCTACTCTGGGCTGGAATCTCGTACTTCTACACCGTTTGGGAAACACAAAGTGACCGCACTACCTACTCAAGAGACAACTGGAGAATTTCAAGGGTTGATCTATGAGAAATACCACAACAGCAGCAATAATTATTGAATTTTCTGATGAAAGAGAGAAAAAAAATCCTTTTGCCTTGTACTTGTATTCTACCTGAACAGGATTTACATACTGGTCTGCAAAGCACCAGGGACAATTACTCTCTGCAAGGTACTAAATCCATTTATACCTATACCAAAGAATGAAGGTAGAGAAGAATAAGGGAAGAGATAGAGTTTTTGAAACTGCCTAGAGTGATATATTCTAGAGAAAACCATACATATTTCATGAGAAATCAGGAGAGAGTTCTGGGGAGAATTCCTCCTAAATGAAGAATAAATATTTCAGACTTCCATGTTACTGCATCTTATATTTACGCTATCTTTCCCTGTTTCCTTCGTACAGAAGTTAAAGCACATGCCAGCGCTTACAAAAGAAGCCAGACAAAACTGACCCTTGGCTGTCCTAGCTACTGAACTGATAGAGCACAGTGCACAGCACTTCAGACCACTGCTGAGCCCGCCGCTACCGAAGCCTAAGTGCGTTCAGCCATCTAGGTGCACGTCCATTTGTTGTGCTTTGAGGACCCTGGCATTTCAGATGTCAAGGAAATGCTAAATGGTGTCATTTTGGTCAGTAGATAACAGCCGTGTTAATGAGTTAATGTACTGCTACATCACCCTTACCTTCTGTTTTAATTTTGTGCTGGCTTTCATTTTTCTCCTACCCACCATGGCATCATTTGGGTTGAAGTCCAGACAGACCAAGAAAAAGGCCGCTTACCGTTCTGGCATCCCAGAGAGATAAAGTCTTGTCAGCAGAGCTTGTGAGAACGGTGTTGGAGAATGGAAGGAATTCAATGCTGTTGACCGAATCTTTATGGCCACGCAGAGTGTATCTGCATCTCTCACTGCAAAAGAATAACAGGAATATAGCACTTGCCATTCAGGATAACAATGCAAGAAACAAGTTAATCAGTAGCAAGTTCTACACATCTTCCTGTTTACCATCCTGCCTTCTCCCAGCAGATCAGCCATAAAGTAATATCCCAGAGGTTTTTATTTGCTTTTTTGTTCTGTTTTGTTTTCCTACCTTTTAATGAATTAACTTGAGACAACACTATGGGTCGTTCTCAGATCAGCGTATGAACCTGATTTGGCTGGAACACAAGACTGGAAGCTTTTCCCATTGCAGACAACAGAGAATCACTTCTTTCAAAACAAGCTAAAGGTGGCTATACGGTGATGATCTCAAAAAGCTTTTTGGCTTCTTTTTTGTCTTGTTTGTGTGTACAGCAGAGAGGGACGATCCTTTAATAGGAATGCAGGAGAAGAGCCCACGGATGATGCGCTGGGACAAGGTAGAAGTTAACAACCAAATCTGGGATTATTTAGACTGAACAGAAGGGCAAAGTCGTAACGTCCACATGAGCATGTCAAGATGGGAAGGGGACTGAAATCAACAGGCATTCTCCACCCAGCATGGTTGTGTACAACAGTCACCCATGCTGATATGGGGTTCAGCCTATGATTTCTTCAGCTAGAGATAAAACATCATCAGTTTGCGGTGTCTGTATTGTTATAACCTGTGAAAACGTACAAGTAGGAGTGCATACTTAGCAAAAATCTATTCAAGGTAAAGCCAGTAGCAGTTCTATCCTCTTTGTAGAGCTGACAAAAAAAATAGTCATAAAAAATAAAAACCAACAACCCATCATAAATTACTACAGCTTTCGGTGACAGCTCCAAATTTTATTCCCTGCTCATGTGATGCTGTCAGTAGAAATGCACCTCCCCTGAGCTGGCTGCTGAATATATCATTGGGGCTTGCAAATTAGATTACTGGGTGGCTCTTAACCGAGAATTTCTTACAATATTTATTAAGGAAGCTGTCAGCAGAGGGAATTAAAGATGTGATTTTTTTTTTCCCTCCTGCCTGTTCGTTGCCAGAAGACTCTCGGAGCTCTTGCAGGTTTTGTATCAACACCACTGCAGATCAGATACAGGCCAGTAGAGCTAAAGGGTTTTGATGGGCACTCTCCCAGATCGCTGAGCTAACCAAGTGAGTTCTCAGCCCTATTTTACTGCCCTTCCCTCTCACAGACTGAAATGTGCACGCTGTGCTGAGCTGAACACCATGCCTGTCCCCACAGAAGAGATAGCAGGAGGGAGATAAGTTGCTTCTCAGTAGAAATATTATCCAGGAAATGTATTTGAAAGGAATATTAGATTCTACATGTATCATTTTACACCATCTATGTTTTTCTATTATAGATAATACATTATACTACTCAGTATTATCCATTATATAGACTACATGTGTTATTTTATCACAAGGACTCATTTTAAATTATTGATAAAGTATCACGGCTGTTAAAGCTCAGTGCACACTATATCTGATATTCATGATCACTTGATCCATGACACTAAAGCTAACTTCAATACAATAACTTTTTGTTTCACAGTTTCATGGCAAAGTTTCACACTAGAGAATGTGCTTTTTCCATCTCGGATCACGTCGGTTTATTTGTGGGTAGGTTTGCCATTTTGCAAAAGTGACCCATGATTTTCTGCCTGCCTATTACACTGTAAGGGCTTTTTGAGTGTCCAACCATTTTTCTGACAATCCTGCTGTGCATTTTTGTGGCACCTGGCAGTTCTGGTAGGACAATGTGACCTACCAGGGTGGTGTGACAGTGTCCCGCTATTTGCTGGTAACACCGGGATGTGCACATGTCCCTTTCAAAGGCAGGGGGAAGAATCACGCTTTCAGCTGCTTGAGGGGGCTTGAGAAGGAAAGAAAGGAAGGAAAGTAAAGGAAAAGGAGGGAATTTTGTTCCTGAGCCACTGCTGTAGGATAGGGGCCATCCCAGGCAGGCCGGCTGCAAGACAAGGCTTGTGAGAGATTAATTAGGTGCCAAAGCAGGAAGGCCCATCCCGAATCCCTTAGCAAGGTGAAAATGGACTCAAGTGATGGACCATGACAGGAGCAGAAGGGAAGGAAATGATTTGCATTTTTCCATCAAGAACACAAACACTCGGCCCTGCAGTTGTCTCTCCCCGTGCCGCTTCCAGCGCCCCGTGTGCTGACGAGCGAGCTCTGCCTCTCGCGATTTAATTTACCACTCCGGCAGCTGACTGACTGATATTTCTAAGAATCTCCAACTGCTACATAAAATAAACTCATCTTCTCTTCCAGCTGAGATATAATTTCAGCAAGACTGTCTTGTATACAAGCTATCTTTTAGTCGGAAAGGGGAACATTTTATTTAGATGTTCTTTCTCCACAAAAAAAAAAAAAAAAAAAAAAAAAAAAAAAAAAAAAAAAAACCTGATCTAAAGGGTAGATCATCACCCTGCTTCTCATAGGAACTCATATTTCTATCCAACGGCTCAAGTTTATCTACATTAGAACTACATTAGAATAAATCTGTAGCAATATTCATTACCTAATGCTTTTTTTTTTTTTTTTTTTTTTTCCTATTTATGAACACACTGCCTCATGGATATAAGCTTCATCGTCTGATAATTTCAGTTGGGAAGAGAGAGAGTATCATCTGTGAGTAGTGGCTTAGGCATCTGTAGTTCTGTCAGTGTTTAAATGCAGAGACGGGTCCTTAATAAATGACGTCCTGGTACAAATACAGCTCTGTAGCTCAGGATTTTGCACGTCATGTTCTGAACTGGTCTCAGATACTGACTCCAGCCCTCGTCCATTACCTGCGTTATTACTGATGTCTCAACGTAAACCACCAGTTAGCACATCTTGACTCATGACTCATTATCCTCAGTGTTCTCTTTTTCTCTACAAAGTCCATTTTCCTTCCCTTACAACCAGTAAGGTAATGATGTCCTTCAGTGAATCAGCACCTTTATTCCACCCTCTCCAGTTTTTCCTAGCAGGTTCAGACAAACACAGACAGGTTGCTCTAGGCATATACCCACACCATGAACGTTGGCACTTAAATTAATCACACCCTTCTCGATATCACCAGCTCAACAATGATGGAGAAAAATGCACTTGCTCGATTCTTTGAGAGATTTTGCTTTTGAGAATCACAATCCAGAATGGTTCATTCAAATTCAAAAGGGCTTTCAGTAAAACCACTGAAAACAAGATACGAGATGTTTCCACTTAGATAAGACTTCACTGAGTACTAACATTCTGCCATCCCTACGCTAACGTGCAATAGCAGCCAAATAATGCCCTGGGTCAGGATTTCGTTGTCTGTACAACAACTGAAAAACAAACACAGGCAGTGGGGAGATTTCTTATGCTGGGTACTTGCACATCCACCCTGACAGAGTTAAAACTCAGTAAGAAGCAGCTGGTACTCCCTAATGGGAACATTTTATGGCTGCCTGGTACATATTTATTGCTAAGGCTACCCGTGTGCGAAGCGCTGGAGAACCTACGGTGCTCCGCATCAGCTTAATGCTCCTTTCCAAAGGCACACAGCGAACCAGAGAGACGAGTGAGATTACACGTGGCCAATTCTTTTGCTATTTAAATGGGTTTTTAAAAAGAAACACACATGATTACCTGCAGTCCTATGGAAACAGGACACACACTGCCTCCTTGATGCTTTTTTAAAGGCTGGGGTTTCTGTGTTGAGCTCTCATTGGAAAAATGGGGGGTGATGCTGTTCCACTGACTAGACAGAGTTACTCATTGTATTGCTGTACCGTATTAAACCACATTTCAGGCATAGCAGTTAAAAGCACCCATACAATCAATTGGAATTAATGAGATTCAAGCACGTACTTTCACATCAGGGCCTCTACCATCCACCTTCTGACATGCTTCCAAGGAGGGCATTAAATGCACAAACGCTCTCGAGCTGCACCTTCCTTTCCAACAACCACTCTCAAATCCATTGAATGAGCACTAAACCAAACCCTTTTTCATGCCTATTGAATAACACCCTACCATGTGACCTGCAATCCCTATCAAGCAAAATGTCAAGGTAAATTACACCGGAAAGGCACTTGTTACGAACGCGGACGCAGCGCTTCTGGGGAAGTTTTGTAAGGTCACACAAGACCAGCTTCTGACCGTGTTATAGTGATAGGATTGCAGCAGTTACAAGGAGATACTTTTAACAAAAACAAATCCCATCGCTTCCCCATTATACAGCTTTATCTCCAAAACGTGTTTAAATGAGGCACAGAACTTTTCTAGCCAAGATCAATGGACAAGCATAGCAAAGGGGCTGGCTTAAGACATTAAAATGCCAGTTTGTTTTATGCTGTTATAAATGCGTCCTATCATGTCTTTACATTTTATGACCCCTATTTTATTTCTAGGTAGCTTCACATATGACACATCCAATTACTCATGTCAAGAATGTAAAACTACCAGTATTTCAGTAAAAAGTACCTACCATCACTTATGACAACCATTTTTTTCTTGACCCATTATTTCACTAAATATAACACATTTTAAAAGACACTGACGTGTGGGGACACTTTCTCTGTAAAGTATATTTGTCTCTGAAAAGATATATGCCAGCGAGATGCTGTCAATATGCGCCACTTGGCTCAATTACTACTCATCTTCAATAAAATGAAGGTCTCTTCACATTCTGAATATTCATTTGCGCCCGCTTTCAAGATAACATTTGTTTGACACTTTGAAAACCAAGGGCTGAAGTACATGCGACTACTGCTTCTGTGAAGAGGTACACAGCTCTCCTTGAATGTTTATAAATATTTGGAAGGAAAATATAAATTTAATCTTTCTGTGTGTAATTTATCTTAATAGCCAGCACTCGTGGCCCATTTTAATCTTCGGAGTCTGAGAGCTCTGCAAAACAATGAGCGATCCCCCGGCCTGAAGGAAGCTGTAAGTCAGCAGCTCCCTGGCAAGGATCACTTTGCGGAGCTCTTCCCGACTTACTAAATCACGCGAAATCGCTCTACGCTAGCGAACTCAGATAATTTTAATTGTGACACCTTTTAAGTAGGCAGCGAGAGGAAGCAGGGCGAGGTGCTAACACCTCCTGGCACTGCTCCCATCAGAGGGTGTTCACCTTGGGGCCAGGAGGGCTGGCCAAAGCCCCCGAGCAGGGGTGTAAGTCCTGTTCCTCCTGGGAGCAGCACAAGGTTTGCTGCCCGTGCCGGTGGGAGCAGGGCCGGATCCAGGTTTATCACCACGGGAGCCTGACAGCTCACACTTCTGGTCTGGTGCACGGTAAATTGAGCGTGTAAAAGGAGACCGAGCCCTGCAGTGGTATGGACTGAGCTGATAAGTTTAAGGGTGCAATTCTCTCCCTTCCTCTTTCCTTCTTCTCCTGCCAACAGCGAAGCAAAGGCTCAGGGGCTAGGGAGGCTTAGCCACGGACCAACAAGCCCCAAACATGATATCAATGGTTTTCTAATATTTTAGGTATACAAACAAACATTGCTCATCTGACTCTGCAAGTTTACAAGTCTGCAGTAAAATGGTGTTCCTTTTCCTAGATTTCCTTGAGAGACGGCAAAACTTCACCTGTTACCTATCTATCCTTAAAACACACGAGCTCTGAAATGGATCAAACTGATTAATTAAAAAGGCAGAAGTCATTAATAGCTATATTTTTGTCTTGCTTGGCAAGCTTTGAAAGGCTGCAGCATCTTACTTCTCAGAGGGCAGATTTCTCCTCCAAAATTTGGCCGAGTTCTTCTCCCCTTGCTTTTCACGGGAGCTGAACCGAGCGTGGCAGCTTTCCTCCAGCGCCAGCTCACCAAGGCTCGACACAACCACCAGCAGCACTGCTTCAGCTCACGCCATGACCGACCTGCTGCACATTCCTGCTCGTACAGGGGAGACTCACACATGTGGGGCAGCCCCCCACGTGCACAAAGGATGTGTCCATGCCTCCAGATACGCCCACAGTCCCGGCTGGATTTGCCTAGTGGGTGCTGCAAGCCCTGCCTTCCAGCACAGCTCTGAGGGCAACACCTCAGCATGGCAGACCCTTAAATTTGGATCTCATTTTAGGAAGGGTGAGCCCATCAAGCGCTCCCCAGCCCTGCCTGCTTGAAGGACCTTAGGATTGGATCCTGTAAGCATCACCTAAGCATTGAAATCTACCTAAAGCAGGGGAATCAGGTGCATTGTAGCGTCCACCAAAGCTCATCTGCGCCCCTTCCCCACTCAGCAGACCCCTTCAGGCTTCTCTGACTCCATGGTGCTACACCAGTGGGGCACAGCCCTGCTGGCATCGATGCTTTTGTGTGCTGTTAACAAGCTGCTCAGTCAACAACAACATCCAAACAGAACAGGAGAGCTATTTTGTTGTGTTGTGTTGCGCTGGAAATTTATTTCATCTCCAGGGACCTTGCCTCCTTACATATTTTGCTGTTCTAAAAATTACTTTGTCCTATTTCTGTAAGTTGAAAGAGCCTCTTTGGCAAACAATACCCAGAACGGGAAAATTGAACATACCTGAAAACACAAAAAATACAAAAGCACAAGCAGAACAGAAAAAGAGGGCAATGCATTACGTTAAATGAAGTCTAATAGCCTGAACTTCAGATTCAGCAAGGTCTAATAGTGAGGGACATTTGGTCAAAGCTCCCCTAATAAATTTATAATTAACCATCAGAAAGCAACTCTCTGGTCAGATTTCCATTCTGCAGCGAGACTGGGTAAGAGCCAAACAATCACAGCCCCTGAAATACTGTTCTCTAAATGCAGCAGAAAGAGGTTGCAAAACTTCGTGCCTTACCTTTGGGATTAAAATGCTTATTTGTCTCAGTTCGCATAACTTATGTAAGAGAGCGTGCATTACTGGAAGAGGAGCCCATTATAACAACGTCAGGGCTTTCTGGAAGAGCTCTACCACCTGTGTTAGCGGAGCCGGTGCACTTATTCAGCGTGTGGAAACTCCACTACCAGTGAGATGCTGCTCAGTTTACTAAGATCACAAAAAAATACTCTCAGACAAAACCAAACAAACAAACAAAAATGCAAAGTTTTAAGGGCACACTGGTTGCTATGGTGTTGAATGCAGACCTCACTGCCTGGTGCTATCCCGAGACATAATAGGAACCCTTGTTGTCTGCCATTGATTATTGAGCATGTTTCTGCATGGAGTGGCAATGGTTGTTTGGGTTGTACAAACAAAAGGCTTCCACAGGTACCGTCTTTGGTTGGAACTATTTGGCAAAAAAAAAGACAAGAAATAAATACAAACAATTACATTATGTCCTTTGAGTGATTCAAATACTGCTCAGAAGCAGGATCCGTTTTGGTAAGCACTGAGAATAGTAAATATGATTGACAATAGCTTTGCATGTTTCACATGAGTGAAAAGTATGAATCACAGGAATAATAATATTCGACTTCGGCTTTCACCAAAAAGTGTGAAAAACTAATGGTGTATGCTAATAATCTGTCTCCTCTGTTATTGGCTTGAAATATGAATAATGAAACTGCTCACTAGTATGATGAAGATTTAGTCTCTTAACATCTTCCATTTCCATTTCTTTGAGCAAGTGAAGTGTTGTGTAAGAAGTATAATTTGTGTTATTTTCTGCTTCGAGATAAAGAATTTTCCATGTGAAACAGTTTTTTTCTTAAAAGGGAAGATAATAAGGCATATGATCTTTACTCCAAAATGTTTTACAATGCTTTTGTTCTTTTCCAGTTAATGCTATAACTTTATATCAATGTAATTAAACTTGCATAACCACAGTGCACCCCCAAATAAGCCTCACCATACCAGAAGAAGAGCGTTGACAATTACAAGATCAAACTAAATCCTAACGCAATATAGTGGTGTGGAAGAATCTTTTACAGATGCAATCTGGAATTGAGCACATCTTTAAATCCAAGAAGATAGATTATTTTGCCAAATTTAGCCAAAAAACAGCATCAGAAAATGGTACTTGCACAGCTATCTCAACACAGAGACTGACAGCAGCAGCTGAAACAAGGTTTCCCTGCAGAGCTGAGGAAACTTCCCTACCACTGTAGCTGGTTCAAAGAGGACAAGGGCCGAGCTGGAAAGCTGTGCACTATAGCACGTTTATTTTCATAACAGATTGCAATACTTTCTTTGCTACCTTTTACCGTGTAGGCTCAGCTGAACTCTGTACCTTGTCAACATTTCCATAAAATCTGGCTAGTCAACGCCTGACTGCTGGCAGCACCTGACATTTTTCAGCTGATGCCAACAGCTGTTGCAAAAACTCACTTTCCCTTCAAACCGGGCTCCAAAACAACTCTGCTAATTTATTTCAGCTACCTCACTTTGAACAGAAGCATGTTACTTTTGATCCAGATTTTTCAGAAGTGAGATATCTTTTCATATGCTTCACATTTCAATTATTTTGCATTTGAAAAGGGACACATTCTTCCAAGGTAAGAATTAGGTCAATAAAAATGACTTTGAAACTAAGTCTGCGACAGGAATAAGATGTAGACATTTATACCCAAAAATACAGAACTTAAGCCCTTTTCAAGGACTATCTCAGTCCTATAGAGAACCTTGGTCCTGCTTGCAAGTATCATTAAGATGAATGGCTGGGAATGGTTCTGTGTATTTTTAACCTAACAATACTTAGCAATTTGTCACTTACCTCACCTCCTGAACTCAGTCAGAAATGAGAGATAAATTTGTTCGTTGTACTCTAAGGAACTCAGCTTAGTAGGCATTCCTCTAACACTAGTAATGCATCATTATGGGATACAGACTCAACAAAAAACACATTGGTACCTGCTCCTATTCTGATTTGGGATTGCACACCTTGGATTTCTCAATCAAGTTTCAAAATCCAGGTTCAGTTCTTCCCTCTGCCACGTAAACTCGACACACATGCATTAAACTTTCCCTTCCTGGTTCTAACTTTCCCATCCAGTCTGGCTATGTGCAAAAAATAAAGTCAGCTGAAACCAAGTTTCTGTAGACCAATGGTCCCAGCCCTCTGAATGACAAGATCTGAAGTGGTTTTCCTCCAAGGTCAGCTCTTGTATTTCGTAGTTATTGAATAAAATGTCATTCCAGTCCTTAGGACAGCAACCAGAACACAATCTTCTCTTCCTCCGAGATGCCTGGTACTATTTAGAAAGCATAATCATCTGTCCCAGAATTGCAGACAGCGATCCGGGGCAAGGTGCACCAAGCTTCAGAAAGGTACGCCGTGATGCTCGTATTATATTTTGAGCCTAAGAGCAAATCAAGCTTCCTTAAGGGATTTTTTCTGTTGTTGGGCAGTTAAAGATGGGAGCACCAGAACCCCCTGATTGAAAACCAGAGCCTTATTTTATTAAACAATTATGTCCTGCTCCCTCAAGGCAGATGGGTACCAGATAATCAGATAAGCACAATCTCCGTAATCA
Source organism: Aythya marila (assembly GCF_965140915.1). Taxonomy (NCBI): domain Eukaryota; kingdom Metazoa; phylum Chordata; class Aves; order Anseriformes; family Anatidae; genus Aythya; species Aythya marila. Next base: position 8,257,404 of record NC_139047.1, on the reverse strand, counting down.
TAAAATAGATCTAACCCATTTAAGCCGTCATTAAACACTGCAGATCTAGTACGAGCATGCTTTCAGCTCAGCACTTCTGCAGCAGAATAAGCAAAGGCTCGCTCCCCGGCGGCAGCGGGTTGCCCGCAATTACTGGAACCGCTGACATCAGCACCCAGCTGATGCCCAGCTTCTGCAGTGGCTACGTAAGCTGCCGTTTTTTTGTTCTTTTTGCTTTTCTTTTTGACAAAAAAGGTGTGGGTAAAGCTTCTGCCTTTTCTGGCTGACCCCATAGAGCTCTATCAGTTCCCCCAAGGCCTTACCGCTGTTGATTCTGAAAGTTAACAGCGTGCATTAGCTTCCGTGGATCACCGCCAAGCACCTGAATTGTGTGTGCGTGAATATTCATCATATTAATGCTTAAATTGGATAAATCCTATTTATGCTTTTCTATTCAAATGGGTTGCTGTACAGCTTTAGGCTTCTGCTGGTCAAATAAAGTATTGGGGAGCAGGTGAGCCACCTACGCTTAATATTCAGGTCTCTGTCCTGGTGCATTGCAAGAATGCTGAGACTTCCTTGGTCTGCTCTTTCATTCACTCCCTTTCCATCATTTACTTCATTCTTTCACTTGATCAGGTTAGTAGGTAAAGAACATGGCATTATATTCGCCACTATTGACTGGTCACACATAATGCTGAGAGAAATAAATGTGAAAATGAAAAAAAAAATGTAGAAACATAGGCATTTTGAAGCAGTCACACCTTCTTAAAAGCTTTCAATATATTCTCCGGTGAGAATTAACGCTTTCAACACCATTCTAAAATACACTGAGACAAAAACACAAGACAAAATGCGCTTTGAAAAATTCTGATTGGTTCTAGGAAATAAATTCTTCTGATACCATTTTGGCTCTTCTGCCTCTGGGAAAGGAAGGAAAGAAGGGGACTGGGGACATATGAAATGTGTTCATCCTTTTTAAATACAGTGGTGAAAAAAAAAAAAAAAAAAAAAAAAAAAAGGTTTGACTGACAAATCGTAAGTTTCCAGGAACAACAGTGGACAGAAGCAGGTTTACAAGCTGTATTTCCCCACGTACTGTGCTCCCAAGTTCCTGACATCTGTGCACCCTTCCTGATACAAACTGCAAGGAGAAATACCAACCGTGGCTCCCAGTCCTAACTTGCCCAAAGAACAGAGCTTGTGAGGCATTTCATTCAAATCATAGCATGCTGAACTGAAAAGCGCATTTTTTGTTGAATCCTGATACAGTCTGGTGAGAATGATCTGATCTATTTTTTATGAAAAGTCACTGACGAAAGTAATAATAAACTATTGCTTTTTATAGGATTTCAAGTCTCTAACAGTATATAAAAGTATTTTTTTTTAATGTAACATAGAAGTCTAAAATAACTTGCCGAAATAGCTTACTCTGACTTCACCCTGTGGAAATCTATCATACCGTATTTCTCTGTAATTTTATTCACTTAGGATGAGACTTTCCAAATTCCCTGACAAAGCCGAGTCTCCGATTCTCTTAGCTTTTGGGTACCTAAATAATCAATTAGATGCTTAATGGGGTTTTCAAAAGGCACCACGTGCCCACTCCAGCAGATTTTCAATCAATCCTTCAGGCACTTCTAGGGATTCAACCCTTTGTGCATATTAAATGACAGGAGCCCACCCCGCTCACATCAGCTTTGATGAGAGCTTTGTTATGTGACTTGACCAGAATTTGGAGAAGCTGACACGGAGAAGGCTTGTCTTACTAAAGAGTGGGAAGCGTCCCTCCTGGGCCTTGCGTTTGCTAAGAGTCAGTTCTAAACTGCATGACGGATGACACGGGTTCTCGCTGTTTCTAAAACAATTTGTTGCCTCCCTTCCAGGAAAAATTAACTGTTGTAAAACTAGTGACAAAAGGGAACAGCTGAAACAAGACCCATGTAGGTCTTGTAAGACCCGGCAGCATAAACCTAGAGAACTCAACCGCATCCACACAGCTTTTAGAAAAAGCCATCTAATTTAATTCAACATTAGCCCTCCAGAAAATGCCAACAAACAACAGCACCAACAAAGAAACCAAAGGAAAAAAAAAAAAACATTACTAATTTAACCTCAGAATCCATTTGCTGGTCCCAACTTTATAGTTCCATATAGGATACTGAAAGCAATGCCAGCACTCCATGATTTCACCAGTTTATTGTTATTTTGTTGTGCTTGTTTTTAAAATATTTGAGATTAGACTGACATCTCTACATCTTAAACCCAACCCAGATTTGGGCAAAGTCTTGTAAAGCTAGAGAGGTAACGTACAGTTTTCAGTAGACACGTAAAGAGGTTTCAGCAAGCCCACATGCCATTGCGCTGGGCACAAAACCATCTGAACACCACCACTGAATCTGCCAGAAGCTGTTGTAATATGCTCAGATATATAAAAGAAAATACCTTTATCCAAAAAGTCAGATGAAGAAAAGCCTGCGTTATCAAATTCCAAAGTGTAACAACGGGCCACTGTTGAAGGTCTCCCTTTACTTGTTCCTATATTGCAAACGAGGAACTCCAGTCCTTCTTTTTCCAAATGAAACACCACTGCACATATATATGTAAATAAATATACATAAACAAACAAACAAACAGAACAGCCACTTGCAATAGTGTAGAGGACGAAGAGAGCCTGGGCCAGGACCGTGGTGGTGTAAATTAGTTAGCAGTTACACAGAATATTAATGGTCAGGTTTAATCTACGGAGCGCAGATACACAGCACAAAAAGCAGTGTTGCTCTTGTCATATGTTAGTTTATTTTCTTCTACATTTTAAATATGACTGAAATTCCTTTAGACCTATTAAATGAGCAAATCCTTTCTGAAAACAGTACAACATGGCTGGAATGCAATAAATATAAGCACTTTAATATTTAAGTGAAGAAAATGAATTTCAGTGTGTTTTCAAATTGGTTTTCTTCAGTGCAGAGTTTCTCTATTTGTCCAAATAAAATGGATTTGAGTGGGTGGCACCTTCAAGGAGATATGCGGCACTATTCAATGCCTTTGTGAACCTGGGAAGATATTATGAATAATGGATTTGCTGTGCTCTTAGACACAGAGCCACAACAAAAACAATATCATTCTAGGTTCTCTAATAAGCAGCTGCTGGAGTGAGGAATAAAAAGCCTGGACTCCTGATTTAAGCTCCAGGTGCTGGCATTTTTGCTCAGTACATTTTCATGATCGTTGTAACTATGGGACTGCCTCTGAGCTTTCAACAGGGAAACGACTCAAACACAGAGTGTGAAGGGCTGAATTCCCAAGGCTACCTCTCCCCATTTGGATTTGCTGCTTTCTTCTTAAGAGCCCATTTCTATACTATACCTGTCTCCCAAATACAGCTGGAAAGCTTCCCTCTGCCAACAGCTGGAAGGAAAGGGTAGCTCAATACATACACACAAAATATAAGAAAATTGGTTTAGTTTCTTTCTTTTAAGGATGTGAGTATACATCCCCATTCAAGGGGTAGAGAGTCCTTTGCTTTATTTTGTAATGAATTTAAAATATTCATTAAAATATGTCATCAACAAACTACTCTTAAGCATGAATGGAAACAACATCCAACCGTTTTCAGTGCAGAAAGATTAACCAAAATAAATTTGACAAGTGTACCTCTGAGTCCTTTTGAAAAGAATCTGGCTTCTGTCTGATAGAAAATCAGAAGACTCTGGTGCATTGAACCCATTCCTAGCAGCATGTTTTCAGCGGTCAACAGCACAGGCCTGGAAAAAACAGCAACTCTTCTTGGGAGTGGGACACGTGAGAGCAGGAGGAGGCTGGATAACTATCTGCCTGTCAGAACGGGATGATCTTAGCCTCATGTTGACCTCAAACTTGCAATTTGGAATTGAACCTATTCAAACACACCTTCACATGAAGTAGCTCCACCCGTCAAGTACATCTAAAAGCATGTGTGAAAGAAGCTCAGGGATAGGGATCTCAAGTCCCAGAAGTCCAGCCAGGGCATCTGAAATCTAACGGATTTTAATACTGGCACTGTCCTTCTAGAAGCTGTGATGTCTTCTCATCCTTTTAGAATTACATCTCCAGCAAGAGACTATTAAGATCTTTAGCTGCAGATACCAACGCTTAGCTCATGCTATTGAGGAAGGTGCTGAATATGTCATCTAAGCATTGTCAAGGCTTGAGTGATAAGCTGCTAAGAACTACATAAAAAGTTCACAGACTCAGAATTAAGTTTTCATCAACCTCTGGTGCTAGCTGCTGAATTCACACCCACTGCTGCATACTGCATCCTCAAGCCCTTATTTTCGTCTTAATCTTCCAAACACAGTGAGCTCAGATCTGTAGTACTATGAAACACTGATCTGAAAATCTATGGAAGTGTTTTTGAAACAGCAGAACAGAACTGCAGAACATCACGTATGCTGTTTTATTGTGTGTTTGTTTTTACATATATCAGAAATATAATTTCAGAGAGGAGGTACCAGTATAATTTCAGCTATGTTTGTGCTGTGCAGCTTACTGGCATGCCCTCTGTGCAACAAAAACTGTCCGTGCCTATCTGTTCTGTATTAAATAATTCACAATTTTTGATGACATTTTACTGCAGTCGCAATATTAAGAATATTATTAGCTAGAATTTTAGTTTTGGTGACAGAAATATGCTTGAAAACAATACTAAATTATAAAGAAACTCATCGTTTTTGCATCATCTGGATAATTCCAATACATATTTAATAGGTTTCCAACAGATATACATGCCTTTGCAGGCTCCGAGTTCAGTAAATGTATGCATAAAAATTGTCTTTCAGAGGGTGAAGTGGGAAAGATACTGGCCAGTCTAGAATGAGATTTTTGCAAGACATTGCTCTGAATATTGGAAATGCAAAAAACAGAGTTGGCAGCATTTTTGTTGTCTTATCCTGATCCTCACCCCTATTAAGGCAAGAGGAAAAAAAAAGTATTTTCATGAGAGGCTTCAGACTGGCTATGTAAATAGTTCATAAACTTAAACACTTCTACCTTGGGGATATAAGTTTATGGAAAAGCTTTACAGCTTCCTAAGCCCACTCAGAAGATTCTGAGATACGTCTCAAACAAGTATCCATGCATAGTACCAAATTAATTTTGTTTTATATATATACACACACATATATATATGTATATATATATGTATGTGTGTGTATATGGTTCTACCATTCATGGAAAGGTTTAGGACAGAAATTAGCCCTGAGATTTTTGAAGAACATGACTGATAGAAGAATCCACTGTTGGGTTGAAAATTATAAATAATTAACATTCTAAGAAGGTAAGAAGACAATTCTGTGTCTTCCAACTTCAATAAAGGAGCCAGGAGACCTTTTCTGTATGTAAGGAGTCATTGTTTAAGGATGGTTTTTGCAAAGTCTGAATCGTTAAATGAGAAAAAAAAAAAAAAAAAAAGAAATTAAAATAGCTGGAGCCAGACGACAAGAATTCAAACAGGAGAGATGTATATGTAGAAAGGCATCCCTTACAGCAGACCTCCCTTTTGAAATCTAATGACCAGCTCGTGTAATTTCAAACTAGAAGATAAACGGTGCTAAAAAGAGTTGAACATTCAAGTGGAGATGCCTATCCAAACACTGCTGCTTATGAATGGTAGGACACCCTCCTGCTCTTGTTTATTCACTGGAGATACTAGTGGAGAAACAATCTACAATCACTTGTGTTGCAGCACATGGTTTTGGGTAACAGTACTCTGTGTATCACAGACTATCCATGTAATATTTGCCCTAACTGGTACTGACAGGATATGGCTGTGATGATTGAAATACTTCACTTTAATGAACTGTTGTCTTCAATGAATTCTGTAATAATATCTGACAGCTTTCACCGCCGTATGAATTGCTCTCTGTTGGTACAATTCATTTTTGTTTTGGTTCAGATACTCTAAGACAATATCTCCAGGAAAACAAGTTAGGCAAAGAAAAGACTGCCAGTAATGAGTGGATGTAATGCAAAGGAGAGAGAAAACAACTAGATAATGAGCCTGGATATGTAGAGAAAAAACACACTATCACTTATAATGTGCTGAATGTCTGGCTGCTGTTCCTTTGCCTTTGAATACTGAATGCAGGACAGGGGAAACACCATGTCAAGATCTGGACATCATTTTGCAGGAGCTATAGTTATAACACCTGCACACTGGGGAACAAGACAAGGATTTCAACATGCACATTATCAAAGAGAGAAAACGACTGAGCCTACTACAGTATTCAGGATCAAGTGGACTCCTTTTTCTGGACCTGGTGGCTAGGATTTGATGGAAAGAAGCCTTCCATCCCTTGCAGCCAGCTCTTGAACCAGCTGTCAGAGAATCTAGGAGGCATTTTGACAACTAAGGGAAACCAAGTAGAAAGGCATCCAACTTGCTGAAGATTGCATTAGTTGAGCAGTTCAAATAAATAAAGCATTCTGCTGTCCAAGAGGAATCCATCAGCCAGCTATACATCATTTAGGAAACTTGCGCATCCCTGGGCTGACAGAGGGCAACGGGAACACAGAAAAATACTGACCCTCTGAACAGTTTTCCAAGCCACAGTGGATGCTGAAATAATAGAAGCAGGGAAGCTACTGAGATAAAATAAGATACACAGTTTAATGTAAATCAAATGCATCTTTCCTTAAAAAAAAAAAAAAAAAGACATAAATCTTTTTGCAGATAGCTGAATGTAGAGTTCAGATAAGCCACCAGAAATATTTACAGAGAAAAGATCTCAGACATTTTAGAAAGCAGCTCCATCCACCACAGCCTAGTTAAAACAAAACAAAACAAAACCAAAAACAAACAAACAAACAAACAAACAAAGTACCAGTGTGATTTTTGCCCTTCCCTTGGTCAAAAATAGTGCTGTGCATTGAGACCAGTAGCAGAAACCAGAATGCAAAGCTCTTGCTTTTTCGGAAGTGTTGAAAAAACAGAAAAAGGCCTGAAATATTTTCGATATTAAAAAAAATGCCATGTCATTCTAGTTACTAAGAAATTCAAATATGCTTCTCGTGTACAACATGAATTGTCATAGACAGTTCCAGTAAAAAAAAACAAAAAAAAAAAACACCACTGGTTTCTCTAGACCTGCAGCCAACAGCCACCCACACGAACACTTCAGCAGAAGCTACACAATTCCTGTACATTTCACAGGGCTATTCCACGGAGGCATGCTTCAGTTGCATCCCAAACAATTAATTTGTGTCATGAAGCACGAAACCTGCCAGCCTTTGTAATATGGCTAACTGCATACACTGTTAATTTCTGTAAGCTTTGAACATCGCTGTGCAACTACAAGCAAGTTCAGCATTGCACTGACTGCATTCTTCAAGGCACAGAGAAGAATAACATACTCATAGGTTTCTCATGACCTATACTACTACTAAAAATCCAGCTTTGATTTGCTTTCTTCCCCTCACGCAGGGGAGTTCAAAGACCATTCACTTTTTTTATTTTTATTTTTTAATTATTTTTTTTAACGTTACCGAAGAATTGGAAGTCATGTTTTCAATGATGGCTTCAGTAATAACCAACTACACGGCCTTGAGTGAAGCACTACGCCTTTGCCCTTGGTCTCACCAAATGGAAATAATGGCACCAGTTGCCCAGCTCAAGCATTCCTTGAGAACAAGGCACAACCAGTCAGGTTTTCTACACTTGCAAATACATGACCATATTAAACATCTCCCCTTACCAATCAGTGCCGGTTTTCTTTTACAACTCTGTACAAGTTCAAATAAGTTTACAATGCGGAGTTTAGGCGTTTTGGTTTTGTACTTCAAGATTCATCTTTTTTAGTATTGTGGAGATTAAACCATATTTTCCCCTTAACCCAACAGCTATGCTTTAGGTATGATTTTTTTTTCTTTCCTGATAATTCACATCTTTAAATTGATTTTTACAATTGGTACTCTGGGAATTATAAAAGCTAGGTTTTAGACTTTCTTTGGTCCTGAAAAATGTGTTATGGAACTCTAACACAATTATAAATTTGGAGGCTCGGGCACGGGCCTCTCTTTGATTTGAGGGATTAATAGCAGGTTGTCTCCGTAGTACTCCTCCGAGGATTCCAAAGGGAATTCTCCTTTATCAAAATGGCAAGCGCTTCCTGATGGGCTGTCAGGACACACGTTACAAACTACCCAAAGATGGGCCTTCCACGGCTCCTCCGAGTTTTTCTGCCTGCCTTCTAATTTCCTGGAGGACATTCGTCTTCTTCTGAAAAGAGATTAGCTTTGCTTTTGCGGGCATCAGTGAAACACGTTCTCGTCCCACTGAGAAGCAAGGCAGGCACCAGCCCCTAGCCAGGGGCATTTCAACAAGGATGGTACAGGCTCAGAACCGGGACTGTGTTTTCAAATCTTCATGAGGTTCTTCAGTGGAGGTTTGATAGAGGCCTGATCTGGATGGTTGTATTGGTGTGAGAAATAGCTACAAACCTGACGGCCGGTATTTTGTTTCAAAGCTGGCCATTGTGTAAGGGAAAAGGGAAGAAAATGCAACAGAGTGATGTACAAGGAGCCCATGGAACCTAGGCTCAGCTCTGTGCCTTCATGTGGTTTTGATGGTATAAAGCGACCAGGCTGACTACCCAACGTGTTAAGCCAAGCAACATGAACTTCTTCACTGAGACTAAAGCAAAATAATAAAAAAACACTATCATAGCAATTTAAAATCAATTTAATCATGTCTTGCATTGCACACACTGTCAAGATGTGTTAAAAATAAAAAGTGTGCATCATCATCATTGCACAGTATTATTCCAAGGGAAGCTATAGCTGATTATCACCTCCTAATGAAACTGAATCTATCCCTGCTGTATTTCTTTTACATGCACACTACCCTCCCTCTAAATTCCTAAAATTAAAATGCTCCCTATGGGAAGAAGTAAAACTAAATCCAGCAATGATCAAGCAGAGACATGAGATAACAGAAGCTAAGCCTCTGCTTAATGTAGGCTAAAGAACAAAAGAAGGAATTATGTAAATACACCAGGAATTCTTTTGTGTCTTTCTTTCTAGATAAAGTAAAGAAAATTCCCAATTTGGGGCCAGAAAAGCAAAAGTAGTCAACAATTATTTTGTGTCTATTTGAAAATAAGTAAAAGAAGATATAAACACCTTAGCAACAAGATATTGTATTAGTGGTTGTACAGGTTAATTAACAATGACAGTGATATATTCTTTTTGTTTTAATTTGCATCTGAAGAACTGCACCAAAGTAGTGAGTGAAGATCGGCATAAACAACTACATATTTTTGAACTCTTTAAATACAATTTTGAGCATGGGAGAAATGACAGGGTCCTAGACAGAACGTATTGTGTTAAGTGAAAAGGCAAAGAAGTTAAGTGAAAATGCAGATTAAAACCCAGCAACCAGCGAGGGCCCCCGTTCCCATACCTTCATTCCCCCCAAAGCGTGCTGCAGGACAGCACACGATTACATTTCTCTGTACCCTAATTCTGCCATGTTCTGCACTACCAAAAGGAATCAGAGAAGAACAGAGAACTGGCCCAGTGACTATATAATGGATAGACCAGAGGGGAAAAAGTTGTACATTAATCCTGAATGTTCTGGCCTCGGTGCCCATAATTTCTCAAGCTTAAAACATAAATAACATTTTTTTGCATTTAACATACAGTCTACAGCACGTGTTTGCAAAACTAAATAACCGCCTGTGTTTGCATGAGATATATGAAGTTCAGTTGGATTTGCATATCAGAGATCAGGCTGTGAATCTCTGACGATATTTACAGTTGGATAATTGAAATTAATCCTACCAAAATGACTTTGACAGTCTGAATTTATGGTCTGAGAAAACAATCCTGGAACTGTTTGCCGAGCTATTAACATGGCTGACCATATATTTCAATCTAAGCTGTGCTGCTGAATAAAATCTACGTACAACTTCTAAACTCCTTCCTTCCCTCCCTCACTTCCTGTTGAAGTTGCTCACTAAAATCATTAAAAAGATGGGATAGCCTTGAAGACAGGAGATATACCAGGGTTTTGCTGTTTTGTTTTCTACTTTTCAAACCATGGCAGGTACATTAGGGTTTTGTTTTGTTGTTTTTTTTTTTTTTTATGGATATTATGGCATTTTATTTTTCATTTCCTTTAAAAGCAGCCAATTCTCCCAGCGGAAAGCACTGAGAAGTTTCAACATCAGAGCTCAGCCTGCCTCAAGCCCTGCTGTAACATGGAAAATGGTCGCATCTTAGCATGCATTTGTCTCCTCAGAGAGGATGAAAGGTGCTTGCGTTTTTGTTTGTTAATGTTTTCTGTTGCTTGGTGTTTTCTTTGTTGTTGTTTTTTAAACTCAGCACAGACCTTTAGATAAAGGGCACATAAGTTGTCACAGAGAACACTTAACTAAAGCTACCTCCCATTACCCGCCTGGTAGGAATGTCATCTGTGGCTAGATATATGACAGACCCTTCCAACCTATACAGAACAAAAATGCCTGTGAAAAATACCTACGGCAAGCAAAATTAATTTGGCAATAGGTTCACCTCCTAGTCAAACAAAACTCAAGCAATTAGCAAGCTCGATTTTCTTATCATTGGCAAACAATTATATAATTTATTAAAACTGTTGGCAACCTTTTCCTATTTCAGGGATGCTACACACCCTGTATTCTTTGGGTTCTAATAATGAATTCAACAACTGTGAAATTTGCACCTTGGGTTTTGGTGTTTAAAGAGGAAAACCCTCCCCACTTTCATGACACCAAGTTTTCAAGTACAGAAGACTCTGCTTTAGTAATTTCAAAAGTTTTGTTTATAGATTTTTAGAAGTATGTTTTTAATATACAAGAGCAGCTTTATGAAATCTGGAAACAAAAGGACAACTACCAAACATTACAGAAATGTAAGTAAATAAATGCCACAAATATAAGTACCTTTAGTAATATCCCTTATAGAGAGGTGACAGTCGGTAGCTCTGATCCTCGTCTTGCTGCCCCCTGCCCCCATGTGATGCTTTCCAAGAATATTCATTTTGAAAGCAGGCATACATTTAAATATATTAGGGAAGAAAGAGTTATAAAGACTCTCACTTATAAAGTGTTAATTCCTTCTTAGTACAAAGAATGAATCACTATATTAAGCAGAGTACCTGCAATCACTGATACTACCCTAATACAAGCACATTATCTTGGGCTCTGGCCCCTATTCAGAGACGGCTCGTGGCAGCTGGCAGACACCTGAGAAGTCTATAGAAGATGAGCAGATAAGCACACATTCTGGGAGGATGAGAAGAAAAAGATTTTCTAAGCACTGAAAACCTTTGTGGCAAGCCTGCTCCACCTTCCTGTTTTGTTGCATGCACTCAGACTGTAAAAAGTGTCCAAATGGGGTTTATATGGTACACAGCACAGCTGGCTTCGTGCGTATCAGAGAACTCCAGGCACACAACATATTTATTGGTGGCACAATGGGCAACACCTAGGATTAAGTGTTGCCAAACTCAGCCAATTAGCTTAGCCAAGTAGTACTGCCAAGCCAAAATACTTTGCGGGTTCTTTTCTGTAGCATTTCTATATAGAAGCACCAACAAATAAACAAGCCAAACAGAAAATACCAAGTTAATCTGTCAATAACTTCTTTTTCCTCTCTCCACATACTGCCATGTATTCTGTATGGGTTGCTTTTTCACTGGAATTCAGTACACTTGACTGTTCTGCAGAAGCAGGTCTCCAGGCAAGATGTTTTAACCATGAAACCATCATGGTCTTGTCATCAAATCCCTTTTTTTTTTTTTTTTTTTTTTTTTTTACAGAGGCTTCTCGAGAGTGCCTCATTTTTCTGCTGTACCCACGTAGTATTAAGTGTGTACACCATCTGTTCTACATACCTTGCAAGTTCATCCAAACAGACTAGCTGAACAGAACTTGATTTTTTGGACCTAGTTAATGTAACATAGATAAACCCATAGACTCTTATTGTGAGCAGACTGGAAGTCCACCAGTGGGGTGTGCAAGTGAAGCTTTCTATGTGCTTCTGAATATTCCCCTCTTAAGCACTCCTGCTCCCTTCAGCCACTGAGTGTTTTGCATGACTTAGGGTCTCACTAATCATATGCTGATAACTAGCCTTTCACATCATGGCTGCACTCCTCACTCTCCTATTTTCAAAAGCAAAATGCACATCAGATACGCTGAAGGTAGAAATGAGAGTTGTTAATGAGTGTGAGTGGGAGGCATGGGTTGGCGATGAAGATTTGCTTTGATACCTCTGACTACAAAAGCTTCCTTGGTGGAGAAGATATTTTAAAATGTCTAAACAAAACCTCCCTTATGCAAATTCAAACCCATTCTGACATAAAATTAAAGCTATTCTTAGTATTATTTCTTAAAGGTCACGCATATGCCATAAAGGCTGATCAAAGTATTAAAATGCAACAACAGGTTAAGAAAAGAGGCAACGATACAATAGATTTCCAGTGCTTTCATTTCTCGGCAGAACACTGACCATTAATCCTTATTATTGGCAGTGAGGGTGGAAGCATCATCTGTTATCAGAACTGGCTGACAATTTCTGTTATAAAACCTACTTCTAATTGCCTTGAACTTTGTCAAAAGTTAAAACTCTTTTGTCTGTGGTTTTATGAAACCTGAACATTTGTTTCAAGCTTTTGTTTTAGTTGCTGTTCTCCGCTTAGCCAAAATAATTCATCCACTTTTAAGAATAAGGGGAGTGAAAGGATACATTGCTCATCTCATGTTGAAAACAATGGCTTTATTATAATTTAATGCTTCCCCATTTCATGATTTGAAGGCAAGGCTAAAAATCTGATGTTGACAGAGTTTTAATTAGCTCTCAAAAATAAATAAATAAATAAAAATTCTGTTCATATTTGACCGAATTATAAAATTTTGAAAAAATCTCAACTCATACATGAAGTACTTCACTTACAACCAAAACCCTGAACCAGCTTCACCAAGCGTGCTCCCAAATAGGGCTCTGGGGTCTTGGTTGCAGGGCTCACTGCAATTGCAGCAGACTGAGGCTGATCTAGACAAAATGGGAGAGAAAAGAAAGTGTCCCTTTGCTTTTTCAGTGAAGCTTCTTTCCCTGTTGTGGCCAACAAGCTCGAAGCAGTATTTTGCCTTATTCAGATACAAAGGAAGAAAAAGACAGAGAGGAAATGGCAAACCCGTGAGGACTGGATGATAAAGAACCAGTGAAAACACAAATGAGACTGGAGAATTATCCGCGGACTGATGACATTCAGTTGTTAGAAATCAGACCAAATACAGTGCAGGGGTGTCAGTAATACTGTTCCTGAATTACTCAGGAGTCTAGAAGGAAGAGTTCAAAACAAAATCCCATTCCACTCCTTTAAGGCATACATTATTCAAAATATGTCAGCTCAAATATAACTGAATAAAGTTGAAGAACTAATAATTAACTGGTAAGCGGGAATATACTAGTATTTCCAGAAGCACCTTCATAAAAATACATTTGCCTGAGTAATAAAGAAAATGAAGAGGTATAGCTGATTTATTAATCAGGACTCACACCTTGCCAAAACATATATAACGAATAAAATAAATTTCCACTTGTCTAACCTAAAATTAAAGTCTGTTGTGCTCATAAGCTAGAAATACAAAATAGAAAACCAAATTAACTTTTTGTTGTTACTTATTTAAATTACATATTGAAGTTTCACAAAGCTGTGACCTTAGAACCAAACAAAACCCTACAATAACAACAACAAAAACAAGCACAGAACCACCGATGCCAAATGAAAGCAAATACCATTCATGGCACAATCTTAACTCCTTCCCAGCTCTTGAATTTGTAAAGCCTTTATCTAGTAAATGATATCAAAGTTGTTGTTTCTGCACCACCCCCATTAATCCTTTCACATTCCTAAAGTGAGATCCACAAATTGGTGCTGAACATCTCTCCAAGTGGGCTAAAACACAAAACAGTGGTTATTAAGAAAAGCTATCCATCAGCTAAGTATCTCCAGTAAGTCCATACCTGTTCACGTCCCATATTTTACTGGTGCTGTCCATAGAGGCAGAAGCCACAAAATCACCACAGGAATGCCACGAGCAGTCCCATACAGCTTGGGCATGTCCTTCCAAAGTCAGAATGCATCCACGCTTTGAAAGGTCCCAGATTCGCACTGTTGCATCCCCACTTGAGGTGACCAACTGGGTGCCACTGTTGCAAGGAAAAATAAAGAGTAGTTTAGAAAAAATGGTTAAATAACAATTGTAGATTTTACATTAAAACGCATATGAATAAAAATTTATTTGCAATCGTATTTTTACTTAACAATGCTTCCTGATATACCATAGATGAAGCAGTCATGTATTAAATGTGCTATCAAAGGAGAAGAAAAGATGTGAAGTAACTATCTTCCATGAGAAAGTAAATATGGGTTCCAGAAACGACTTTCTTACTTTTTGTAGCCCATTTATGAGTTTATTGATAAAATAACTTAAGCGCAGGGAACAGCTTTCAAAATAGAATAAAATACCTTTACGGAAGAATTTTTTTATTTGCCAAATCCACAGCATTTGCTACATATAAATTATTGTTTAAGCATTCTAATATTCTCTCTTGTGACTCAGTACAGACACTAACGCACTCACTGTCTACTTCATTGGTGCATTACATAAGTGGCAAATACAGCATCCAACTCAGATTGCGTGGCCAAAACTTCAGGTATTATCTAGTATGGTTCTACTGCATGGAAGCATGGACACGGTTGCAGATTAAAGGTCCACGTGGTTCAGCAACTTACATTACACCACAAGTAGGAGTGCATTCTTAATTAATAGAAACCAGCAAGAATAAATAAGCAGAGTGGTATAACACTCTCCCAGCCCCAGGCTGTGGCTCAGGATGTCTTTGAGACAGAAGCTGTACATCTTCCTAGTCAACAGCCATCCATGGACTGGTTTTGCCACGACAAATTAATTCTTGAACATATGCACGCCACTGGTACCTACAGTCTCTTGTCAAGAGTTCCAAAATTTAATTAGGCATTGTGTGACAAATTATTTGAGGGTCATAAATACCTTGCTTCATTTCATTTGATGTGTCTAATTCTAATATTGTGATGAAAAGTAAACACTGACTACACATTTACCTCCTCCAAGCCAGTTGTGACATTACAGGTTCCCTATCACAGCATTTCACCCACAAAGCTGAAGACCCCCATTACTTTGCGTTCATCTGCGTCGATTTTCATCTGCCACTTCATCGTCAACTGTTGCAACTGGAATTCTTCTCCTGCAATTCTTTACATGCAACCAGCATTTCCACTGCCCTAATTATTCTGATGAGCAATTCTTCCACCTCATTCTCTTCCCCAGTTTCCAAGATCAGCTTAATAACTTCGGTCCCAGCACAGATCCCTGCGGGTCTCAGATAATCATTTCTCCATTCTGAACATGACATTTTATTCCTACCCTTTCACCAGTTTTTAAACTCACAAGAGATTTTTCCTTTTTATTCATGACAGTTTTGCTTCTTTGAGAGTTTTTGTTGAATGACCTTAAGAAGAATTTAGTGAAAATCCAAGTGTACCGAATTTATGAGATCTCCCCTGTTCAAATGCTCAGCGAGCCCTTCAGAGAACTCTAATAGATTTCTGAGACAATTTCCAAAGCTGTGTCCACACCTCCCAGTGTGCTTCAGTAATACAAATGCACCCGGGATCCCGAAATTTTGCTTCTTAGTATCATTTTTACCAGTCTTCCCAGTAGAAAGGTTATGGACTGATCCACACCTATTCAGAGCCTTTTAACAAGGCTGAAAAAAGTTAATGCAGCCTTCCCAAGTTACTGCATTCATGATGGAGATTTTCTATTTTAGTTACAAAAACAATTGAAGGCCTAAAATATATTAACTTTGGGTATTCAGACTCATTTCTCTGCTGTTACCTCACCAACATCAGTAAAAAGATCTAGCCTTTAGGATCCAATAAACACTGTTTTTATCTGAATAATGGGAAATATGTTAGCGCAGGTGGTACAAGTCCTTCTTCCAAAGCTCTGGATGTAAAACTGCTTGCTGGTTGATTTGAGCAATGCTACTGTTCAACTTAGACTATCTAAATATTTAGTTCACTGTTGCTGTTAAAAAAAAAAAAAAAAGAATAAAAGAAAAAGATGAAAAGAGGGCAGAAGGGAAAGGTTGTCAAAATATAATGTGTCGGTTTTATTCTTCCTTACCTCCTTTTCCAATAGATGTTTGCCAGATTGCTTCATAAAAGCATCTCAGACAGCTTGAAAAATGTGCATCATTTATTTGATAGATCTTAAGGGGAATTTTGCCTTTATGAAATATCACCTAACTAAACTTTTGACCATTTTTTAACACTTATAGTTTAGATTGTTATTTTCTGTGAAAATACCGTTATCATCCTCATTAAGGCAGATACGTTCCCCTACCTAAGACAAAGCTTTGTGAGTTTAATCTCTCAAAAATTTGAACGCAGCCCAGTAGTAATTCTGAGGCACGTTCATACACAGCAAAGCGCAAAGTGAGTGAGGGCTGCAGGAGGAGAACCTGATTTGTCAAGCCGCTAGGAATAAATGTGTTTTTATTAATGAAACACTTGTACTTTTAATAACTCAACCTAGATCTCACTTCTGGAGATGGATGAAATTAATGAAATGACAAATTACCATACCCTTTATACATTTATGAAATAAGATCTATTTTAAAACAAATTCAGAAGCAGGTATAAAGTGGGACTGATGAAATCTATAATTGATTCAGAGGGCAGCAGGCACTGCCACTGTTGTGAATAGCAAAAAAAAAAAAAAAAAAAAAGATTTATTGCTTATGCATTTTTTAATATATAATCCCAAAAATGCCACATGAAGAACTGGTTCCTTGGGCTGAATTTTAAGAAGACACCATCCAGGCAGTGATGAAAATCTTTCAGAAAACAGATACGAGCAGGAAGGTAGTACAAATGGATTCAATTTGGCAATCTGTGGCAGGGGAAAGAGTTACAAATGAGGTTTAGCACTCCTCACAGACCAAAGGGGAGAAAAGCAGAGCTCGTGGAGACAAAAGAGCGGTTTGTGGAGGAGAAGTTTTGAGAGACAGACTGATTGTTGTTTTTGCCTGCAGTAAAATGCTCAGACACAGGTATTGTTTCATCACACAGAGCTGCAGCTCTTCTTTAATTGCACAATCACTTCATACATGTGAAACAAGATTATCTGAAAAAAATAAATCAGGAAAAGTGGATATTTTTAATGATTAAGCCTGTCAGGTTATAATATCCACACAATCCTCTAACGTTTGACGGATTTTCAAACAAAATGCATACTGATTTTTAATATAAAACCATATGGAAATACAACAGTATATGCTCAGCCTTAATTATCAACAGCTATATACATAATCTCCATTTGAATTTAAAATTGATCACTAACAGAGAAAGCTCCAATTAGTTCTGTGCCATGTGTGTATCTGTAATTCAGAAGCTATTAAACACTTTTAATTCTTTGTATTCACCAAACAAATCAAGGAACCAGACAATGTATTAGGAGACAAGAACAACAGAAACCTGATCTTCTTCTGTCAACTCAAACATTCAAATTATGTAAATAACTTTGACAGCTTCTAGAAATTTGGTGCTAGCAATAAACTTAGTTATTTTTAAAGAAACTAGCAGTGTATTTGCTTATTCAGACCCAATCAGTTGGCTTTACAAGGTCTCGCTTGCTTTGTTTTGAGGGTTTTCTCTTTAGGCTGTCTAGCTGATCAAAGCACTAGAGCAACCAAAATACGCCTGCACAGCTCGGAACCAAGTCTTTGTGCAGAATAATCTTTCCAGACAATGTTCTAGACCATGGAGCCTGTTACACCCATAATCCCCACACTGTTTCTAGGGACTGGTCTTTTTCCCTAGTAGCAAATATGGATACGATTCTACCTTTCCACTGATTTCAGGTACTCCATCGATGCTATATTCTATCATTCCTGAAATGTGCAGAGAGGAGAGATCCTTGGAAGAACTCATTCCACGGCCCACAGGAGCAGATGGACCATTAACTTTGTAAACCTGAACGAACCTTCCCTCCCTCATATTCTCAACACACACATTTCCTTTCACTATATAGTCCTCCTTCTTCTAGATTCATTGTTCTCACGGCAAGATGCCTCTCCTTCAATTAATTACCTTACCCACTTGCAGACACATCAATAACAAAGGGTCACGTTCAGCAAGAGCACCCCCTTCGGCTCAGCATTGCCCTAGGACATTTCAGATGATGGTTTCCTTCAGGGAATGCAGGTGAGATGTCGGCAGTAGCTCCCGGGATGGTGCCCTGCTGCCAAAAGCTGACCAGCATGGCAGCATCAGGGCAGATGCAGATAGGGCCCCTTGTGGGAAGGCCACAAGGCAAAACCAGTCGGGAAAATCTGAAGATTGCCTGACCACGAACCCCATCCTTCAAAAAAAACTTACGCAGGTTGCCTTTTTGCATAGCCAAAATCATGGATGAGGCCATCATGTGCCTGAGGGTCTCTCTCTCAGGATCCCAAAACTACCAGAGCAATACCTCTTCATGACCACTGAGCACTCACAGTCAGCTTTACTCCAAGTACAGGTGCGGACAGGTTACATTTCCTTTCCCTCCAGTTTATTTAGGAATGAACAGCAATGCAGAGCTCCCTGTCCACCATACCTCATCTTCAGAGTTAATCTCAGCAATATCAGTTTTAGCAGTTGTCAGCGCCAGTCCTGTGAACAAGGCAACAATTTCACTGCTCTATTCTACACAGCACTGAGTGAACGGAGCAACATCTGTGCTGCTAGCACTTGTATGTATTATTTATGCAGCGGTGCAGACATGCCTGGTGTTCTGCAGACATAAAGCAAGAGGCAGCGCCTTTCCTGAGACAGTTACAGCCTAAATCAAGAGGAGGGGAGCAAAGCCTTACACACAGTGCTGGCAAATAACAGTTCTCAAAGCAATGCACTAAAACCAACAGCACTTGTGTTCAAGTTTTGTGTCCTAGAAGAGCTGCAGCAGCTGATGGGAACTTAGCAGGGCAGCATCAGCAGCTCAGCAACACATTTTAAGCATGCAGTCTAAAATGTTCCAGGATTAACAGCTTTTTACAATGGCAAACGAATACAGTAAAATCAACCCTAAGCAACTGGAAAAATGTTCTGTCTTATTTACTCCTATTTATGCATATCTTCTAAAGCACAAAAGCTTCTAAAAGCCACTGGACTACTGGCAGTATCAGAGTTGGTAGACCCTAAATACACCAAAACCCAAGGGCAGAACTGCAAATACTGTTAGAGATCACTAATTTTGGTGACATTATATGATAAGCTAAAGAGGAAAGATAGTGAAGAAAGAAGGAAGCGTTTAGTGTAGAGCTGTGCAACTCTTAATAGAAAAGAGTTGTTCCATGAAAAACAGAGCTAATGAAGCCTGAATGCCTATGGATGTGTCTTTTGCCTCCTAGCACCATCACCTTAGCTGTTGATTAAATATCTATGCTAGGAATTGCTCCATCCTTCAGACTCGGGTCTCTCAAACTCTGTCAGAGTTAGCCTGCAGGTTAAAAGTTACCGGGGAGCACAAGAGAGGGGGTAAGGAACCTGTGCAGAAGCAGCACAGTGAGCACATCCTTGTAAGCTTCGTTTTGCTAGGGAACAAGGCAAAGAACTGCAATGCAGATGGTTGCATTAGGGAAGCACACACCTACCAGTAAGGTCCACCTCAGGTCATGAGAGAGCAGCATTTAAACACACTCTGTTCCATTTGATACTAGAAACAAGGGAAGGGATGGAAATGCCAAGCCTGAGTTCAGCTCCACAGTCATCATTACTCTTCTTTATTGCCCTGCTTTGCCGTGGTGCGTTTCTGTCACAGCCACTCGTTTGCTTCTCACCAGAGAGAGGGCGAAAACTGGCTGAATTTAAAACAGCCTGGGGTCAACAGGTCATTAAAAAGGTTCCCGTAAGAAAACACAGAAAGGACAACAGGTGATTTTTTCCACAGCAGGCAGGAGACTTGCCCGGCTCCTTGCTAAAAGGTGGTGTGGACACAATGCTCTGCGAGTGCAGAGGAAGACAGCACGGAGTCCTGGAAGAGGAATACATCAAGGGTTACATGGAAACAGCATCTGGCTCAAAACTCCTCTGAAATGAGCAGCAGAGCCCAGGAGGGTACTGAGATAAGCCTTCACAAATGCTTTTCCCATTCTTACCCACGTCTGGGCATTCCCCAGTACTCACTGTCGGGAACAGGATGGCAGGGCAGGAGAATTTGGCATGTGCAGCCAAAGCCCTGAGCCTGCATTTGAACAACATTCACAGCAGCAAATATTTTGCTTCCAAGAGATTTTGTAACCTCGAGATACAGCCTTAAGATGTAGTTCACTTTTATTCTTTTAATCCTGGAGTCACGTTAATTCTTCTAGGGGATATTTTGTATTAAAACCCCTATTTTTTTGAGGCCCATGGTTTGTTTTGGCTGTTGTTTTCATTATCCTCATGGACTGTATGTGTCTAAGACATACCTTAATTGTAATATGTTACATCCTTCGGAATAATCTTAAACCCAATTTTACTCCTTTTTTATTAATAGACATAAAATATCATATATACAGAAGGTGAATGCTAGAATACTCAGAAGTATAACCATGAAAATGTCTTGCCTTTTCCTCATTTACCACCAAAGCTGAGGGGGAAAAAAAAAAGAATTTAATTTCAAAAATGCAAAAATCAATCCTAAACTGATATTCTGTAAACCAACGAAGAAGTTTCCAAGCCAGGAAGCAGTGCAGAAATCAGCAGACGCTGGATAGCAAGTAGGTGCATGGCTTTCTGTCTGAGAAAAAATGAGAAAACACTTCTGCAAAAGTCTGCAACACAAAGCTCCCAGCTGGAAATTGTCAGCAAATTGTCAATGCATAGCATGCCAAGTGCAAACTTGAGGTAATTTTTCATTCCGTATTATCTAATTGCTCCATCTTTTGATCATTTTTTTATGCCTATATATTGACCCCAGACAGGACGCTTATTTTCCCCTGCCATCCTACCTGGCCAACAGCTGGGTGTGATATTAAGGAAAAAGAAAGCAAGCATTGTTTTGGTATGGCCCCTCTCCTCAGTGCTTCTGGAGGAGAACTGGCATCATAGAAACAGTATTTATTTATTTATTCGTTAATGTTCACCTGATTTATTAAAACTTCCTTGAGGCTACATTACACTTTCATGGCTACGATGCTGTAAAGATAACATGCTCCTGCTACCAAAAAGATTCCCAGGATGGCATATATGAATTTTCACAGAATTAATTTAAGTTACTTATAAACAAGTCCTCCATATTTTAAAGCATTTTCCCTTTCTGAACTGATGGCTGCTGGTAGAAGCTGGCACATCCAACCATGCGCAGACACACAAACCGCTTTTTACCTGGTGCATCTCCCACTGCTCTTACCAGCTTGTTTCTGTCACAGTGCATGATTATTCCTTTAACTCTGGGTTTTGGCCTGCTCAAAATGTAGCCTTAGCCTCGTGATGATGATATTTTGTTATGTCCACAAGGTAGCAGATTGTTCCCATTCAGTTTATAATCTACAAAGGCCACAGTCAGGCCTGCTCCATTCAAATCCATTAGCTTGCTAAAATGAGCTGGGTACCTCTGCAAAAATACTGAGCATGTGCCATTCACTGCAGGCTAGTCTTTTTAAAGTATAAAAAATGAGTTAGCTGTCTTTCAATGTCATGCAATTAAGAGTGGTTAAATGAGATTTTAAAATAATTTAGGCACCTGGTAGAAGGCAATTTTTAATACATGCAAAACTGCCTTTTAGGAGGCTTTGGAAGCACATCAGGTAAGGAATAAAAATGGAAAAAGATAAACTGGTTACAATATTTGGAGCTTAGATGCAACGAAATCCATGTCAGGACAGCAGGCGCCAGACAACGCAAGGGTCCCTCCGAGGTTTAGAGACCGATGGACACCTTTTTAACCAAGAAAAGTGGTTAACCAATAAATACTGCAAAATGTCTGCGTTTTCCAGAAACACCTTCTATTTGTGCCATTCCAATGTTTTCCCTCATTGATGTTAATATTAGCTTAATTCTCCCTACAAAGTATTACATTTCAAAAATAAATAGGCGTGTTTAGCCCACATAAAACTATGCACAGTATCTCTAATATGCATTAACAGCATGTTTACAGTGTGTCATGCCAAATCTCAACACCCATCCCCATCAGGCACATCGTTCTACCTCCACTGGAGTGACCCCAAAACCTCAAATTTTAATAAAGGGCTGTTGAAGTAGGGAAAAGCCTGGTCTGGAAGGAGTTCAGATACAAGAATTCCATGTACGGAGCAGATTTATGACCCATATTAACAATGATAATCCTCTGTCACAGTTCCCCTCCATGCCAAAGTTGTGGCTCAGCCATTTCAAATCCATTATCAGCCCCAAATGGTTGTCCAGTGATGTCTAATCTCAATCAATAGGCAGTAATGAGCCACAGCCATTAATCCCATCTGCATGTTTGCACAAAGCATCATTTTTAAGCTGCGTATTTATATGCACAGAGAGTTCAGAGAGCGCACAGAGACTTCACAGCATGTGAAAAGTTCTGCACTGGGATTTGAACGTTTCCCAGGCACCTGGAAGAATATTTAGCTCACGCTGTGTAACGATCTCTTGATAGCGAAAGCCCAAGAAAATGCATAGGGCAGTGCACTAGGCAAGTGCTTATATTTTGGGCAACTGATGATCTTACTGAGCCATGCCCTGGGGATAGGAACATAACCAAAGGCAGAGGATTACTTAGTGGAGGCAGTGATCAATAACAAATTAAGGACTGAAGGAGAGTCGAAATGCTGAATGTT
Organism: Aythya marila; assembly: GCF_965140915.1. NCBI lineage: Eukaryota > Metazoa > Chordata > Aves > Anseriformes > Anatidae > Aythya > Aythya marila. The sequence continues at coordinate 8,234,523 of NC_139047.1, read as the reverse complement.
AACAGAACCCTGGGTAGCTACAAGAGAAAGCAGAACACCAACATTAATATAATCTTCCATCCTGTAACACGAAGGTTTGATATGAAAAGTGAATTTCCACTTATGAGGCCATGCAGTCTAACACCTGATCACTCGAGGCAGAAAAACAAAAACAAAAAACAAACAAACAAAAACCACCAAAACCTCAAACCCTTAAGCAACACTTAGTGAGCTGATCTCGAGGACACATATCCTGTGGCCTTCTTCCTTTCTGTTCCCCATTAATTTTGTACATAAACAAAGAAAACAATTATAAGAAGCTGAGAACAGGGTTCCCCACCCATGTCCTTCAAAGGTGAAGGAAGTCCTGATGCTTATTTCACAGCTGGTCAACACCTCCTGCTACCTGTGCCACTCTAACTGAAATTACCCAAATTACTGCAGTGACGCAGCTTGAGAGGAGATGCATACATACAACATTTAAACGACAGCCATACAACTCTTGCCTGGCATTTGTACTCGAGACAGATTTCTTTACTTCAGCCATTACAGCTTGTTGCATGCTAATGAAGATTCTGAATTAATTCGCAATTGAAAACAGTAATGTACGTTTCAAGCCTTGCAACGAGACTCATGCCAGGAAATTCAAAATCTCCACAGATCAATCTCTGAACATAATGCCCAAGGGTTAGGGCATAAGTTCTGAGTGGTTTACTAAGAAAACATATTAAAGAAATACATTAGGAAATGTTGCATGTATACAGTGAAATGAAACCAGATCCATGACTAATAGAACATATTGAAATCCTTGCATGGGTTAATCTTCTAAATTTGCGGTAAAATAGCTAATATAAAATTATTACATGTGCTGCTGGTAAAGCAGCACGAACCAGAAAGCACTTACAGTTCTAAACTGCATTGAAGTGGCCAGATTATTTCTGTCAAAAAGAAAGAAATTAAGGAAACAGACACAACCGCAAGGGAAGATGCTGACTTCAGGCGTGCCAAACCCATAGTCAAGCTTTTCCTCCGTAACACTCAAAACGTTATTTTTCTCCCCAGCGAGATCGCTGTGACTAGGAGGAGATTCCATGTTACGTTCTTCAGCCACGTCCCCCCTGCGACAGTAGGACAGCAATCCTGGGGAAGAAGTGGAACTGAAGCTTCCTGTAGTGGAGCTCTCCAGGTGGCTGCGGGGAGGAGCTGAGCAGCGGGGCTGGGCTGGCACCAGGGCTCTGGAATCGAACACGGGAAGGCTCTGGATCCTCCACATCCCCACAGCACGGGTTCTTGCCCTAATCATCACCTCTGAATGTCCTTGATAAAAATACCAAATGTAGGTGAAACCTAATCTTCGTATTTTAAAAGGGATGTTTCAGTACAATTCATGGTGTTTTTTTAAATGCATTCCAAATATTTTGTGTTTATTTCCAACCTGAGTATCTTACAGGCTGCCTCACAATTGAGGCACCATTCTCCAGTCAACCCTACCAGTAATGTTTGTTATTTTAACAGCTACATGTTAGAAACGCACATTTTAACAACATAATGAACATGTATATCTCCTTACCTACTCCACTAGAAACCCTCACAGCAGACTTTAGGGACAAAACAATTGCCTTTATTGCACAGAAGAAAACAATAATGAACCAGGAATGTTAAAGGCAGCGAGATTATAATTGCACACAAAGAAACATAACAGAAAAGATTCTATTAAGAGAGATGTTTTGATGTCTATAGCTACTCTGAATGAGCCAGAGGAAGGTGTTCAGCCGGAACAGGCTTGGGCCAACAGCAGTGCCACCAACCCGAGCAGGAAGCAGCAAGCTTTCTGTAACATTAACTCCCCACTCCCAAGTAGGGATAAATACCGATGAAGCTAGAAGAAACCCTACGCTGCCCCAAAACCTGAAGCCTTCGCAGTGAAAAGCAGCTTTTGCTCACAACCAAAGCAAGTGACTTGAACATCTGCAAACTGCGTTACTTCTGGCGACTCCTGGGCAGCAGCTCTGTGGAACGGCAGGAACTGGGAATCAGGGTGACATGCACAAAAACAAACCCAGGAGCTCCACGAGGAGACAGCAAATTTCTACAAAACATTCATCCTGCACATTCACAGCTTCACCGAAGCTGAACTAATAGGTTTAGAAGTATACCATTTGAGTGGCACTCTATCAAAGAGATTTCAACTGCATCTTTCTCCTCCTTCCTTCTATTAAAGAATTTTTCATTGATTTTTTTTCCTTCAAGAAAATTCTGTACAGTTTCTACGCCAGATCTATTTACCTATACAGCTGATCCAAAAGTTCTCCTAATTTCTAAAAGTCCAAACATTCAAACATTCGTAACAAAATATTACTGATTTCAGTAACTAAAGCCTTTTATTTTTTCTTTTTTTTTGGTAAAGAGAGTGATTAAACTTGACACCTTTTGGGACACCTCCAAAGATGATCACAGTGCCTTTTCAACCAATAGGACTGGTTTGATGAGCCCAATACCATGCCTGTTTGCAGGTCTAAAATTCACGTAATAATGGAATGGAGCATGCAAGACACAGTCATTTAATAATAATGAGATCATTTCTATGGAAGCAAGGCTTTTGGTACATTTGAAAACTGTTTACCTTATAGACAAGCATAGAATCTAAATGACATTATAAAGATATGACAGTTAAATAATAACTTAAATAATGCCATAAGGATCAGCTATCTTTTTATACCCATTAGGAGCTGAAGTGTATCCGAGGTCATGCACTGCAGGTATGAAGATTTACGTCCTTATGAAGGAGGCTTTAAAGAGGTGCTTCACATTTGTGATGAAGGGACTACAAACTCATGAGTAAAAAAAAAAAAAACTGCATTCGTTCATCTGGGAAAAAAAATAAAGATAGCAAATAGAGATAGCAAATACAGTAGAGATCAGAGAAAAGAAACCATAAAAGCCCTGTATGAAGTCCCTTACAAATTCTGAGTTGGAATTAAACTTCGATTTGCCCCAAATCAAACCCACTAAACCACCCTGAAACAGTTTTCAAAGCAAAACTAGTGACAACACAGCGCTCCTTTGGCACTCCCTCTCACTCCGTCATGGAAAAGTCTCTGAAAAATTGTGGCCACGGAGGGAGACGGTGCCACTGATATTTCTGTGGGCATTTCTCAAAGTGTTTGTAAGGCTGGGTGACACCCTTCGGAAGCAGATGGACTGAAATTCTTTTCTTCACTCTCTTACAGAGCCTTTAGGTGTCTTTTCTAGCAGTGCCCCTGCTTTCACTCAGATAGCCCTAACTCTGGGGACCTCAGGAAAAAGGCATCATCTGGCAGCTTGCGTGGAAGCAGGTGTATGCCCATATAAACATCCTGTGAGACGGGATTTACACTTCAGAACCACATTCCTTTCTCCCTCCCCTATAAAACAGGGAAACGAAGTTCTGTCTCACTACACACGCACACAAAAAAAAGAAAACTAACGTACAGGAAAGCATACAAAGCATACAAACAGATGAAGAAACCAGCTATGCATTTACAACTACAACTCCTAAGCAATACAGAAGAAACACACACACACACCAAAAAAAAAAAAAAAATCAGTGTAAACATCCTCTCATAAACTTCTAAAATGCAAAAGACCTCATTTCATTTCGGCTGCCAAAGCCCCTCACACCACCACCACCACACTCCACACGCATTTTAAGCGGCTCCCATCATACCAGCACCCTTTTTAAAAATCTGAGCCACACATGCAAACCAACAGAAAATGCCTAATGAGGCAATCAACAAAACAGTCGTGATAAAAATCCTTGCTCTTAAGAATAAGATGTCAAAGTTTACCTTAAATATTGGGAAGGTTTCCTACTATTTCTTAGTTTTACACAAAGATTTCCAGAGGTTTCCGACCACTGGCTTTTGCATTTTAGTATGTGAAACCACCTGTGAAAATAACTACAGAGTGGTTCCATCAAAAGGCAGCATTTTATTACAATGTGATTTCTTCCTGTAATTATTTGAAATACGCATTTGAATTGCTCAATAAGAGGACTGCTTCTTTTGTCAGCTACTTTCCTCTCTTTTCTCTCTTAAACTGTCATCAGTATTTCTCTCCCCTGCTGTTTGCTGAATTATTGTAATGGAGAAATTATTAGTGAATCATTAACTTTGAGTGGTCAATATTTCCACCAACCAAGAAATGGAAGCCAAAGGTAGTTTTCCAATAAAGCGTGGTCATTCTGGGTGAAAAGCAAAGCCTGTTCAGTAACCACACTATGGAGCTGCAGATTGTTTGCTTTTTAAAATCAATGTAATGACAGACTCTTAAAGTTCCTGATAGAAAAGAAAGAAGCTGCATTCCGTCCTGCCACGTATTTTCAGTCCAGAACAGTTTTAAAGGACAGTTCTGGTAAATGAAGGATTTATTTAAAAAGGAAAAAGTAGTGACAAGTCCAATCATATTTCTACAACTAAAGCAGCTGTCCCTCAACATCAAAATGCATGCAACTGGTTTTTTTTGTTTGTTTGTTTGCTTGTTTTTGTCTTCCTATTGGTATAGAAAAGTGTACTGCTTCAAAGCAGATGCAACAACCCTTGCAGAACACAAGCAGTCTAATGAGCAATGTTTTGAACGTCAAACGATACAGATGGCCCATGATCTGCTGCCACAACCACTGCAAAGACAGAACTCACACAGTAAGGTGTAAAAGGAGACACAGGAAGATTTGACAAGGAAAACCTCCAGAAGTTCGGACATCTGCTTCCTGCTCTGGGCTGCATAAGAAAACGCTCCTCGGCATGGCAGGGGTAACAGAAAAGAAGGCAAATTCTGCACAATAAAAACGCACCTAAATGCATAGCAAAGCTGTGATTATGCCACCCCATATTTTCCAAAGGCACACTGTAGAACTGATCTCTCCAAAGGAAAATAAAATGATACACACATTGCTTTTACTTTAAATAGATACTCACCCACAGTTAACACATCGCCCTGAAATGATATAAAACTTGTTACAGACACACGTCCCAGAAAGGCGCAGAGAATAACCAACAGTTACACGTGCCAGAACAGATTAGTATGGGTAGAAACATTTAGCTTATGGAAGTGGGTGGAAGGGGAAAAATTTTAATCACATCCATTACCTGGTTATTGATTTCTTTTTGCCAGGCTGATCCTGTAGAATACATATAAAGCCTTTGACATTGGGATGTTTGGCCAAAGATATTCGATTAGTCTAAGCAGAAGCTGAGCTTCTCGTGTAATCTCTCATATTTCATTTATATGTGATTTATTCCTTTGTCCAGCAGAGGCTTTTTATTGATAAAAATAATGAGATTGAGAATCCCAAAGGAAACTGAACACCCACCCACTCAAACATGTTTGTAAAGAAAAAGTAGTAGGCTTTGCTGCCCTGAGAGAGAACTGTTACCTGCAGAATGTTTCTGAAAAGTCTGAAGCTTGCCAAAAAAGATTTCAAAATCAATAAAAACTAGTTTTGACATTAAACTGTTATTACATTGAAAACGCCACACCCATGGTACGTACGCTGTGGAAGCGACTAAAATAGTTCTGCAGCAGGCTGTTCTTTGTGGAATAAATGAATGCAACTTCCCATATTAGTTGAGTTTGATAAAACATTGCAAGAAACGTCTAGTCTGCTAACTGTGTGTTACACGGAGCCAGCTAGATGACTGAAAATTAATCCTGCCACTCAAAAGAAGTTTCCAACCATTGTCAAATTTAATATGTAATCTAGTAACTGAAGGCTTTGTTGAACTCTGTGAATCAAAGATTCTCTAAGAAATTAAATCATTATGCCTTTATAATACAAATGCTGTTCAGAAATCCTAAATAAAATGTGCCAGCCTATCTTGAATTTCCTTTAATAGCTATCAATAGCAATGAAAGGATAAATAAAAAACATCTGTTTCTGTACTGAACCCTGAATTAGGTTTTAAAGTGTCTATTTCAAGGCAGAAATCAGAATAATTTATTTCACTGATAGCCAACAGAGACCTTTGTGATTAACCTGAGCCTTACAACTCTTTCTTATGTTAATGTTTCAAGCAGAGTTAGTGGCTTTTAAGTCTCAGCCTTGTTCAGTGCAGAATGTGGCACTCGACATTTATGTCTGAAAAACTAGCAGAAAGTCTTCTGAAGATCACCGTTGCTGGACTCCTAATTAAGAGCAATCTCTGACATCCTGTCAATGAGAGGACCACAAGCCTGGTTGACTCTGGCCGGACAGAAAGGATGGGTGCTGACATTTTTCCTCCTCCTCCTCTCTGAAGTTGAACAGGAGCTCACCTGAGCACTCCGGACCCTTGTTTGAACACAGAGCTTCTCTTACCAGGGACCCTCTGAAGCCTCTGCAGCTCTGAGGTCCCTTCTCTCCCCCAGGTATCCACAGGCCACAGGAGATGAATGCTGTTACCTACACAACTAGTTTTGCATTGTTTCAGCTCCTTACTGAAAGATGCCATTAATGGCACTCCATAATTTCAAAGGTGATCGATCAGGAAACCACCTCAGCCTCTCTGCAGGGTTTCTGTGTGCGGGAGCCCTTGTTGTGCAGGTGCATCCAGCAGCCCCCCAACCTGCAGAGGCAGCCCTGGGCTGCGTGGCACATGCTGCAGGCCATAGCCAGCAACTGCTGACCCAGCCAGGGCAGCCTGTTACCTCTGAACAACTGGTCCAGGCTATCCCCAAATCCTGCCCACCCCAGCTTCCCTGCTGAATTCTGCCTCCCTCTGACAGAAATTTGCTGTATTCCACAGACTTGAAGGTTTGCATGAAAAGGGCTACAAACATTTTAGATGAGTTGGCCTGATAAATATTTCTGTTAAGGACACTAATACTGGCATGTGCACTGAGCACAGGATTGTACTGTTCACTGGCACTTTACAGGACATGAACAAATAGCTCTGCTATTCTTCAGCCATCCAGGAAGGTTACTAATGAAGATGGATAAATCCAGCACGTGCCCTGAAATACCTCAGTGCAAGTAGACTCTGGTTCTTACAGATGCAGCATGAACATCCTCAGCTTATTTTGGAAACTCTCAGAGGATGCAGATTTAGTCTATTATTCCATTTTTTCAGGCCACCTGTTAGCCACAGGTGGACTGCACAGCTCTCCTTCAGCTACCCAGATTTCTGACACGAAGCTCACATGGACAGCAGTCACTCAGGCTCCCTCACTCCTTCATACATATAAAAGCTAAGCTGGAAAACATTCCTAAATTTTTCAGCAGTGACAGGCTCTTGCAACAGCTAGCTTATCTGCACTGTACTGTTCAGCCAGACTGGAGTAAAAAAGCGTGTTTGTTTTTGAAGTCTGACCAGTTGTCACCTGAGCTTCAAAAAGGATGCGCTGTTCTCCTCCCTCCATCCAGCTGCTGCACTCTGTAGACAATGGGACCTGTTTGAAGTTTTGCTTTTATTTAAAAAGCTCAAGGCAAAATTCTGCTCTCAGATCTGCAGAAAGCATCACAGCTGAGGTGTTCTGCTGTCCTCGCATGCACAGAGCTAGTTTGTTCCCCTTCATCTAGCGTCCTGGGAGCCGCTGCCATGTGAGGAGAACTCATGGGAGACCGAAGAGCAGGGGGCACACTGTAAAAAATGATCGAGCACACAGATCCCACAAGACTCAGGAGCTTTGGCACATCATGGACTCTCATCTACCCACTGTGCTCATACGTGAAAGCAAAAACTGTTATTAATGAAAAATTGGCATGGAATGACGTTTCCCAGAGTGCCTGGGAAGCACTTTGTCAGCGAGGGGCACAATGAGACTCATCCAGCCCAACAACCTTCCAGAAATTCAGTGACTTCATTGTACTGGAAGATGTGGTTGTGCCTCAGTACCAGGAAGAATTCAAATGAAAATCCTCATAGCTGCTGCCTATTAATCAGAGAGTAAAGTCGACAGCCTAAAAGAAACCTTTCCTCTTATATTGCACACAGCTAAGTTCCTACTACCAATCCACAATCTCTCACTGCTCTTGGAGAAGGTAAGGCTGAATGAACCTAACAGCACCCAAAGCTTGAAGGTTACAGACCTTCGTATCTACCAGGCTTCAGCTTGACCTCTGTTTACAGTGGTCAAACACAACCATGAGAAGATCCTTGCTTGATTAAAATGTAAATGTGGACTTGCTTGAGTAAAAATGGACTTTTAAGTCCCTTGTATGTTCAGAAGCACCAGTTAAATTCACATTGTAGGTCAAGATCTGTTACTCCTCAAGTTATTAGCACACACAACCTCAGTAAGTGAATTATTCTGATGTCTTCCAAAAATGGCCTGAAAATGGCCCTAATTGTGTGTGTGCCTGCAGACAGAATATTTCTCAGACTAAAAATGGAGATTGCTCTAAACCTGATTTTATAAACAGAGAAAATAGAAGAGGTGAAACAAGCTAACAGAGGGCAACAAGGAAAGAATGCAGAAGTTTAATCCAGATTTCTGGATCACAATTTAATAGCCCAGCCACACAAATATTTTTCTTTTCAACTTTTGAATATCCTTTTAAATCAGAAACAAAACTAGACACTATCTACATTTTATTGTGGAAAACTTCTGTGAAAACTTTCCATTTCTATTTCATTATTTTCACTTCTGGAATACCTGATGTACGGGGCGGTAGAAGAAATTATGATTAAATGTATTCTGTCACATTATATATATTTTTTCTCCAGTAACAGAAGACAATATTGTAAAAGCACTACTTTTGAATCACTCCAGAGCATCCAGCAGGAGTCAATTTATACTGCAAGTGAATAATGATGTACCTCAACTCATTTTAATTTCAATAATTGAATGAGAAATAGGAAAGCCTATTGAAAGGACTGTATTCTGGTCAAAGACTAATGAGAAAATAGTTTTGAGTCTCTGAGTCAGCGGGTGTCATGGTAACAATGCATTATCGAAATCTGATTAGTATGCCCAGCAGCTTTATAAATGATAACATGCTCTTCTAATTGTATTTCCCTTTCTTTCCCTATGATACATTTTATATTCATACCAGGTAAGAGGCAAGGCAGCATTTTGTTTATCCGAAAGTTAGGCTTAGGATGCCCAGCACGGTCACAAACTCGGTGCAACCTCTATTCCTGAGGTACAACTTAGTAAGAGAAAAAATTCCTACCATCTTAAAACAAGAAGACAGGACTTCTCTTCCCAGGTTTCACAGGAGAAAAAGATGCAAGCAAAGAGTAAGTGCTGATGTTCTATCCCAAAAAGCACTATTCTGGGTTCTTGAGGCTTTGAACAGAGGGATTTTATTGTGTTTAGAGCATCGCATGCTTGTTAAGTTGTGTTTGTTAACTCATTACAATATCAGAAATCAGGAGGAACTATGAAATTAAACAGTTTTCCTTCTCGTGAAGGAAAGAGCTAACATAGATTTATAAAATAAATACAATGAAAACACAAGGTTAGAGGTTTAATAATGCTCTTTTTATAAGTGAACCACAGGTGAGCAGCCTGGCAGACCTTTATTATATTAACAGTAAAGAGCTCTATTACAACTGCACCCTTGCAAATTTGAGGCAAAATCATTTCAATCTACAGAAGCTCAGTCTTGAAAAACAGAAGTCTTTTCTTAGAGTAAAATGGCATTCTATTTTTCATCAAATTGACCAAGAAATCTACTTTATATTTAGCCTATTTCTGTGACCCTTGTAACCTAAATATTTACTTCTCATTTTCAATATTCACTTTCATTTATTAATTCAGCTTCAAATCTGTATAAAGAGAAAGGAGGAAAGCTATATTCTCTAGATAAACTTGAATACATCTAGTCACATGGCAATACTCGATACAAGAAATCAGCTTTTCTTTATTATTAATAACAGAGCTGTGTTTGTTATGGTGCATGAACATGGAGAATATGAATACAGCTAGACCTAAAAAGCTTATTACTCCTTGTTACGTGCACTGGCACGTGGACAAAGTTTAAGACGTACAAAATACTAAAAGCAATCAATCTTAAGTCAACACACTGAAAGCCAGAGGAACATTTATCTACATGTTTGGAAATTCAGCAGAGAGCGCAGGGTTATACTGAGAATAGAAAGTCATCAGAGCAGGCCAGTGAGCAAAGAAAGAGCAAACAAGCAGTCCCCAGAAGGGATTAGCACTAGTTCAGGGGACTGTTTGCACTAACCTTGGATGGAAGCAGCAGCCCGAAAGCCAATCAGTGTGACCTTCACCTGTCATGATGATGTTCCCATCAGGTAAAACCCACATTTTCCAGAGGCGGTCATCGCTGCCGGTGACTACAACATCTTTTTGGGGATGTACTGCCAGGCTACAAGACAAAAGAGAGGCTCATTATATCCAGCACCAGTTTCATTTCTGTAACATCCAAAGATGACTGATTCTGGATGGACCAAACAAGCAGCAATGCTTTCTATCCTCTCAAGAATTTAAAATACATGCTATGCAGATGAGTTTCTGCTATTACTGAAGAAAACAGCAAAACATGACTGACGTCTGTGAAACCAGAAACGTTTGCACATCCTCTTGAGGTTCCAGTTGCTTAAAACACTCAAATATGTTTCTAAAAGCTTTCTTTGAATGTTTTTACAAAAAATAAAAAATAAAAAAAAATAGGATAACATACAAACAAGCACAACCAGCCTGAACCCACTATTTCCCACACTCAAAAGAACTTCAAAAAGTATCGGCTCATCAGCTTGCTGCTGGTGGTTTAAGGGAAGAAGGACAAAAGGCTTCAGGGTTTTTTTCCATTGTGCCCATAGGTCTGAAGTCTTCTACCACTGGGAAATTACTCAAATGATAATGACAGCCCAGTAGCTACAGTCTTTGCCATTACTTTAGCACCTATTCACTGAGACTAGGCTATGGTCAGAAAATCCATTTCAACTCTACACTCAAAACGTGTTACATGTTTTCATTTTGTATTATATAGCACACTGGGACATAATGGAAATCACACACTTATCACATCCCTATACTGAAAACTCACTTTATTTTTGATTTGGCAACTGCAGCACAGCCTGAAATGGATCTAGGGAAGAAAATAAATCTGTTGGAAAGATAACACGCGCCTATTTCATATGGATTTGGTTATTTGATTTAAATTATTGAAATGCTTTACCATTTGTTGAACATCAAAAAGTGTCTAGGAGCTGACTTCAGTCGCAAGATTATTTAAATAGACTTAATCTGGAGTTCAGGATCAAAATGCAGTGAAGGGAAGACAAATCATAGTCTGTGTGTGCACCCATTTCAGTTGTGCATCAGAGCTGACAGTTTGCAGAGAAAAACACTTATTAAAACAGAATCAGAGTAGAGAGAGAAGATGCCAAGCAGCCAAATGGGAAGAAAAGAGAGGTCATTAAAGGCACACAACTACTCTATTATAAAAATCTTGTTTTTAACAGCAGCTTTCTCCTACACTCTTAATATTTCATAAAATTCCTAAACCACAACTGCAGCTTCTACTATATGGGGAAAACATCATTCCCTATGTCAAATTCATGTGAAAAACATATTTATGTCAACTGGATTTTAATCAGAAAACACATCTGCTCCTGCAGTTTAAGGCACAGTCCGGGAAGATTCCTGCAGATTCAACAGTTGGACTCATCTGTTCAACCAAGGAACCCAAGTTTTATGCATTCTCTAATTTCTGAGAGAAGAAAAACATGTTTGCTGTCTTGGCCTAAATAAGAGAAACTTCCTTTGCATTTACAGGGAGAAAAAAGAAGGAAGGTATGTTGTTATTTAAATTATTCAGAGGTGCAACTGTATCGTTCAGATTGGCCACAACACATAAGTAGGAGGGAGCAGAGGTAAAAGGAGAGAATTAAAAGCTGAAAGAAGGCATGCCAGTGGCCTGCAGGTTCCTGGACAAGAAGAACTCAGCCAGGATCCCTCTGCTATCAGAAACCTCTGACACATCAAAAACCCAATATAATACTGCTGCTTTTTGCAGCAAACAAGTAGCATTGTTATTGGGAGGAGTGCCAAAAAGGGAATCCTACATTACAGACAAATGAGTGGGATGAGTATAAAGATGAACCTGTCGGGGCTACACACCCGCTTCCCCCAGCCTCTACAGCATCAAGGCAGGCAGGGTTAAGCAGGACCTTCCTCACTGGCATGCACATAGCAGTGCACCAGCATCAGATGCATCTGCTTAAGTTTTTCTCTTGATCCGTTTCAGATACTTCAGATCCCAAAAGCTCCATCTCTGAACCTCCAGTTCTTCCCTTCAGATATTTCTGCTGATAGTTGAGCGCATGCTTGGAGTGAAGACTTTGTCAGTTCTCCCTCTTACAGTCTAAATACTTGCTTTCACATTTCCCAAAGATGTGCTACATAACTTGAATTAAATCACTCTCAGTCCACATAACCTCTCACTCTAGCTTCAAAGAAAAGTAGATCTGCCAGCTTCCTCCAGATCCTGACTTGCTTTCTGGATAGTCCTCACCTACCAGCATGGCTGCAGCTGCCTCAGCTCCTAGGAACATTTTTCCTGTCCTTAACCCTCCCAACATATTTCCAGTCCAGCTTTCGAGATGTCCGAACTTCCTTGGTGACTAGAGGTTTCTAGAGAGCTTAGAGACAATCCATCAAGTATATTTCATATGGAAGAAACATTTTTGCCATCAGAACGAAGCCCACAAGAATACATTTGGAGAATTCTCTTTTAATTGCAGAGCTCTTGTAAAATGTTGCTGTACAACATTTTATTCCTCCATGCCATTTTTATAGGCACACGCTGAACACTAATTAACAGCAAGCTTGTGACATAACCACTGCTGAGCTGCTTCTGAGAAAGGGAAACCCATTCATCCAAAGAGACTTCTATATGCAACATTAATTAGGCACCCTTGTCTTCATTTCTGGCGATCCAGCATTGTATAGATTTTTGCTTCATCTCTGCTCAGAGGGTCTAATTATTTCCAGCACAGAAGACTTTGGGTAGATTGGAATGAAAATCAATAATGGAACATGTGTGATAGAAGCATCAGTTTTCTCCTCCTCAGGGATGGAAGTGGGATCAGAGAAGACTCAGCCAAGAAAAAAACAACTCCCAAAGATTTGCTGCTGTTGAGTATATAAATACCCGTGTTTACACAACTCATTCTGGCATTATAAGCCATTCTCATCTCTTCAGCACTTGCCCTGGTAGATATATAGTGCTCCCAGTAATTTGCTTTCAAAGCAATCATTGATTATTCTAATTTATTTTGACTGAACCATAAATAAAAATATGGTATCTTCAGATGCAAAATACTGTCAGTCTCAGCATGTACTACATTGGATCGCTACATACATATGAAATTGACCTTCAGGTTAAAAAGTGTTAAATCCGAAGCTGTCTGTGTAACCTTAACTGTGCATTTGTTTTAATACAAACACTAACTACACTGCACTGAGGTTAGGGGAGATTTCAGCTAGATGTGAAGGAAAGCTTTCTGGCACTAAGGGTTCTGCAGCACAGGAACAGAGAGCCATCATTAGCTCGTTCCTAAAGCTCTCAAAACACCCACTTCATATTACCCAGGCAAAACAGGCTGGCTGGTGTCTAGAGTTCCCTTCAATTCCTACAGCAGCAGCGATCCTACTTAGCCTCAGTTTGTTCAATGCACAAAGCAGTGCTCCTATGTGAAGAAAGGCTATCATCAACACAGTGAAAGCATCTACTCAAACCACTCCTAAGAAATAACAGCAGTTAACCCCAATTGCACAGATGCAGGACACTAAGGTCTAAAAATAAGACAACTATAATTTCAAAATAATTTTAGGGGCTAGAAAATCTAATATATATTTATTTATTTATTTATTTATTTATTTATAAATACACTAAATACTCAGCCTCCTTAGTGCAGTAGTTTCCTAGTAGTCTCCAATGACTGCAGGAGTAGAAGAAGTCCAGAACTTTAAACCTAACCCAAATGGTCTCAAAATCAGGCACTCTGAGAATGAAGAGTGCAAAACAGATGATTAACTTAATACTCTTCAGTGACTTACATAGCCTCATGCAATTACTCTGTAGCAGAAATAAGGACAAAATCCATTTTTCTATGGTTTCATGTATGGGAGTTATACAGAAAAGTCTGTTCTCAATATAGACATCAATTAGCTGCCAAATTCTAATACAGCATTGCACAGAATATCACTTGCACTAAGGAATTTTTAGAACCTCATGATTTGATCAAATTTATTGCATTCCCAGATTCTGGCAAAAATGATTGCTGGTAATGCCAATAGCTGCTTTCATACCAGAAAGCTCTTCCGCAACATTTCCGCAACAAAATGTGAGAACAGTAGAGCTCCAAGATTAAAAATAAATAGATAAATAAATAAATAAATAAAATCATGGTCTCAGAAACATTTTAGCTAATGCTTTCTTACACAGAAATTCAGCCCCACTGAGATAGCTAGCACAGAAAATTTCAGTCTGAGTAGTTTCACTCTGGTGAAGTTATAAATGGAAGACAAGTCAGTCTTGTAATGGAAACTTAGGAAACTGTAGATATTTCTCCCTCCAACATTAAGCTTTCTAGGCATGTTGGAATAGAAAAGCAGAGCAGACTTTGAAATGAGGAATATCACAGGCACTGAATTGGAGAGGAGGGCTATTCATTAAGGTCTCAGAGCAAATGAGCATGTACCTAAATATTAGGAACTGTCTTACTGCAATCAGAGACACTGTTCATATGCATATACTCAATTATATTGCTGGATTATGTCCTAAAATCTAAAGAATTTGTAAAAGCTGAAATGTGATTTTAGTCTCCATTTTGCTAGAACCTAGCTAACACTGAAACCTAAAGGTAAATCCATCCGTTAATGAACACAGACGTGCAGACTGCACCATGTAACTGCATTGCATTTTTCCTTCTGCATTCACAACAGCTTTTAAGGGAGGAAAAAAAAAATAAAAACACACAGGGATGTGATTATGCCCCATGTGGGAATACTGCATGAGGAGGATCCTGAGGTGAGGCTCCCTCATCTCTCCTGTCTCACTGAGGATCTCACTGTAGCCACGGGCTATCTCTAAAGTTACGACAAATAAGGAGGTAGAACACCACAGAAGAGTTTAGAATCATTAGAAAGGCTCGTTATTACCTCACAAAAGAACAAAAGGCCGCAGCTGGCAGTCATTTTCTCTCCCTTTACGAACGCTGTGAAGAGGGAGTAACAGGAAAAGGGACACCGTTGATCCCTCTCTCAAAGGCCTTTCTGCACACCTTTTGTCGCTCTTTATCTGCATAACAGTGGAGAGGAGCTAATGGAAAACACCAAAAACAGCCCTCCCGGTCGAGATCTTATCAAAATCCGGCCCCTGATGTCAGATTTGTCCAGGCTGTAAAAGGCGAGCGCTGGCCTGTGGAGAGCCTGCACCAGAGAACTGTTCCTGACAGGAATGGCGGGCTTTGGAAAATGGAGGGAGCGGGGGGAATCGCTAAGCCCTGACCACATCCCCTGCCTGCAGGAGAGCACGAGGGGCCGCTGGGCAGGGCGATGAGGCTGGGGCCCTCCCTGTCTTCATCACATTTAAGGTTTTTCAGCCTATTTTCTCCTCCTGCCCAGCTGAGCAAGCGAGGAGCAGCTGGGCAGGCATCTGGCCCTTTGCCGGGGTTACGCCACCAGACACACCACAAAATCCAAATCAATCATTAGGCCAGTTACACTTGACCCTAATGTGTCTTCTTTGAACCACATCTCACTAATAGAGTTATTTCTACCACCTTTTCATCTTGGCTTGAGTTACCTGGTCTCACCTGCCAGCGTACTTGAGCAATAATTATAACCCTGACATTTAATTCAGGGGTTTATTATGCAAAGGTGGCATAACTGAAAAGCTCTGCATTTCTGCTTGAGGTCTTAAAATATGCCTCTTCATGATCAAATGGAAGAGGGGAGGATGCAAAAAAAAGAAAATAAGAGCAACAACAAAGGATAAAGCACAAACCATACAGAGAACATAAATAGGGGAATATACCCATAGCACATGTTTCATTTATGTAAATAGTTGCCTGGAAGCCAGTGGCACATCTCACACAGCCATGCTTAAAAATCTCATTCCCATCTAGTAAAGATCCTGGCTGCTTCCCAAGCTCCTGTGACTCAGGATTTGGGAAGGAGAAAACTTGCTGGGATCTCACCATACCTAACATTAACACTTCTAGACTGCCCAGCAACTCTTCATACACCTGAGACAGTACTTAGAAAATAGCCATCCAGAAACTTCGATCTGTATCTCTAAAAAGGCTAAAATACTGAATTTAAAATGTTATCTAATTTACTTTTTCTATTCACCATGCACATATAATCTTCAATCTTAGCTGCAAAAATATTTGTTCCTGTGAAGCATAAATTCACGCACTTTCTAACTTGGACAAACCAGCTCTGCTTTGAAAAAAAAACAACTTCAAAAAGTGAACACTCCACACAGCATGCAATGCCTCCATAAATAATTGTACTGAACACATCACTATCACTCTTAGATTTAGATGTGGTTACAGTGATCGATTGATAGAGCCTATTTTGTGATGTCCTGAGTTTGATCACTTTATCCACTGTGTGTGCAATTATCAAAACCCACTAATTTGTATTAGCTCTCTGAGTATTTGTAACCACGTAGGTTTTGCTGCGTTAGATCTGACTATGGACATGCTGGGCCGCTCTAAAATCATTTTCTTCTTAACAACAAAGCTTAGCCTTACATCACATCTTAGGAAAATTCAAAACTATCGTGTTGATTTGCATGTGTTTTATTTAGGTCTCAGTCCTTTGAAGATATATGCACATTCTTGAATTATGCACTGCCAGGAGTCCTGATGATTTCACAGCATATTAACTTAAAAACATACATAATCCTTTTCAAGATAGAGTCCTTAATCAGGTCAGAGAAAGAGGATTTTCCTAGAACCTATATGATAACATGTAAATTGTTTATATTGTTACATACTCATGTACTGCAAACCTCAGCAACCCAATGTTAAGCCTTTTATCTAGAATGCTCGTAAATAACAACTGGCATGAATCTAAATCACTTCTTAGAAAATCTTTACTTACTCATTTATTCCTTTTGCTTACAAGGTTGCTGATAATTACTGGCCAAAAAAAAATCACTTAGTCTAAAATGTCAGCTGTTAGACACTACAGAAACAGTGTATTTCTAACCTGCCTTAAACCAAAGCAGCAGGCAACTGAGAGATCCCCACCTTACTCCACAGAGAAAGCTGCTGTTTATTTTCAGACTGCAGAATCTGTTTGTTGTTGTTGTTTTATTATTATTTCTATTGTCTTATTGTTCAGATGATGACAAAGCTGGAAATGGCACACTGGCCAGAGATCAAATAGTTTGGGGGTAGTTTGTAAGACTGGGTGCTTTTTAAAAAGGGGGGAAAAAAAAAAAAAAAAAAAAAAAAAAAAACAGCCTACTAATCCATGAGTCACATCATGCGTTCACAAGCTCTCATTTCTTATTCACTTGAATCAATTTTCCAAGCTGAGTCAATTTACCAGGTACCTGGCATACTTTAAGGAAAAGTAATTAAGACAAAAGAAAAAGAGAGAATGAGAGCAGCAACAAAAAAGTTGATGCAATAAAAATGTTAAAATATTGACGTCTTTGCCTAATGTCTTCACTCTGGAGTGTAAGCTGTAGTTCCTTGGCAGGAATGATTTATACTGTGATTCATACTGTCCAGCATGTAACTGATCTTTTACGACCCCTTCCTTTATGAAATACGCTGAATTACCTTATTTTAGGGAAAGGCAGTCCCATGTAAGTATAAAATTACAGTATTCAAAATAGCATTGAAGCCAGATTAACCTAGATCTGCACAGTCTTGAAGCCAATTCTGAAAGAGATGGCAGCTCACAGGACAATTCTCTAGTGCGGCTGGGAAGAGGCTATAGATAACCAGGGTTAGATCATGCACCAGCCTTGGCCAGGAAAGTGCCTATATATTTTTACACCACATCGATGACAATGAACCACATCACACACCTAGAAAACAAAGGGAAAGTCCTCGCTTTGCAAACTTTCTCTAACTCAATGCATAATTCTTGCCTATATTTTGACCTGTGCATTGGGTACTTGGTGGGGTACAGAGATAATAGATTGTCTTCCTTTGTAATGAAAGACAATCTGCTTTTCTAAAAGGCAATTTTAGCTTGACCAACTTGAAAAGATGCAGATTGCTTTCGCAAAAGCTTCTATCTGTGGCATCATTTGAATTAGTTTTCATCATTATTGTTAGCAATTCCCAGTCTTCTGTTGCATGGCAGCTTTTTCACAGATGATTAGTAGCAGTGTTGTGGTATATAAGAGTTTGGAATGAATACTACTTGAAACTTGCCAGTTGGTAAATTTTGTTAAATTATCAAGGTTGCTAAAAGAAAATATTTAAAAATATAATTTGCAATTAGAGCATCAAACTGTCAACTCACATTTCTAAATTAATAAGAAACTAATGCATTAACTTTTCAAGGTCACTTTCCTCCTGTGTTTCCTCCTCACATTTCGAGGCAGGGAAGGGTACGCTCTGTGCTCTATTTCAGTACCGTAATGCTGAAGAATGCTTCCATCAACAGAATTAATGGAAACTCTTGTGGAAAGAGTTGCATAAATAAACAGCGTCTTCACAGTTAGGACTGTAGTGGCATCCAGAACTACGAAGCAAATTTGATAAATAAAAATCACGCACTTGCTCTGACAACATGTAAATATGTATGAGAAAAAAATGGATTTGAGGCTCAGAAAGGATCACTGTAATTCTCTAGTCTCAGGATCCCTAAGCTGGAGGCTGCAGACCCTTGGTAGCCTGCAGAGCTCTGCCAACTAGCTTGTCTGCCCCAACTGCTGCAACATTTTTCCTACTGAAGGAGGCCATTCAACTTTTCCATGACATTTCAAAATAAAAGTTTTTAAAACTACTTCTTTTTCTCTGATCTCCTGAGCAGAATTACAGAAACATAAGCTGAATGGCAACATCTAGTTGACCATGTACTATGGACAGATTGCATAGACTCACCCAAGGTACATTTGTATAAGTTCTTGAAAAAGGGGTTCTACATCATGTCTAGGTGTTTTGGGGAGGAGATATTTTTTAAAGTGTTTCCTCAAATGCAGTGCTAATCTCTCTGAATGCAAATTACATGGATTTCCCTATATTCTTCTCTCATGAATATGAAGAACAATTTCTATCTTCTTTAAATCTTCATGTATCAGACGGTTGTTACTAACATCTTAAATTAAGCAAACTCAATTCTCTAACTCATCCAATTTTCTAAACTTTCTTGAAAGCCATGACCAAACATGGACACAGTATGTCAACCGAGACTTCACTAAACCTAATGTGGCATAATCACCCAACAATGAAGATAGCTCATCCCTCTTCACACATTCCATAATTACATCTCCCAGTTTGCAAAATAAATATGCTGCAGGCTTTGTCAACTGTTTTCTCTTGACAGATATTCCGTGTGTTTTGTGTATGTGAATTCTTTTTCCTGAACATATCATATGGCACTTCACTTTATTGAATTTCATCTTGCTGATTTCAGACCATCTCTCCAATTTGCCAAGTTTTTTCTGAATACTGATCTGATGCAGAAAGGTATTCGCAACCCCTCACAGCTTGGTGTCATCTGCATATTTTATAAGCTATTCTGTATTCCATCACCCTCATTGCTAATGAAAATGCTAAACAAAACTGATTTCCTAAGCAAATTCTCAGAATGAAACAGACTGTGGAGTTCAATGAAGAAGTTCTTGTGCCCATTCCATTCCATTGGTTTGTACTAAAACTTATCCATTGGAAAGGCACAGAATACATATTTTAAAACCTTAAGTGCAAAAAAAAACTCATAATTTGTCTTGCTAAATTGTGGCAAGAGTTAATTATTTTTTTTTTGTCAAACTTGAGAATCTAGTCAGCTTCATTCTTCAGCTGCATGTAATACTGCTTGCTCTATCAAAGAGAGAATACCCATAGCAAAGACTTAAAGAACTCTAGACTTACTGACTGATTGACAGTACTATACCATTCCTTAAAACTTCTATGGATTAACCTTTACAGAAGGTATTAAGTGAGGTTAAGAATTCCTGAAATGTTTTGCAAGACTTGAACAAATAAATTCTGTTTTAGGAAAATCAAGAGACACTTTTGTTTGCAACTGGTGGGTTTGCTATGAAATTATGTACCATCACTTACAGAAAAATTTACCCTACTGAGCAAAGCTTTTAGCACCATGTAATTTCTAGAATATTTGGTATGCAATATTTGCCAAATGCCCCTCCTCCTTTTACATCCCCAATTTAAATTCCATCTCCATTTTAAATTCACTGTCCATGCGCAACACAGGGGAGAAGACAAAAAGAAAAGCTCTTCATTACTGGAAAGCAACAGAGAAAGACACAGATCCACATTTGTTTAGGAAAACTAGAAAGACTCAGGATTCAAGTTCCCACGTGCACAGGGAAATAGAATTTGGGATAGAAGAAATAAGAGACTTGCTCTTTTTGGGACACACACACACAAAAGAAAACCAACAAAAAAAAAAACAACCAACAAAAAAAAAATAAAGAAATACTTCAAGTGCTGTCAGTAAATGATTTTTTTTTTTTTTTTTTAAGAGAAAAATACCTTAATCTATTTCACATTTACCCAGTCCTATAACATCAAAAAATGGGTCAAATTATCCAATGTCTTTACTATCTACTGTTCATCAGTGCAATATATATATTGAAGAAATGAAATGGAGGAATATGCATGTTCCATGTAAGTGGGCAGGATTCAAATCATATTCTGGTGACCAGAATGTAACACCCAAAAGGCAACCACAATCAAGACTATTGTAATGCCTGGCCTGCTGGTACGCTGTAACTCAGGAAGAAACCCAAAACATTGCCTTACCAGGATTCTTGCTCCTACTTTTCTTCTATTTATTTGTAGTGCTGGTAGTGGAGGGGTGTCCCAAACTGGGTGAAGGAAAAATGTAGTGCAGTGATTAAAATGATGTAGAAAACGACTCTTCTAAGAAGCACCTAACCTGTATCTCTCCCACCGTTGGCTATTCCTCTCCTTCCTAAACCATGATGGTAGCATAGGCCTTTGGAGCAGACTTTCCCTGTGAAGACTGAAGAAAAAAAGCTTTGAGTCTTCATCCTATCACCTGTCACTGGGCTGCCTTTTGCTTTCAACAATGCACTCTAATTCTTTCTGAACTTTTTTTTTTTTTTTTTTTTTTTTTTTTTACTAGTAAAGTCATTACTCTTGAGACCTTTAGCTTTTTTCGCTAGGGTTGGCTTTCTTGATTTTGTCAGAATCCTCAGGAAATGCTTTTACACTTGTTCATTACCTGTCAATGTTCCTAGTTCTCATATCCTCTCTGTCTGCAATTCAGTTAATTAAGAAGGTCCAGGCATAGCCAAAGAGCCCTTCTGCTGCCGTACCATTCACAAAAGAATGGCTTGCTCTGAGTAATCCCCCAAAATCTGCCAACAATGGCAGTGTCCCAAGAGATTCTGCCCAACAGTTAGCTAACCAAGCCCAAGAATGCTTTCACAAAGTCCAGACTCCTAACACAGTTGCTCTCCTTTCCAGCCTTCTTCTGGATCCTGACTTCTCTTTGCTCACAGTCACTGTGGCCCAGGCTGTTGTTTGCAGTCCCATTCACCAACTGAGTTGGCAAGCAGCTGATCAATTAGAGCGTAACCCCTGGTTGGTCTTCCTAGCATTTGATTTAGGAAATTATCATCAATGCAGTCTAGAAACTTCCTGATTGCTGACACAATGTCGTGCTGCCCTCCCCAGCATGACAAGATGCATGGCTGCTTTCCCACCTTTGCCCCAGCCAAATTCCATTTATAATATTATCCTAATCTTATAGTAACAAGTGCAACATTTTCATTTTGACAGAGACCTGAAAATATTTCATGTGATGAATGTTGACCACGTATTAAATAATAAATCTTTGTGGCTGAGTCTCCTGATTGCTGCTTCCTTCTCTTCATCTCTCCTCTCTAGAGGCAAAAACCTGCCTATCAGACCCTGCAAATTCTTAAATTTAAAAGATGCATTAAAGAAGGTTGATGGAAGAGCTCAAAGTCATATAAATGTGTGTGTGTGTATATATATACACACATGTAAAAATTACTGCTGGTAAGCATGAGTGTCTCTGATATATATATATATAGGAGTCATATAGTCAGGTCGCAAGGTATCACTCATTAACGAGGGAGTTACATGAAAGATGTCTTCATACTGTTAAAAACATGATTCTTTTCAAGACTGACATCCACAAAAACAAACCTCTGAGTATTCAGAGCTGTGAAAGACGGAACTCTTCAATTCAAAGCACATTCAGAATAAAATGCCTTTTCTCAAGTCATATCCAAATGAAAATGATGGGATACCAGATGACAATTTTTCACCTTTCTTAGCATTCTTACTAACTGCTACTATTTGCAGACCCCAGCTGTATGCTCAGAACTGGTTCTAAATCTTATGACAGTCCTAACAACCTAAATCTGCTGTGCCAGGAAGTCAGCCTACTAAGCTGCTAGAAGTAACCTCCCCTAACACAGTATATCACACACTATCAACAACACATCCTAATCCTCCACGTAACCGTTTAGCTAGCTCCTGTTGTCTGTGGTTAACATCCAAAAGCAAGACTCCTGCAAAGACAGTGTTTATGTAAACTGTGCTGGAAGGCTAAAAACATACAGATGACTAAAATGATTACTTATTTTCAAGAACTGCAATTTTATAGCAATACTTACCTTTAGGGTCGGCATTTATCCTGCTTCCGAATGGCTTTCGATTCACTTCAAACTGGGCTATAATGAAAGATAAAGATCAGTCTCAAAAGACCACCGCTGCTTTCTTCAGCACTCGTTAATGAAAAGGAAAGAATTTGTACTTCTGAAGTACACGATGCAGTCCTGCTTCCGGAGCAGGAAAAAGAGGAAGAAAGTTGCCTGTCGTATTGCTGTGAGACTCCAAGTCATCAATGGAAAGAAACACAGAGTCCATTTATGATTCAGTGTACAAAAAGACTTTTTTTTTTCTTTTTAAAGTGTTTAGTATCCTATGTCTGAGTCTTAGAAGAGCTAAGAACACGTCAATTTCATTTTGCCATCACCATGTGGTGTTCCACTGCACATGCATCACACACCTGTTTAGGAGAGAGAAAAACAGATTCCTAATCTCTTGCTTCAGACAAAAGCTAGCCTGCAGAGAGCTAAGGACCTCCTAGAATCTGGACAAACTCTTAAAAAAAAAAAAAAAAAAAGTAATTTTTCTGAAGTTATTTACACATGTAAAGGGTAGTGTATCATTAAGATGCCACAGGACTATGAATGAGGAGATTTTTCTATTTATTCTTGACACAAGACAAGACCTGTAGGAAAACGTTATTATTATGCCATCTATTCTGTGAAAGAATAGTGATGTCTGAGAAAAATATGGATAAATTAGGGCACTGCATCTCATTTGGAAGAATCTCATGTATGTAGTTGCAAGACTTGCTGCTGATGAAGCAAAGGTACGAAGCCCGACCACAAAGAATAGGTTCCTTTTGAGGGTAAACCATATCTGCATTGCTGCATATTTTTACCAAGAAATTGGCTATTTAGTGAACAGGATCTGGCATGCTACAAGAGAAATACTGCCAACAGCTGCTTCAGAGAATCCTTCTGGGAGAAATATTAGGATAATCATTGATAGCCCGTTCAATCATCGATGAGCCTCTGTATTTTTCAGCAGTACCTATGAGTGACATCTGTATAATATTTCCAGAACAAGGATGCAAGTTTTCTGAAGTACAGACCCCAGTTCCTCCAAACTCTACATATCAGAAAATTTGGTAAACTAAAAATAATCCTTTTGTACTAACTAAAATCAAGCGACTTTAAACAAAGCCATTTCTTGATCAGCAGATCAAGTATCTAGGTCTGTAACACAATCTAATCTTAACATCCCTATAATACCCTCTACATTTGATCAGTATATATAATGCAGATAGATGCCACCTCCTGCCTATTGCAAGTTTAATATTATTTAAGTTTAACAACTGCTAGGGAACACAGGGTGCAAGAGAACTCCATAGTCTACTTGTCACAGGAAAAACAAAGCAAAGCAAAATAAAACAAAAAACAAACATCAGTATGGTAATAGTGGAAGTGCAAAATGCTATTTAAAGACTAACACTGACATTTTTTTTTTACTCCACATAGTAAGAAAACTAATGAGGCACATCTTGGATTAAGTTTAGTTTTATACATCGCAGCAACATATTGTAATAACACTTCTTATGTAAGTACTTTAACGTAGATTACTTAAAGATTGCAAAAAGTTCTGCTCTAATGCTGAAAACATAGAAACATAAGAATTTAAATCATGATTTATTTAGAAGCTATATGGACTATTAATCTTACCAGTAATTGCTCTGGTTTGGCAAAATACCTCAAGTCATATCAACTTTGATTTTAACATTGGTTCATTTTCTTAAATGAAAAGAATTAAAAATCCTTCATGTTTTTGGGGGGTTTGTTGCTATTTTTCTTTTGTTTTGTTCTGATTTTTAAATAATACTGGACAAAAGCCTCAAAAATAAAAGTGATAAATTTTACTGAAGCCACTATATATAAAGCTGTGGTCATCTAAGAGGAGCCTCATCAGTTCCCTTACCATGTGGAATACAAAAGGGAGCAATCTGAATGTGAAAAGCTTGAAATCTCTATCTTGAAACAGCCCCTGCGCAGACAGAAAATCTCCTACAATGGCTACAGAGAGCTGCAAGTAGAGTGCCAGTGAGTAAGTGAGCTACACCAATACTCAATTTCAGCTCATCAAGTAAAGGCGACAGGCACACTGCTCCCTCCCACGTGGCCTGTCACTATTCTGCGATGCACAGCAGAGCAGTTTATGTACAGAGGAGGTTCATCATGCCAGCAGGAGAGATGCTGAACTGCTTTTTCCCCACTCCACACCAAAAACATCAAAAGGAGCATCTACAGCAAGTCCAGTGCCCAGCGCTGCAAAATTCCTTGTGTACCTTGAAAAAATAAGTGATTATAGGATTGTAGTAGTGGTCTGTACCACAGAGCCATACCTCTACAGAAATGGGACATCTGCCTTGTATCACGGCCTTTAATAAGCAGTGTCTATCCTGAAATGGGGTTGTTCCCAGATCAGTTCCAACAAATCCATTGTTTTCCTCCATCAATGGTCAGTGAGACGCATGCTTTCAAAGCGAGGAGTGACAGGACCATGCTATCACGTGTGGCTTTGAACATTTTCCTGCTGAGCTCCTCACATACCAATACGTTACAGTGCTTTACATCTAACGTGGGCAGACTTCTGCAGTGCTTGTGCTTAAATCCCCGCTGCCAGATCCCAAAACTAACAAAGTCAACAGAAATCCTGTGTACTTTCAACAAGACTTCTACAGACAATTGCTTAAAAGAAAAAAATACCATTAAAGTTCATGTGAATTTGGACTGACTCACTATTTCAGCATGTAGCACTGTGCAAACAGCTACTTAATGTGCCTGACCCTCCCTCTGTAAATGCCACTGCTGGGCTGTGTGTAACTAGCAGCGGCGCAAAAGAGAACAATACCCTATGTCCTATTCCACGAGCTAACTCCACTTACAGTAATAAAATAGGGATTTATAGAAACATCTACTTTAAACTGTTTTTAAAGCTCCTGAAATATATCTGGTCTAGTTTATGTTACCCCTGCAACCTGTACAAATAAATGTATTCAAGCCGTTAAGGCTTTACATGTAAGAAAACACGAAAGGTAGCTGTACCAAAAGATTTCAGTCTGTTAAACCACACCTAAAATCTCCCTTAAAAATAATAAGTAAATCAGATGTTATGTGTGTACATGGGCACGTAATAGCACAGCTTTATAATTTTCTATTTAAAACCTACTCCCGCACATACAACAAGCTGAATAGAGGAATTTGGGCTTCTTGTACAAATTCAAGGGTTCAAACTGAGAGCGAATTTTGAAGAATAAGGCTTACTGAGGGGAAGAAAAAACTGGAGTGTCGTTGATATTTTAAAATATGTCTTTATCCCATATTATGCTTTAACTTCTGATGCTAATGAAGCCAAACACTTAAGTTGCATGCATAACTTTATGTGTACAATTAACTCCACAATGCAGAGTTAAACAACAAACTGTGGCAATTTATGCAGGTGTCAGAAGGATTCATTACACCCTTAAACTTAACTACTGCCCTGTGTCCTTCTATCACTTGTGCAGAAGAGACACTGATAGCAACACAACACTGCGCACTCACAAGCCCCTATTCCCAGCTCCCTCATATCCAGTGAGAAGATAGCCCAGTTCTCGCCTGAGCAGTACAGAGTGAAAAATACACTTTATGAACCTAGAAAATAACATGCCTTGCCTTTGTTATTGTATATACATTACCAGAGGTTGCTGCTGCAGCTGGCCTTCATGTTGGTATACGCTTAGGTAGAATATTGAGAACAAGCAACCATGTAATTAGCACATCAAAAATGGTGTTCTTTAATGTAAATGAAGTATTAATTCACTCCTCCATAAGCTCCCTCACCGTACCTAATGCAAATTATTAATTAACCAAGCATGACAAAAAGAAATGCAGAAGAAAAACACTAGAAGAGCACAAATTTCAGGAGCAGTGGCTGTGCACGTGGGGCACCGCACACATATAGGTTCTCCTGCTGTGGTTGCTGTAGGCTGTCGTCCTCTTTATTCTGTTCTAAGGACTAAGTTAAGTTCTTCACTTGAAATGCATACCCACCATTGAAGCAAGCCTCTCTGAAATCAGAGAGAAAAAACACAGAAGAAGTTGTTAGCGTTAGCATCTGGTCCATCGTGTAGGTACTCCCTGCTCTCCCAGGTGACAGCCTTCCTGTTCTGCTTCTACAGGTACCAGTACGTATTCCTAAAAATGTGGAAGTCCTGCACATCACTTCTCTTTCTACTGATGGTGCACATTTCTCCACACACACAATTATTTTATTTTACATGGCCTGAGAGTGAAATTGCCTTGCTGTTTTCAATACACCTTGCCACACAACTTCAGAATTAAAATATTTTCATATGTACAATGCATGCACATACTTCATACATTTATTTTTCACCAAGACTCAGCCAGCCACAGAAGACCATCCTTGCTTTTTCCCTTTTCAACCCCCAGTCTATATAGTGACCTAGTTTAGAGGCCCCAAGAACCTCCAGAGAGTTATTATAATACTGAAAACTGGATACCCTGCTGAGACACATCCCTATAAATAGTGCAGCACAGATATCTTTTCCCTTAGGGACTTGCAATTTTAAATGTCATTTCCTTACTTTTGTTTGCAAGAAGAACCATTTTACTCTTTCTGCATCCGTTAGCAGCAAATCAAAAATTTAATTTTTGATGTTTTGAAAAGCCAGCTAGGTTTCTAGCTCTTACAAAATTTTATGCTTGCATGTGTCTTTGAAGACATGCTGGAAACTTCTTTCCTTTTCTATTATGCCTGCATCCTTACCGGCAACTATCCACTGAACAGTAGCAGTACACTGGTCATTAAATAAAGAAACTATATTATTTTTTATTCTTTAAATTAAAAGGTCTTCGAGGAAGAGTATCATCTGTTGATCACTAGTGTGGATTATAATAAACATTGAGTTAATGGGTTCTTTTTAAAAAACATTGTGTTTATCCCAATAAATAGATTTTAATAATCCTAGCACCCACAAACTGAAGTCCATGGACACCGACAACAGGTGAAAAGCTCCACTACCATCCAGTTGGCTGTACAAGACCACTTTTTAGTGAAAAAATGGAAAAGTTCAGTTTACAAAGAAAACCAATGGCATAAACAGCCCGCTGAAGAAAGAAAGGTGAAATAGTTTCTCTCAATTTGGCTAGCTAAGCTTCCAATATGGTTTAGCCAAATATCGTTCCAAAAATTATTTATGCTAGGGAGATGACGAGTCAAACTCTTCCCCTCAGCAAATGTTCCTGTAAAATACCTATCCACTGAGCATATGGGTACAGTTTCTGCACCTCTCCTGAAATCCCATCCTTCAGCACCTACCTGCCCTGCAGAGCCTGTAGGTGAGCAGCGTGTGAGGCCACCATAAACACGAGCACACCCCCGGAAGACAAGATCTTTTTTTTTTGCCATTTTGTTCAACCATCCCTGATGCTCAATTACACAACTGTTTCCTTGCCTGACGGATGGAAGTTGTCCTGAGGTTAGATGAATGACATTTCAACTTCCCTGAGCTTCCTCCTCCTCGTGTCTTTCCCAAAAAAGAAACACCACAAATGAGCACACTGAGCACATCCAGGGGCAGTGGAGAAGTCAGCCAGCACTGGGCTTCCTCTCGGTGCTTACCTCCAACTTTTGCAGCTTCTACACCACACGCGGTACCTACTGCAGAGAGGACAAGCTTATACAAGACATGCAATGAGCAGATGCACTGATTAAAGGCTGGTTGGCTGAAAAGCACCCTTTTAAAGGAAAAAAAACCAACACCCTACACACCCTTTTAAATGAAAAATTAATACCAGTTTTGAGGCTGTGCATTCACCAGCAGCATCCTGTGCTGTACCAAATATCCCTGCCAATTCACAGCAAGGTATAGCCCAGGCTGCTGGAGCTGGCTGAGGGGAAAGGGAAACCCCAGGAGCAGCAGAGCAGAAGAGGGTGGGAGCATGGAGACCCCAGGAGTGCACATGGGTGGGCAAATGGGGAAAGAAATACTGTATGTGTAGAAAGACAAAGGAACTGGGGATGGAAAGGAAGAAGCAGAGGTAGTGACTTTAACCTATACCAAGGCTACAAGGCTGTGAGCTACTGTACTGCAGTATACAAACTTTATATATATGCATTTATATAGAGAGAAGTATAAAACAAATATATTCTAGGAGGAAATAACCAGTTGAAACAGACTGGTAAGGCTCATCTCGAAGCCCCTCTGTTTCTGCAGGTGTTGGGACTCCTCTAAGAGTATGAGGTGGCTCTGCTGGCTCTCCAAAGTCTGTGTCCAAACTCAAATCATTAAATGCAATACAATATGAAACGAAGGTCCCATCACTGGGAAAAGGGAGGACAAGTAAAGAGACTGTAGGAAACTCCTTCTCTGCAGCCCTTTCAGAGGGCCAAACTCCATCAGAGCAATAACCCCACAGTCAGCAATCACCACCTCAGCAATCACCAGATGGCAGAATTTACTCACGAAACCACAAACTACTCCCACACCTTTCGAAAGCAGCCAGGGAGCAGATGAGTGCACGCGTTGCTCACCTACCACGCTCAGTAGCTTGGGAGATGAGAGAGGCTGGGAAGAAACTAATCAGAGATGCAGCAGTGCTATTCAGATTTGAATGTATTCAGCTCTATGAATTCCCGTTGAAATACCTATAGTTCAGTAACTGTTTTCTATTGATGTTCATTTTCTTTTCCTCCCTGAA
This sequence comes from Aythya marila, assembly GCF_965140915.1. Lineage (NCBI taxonomy): Eukaryota > Metazoa > Chordata > Aves > Anseriformes > Anatidae > Aythya > Aythya marila. The sequence goes on along the minus strand of NC_139047.1, from coordinate 8,205,080 downwards.
GGACTCTAGATCATGCTTCCATGGAAAGAGCACAACAGATATATAACACAAAACAACTTGCAAACTCGTTTTGTTTCCTTCTCAGATGTGCAAATAAAGAAATAAAATACCTTAGGTTTTTACCTTGGATTGGTATCAGGAGACAGTGAAAAATTTACTAACTCAGGTTTGCAAGTGAGGTCTCTGCTACTGTCTGCCTTCAAACCATCAAAAATTAAGTGATCAAATGACTGGGGGTGGTGATGGTTGTACAGAAAAGCATACAGCGTAAAGAAATCTATCTGAATAAACAAATACTGCCAGTTCTATCTGTCATTGTACTTTATGGATCACGTTTTTCCCATGTCCTAAAGGTTAAGCATGGAAGAAACGCTGGATACACATTTAGACAATTTTTTGTAGCAGGCCCCAAAGGATAACAGCAAAAGCTGTAAAACATCCTTTTCCCCATTAATCTAATCCAGAAGGTGTAGCTACAACATGTACATAGTGATGGGGGGGAAGACAAAGTGCAGTTCAAATACAGAATGAAATCTACGTGTAATCAATGCATAAAGGACACGCTGTGACAGATACTTGGGCAGAAAGTCTCTGCAAGATAAGAAATGTGAAAAGGGCATTTTTTCAAATAAACAAAACTGACAATTTTTATGAGGAAGAGCTGGGCCTAACAGAATAAGATTGGCAAACTGGAATCATGTTTTACAGCAATAAACAGGTGATAAATGACCACAGGAGCAAACAACCTCAGAACGAGAGATACAGAGGAGCTCTCCCTCTTGTACTCTGACACTACCTTTATAGCTAATTACTCTGATAAAATTCTATGTTATTTATACATACACATAAGAAATGGTCTATTCTCCAGCAGCCTTGTATGAATTGAAACAAACAACTCCCAAAGTGCAGCAGCACAGTTCAGTTTAGTCCACCAACACCAGCAGATTAAACCATCCCAAAGACCAGTACTCCTTTCCTGTTAGCTCCATGCCTGTTCAACATGTCCTCTAGGAAAATAGAAGATGAGTTTTACAATATAGTCTGTAGCTTAGGTTGTTGGTCACATCATTCTAATGAAAGGACTACTCTTAAATCTGAATTGTTTATGTCAATAAGAAAGAGAAAGAAATGCAAAATTTTGAATTCTGCAATGTGTTTTACAGAAAGATGCATACATATTCTGGTTGCTTACAGCCCTTTAAAGGTCTGTTCAGCATGTTTTCTCCATTGCTTACTGCTTTCTGACACATGATTGCTGACATACTTATGTCACGACGAAGTTCCTGCTGAGATCCTGACACCCAAACACACGCTGCTTCAAGGAAACAGTAAGACTGCATGTAACATTCAGGGAGAGTATCCCCTGCAGGCTGAAGATTGGGAAGACGATTGCCTAACTCTTCCAGGGTGCAGAAGGCTTTGTGACCACTCAGCACAGTAGCAGCAGAAATCTGCAGGGCAAGAAAACTGATATGTCACAGTGAATCTGGTACACTGGGGAGGTATGAATAGAGAGCATCCTCCTATTTCACACAAATTACAATCAGTGTCTTCTGACCAGCGCTCAGGGGTATCTAGTGTCAGGCTTCATGCAAGGACCAAAGGCAGGAGGGAACAAGCAGACAGTGTTATCAATTTCTTGTTAATTTGTACATTTCAAAAAAAAAAACAATTCAATTACACGTTGAACATTGGACATTTAACATACAGAAATCGGTGTTTTGTAGCTACTCCACAGTGCCCAGAGCTGTGGGCTGGTGTCCTAAACATTCAATAAATACATAACTCAACCGCTTCATTTCCAGAAAGCTTACTTCTGAGCTAAACATAGTAAGTTTTCATTAATTTCTTCCCCTAGGTTAATAGGAAACAAATTATATTTCATAAAATATTAATGGAATTTCTCTGCAGTTTTTTTCTTACACACGTGCACATGCAAATATGCTTAGATATTAGAAAAAATATTTAAGTAGTAAGAGACAATGGACTATATATCCCACTGTGGGCACAGTACTGTGTTGGATAGATTGAAAACATCAAAATAAATCACATCTCTGAAGCTATCTGAAAGGTCTAACAGGCTAGCTGAAACGGTTTGTTCTGTCTTTATCAGAGAAGAATCATTAGAGCAACAAAAGCATCAGATGGTGTCTGGCAGTGATACAGCACAAATGGGTGGGGGATGCAAGGTATAGCAGGAAAGAACAAACGTAACAGGTACAGAAATAAGATCAGGAAGACAAAAGAAATAAGATTTGGGGTGGATCATCTGTAGCAGAATATCACTGACAGTAAATCAGGAAGCCCAGGCGGTATTCACTATCCTACAAGCTTAACAGTACCTGATTGAATGTTAGATGGGATACGGTGCTGTTCTTCCAATCCTGGGATAAAACCACCGAGTCAATGCACCACGCTTCCAAATGAGTTATACGTGGTGATAATACCATTATGTATTTCTCACTTTTTCTATTTTGGCATCTTCACTCTCAATGAGAAAAATATCTAATGATTGCTAAAATTAATAGCAACAGACATTTTTAGATGTGCTTTGCGTGCTTTCTTCGCTCTAAAATTTTAAACCTCCTGACATCCATTTTTTAGCACAAATGACACAGCCAGAAGCAGATCTATTTCAATTGATTCACCCAATTTGCCTCCCAAGGGCAAAACTGCAGATGAAATTTTCCCAGTCTTCACATCTAATGCTGGTGAGGTTTACAAAAAGATGGTTCCCTGCAATGGATCAGTGGCAGTGGTTCCAGCTGCAGTTCACAGGGCCAGCATAAGGAGCCTGCTCCTGACTATGCAAGTCTTCATCAAACACATGGATTTTTGTTTTAGACACCACCCATCTGAAGCAGCCCCTACTTTTCCCTGGTGCCCCAAGAGGCAGAATTCCATGTAAGGATCCCTCAGGAGCAGCACAGTTCTGAAAATGTGTTTCAGGGGTGATCGCATCCCACCTTTTACAGCAATAGAATGCCTTTTGCTCCAAATCTTCAAGTACTAGGCAATTCCTGGAAAGATGCTGTTACAGGTTCCTATAGACAAAATCCCTACTGTACAAGCAACCACACACTTGCCACTCCTAGCACACGCTCCACACAATAACTTGTTACACGACGTGGCAGGCAGCTTTGTGCATGTCCCCATGGCCTGCAGCAGCAGAGGGCTTCCACATGCTGCAACAGCTCTTAAAGATGAAGAAGTCACTTTTTAAATTCAGCACTGACCCAGCTTTTTATAGAAGGAGGTGACCAGTTGTTCTGTCTGAGCACACAGCCAGAAGGGTGAGATATGGTCTGGAAAGAAGGATGGAAAATTACCTGGCCTCCCGAGCTCAAGGGATGTGCTCAGTGGTATAAGGCACTGAGTTAGAAGTGGCATTCTGTGGGGATTAGTAATGGGGCCACTCTTATTTACCATCATTTCTGTGCTGACAGAAATCTCATTAAATTTAACCAAAGCACATGCAAATTCTTACATTTGGGACAAAATCTCCATAAAATACTTCAGGCTAGGTGTTGACTGGCTACCGAGCAGCTGTGCAGAAAAAGCATGGGTTGAAGTCAGGGGGATGGCGAAGTGGTGGCAGACACAAGCTGAACACAGGACAAAAACTCCTTGTAGTAAAGATGCCAACTGCATACTGTGCTGCATAGGGTGCAGCCAGCAGATTGAGGAAACGGTGATTTCCCTCTACCTGGCCCTTGCAAGAACATACCTGGAGTGCTGTGCCCAGTTCTGGGTTACCCCAATGGACACAGACAGCGTGGAATAGATCCAGCTGAGGGCTGCCAAGATGGAGCATGCAGCATACTGAAGAGTCTGACAGGCCTGGGCCTGCTCAGGCTTCAAAGGAAAAGCTAAAGGGAGATCATACTGCTTTTCTTCAGCCATCCAATGGAGGGTACACAGAAACAGACACTTCAGGTGCACACAAGGACAAGATGAAATGCAATGCATGCCATTTGCAAAAAGAGAAATGAAAACTACATCATAGCAAACAAATTTCACCGTGATGGTGATCAAAGACCAAGGAGAAGCCCAGGGATGCTGGCAATCTGTCTTCATAGATGTTCAGATTTGACCAGATTAAGTCCCTGAACAGACACATCTACGCAGACAACCTCTGAATGACAGACTGGACCACACAATCTCCAAACCCCTGTTTCAATTTAAACAACTCTGTGATGGTAGGAGGACAAGCAATATCTGGAAGTGATGAAGATGGTGGTGAAGAGCCAGCAGATGCATCCCTGGTTATCCATGTGTTCCTCTGGAACTGAAAGAAAACAAGGACATGAATAGAGAATGGTGAATGTCCAGATACTCTCCTGACATGCAGGCGGGATCAGCCTGGGTACTCATCCAGTGATGAGGACGGTAGGATGCCCCGTATAGGGTGCTTTAACTGCAGCATTCTTAGATCCATGAAGCCCTGTTATCAATCAAAATGCTCACCTTTCTTCTAGCATTCTTCCACTTTCTTTGCATACTATCTGAAAATAGTAACTACCTTACTAATATTTAGGAAAAAATCGAGTAAGATGAACACTTTATTTTGAAAAATAGTACTAAGAGTAAAGTAGAACATTTTTGTAAGTTTTTTGCTGATTAAAAGGAGGATTCTGAGAGTCCAATTCCCATTTCCTTGGGAACCAAAACCAACTTCACTGAATTTAGAAATATTCTGATATCAAATTCATACTCATGAGATAAAAGGAAAGCTCCATCAATGCAAGAATTGCTACCGTTCACACAGCTTTTAACAACTTTCTCAGGAAGTATACTATAACATTGATTCATGTGCTTTCTTGATAACCAAAGTATAGCCTCTCTTAAAAGATAATTCAGAGCACTTCCTCGTGCTGACTTACAACAACATATAAGACAGGGCACGTAGATCACAGCATTTCATTTTTATCTGATATTCTGCCTGTGGTCATGTTAGTCAGTGCATTGTTAATAACTTGTGCATAGGAACTACACCTTTTTCTGTGTTAAAATGGAGTTTTTATCTCAGAAGCCAGCTTGTTTCTCTAAAACATGGATGTCTTGTTCATGGCTACTTGACAGATGATTTGGCTTGAAGCACGAAGAAGTGAACAAAACATGTCCCTCCTTCTGCTCCCACATCATACAGACCTGTACTGGTCCCCTCCAATCTTCTCATACTGTCAGATGGCACACGCAAAACTATTCAAGGGTGTGGGGGGTGTTTGTGTGTCTATTAAAAAAAAAAAGTACATAAACAAACAGGTTCAGTCCTGTATACATGCATATATATATACACACACACACATACACATATATATATATATATATATATATATATATATATATATCAGAAAGAAATCTTCCTTCAGTTTTGTTTTCCTAGGAATCTCAGTTTCAATATTGTGGTTTCCCCAACAAGCACCCGCATTTCAATATCAAATTTAAGGAAGGGACAATACATTATACAGCTCAAAGAGACTAGTCTGGAACAATATCTGGCCTGTTTCAGTTTCAAAGAAAAAAACACAATTAAATTGGTTGTAACAGAAAATCTTTTTTTACTGATGTAGAAAACAAAACCATTTTAATTTGTATTTCCTTTCTGTATGGTCCATAAAGGGAATCCATAAAAGAGAAAGGTATTTTAAGACATAATGAATGAACAGTTTACAAAAGCCAATGAAACTATTGAAAAAAACAGTCAGCATTCCACATTTTTTAAAAAAGTGCGTCAATTCAGTAAGAGGAAACCAGTGGCTTATTTATAGTTGAATTCCCTTGCCTTTATTCTGTGGTATTTTCTGTCTGTCAGAATAGTGGTACAAGATAACATGCTATTTTATTTTTTTCAGATCTAAAATAACAAGGTACTGGATTATGCAGTTTATGTAAGAAACTACAGTTTTGTACTGCTGAAAGAAAACCACGTACTCTGAAGTTTCACAGCTAGAAATGTTAATATTTCTTATACCAGCTTCTTGAAATAAAATTACCGATTATAAGTGCTAAACTGTTTTATTAATATTAAGAGTTCAACTGAATTCTTCAGGCTTCCCGAGATATGTCAAAACGGCAAGTAAAAATTATTAAAAGGTCATTGCACCCCATCATCATGGAGATAAACTTGCAAGATGCAATTAAAATGCACAAATTCCCAGAAAAGAAGAATGGATGGAGTATGGAAATGTACCTGCCGTGTATAATGCAAAATGCTTGCTTGGCAACCAAGGAACTAATAATGCTTCTCTTAAAACATGCACACTGGTGCTTTGGTTTAAAAAGACATTTCTTTGCCTGCAACCATCACACTTACAATACTGTAGCTGAGCCCTGGCTAAATCTCAATAAAATCTTCGGAAGAAATCTGAGAGTCTCATCAAATCATGGAAGAGAAATGCCAGGCGCAAAACTCTGGCTGAGCTGACAACCAAAGCAACACCTCCTACCAGCTGCACTGGCATCAGAATTTCACTCCAATGGCTTATGGTTGGGGATTGGAGAGGTCTGATTTTTTTAAACTTTGAATTAAAACCTAATCCTTTAAGAACCTGATCCATAGAGGTGATGATTTTTTCCTTACAAATATTTATTAGCACAAATCTTCCTGCTCACATAGATAATCCCATCAGGTTCAAAACCAGAATCAGATATTATGCTGTACACTAAGGTTTTTACAGAGGAACAGAGATTGTCACAGGCGCAGACGGGTGCAGCAAACACTGTCAGAGCTCTGTCTCTGTGGATAGGTAAAAGCACGAATGGAAGGCCAAAGCAACGAAGGAAAGAGATGAAAGGCTGAAGTCACTGAGGAATGGGTGATGTACTGCAGAGTGGGAGAAAGGGCAATTCTGTCATCACTGTTTTCTTTAGACAAGTTGGCTGGGTATGAATGAAATTAAGGGAAGCCAGGAAGGTGATTTTAATATTTTAATTCATAGAAATTTCAGTACTAAAGACTCCTAAACATTGTAAACATCAGCAAGCCTTCTGCAGTGGAGAAAAGAGTACAGTCAACATGAAAGAACAAGAAATATAAGATACCATGGATTTGAAATAATTTTGGAAGAATAATGCATTATTAAAAAAAAAAAAAAAAAAAAAAAAAAGGCCAAATACAAGTTTCTCTTTACTATAATGAAAGTAAGTGATGGCTTTCCAATGGTTATAGGTTCTTTATCTGCATCTGTGAACTCAAACTGTGCACTTAAAACCACGCGTACTATAGGGAGAAATCTTGAAACAGTAAGAGCAAGGGCATATGCTGTAATTTTTAGCTCTAATTTTTCTATTTTCTAATATGGTCATTAAAACCCCTGAAATATTTGCTAGGTTCTGTCAATGCAAATGACAAGACAAAAAAAAATGCATATGAATCCTGTTCCAAAGTACTGCATTTCCATGAGGCAGGCAGGCAGTAAAAAGACATATGTGGAAGACTATAGATGTTTCAAATTAATTGGTTATATCCTATGAATAATAAGTCAGAGGAAATCTAAGTAAAAAGAATAAAAATAAATAAATAAAAAGGGACAAGCTCAATAAGATTCAGAGTATTAGATTATCAAGAGAAACACAAGGTTGTTTGCAGCTCAATACACTTCAAGGAAAAGGGCAAAATGACCAAAAAGCAACTAAATGCTACACCAGAGACTATCTGTATTTAAATCCTAGTCTGATCTACAATAAAGACAACACGGAAAGTAAGATTTTTTTTAGTCAATGTTTAAATGTTGCAGTTGATCAGGTTAAAACTGGAATCTTGATTTTTTCCCCTGTGACTCCTAAGCATCTTGTTAGATGCAATTATCAGCTAGTTAATAACAGTGGTTTAAGCAGATGACAGAATAGAGGGGGTTGTTGTTGTTAATGTTCTCAAATTAAAAAAGCAAGCATTATTGTTACTCTACGTAAAAGCTGAAGACAGCCCCAGCTGTATTTCCAGACCCAAGTTCCAAGAGAAGTGGAAGGGTGCAGGGAGAGGTGCTGGTGCTGCCCGGCTCTACACACTTTCTGCTCTTCTCAGTCAATTTCTTCAGTGAGCACTGGGTGCAAGACATGCGTGGCTCTCAACCATGCTGTCCTGAGACATATTTATTTATTTTTTAATCCTACAGGGTTCTTACCTGTTCCTTTAGAGTGTAAACTTATTGTTGAAATCTTGTTATTCCAAATTGGCTTTGCAAGTAAGCAATTTAACAGACAATTCTTCCTTGTATAACCACAGGGCACAGGAGATAATCTCAAAGCAAAACCTTTGAAGCAGGTTTATTAAGATTTTACATATTCTAACTACTAATAAGTTAATGAGAAAAAAAAAAAGATTATTTAAATAAAGTCTTTCTAGAGTAGAAATTAGCAATGAAAAAGCCCAAAGAAATCAACATTACATTCATTATGATGCAGCAACAGCCATACACTGGGATGAATATGGCTTGGAGGCTCAGGCATTTATACGGTTGCCTGTCAATTCAAAGAGGACTTCTGAATGCAATCTCTTTCCAAAAATATAGGCAGAATTATAGTTTTGCTTTGAGCCAAATTGTCATAAAATAGTTCATCCTAACACATAACCATTTGGCAGCAGAATGATGGTATGTTACAAACCACAGAAGAACACAGGAGTATAATCTTCTCACTGGGAGACTGCTGAAACAATTTTAAATTTTACACCTGAACTGTCTGGATTTAATTAAATAGTGTGCACCGGTATCTCAATGTTGCTCCTAATAACAATATCAACATGAAATAGTTATTGATATAGAAGACTAGGAAAAACCCTACTATTTACTCCTTCTAACTAATCACCATGCAGAGACATATACACACCATTTAATCAGCTTGCAACAGGTAACAATTTTCACTAACTCAGAGGCAGCAATCAGTTTCTGCTCATTCATACACACATCACAGGCCTGATTTTGTTCTCAACTTTTTCATTCCTCTCCTCTGAAGACCTGAAATAAATTTAGGCTTTCATTAAATTATCAACTTCTTATAAAATAATTACCTTCTTAGTTACTTCACCGGTGCTTTCAGCAATATTTACCAAAGTGCACAGTTTTAAAGGTGACTGGTGTTGAGGGGAGGCATTTCCAAAGCAGCCATCCTGAAATACCTTAAGCAGTTGGATTTTGTAAATCACAGCTTTGAAATCCTCTCCCCACTGTCACTACTTCAAAACTAATATTAATCATCGGCTTCAAAGAGAAACCATTACATTTATCTAAACAAGCTTCAGTATTTAGTGAATTATTAATAAGAAAACTCATAGCAGAGGGCAAACAGTAGCAGGAGCAAAGAGCTTCCTTGTTTTATTTTCCTTAAAACCCATCCACCCTTCATGCAAAAATGTTAGCATGAATATCATACTATTAGCTTAATAATACCTTTGCTAATATTTGCACTAAGCCTCTAAATCTGCCACAGTAAACATGGCTTTTCCTAAATCTGTAACAACCCGAGTAAGTTTTGTGCTTACACAGTTTATAGATCTCTCGATACACCTGACCCCAGAGTTCTTACTGGGTCTCTAGTGCAGTGTGGAGTGTTTCCTTTATTCAGGGTCTAGATGAGTGGAATTGGCAAGAAGTCTTTTGTGCCTACCTAAACAACAACAAAAATCCAGATTCAAGCTTGCCTTCCTCCAAGTGTTCTTTATGTCTAAATGATTAAGGCAAAAGAAATCCTTTAAAATCACCATCTTTTATGGATTTTTTTTAAACACTGGCCTGATTAACTTTATCATAGCTGACACTATTCATCTGTCGATAATATAATATTAACAACACTGGAAGCCGTGTAATTAAAAAGAAAAGAAACACCTGCTGTAAAATCAGAATATTGCTGGCAATGCATTAAAATTTCAATGTACCCATCACACAAAGTCTATTAGGTCAATTCTTATAGAAGATGGACTTCGAGCTCCTTAGCCAATCGTGGTAATTGCAATTAAAAATTCACATCCATTCCTGAAGTTGTTCTAGTTGTTGTGGTTTTTTTTGACCGAAGCAAGACAAATGCATCCCTATCACATAGGATTGTTCTTATCCTGAGTAGCCATCAATCCTTTGAATATTAAAATGGAAATTTCCATATTTTTTTGTCTTTTTAAAAATCACTTAGACTGTCATAACATAGCCAAGGCCAGAAGTCCCCATCGTATGCCTGGATGTTACCCTGCCTTCTGATTCCTGATACGAAAAATCCTGTTGTAAAGATTCCTCCACTGTTGGCTTCAGACTGAGATAGAGCAAGGCCCTTTTTGTCTGGGTAAGCTGCTGCTTGTCTTGTTTCACACGGAGATGATACACCACTAAAAAAAAGGAGAGGAATAGCACAAGGAGTGTCCTGTAGAGCAGCACTGACGATACAAGAGAAAGGAAAAGTCTCCTGGCTTGAGATAAAAACCTGAGGAGATGGCTGGGGAAAGCTCTTCAGGCTTTTACAGGGAGATAAAGAAAAACTATCCAAGTGCTTCCAAGTCCACACATGACCTACTCTCCTTAAAAGATCATTCTGGCCAGCACTTACACTGTAACGAATGAGAGAAAACAAATGCAAAAATGCAAATTAAAACTAATGTGATCTGAATAAATGAGTGTAAGCCCAAGTCCTGAAAGAGTTACTCTTCCCTAGCTTAAAAAATGCCATATCCCCAAAGAATGAAATCACGTTCACCTGCAGGAAACAAATAAATAGTGAGACAATACAGAATTCTTGTTAATTAGTATTCCACTCAGCTCTCACTCCTACCTAGGAGAGCCAAGATGCCCGCTTTCCAAAGGATGTCAAACAAAAGTCTCTCAGGTAACAATCAACTTTTCACTGGCATTTCAATACATGGAGGGGATCAAGGCTTCTTTTGTTGAGGGAACTTTCTACATTTCTTTACAATGACAGCTGTTAAATTTTCATTAGACTAATTGTAATAAACTTTCAGGATGAACTACAATTTGCAAAGTATTTGCACTGCAAAGAAATATCTGGAGTCCATTCCTTTACATTTTAACTAACCACAATCATTTACTGTGGAATATGAAGTCTTTGTACCATCTGTACTGCAACATACACTGAAATTATTATGAAACCTATCTTCAACTTTCCCCTCACCTGCCCTTCTCATTTAAAAAGCAAAGATAGCATTGAAATCCATCCTAGTGACGACACATTAATTATCATATCAAGAATCCCATCTTTGGCCCCAGTGTCATTGACTCTGCGGATCACTAGATAAATTAACACTCCCAGTTTGCAATTGCTCATCTACCATCCTGCTCATGTAGACATATACTTTTTAGTTCTCAAGACCAAACTCTGCTGCACTTCTTTTGCCACAAAGGAGTATCAGCTGAAGGAGATTTAAAGGACAACAATTTGATTGTCACTTAGCTGTCACCAACTCACCAGCTAGCTAGCCCAGATTACAAATGAGCATAAGACAGAAAAGAATTAGGATAAGCTTTTTGAGATGACAGATCTTTGCTTTCTTCCTTTCTGATACAACTGAAGGAAATGAGCAATATTTGCAAGACCTGCCAAAATCAGTCCTTATTAAGTCACTTTATAATTTGTTTACACACTAGAAGCAATAGTGACAGCTACTGCTAGTAGGGGAGTAATAGAGTAATGCTACTATCCTGCTCCTCCTGAATTGCCAGGTGCAGGTAGTAAACAAAACTACTCGAGGCAGAGCAACTCCATTCTTGCAAAAAGTCCTTGGCTTTCACAGGAACAAAAGTTGGATCTCCTTGATTGAATTATAAAAACCCCAATACCACTCCACAGCTTTGAAAGGTGTTTTTTCTGCTTTCATGCTGCTGAAGGAATGCTTTATCAGATGCTCTGAAGAATACAAATTGCTACACATTGCAGCAAATGGACCTTGTTCAAAACCTGCAACTGAAAAAAAAAAAAACACTCTAGAAAAGAATGGAAAAAATAGCTTTAATGAAAGCCTTTAACAGGCATCATCTTTAATTTAGTCATTCAGGTGAGCAGAGCTTTACATGGCTCTCATCCTAAAATTATATACACATACCTAGCACACAACTACAACCCTTGTATATTCTATGACAATTTTCTGTTTTTGCACTGCAATTTCAGTCTTAATCTTCTCCATCTTAAGATATAGATGTATATCTTAAGGACACACAAGTTATATACATATCTTAAACACTTAATAAACATATTGAAGAAAGCAGATTCTGCTTCCCAAGTTATGTTTTTCCTACTGTTGCATAAAGGAGTATAATTACAATTGCCTGTCCAGAAACAGATCACATTTATTATCTACTGTGGATGTTTTCCCAGCATACAGGCTACAGGGGGGCTAACCTAGGCAAGTCAGTAGACATAACCCATCCAAGCACCTGACCTCTTCTCACATCGCGAGGAGCCAGTTAAGTCTTCTACTACTTCACTTGAAAAGAAAAACATTAGTGCTTAAAAGCCCAGTCCCTTCTTACTTCCCAGAATGGTTCTCCATTTCTATCTTTAGGTCCAGAATTTGGACTTGTGTGTGGATACATTCAGCTCACAGATTTTTTGTTGTTGTTTTCTGTGTAGAACATTTTGGCTGTTTCAATAACTTTCGGAAAATGCTATGTTTCTGCTCTGACATTTTTAGGGGTACAATAAGAATGTAAACTACATGTGCTTGTAATGACACAAAAAAAAATCCAAAACCTTTAGAGAAAAAATTCTTTAGCCAAGACCAGAGGAAAGCTGTTGTGTGCTGACTTTCATTGCTACCCTTTTAAAATCTCCAAATGGTTGCAGCTGCCATGGTTTCTTTATAGGTCAACAACCTTTTTGATTAAGTGTTAAAAGGACCCTTCTCATTACTCGTGGAAGACAGTATTTCTCCAAGGTTTGTTGATTTAAATGAACATTTGAGTTTCCATCTTTTAAAGGCTGTTATTTTCCACATCCATTTTCTGAACTCAGAACAGAAGATCCCTTTAACTCCTTTAATCTTCTTGTCAGCCATACACGTCTGTCCTTGCAGGAATCTTACAGAGCATCGAGTAATGTAGCTCGCCATTTGAAGCTAACATGTCATCATTAGCTTCAAAGTCACAGTTTAGGATCTTCAGCTTTAGAGGGAAAACAGCATTTCCCCCCAAGACTTCTGAAGCTTATTTTTATTCTGACACCACTGGAGACTGTGGTTATAGAAAATTATTTGTAAAAGTTGAAATGAAATTGCAGATAGATGGTTAATAGAGATGTTTACCCAAACAGTATCCTCAAATAGAAGAGTCTGTCTGAAGAGGAAAACCACACATGGAGAACACAAAGAAAGGGCACATTACAGAGGCAAAGTCAAACAAACAGAAAGGCACCCAGTTTCCTCATTATTTACCTTGCTGCAAACAAGGATAAAAAGCATCCAGGTACAACACCCACTACTTTATGTGCTTACATCAGTGATGACAGATTCCTCTGCACTGGTCCACATAATTACCAATATGGACAGCCCCTGAAAGCCAAGCTGGCAGTACGACTGCATCCACTACCTTGATTTTCTTGCAGTTAAGAATATCCTCATGTGAGCTGCAGCTTATCTTTTCAGAATAAAAAATGGCATGTTTCATTATGTCACATAATTCAGAAGAGCCAGCAGCTCCAGACTGGTACGAAGAAAGCAGAACGGACAGAGCAGCCCAGACCTTATTTGTAAGTGAGACACTGGCGGGTTAAAACAGTTGGTGAGCCACCAAGGGGCAGGCATTTATCAGGCAGCAGAGAAGTGAACAGACACCAAGGAAAGATTTTTCCTTAAGAGATCTGCAAATGAAGTGGCTGAAATTAGTGAAAGACTCCACGTGTAATCCAGGCAGCAAGAGAGAAGGACCTAAAAGGGATTTTACTAATGAAACACCAGGCAATCCAGCTCGACCCCAAGACAGAAGGGCTCCCAGCACCTGTAGAGCCCTGATCCTGGAACAAATCACAGGCAGAAGGAAGCAGCACAGCAATGCTTCTCTGCCACCAGGGGACACCTGCTTCTGCTTTCCCCTTAGAGAACTCCTGTATTAAAGAATAATACAGGCAACTGAGTATATGTGAAGCAGAAATAAAATCCAAGTATGTACAGAACATGTACATGTACAGCTATATGTATAGCACACAAGTTTGTATTTACGGCTTGTTCTGCTGGAAGACCCCACACACTGCTGATTTCTATACTAAAAAAAATGACCTGATGATGATTTTCTCTCAATGTTCGCTTAATAAACATACAACTAGGTGAACTGTTCTACAAGCTTGAACCAGAGTTGAGATTGTTCCAACGCATCATCAACTTGCTTCTCAGCTGACAGATTAACAAATACAATCAAAGCTCTGTCTTCACATATTTCTCTAGTGCTTCAGAAGAATCAAGCTATCAAAGAAAGACCAAATAAATCAGAGGATGTACAAGTTCTCAGTGAATCAGGCAGTCAGTTGCTTTTAGGCTCATTACAAGCCACCACAAATTCTGGGATGGTTTACAAACAATGCAAAAGTAGATAAATGCACTTGAAAAAAACTATCATCACTGTGATGCTTATCAACCACTTATCTTTCAGCTTTGGAAGGAAAGCAATAGCAAAACCAAAATATCTACATTGCCTTTTCCATTCTCAGCTACTCAAAAGCAGTTAAGTGTGTTGTATGAACTTAACAGAAGAGTAGCACTGTGTCAAGAGTTAATTCAATTATACATTAAAATAAAACAATGTATTAGGGAAAAAATAGCTGTAGGAATACAAAATTAGAAAATCAAAACGTAATACACCGCTCGAGAAATTACAACAGAAAATATTTCTTGCTTGTTATTGGGACTCTTGGTTTTGACCAGTTCATCATGAATCAGATCGTGCAAAGGCCAAGAAGCTTTATTGATGATGGTGCTTCTTCACACACACCTAGAGACATAACTCAAAGTAGAAATACTGATAGCACTTGCATTTGGAGCAACTTATTTGAAGCCCAAACAGCTACGTCCCTTAAATAAAGATTTTCCTTGACAGAGATATACTGAAGTATTCAGAACTATACAAATTAAATTGCAAAATTAGGTACAAATGCAACTGCAGTATGCTGATACAGTAATTTGCAATTTGAAAAGTTTTTGCGAGCTGTATGCACTGAAGAAAGTATTTTCGTTGTTGTTATTTGATTTGCTGATTCTATGATTTTCTTCTTTTTGCACTTTGTTTGCAAATCTTTTAAGTAATAAAACAGATTGCTCTGTTTTAAATTAGAATCACAAGAAGCTAGAAAAGCTAATCTCTAGTCCAGGCTCCTGCTTGAAGCAGGATGATCATCAATGCTAGATCAGAGCAGCCAGCTCTTGGAAACCTCCAGGAATGGATTCTCCACTGCCTCTTGGTACCAGTTTCAGGACTGCGCTATCATCCTTGTGACAAGTGTTTTCTAACATCCAGCCTGTACCTCCTAAGCTTGTGGCCACAATCCCATTTTATCAACTGCCACGACTAGAAGAGTTTGGTTCCGTCATCCTTGTAAACTCCTTGAAGTAGTTTAGTGCAGCTGTAATCCCTGTTCGATGACATTTTTTTGTGGAGACAAACCAAACATGACCAAGTCCCTCAATCTCTCTTCCCAGTACACCTGCCCCATGACCCTACACATTTTGGTAGCCATCTGCTACACCCTCTCTGCTGTCCCAAAGCCCATTTAGACAAGGGAGGCCCCAAATTTGACTTATTTTTTCATGCGTGGCTTCACCAACAACACTATATTCACTATATTATTCACTATAATGTAAAGGGAGGACAACCACTTCCTTTTTTCTGCTGGCTCCAGTCCCCCCAGTGCAGCCCAGCATGCTGTTGGCCTTCTTTGTGGTGGCCGCACATGGCTGGCTCACATTCCACGGTGCCTTTTTCAGCAGGGCTCTGACTAAGCTGGCTTCCAGCCTGTCCCCACGTGTGCGATTATTTACCCCAGGTACAGAACTATGATCTTGACAGATACATCTCCAGGTTTTGTTGCTGTTTTTCTCCCATATCAGGTTTTCGTCTAGCTCCCCTCTCTCGTGCCATTCCAGAGCTTCAATTGCAAACTCACAGCTGAATAGCTTTGCACTTGCAAAAAGATGATGAAAATGCAGCAAGCCAGGCAAGGAATTATCTTATACCTTTAAGTGTCTCTGAACATTGCTTTAAATGACTACGTAAAAATGAAAGTTAGGAAATATTCATTATGTAAGATACCTGGTCACTTGGGTAACATTTTTTACCTGCCCAAGCCAGTACTGAAACACAGGCTGATGAGAGCTTGTGAATGCTTTAAAGACCACTTCTGTGTATTTTTCCCATGACCCCTAGCTCTACAGTGACCATACAGGAATAGAAAAATACAGTATTAAATTGATTTATTTTGCCACTATTTTAGCCCATTTAAAAATCAGTAAGCATGCCTTCTGAAAAGTTTTTTTTTAAAAAGAGAGTTGGAAAGCTGGAAGGGTATTTAGGATAATGAGGCAGAAATCTAAAGCTGGAACATAAAAAGTTCTGGATTTCTTACTTCACTAGTTTTTTGGGTTTTCCATTTCAGAATCCAAACTGAGGAGTGCAATAAACACCACAGAGCATAAGAGACCAAAACCATCATTCTGTGGCCTGATTTTATTTTGTGATTTCATACACACTTTACAACTCCCTGCAGATGTTTCACGCTATTATCAGTTCATGTTCTTAGCATAAAAGAAAGAAATTTTGCCAGCTAGCTGAATTACCATCACAGTATCTGGATGGAGTAGTATTAAGACTGAACTCAAGAGAAAGGCCACGACTCTTTGTAAGATACCGTATCAGTGAACACCTTCAGCAAGCAGACAGGTCAGAAATACATCCAGAAATATGGGGGGGAAACAGTAGGTTTCGCATTCAAGATGCAATTCACTTTCATTAAGATTGTTTTTGTTATGATTTGTATTCAGTACCCAGCTCTGGAAAATTAAATAATTAAACTACCCCTTCACTCTGAGGTAAGGAATTTGAGCCATTTGAAGCCAGGCAGGAACTGCATATTGCCTTTTCTCTCTACCTGCTTCCCTGCAACAAGCCACATCTTCAATGGCATGGGCATCTTCAGTGCTTCCAGTTATGATGCTCCCCCTCCAGGCAAGAGTGTTCTAAAGGAAAGGGATCAAAAGTTTCTGTAATTCTTTGGATGTGAAGATTAATTGGGATATAATATATGTGCCATTTTATAGCAGAGAGTCAAATTCTGGAGACTCATCCATTTCAAACAAAGAAAAGCCTTACTACGCAGTTACTGTGGCCATCTGTACTGCAGAGATGGACTACAGGACTAACAAACGAGGCCATCCTTCACAGCAGTTGGGCACCATTCCAGTTTGCTTGTCCTACTCACCCCATCAAGCCACTCCATCAGTTGGAGACAGATAATGCTGCTTTCCAAGAAGCAAAGCCTTCCCTTGCACTTTCTGAAAACCTGATGAGAAAGTCTGTAGCATCCCCTGAAGAGGAATATTGCATACATGCATGCTGCTATAATCTAGTCACTCCAGTGAACAGAGATAGCAAAACGCAAGCTATTCTTTGCCTTTTGCCAAGCTATGCTAAGCAACAGTCCACGCCAACAGACATTGTACTAGAAAGCAGAAAGAAAACAAAACTCAGTAAGTAAACCACATCCATGTATACGCAAAATACAAAATCGGGGCAACTCCAGGAAAAAAAAACTTTTAAAAGTTTAAAATTGGCTGCAACATTCTGTGATCTTGGTGTTATGATTAAGAAAAATTCCCCCTTTTTTTTTTTCCCCTGCAGTGAGATGACCAGAAGTACACCACTCCCATTAAAACCTGAAAGCTATTCCTCTGTTACCAGTGACAAAACATTCAACATCAAAATCACCTGGGACATCTGCAACGTTTTGAAGCAGGGCTTTCCACAATTATGAGCCATAATTTGCATTTGGATTTACAAGAAATAAAGGCACCTTTTCCTAGCTTTGATGTGCTAAGTGAGAAGTTAACAAGATAGGCACTTCAAAGATACCTCCTTTCACTGAAGGTCCTTCAATTATGTTATCAACCAGACACCAATTCCTTCTTCCCAGCAGTCTCATGTTATTGGGTGGCATACTTTCTAAGCCATCTGTGCTCATAAAAAAAAACAGCCCTTTGTGTAAAAAAAAAAAAAAATAGTAAGAAAAACATGCTGTCCATGGAAGTCATCCCATAATACATTTTTGTACCTCCTCTATGCAAGGCAGTCTTTTTGATCTTTGTGCTTCTGTAGAGACTAAAACACTTCTCTACCAGTGCTGCTGCAGTTTATTTCAAATATGTACAGTCTAGTTAATGCTCATAAGCTACAGCCACTTCAGTCTTACAGGCTGACAGAAGAGTACAGAAGTCATGTGCTGCAATATCTTTTAGACAAGTTTTCTTTTTTCCTGCGGTCAGTGAAACCAAGGGAACCAGTGATCTAGTTCTAAGGAGCCTCTACGTACAAACTCCTAAGGAAAAGCAATCCATATTTGCCATTCAGCAGAAACTGACACATAAATTGAAATTTTTAAGGAGTGTTTATGACAAAAGGGTTAATAATTATTGTTTTCAATTCTGTAATCAGCACAATTTTAATTCATGTTTGATATTAAAGGTCCTGAAATTAAAAATAATTTCATAATATTTAGAACAATAAATATTGTACTAAAAGATGAAGAAGTTTTATGGATTAGTGCTATTACACAATGTCCTATCATTGCTCTCCTGGTTTCAAAGGATTAACTCTTCATAACCATTTCTCAATCCTTTGCTTATGCATGTACACAGCTAAACCTCAAGGTGCTCTGCAATCTGAATTAGCTACACTAGCAATTTAGGATTCTACTATCCCATGCCAATCTGGTGCCTGGAGAGAGCATCTTATACTATCAAATGAGAAGAATCGTATGGCCATTAGTACACTACATACCAGTGACGTGTCTGTAGTGGCTTCAGAAATTTAAAAAAATAAAAAATAAAATTGACTTTTCACTCCCTGAAAACTCCAGAACAGTACCTTTATAACAACTGTAACCCAATCAAGTCAGAAAAGAAGCAAAAACACCAGAAAATGAAAAGGAGAATAAGGTTACCCCAAATGTCATGATAACTACAGCCAAAAATATGTGTACTCATGTAGGTACACAACATATACCTTATGTCAATTCACTGGTGCTTCCTAGCCTCCATCAGTTTCTCTGCACACATCCAGAAGCCTGCATCTCTTTTAGCAGCCCTGAGAAGCAAGGAGAAGCCTGGCCATTTTCATGATGTAGCGTAGAGCTGCGGTTGACGAGCTCATAATTTTATGAGGTGTCTTACAATAGACAG
The DNA here is from genome assembly GCF_965140915.1 of Aythya marila. NCBI lineage: Eukaryota > Metazoa > Chordata > Aves > Anseriformes > Anatidae > Aythya > Aythya marila. The sequence goes on along the minus strand of NC_139047.1, from coordinate 8,185,711 downwards.
TGTTGTAAAAGTAAACGCAGAGTTATACAACTGCACCCTAAGGGATAAACACAAAATGATGACAAACTTTTTTTTTTTTTTTAATTTTTGAAGAACACCGTGTTAAAGTCAGTCTCTGAAGGGCCTTTTTTTTTCCTTAAACCCCGATGACTAGTTGGGCATGGTGAGTTCTGCTTGACACTGTATGAATATTTCACTAGCAAGCACTTTGGCATTTAACTCAAAAAATTATTTTTCACTCAAAGGGAAGTTCTGAAATCTTGCATTCAGAATATAATGTATGTTTCCAGATGAAATGACCTTTAAAGTTCCCTTCCAACCTAAACCACTCTATGATACTGTAAGCGGAGCCTACAGGAAAGCTGGAGAGGGACCCTTTACCAGACAGCACAGTGACAGGACAAGGGGTGTCTGTTTTAAACTAAAAGAGGGTAGGTTTGGATTAGATATTAGGAAGAAATTCTGTATTATGAGGGCAAGTGAGGCCCCAGCCCAGGCTGCCCCATCCCTGGCAGTGCCCAAGGCCAGGCTGGAATGGGCCTACTCTGGCTGAGGGGTCCCTGCCCAAGGCACAGGTGGCACTGGGTGGGCTTTGGGGTCCCTGCCAACCCAAACCGTTCTAAGGATAAAAAACAGGCATCTCTTCTTTAGCTTTATGCATCACCACGTGTAAGCTCTAGCAGAATCTAACATTTGCTGTTTGTATTTCCAGCTGAAATGGCTGACTCGCATATATTCCATCTTGACCAGTGAAAGATGTTTTACAGCTTATATGAGAAGTATCATTAATGTTGATTTTTAAAAGATATACTTAGCAATTTCACTTACAGTTCATTTAATGATTATTCAACAAGTTAACTAGAAAAAAATCAAGTAAATTTTAAAATAAAGTTGCTTTATTTTTATGTCAAAATATGTTATGAATAACTCCATGGCCTTTATTGACATAAGTTACTGCAAGAACAGTAGAGTTTTGATTTTCTGATATAGCAAAGAGAAATTTACCTTATTTTTTCACAATTCTTACACATTCCATGCCTCCTTTAAAAGAAAGGAACAAAACACACCTATTCCTGATCTTTACAGCAATATATTTCTCCTAAAAATCGTTTCCATATTCTTCATATACTACAAATATATTACAATGAGAAAGGTTAAAAAAAAAAAAAAAGTTTTTTTTCCAGTTAAAAACCTCTCATTATTCACAGTACGTACTTTTTTTTTACTGCAATAATTGAAGAAAACTTCTGACCAAATTTGCAAGAAAGCCATCTGTAAAAAATAAAAGAAACTTCACCTGCTCTGCAAAGGGATGTTATTTCATTTTCCACACCTTATAGTGTATTTACTCTATGTAAATCTAGATGCTGTAATTTAACTAGAAAAGTATTATATCACTCTGACAGTTATTAGCCTCAGCAGAAAAGGAAAATGTAGAGGAGGCAGCTAAGATGATGTATACAAGCTTTCTGCATCTCTCCCCTACTTTTTCAAACTTCTCTTTGGTATTAGTTTTAAAAAGATCTTAGTGCTTCTAAGAAAACCTAATTATCTCTAAATCTTATAGCTTAATGTAAGAAAATGGACACAGGATCATAAACAGATTAGTTTTCTCATTCATCTATAAAAATAAGAGAACAGCTGCTTCTTTCATTTTTACAAGCAAACTCAGATTTAATACTAGAGATTTTCTGCTAGTAGCTAAAGAGTTGATAGAAAAAGCGTTTGTATTGATATGAAAACAGACCTATTTTATTGTTATGAAAAAGGACCTCACACCATGGGGGTCACAGGTAAGTACAAGCCTAAAAGTGAAAATAAATTCACACTGTTGGGATTTACTGAGGAAAAAAATGGTTACATGATTTGCCTCCTCCAGTCAATACAGACATTAATCTCTAAGTTTCTCTAGAATTGCTAAATTGTAAGCAGTTTCTAATATGAAAGTTTCATTATAAAAGTCATCATTTCTAATACCCTCGGACTATAGCTCTCCTCTTGTCTCTGTTTAATCAGTGTCTTCCACGTTACATCTTTAAGGATACTGTGCCACAGACGAGTAAAGCCACAGACCTTAGATTCCCGGAACAACCTATACAGCGATGAGGATCTCCATAGCAGATCCTTATCATACATATTTTAATGGCCTCCATTTATGTAGGAATCATTACATTTTTCTCCTTCTTCCCCCTCCCCCAAAAAAGTAGTATTTCTTACACATACAAGAGAAGAAGATCTGAGTCTGAAATATAACAATCATGAAAACTAACATAAAAAGTTATTTTCAGGCTAATAGTAGTAGATTCTAGAAAATCACATTCACAAAATTTAAGTAGAAGTGCTATCCAGATGAAGAGGAGAAAAAGAATACAACCTTAACTCTTTTAACTGAGATGCAGGAAAACAAACGAGCTGCTGTGACTTGTCATAGCTCCATTAATTTCAACATTCTACCTAGAAATGTTCTTACCCTAACACTTAGATATGTAAATCAGCTTTCCTCTGAATCCAAAGTAGCTGTGCTGCTAGTTCAGGCATTAGTTAATGCAAATTTTCTCATTCTCATTTGAACTGTGGAAAAATGAGTGTAAGCTTCTATGCAATGATGCCATTTTTTTTTTTTTTTTTTATATATGACTATAATGCAGCACTTTCCCAGTTTCTGAACTCTTTCTTATTACAAATATAAAACGCACTATCAGAATTAAATGTCCTGCTAGAAAAACCCAAGGTCTATCATAACACATGAAACATACATCTTTCAGTCGGTGGGTATGGGATATTATTAAGTATAAATGGTGAACCTTCAGCACAAGTTCATCATTAGGAAGGACCAAGATCACTTACTATGATATGCAGTTTATGTCAGACAAAGGAAATAAGATGACCAACCTTAATTTTATTAATAAGATCTTGTTATTTAAAAGGAATGTAAAGGAGCCACACAGCCTGCAATAGACTGATGAAGAATACTGCAAGCTGACTGTTACTGCTTTAAAGAAAACCTGTTAGAATGAAAAATTATGCCACCACTCTACTCTCACAGATGAAAATAAAATACATCTTCTACATATTCACCATAGTGCCTGTGTGCAGCTGAACATGTCCCACTGATGCAGTCTCCAGAGAACAGAATGTTAAAAAAAATTAATTAATTACTGATATCAGAATGTATTCTTTAAATGTAGTCTTATTAAAATAATATTGCTCTTGATCCCTGAATGTGCAGCTATTTTAAACAAAGGGCAAAACAGTTCTAGAAAAACAGTAATACTGCCCTGATCAAAGAACCACATAGCCATCTGTCCTCCGAGAGTTGCCAGAAGTGGATCTCTCGGGGAAAAAAATAATAGGAAACTTATCTCCCAGCTGTCAGACACTTGCAGCTCAGAGAACTCTTGAGCCATATAAAAGTTCTGTGAACTTCATAATCTCCAGAAATCTCTTTTCCATGAGCCTTCTCTGATCTCCCCTGCTGAGCCTCTCCAAATATCCACAATGGAGTATCCACAGTTTAGCTGCAAGCTGTACGAAGAAGCACTCTGTGTGCTTGCTCTGAGCATGCCTCTTGCTGGTCTAATTTCATATCTTCATGTCTTTGTGTTGGAAGACAGAGCAAAAAAAAACACACAACAAAACCAACATCAGTATCTTTTCACTCTACCCAAGCCATTTATGACTCCATAATCAAAACACCTCTGTTCCAGGTTGAAGAGCCCTGTTTCCTTGGTTGTTCCTTACAAAGAAGCATTTGGACAGCATTGTTCTAGACCATCTGTGAATCCACTGTCTTGTTTTTGAGATAGATGCAGGGACCAGAACTACACAAACTGTTTCAGCTGCAGGCAAATTATATATAAATTCAGTGATGGGAATAAAGAATACAGCAAGGTCTGTCTTCAGCAGGATCTATCTTAAGAATTGATACCATTTGTTCTTCTTAGACCACCAGGCACTTGACCGATGCTCTCGTACAGTCTGACTTATCATAATCTCAAGATCTTATTCCCAAGCAGTAATGGGCAGCTCAAGCAGTAGTAAAACTGCTTTGGCTCCATTGATTCAACAGGATCTGATGTTGGTGATTCATTGCTGTTCCTTTCATCCACTTATTCCAAAATACCCAGTCCTAGACACTTAGATCTGAGATACCCACAAGGAAGGATTCCCACATGGGGACCTCTCAAATTTCTTCCACACTGAACACAGCTAAAAATGTGTTTAGATTCTCTGCTATGGCCTTATGCTCCTTGACTGCTTACCTATACATCGTATACAACATCAGCTCAGGCATCTACTGGTTTTCTTCTTAAGTGATCTTACCAGCTGACCAGGCAAATGAATGGCAACTGTCTTTCTACTGAAGGTGCACATACAGAGGTAGCTGCTGTTTTCCATGCGCAGATCTCTGTGTAATTTAAATTTCAGTGAGTGAATTTTGTATACAGTAGAGTATTATCTCCATTTTAACAACCATGCCTAAAACCCAATAAAGTGCATTTGTAGAGAAAAGAAAACCTATGAAGTGTTACTGATAACAGTTTAAGTATCTACAGGGTCTTAATAGTATAAATACTTGCAATAAAAGAGGACAGAGTAAAAACTAAGTTCTTGGCCTTATCTTATTAAAAAGATTAGACAAATGCTACACAGCTGGCAAACAAAGGACATATTTATGCAAGATGCGTGGAAGTCTCGAAGGCACGAGATTAAGAAATTAAATTTGAAGGGAGAGAGCAAGAGTATTTGAGAAAGCATGAAAGCATGAAGAACGAAACACTGACAACAGAACAGTTAAGAAAACATTTGAGAGAATTAGAGGAAACTAAGGCAGATGCCTAGCTACCTAAGAGCTTTATGAAGAAAGCTTGCAACAGTTCAATGACAACTTGGAACAAATGGAAAAAATCTACTACATTAAACTGAACTATATCAGATGAGGATGATCCCAGCAGGAGTGGTTAGAATGGAGAAGAGTAAAATGAGTGATGGCAAGGAAGGTAATTAAAATAATAAGAAGAACTTAACTTCTGAAAATGCAGGATGATTTTTTTTTTCTGCGGCTGAAGAAGAGGGAGGAAAACAGTAAGAGCTACAATCTAAATAGAAAGTTGGAGCATTAAAAAATGACACTGAGGACACATTGTAGATGATGGAAGAGATAATGGTGGTGATAAAGCCAGAGCAGAAGAATTCATAACTGAATGTGTCGAGATAACAAACAACTGACTGCGGGTGTTGGTAATATGATGAGTGTGGGATAAAAAGAGAAGGACACAAGAGACTTTTGGAGAAGAAGATACGGAGCTCTGTTCTACCTTTGTTATCAGCAAGCTGTCAAGCCAGAAGTGCTGAAGATGCCAGATGAAATGCGTGCCTGAACAGAGGCAAACAAACCGAGGGCTGACGAACAGATTTGCAAATCATCTGCATAAAAATACTATCTGACCGTGTGTGAAAAGAGGAGGTCGTCCAGCGATAAGATTCACAGAGAGAAGACAGTCAAAAGCAACACCATGTTCTTACAAAGTAAAGGAAGGAACAAGGAAAATATCTACAGAAAATTATGTGCAAGAAGCTGGAGCGCAGAAGCAAAGGACTGCACAGTAATGGAAGGCACAGAAATTACGACAGAGGGGTGAACGAGCAATCAGCATTACCGAGAGGCGCACAAAGATCTATGAGAAAGCACGAGGCAAAGGCTATGCACTTTGATCAAGAAATCATTACTTTAAGTGAGCTGAAACAGTGTCTGTCATCAGAAACAGATGGAAACTAGACTAAGGCGTACTTGGGAATAAATCTGAGGAACACGATGCTTGTTAGAACACTATTAATATGGGGGGAACAACAAAAAGGAGGAGTAATGGGGACTAAGATAATCTGACAGTGAGAAAACACAGTAGGCATATATGACATGGAGATGGAGGCAAGTACTGAGTGGCTAAACCCATAAGAAAACTAGCAGTAGTTATTCCCAAGAATGGATGGGAAAATTAAAACTCATTGAAAGAGATTTCTAAGAAAATAGATGCAGAACTAGAGAGAGACATTAGCTCTCAGCTGGGTTTGGCAGTCTGAATGAACAAACTGTGAAAGAAGTACTGGACTGCAAAGGAAGAACAACAAAATTGAAATTAAGGGATTCAGAAGTCTGCACGTTAAGAAAGCAATGGCACACCTATATGAGAAATACATACTGGCATTGGAACAATAGCATCAAAAACAGATGGATAGTATGAGCTAGGATTCCAGAGGAGATTGATTATGCAGTGGTAGGAAAGTACAAGAAACTGGAATTAACAGTATTGATTAAAATATTATTGATTATACCAGGCAAGGTGAGGAAGAAGGAACTAAGAGGGGAAAAAAAAAAAAAGATTGGTGGGTCATAAAAAAAACACTCTATTCATTATAAATTAGGAAGAGGAATAATTATGGGGAAAAAATAAATCAAGAAGGGAAAAAAAAGGTCTATTAATGCAGATGGGTGAAATTGAGAGAATTGGTGCATATAAGAAATGATCCAGATTACCATACGAATTAAAAATGGCTGGAGCAGTGACCAAAATGTCAAGTAAATGAAGATGGGCAATTAAGGACTCATCCTGGAGCCCAAAAAAATGGGTGGGCCCTCAGGAGATACCCCACATGCCCTCTGAAGATTTATATCAAGATTTGTATCAGTGGCTCATGGTGAGGCTAGGTGCACTAAGAAATGAACTAGTATACGCTATGCCTGAAAAGGGAAGTGCCCAAGGACAGCCAAAAGTGGCAACTAATTGCAATACTCCTGTCAGCGTGGCTCTCATTTTATCAGACTACAACAGGCGAGATGACGTTATCAATGTGACTCATCCCAGGAATTTTGTCTCAGAGAAAATGCAAGAACTCATCTGTTAGTCATAGTATATCTGCTAAAATTAGGAAAGCTCTGCAGTTTACGTCAGGCAATATCCACTTCATTCTCCTAACTCATTGTACTGTGCTCACGTCATTTACTTATCCATGCTGTAGTCCCGTTTCCTCTTCCTGACTGCAAAACTAGGCTTCTTTCTTCAGTATGAAATCTACCATTAGCCACAAAAACCTTCTGCAGGTAATAATGAGCATTTACAGGTATTTTCTAGTCCCTACAGTTGTATTTTCTCAGTATCTAAGGAAGTTATATTAAAATAGCACTTCCAACAAATCCTAAAAATTGAATGTAGCATTGCCAGTTAAGAAAGCCTAAGTTTAAAATCCTTCATATATTCATTCAATGTCTTTTGTGACAGGTAGTAAAACCCCTCCAAACACACGAGACTTGACCATGTCCTTACCAATTAACAAACAGCCCCATTAAGTAAAGTGCTATTCAGCATGAAATGGAGCTGAAGACTTTTGCTACATGTGCAGCAGGGCACTAGCTGAACTCACCTCCACTGATGGGGGGAATTCATTTCCAGTTTAAGGCTAAACATGTTGTCAAACAACCGATTGCTTGCAACTCCTAACCAAAACCCATGCAATTAGCAATAGCTCTGAGTCATTCAGTGAGAAGTTTTATTACTGACTCTAGAATGAATCAAAATCCACACTGGTATTGCAAACACAACCTTTCTCTCTCACTTTGCTTATTTGGGGGAAGGCATTTCTCTTGCCATTATCTTTCCAAAAATATATTAATTTAACAGTTTGAAAACTTTTATGTAATCTGAAGCACAGGGTTAGTGTGCTACAAGAACAAACTTCCAAAAAAAAAAACCTCAGATTTTTCTCCCATTTCACTAAATGGAAAGATCATCTCTATTATGAACTACACAAACAGCTACAATTAAAAGAAGTGATGAACTGCTTGATACAGAAACTTTAATCAAAACCCAGAAGCTGCAGATTTACACTGGCATAAATGATCCTCATCAGTTGTTTTCAATGTTGTTTAAATCATTTAGCTATACAGTGAGTTCATACTACTCTGCATGAACAAGTAGGAGAATAATTGAGGTCTTTGTGGTTGTTTGCACTGTATTTACAGATGTTTTGCATCACTAGAGCAGCAGAAAACAACTGGCACATGCTAGTTAATCTGGCTCATTTATTTGTTCATTTATTTTGACCACCATAATTTGTTTCACAACATTTGTGTTGTAACATAATTCTGTAGTGAATGTAACATAGAACACTCCATAGAGTCGATAAAGTCAACTAGAATATGACACCTCAGTACAACATCCTGCTGTTAAATCTTTGCTGAACAGCAAGGAGAGAGAGGCACGTTTTCCATGGGGTAATTATCATGTGTGAGAATTAGCGAGGTGTTGCTGCAACGTGCAGGCTGAACTCAGCAGCTCCTGGGTGTTCATCTCCAATGTGACAAAGTATGATTCACTTCAAGCTATGTCTGTTTTCTCTCCCGCTTCTGGTTTTCTCTCCTACCTGTGGACTCCTCACTTAAAATAAAAAACTGCTGAGAATCTTTACAACTATTAAGCTCACTCCGCAAGGCAGGCAGCTGCAGAAATGTATGGGAAAAGGGCACTTGAGCACTACCTCTCGTCTTCTGTCTCTCTGAAGTCCAACCTCAGCAATCAGCAATAGTTACTCATGTTTAAACCCTCCAGAAAGCTTCCCGAGTGCAGTTATCCAGTGGGAGGAGATGTGCGGAGCTGTACAGCCCTGGTGCTCACAAAGACGCCATCATGGGAGTCAAGTAAAAATGTAGTAACATTATTTCACTGAAAAAGAGCATGAATTGGGCTGACAGAAGTAAAATATCTGTTATATATATGACTGCATCATTGTTTTGCTGCTTAGTATAGACTCTGCAAAGACTACTGCTTGTAATGCCAGAGTAACAAAGGGTATGCGCTGTGCCACATGTAAATACACGAACACAAAAAAGCCTTTGCGTAATAGGACTTAAGAGACTTATCTGAATGTTGTTTTGCTACAGACCGTTTTCAGTTTTATAGGTGGCAAAGCAATTCCCTTCACATTCAAAATCGGAGGGGAAAATTATAATGTATCATTATGAAATAGGAATAATTTAATCGTCATCTGGGTATTAAGTAATTAAGCATGTTCAAATCAAATTATTTCCATCTCTTATCAGTTACCAGATAGATAACTAATCCTTCCCCTCCCCCTACCCAAATACACACTACGGTTTAGCAAATAAATACAGAGAAACCAAAAAAAAAAACAGCCAGGAAACAAAAAACTAAAAACTAATAAATCCAATGACATGACAATTATGCTAGATGAAAGCTATCACACACTTTATAAAACAAACAAACAAACAAACAGAAAAAAACTTCTGGCTTTCTAAATTTAAATGATTTGGGAATGCTTTTCTTAAAATACCAGTGTCTGCCAAGGACTTTTTAAAACAGGTTTTATTAACAACAGATAGTTCTGCTCAAAACTGATGCTATAATACGTTCCTTTGACTGGACTAGTGGCAAACTGATCTGTAAAGACAAACGCTGCACCATTGGCTTGAAAAGGAAAGAGTGTTTTCACAAATGTGATTACAGAATTAGGGCCTACAGCATTACCAGTAATTTTCAGCAAAATCATGTAACATTTCTCATGGTTGCAGGATGTATGGATAACAGAATTGTGTATTTATGTTTTAATGAATTTTAATAGAGTAATCTTTCCTTTCACTTCTCCTTCTTCCCTTCTCTCTCATTTTTTAAATTCATGGGTTTATTCTTCATATATTCTAAGCAGTTTTGTTGTCAAAGTTTTACACTCATTACCAAACAGTTACTACAGATGTCGTCTGGTTTAAGTACAGCATAAAGCCAGGCAATTTCAGATGCTATCTTATGTAAACAGTAGAAAGAAAAAAAGAAGAAAAAAAAAGAACAAAAGAATAAAAAGACTTGTAAATTCACACGACTATAGAAATGGAAATCCTGAAAGCACAAAGCACCTTGTCCTTCCTGGCTTAGTGACCTGTACAAGCAGCACTCTTCCAGACCAGCCGTGTATTATTAGAGGCTACTTCAGTGCAACTGCTGTGCTGCATTTGGAGATTTCCAATAGCAACCACAGTAGGAAAAACATATTTTGAGGCATCTATAGACACCCTTGGCAGATAGCCAATGGACATATCCATATGGTTCCCCATAGATCTAAAAGTATCAGCTTTTTCTACACTAATATCTTCTGCACTGAGCTCTCCTGCAGTTCTGCAGTAAACAATGATTAGAAAACCTCTCAAAGGGGAACTTGACTTACAGTCATCCAGAAGTTTGTGGGATATTTTCAACATCCCTGCCACTAAGCAGGAAAAGAAGCAAACAAGCCCAGCCTGGCTGCAACCCAGCTTAACTGTGACCGCTTGAAACGCTGAGTGCAATTTGTTTAGACACCTGATGGAAAAGTCATTTCTCATCTCCTTTTGTTCCCCAAATCTTTGCAGCAGGCCAGTAATTTCTTCCAAGTTTGGCCTAATTGAAACTGGAACTCAAAGTAACAGAGAAACTAATTCAAAGGCTTTAGTAAAACTGGCATCTTGGAGGCCATGCTGCTGGAAGAGCACCATGGTTTAAAAACCAAACACACATGGTGGTAAGCAATCTGAATTTGATGGGCTGGAATGCTACTTGACTTTTAAAATGTGTTAATTTAGGTCTAACACCAGCACCCATTGTCCTGTAACTAAACAAGAATTATGAAGTGATGGGTCAGAGAATCGAACAATTCATCTCCCCTAAAGGAAGAAACAGTTAAGTGGAAAATAGAAAACCCCCATTAATAATATTTATTGTAAGCATACTGGAAGAGAAAGCAGAAGTTGTTGATTAATTTTAAGTTTGAAAGAAATGAAAAAAAATATATCAATGTTACTGACACTTTATCATTTGGCCTACCTTACTGAAAGATGCTGAAGGCCAGCAACAAAACAGTGAAAAAGCCTTTTGACACAGTTCAAGATCTACACAGAAGTAGCCATGCTAAATATTGAAATGGACACATTAAACACTATTCCAAAGAACCTTTTGACCCTTCCTCACTTTCAGCACATTGTAAGATCTTGCAGATTCTGGCAGACATTCCAAGCATATGCCTTTAATTTTAGGGATGGTGACATACTGGAGTGATTTGGCTCTACTCTCTTCTTCACTCCCAGCTTCTCTTTTGTAATTTCAGTGGGCAACGTATTTATGGTAAGAAAGTTTTAATGAACTTGGAATGGATTTGATTTGTTTTTACTTAAAGAAAAGTGTTTTAATTTTAATGTTAAGAACATATGTAATAAGTGATTATCCAGATGTGAAGGTCTAACTGCTTTTTTTCCAGCACTGAATACCAGAGAAAAGTCAGCAAAGACTGGAACAGACGCATCCATTTTCTCCTACTGTTATCTCATGCTATACGTTTAGCCCATTATTTTGCCATGCATATTAGTGATCTTAAGAAAAGGAAATTGCACATGAAATCAACATTTTTGAAATTTCTTGTGTATTTTCTTCAGTCTGCAATTGCTGCACACCTTGCTAACCAGTGGAGAGCCACAGCGATGACTCTGCTGGGCTAGGGAGATGAACATGGAGTTAAAACAGGACCTTCATTGCCTTATAAAAATGAAAAAGGAAAAAAATCTCATGCAAGTTGCAATGCCTTTGACCTATGGTGTTGCTACATCTGAACTCTCACTGCTGAAGACTTAATCCAGCTGCATCTTGGAAACTTGAAGGCCAGACACTGACAGCTTCTCTAGACAACCTGTCTTCACGGTGCAAAAAGTTCTTCCTCACACCCGGATTTTGTCCTCCAGCAACAGGTATTAAGACCTTCACATTATGGAATCCTTTCAGGGGGAAAAGGATAAGGGAATGCGTGAACTTTTTTCCAGTTCACAGGCCAAAAATGCATTTTGCTGGCTGGGACCTCAATAGCCAGGTTCTGGTTAAATGCATACACACAGCTCTTACAGGTTTCAGAGGGAAAAGCACTTCATGCTCAAGAGCAGAATCTAACAGAAAATGACTAAACTCTATTTGACATTAATATCACAATTACAGTTCATGCACTGTAGCTAGTCAATTCTCTCAGCTAAATTACTTCATCTTATTTACTAATCATCTGGAGTAGGATTCAGGATTTTATGATGGCAAAACGGAGAGAAGCGCAAGGATGTCATTGACTTTGCCTCTATTTTCACATTATTTTGATGAAATATGCTCATATTTGAGATAAAAATTAACTTGGCAAGACATCTGATAAAAAAAAAAAAATCCTAGGCATTATATATTACTGAAACATTCATTTTAAGAAAAAAGAAGATTGATTTTAACTACACAATTTAGAGGTCAATAATGGCTCTGTATCATGGCCATACTATTTGCTATGTTTTATGGAAAAGTTTGAACAACTTTCACATTAAGCACACAGTGCACAGAACGCAGTAGACAATACGCACAGGGTTAAAATAATATTTTCTTATTAACCTCTCTTTAGTATTTCTGAACCCAGGAAATTCCTGAATAATCTCAACAAGATCAACAAGAAAGAGCAGTGCCACAATGTATTTATAGTAAAGTAGTAGTAAGAACCTAACCCCAAAATAAAAACCCTGTTATTTGAAAATACAGATGATAATGAAACAGTGTATGTATGTTCTGTTCAGCCACTGCTACTGGGACTGAAGGCACTTCATAAACCACACATAAAATCTAAAAATACGTGGGTCAGAGCAAATGCTCAAACCAGTCTTCTGCAGCCCTACCTGTGGCACCCACAGCCCTACACCCACCACAACTATAACGAAGCCAGGGTGCACTAAGCAGGGTGCAGAGTGGGTGTACTGAAGGGTATATACACCCCACAGTACATATTCCCATAAAAATCGCAGCAAAACCTTTGCACACATGCAGGCCATGTAGCTTTCTGTCTTATCTGAAGAGCAGTAATACACAGCCACTGAGAAACGAAAAAGAGGAAAGGATGATATCATCTGTCTGCTCACATATCACATGGTGAAATCTGGGTATTGATGTGAAGCTCTAAATCAATAGTGATATCCAGGGGAAACGATTGTTCCCATAACAGCAATCATGCAGTGCTGAGACAATGATTATGTGATCCTGAACTGCGAGAGTATTTTCAACAGAGCATGTTCTGTGGCATGACTATTTGAATTTCATTTGGAGTCATTGGAAAGGAGCTGAAAAAGTTTAAACTGCACTGACATGCCAGCAGAATACATTTATTTCTCACTCAGTCCCCTACCAGAATGTCACGTTGCAGTCCGTAAGCACCATCCATGCATCTCACACAACTGGTTTCTCCCTGCCAAGAACCATCTCTGCCCTTTTCATTCCTCTGTGATACATCTCCACAATTTTGCCTTTATATTGCTCCCAATTCTAACTGTGTCAGGCTTTCATTCACTTTGAAAAATACCAAGAAAATGAGTTAAAAACGTCAATACAAATTTATGGAGGTGGCATTGCAATGTCAAATCAAGAATATGGTATCAAGATGAAATACAACAGTGTCAGGATAAATGTACCAAGCTGACAGCACAAAGTCAAAATGGAGCAATGTCACTGCAGATCTACAGAAACAACATTCATCTGTCAAAACGAAATCATGTCATTATACATTAAACAGCAGCTTAAATAAACTGGAATGCAGAACTATTTATTCACCCAGCAAAATCCCACCCACAATCCCTATCCAGCAGGCAAAATACATAAGTGTTTGGCAGAAATAGGCAATAAACACTGTGATGGGACTTAATGCCACAAAACGAGCTCAACTCAGAGCAGGAGAGTGCTCTAGTATAAGGAAACCATCAAGTAAGAGCCAACAACCGCTGGCCAACAACCAGCAAAGAACCTAAAAAATTACGAGAGGATGACCCCAGAATGAGTAGTGTCTATTCTTGCAGGACCAAGTTCACCCATCTACACATTCTCAACTCCTCACTTTCAAGCAACCGACGTATGCTTCTTCACACATTACAGGCTGGCCCCAAACACTACGCTTCTTTCCTGCTTTGTCTGAAATAAAACAGTGTAACCCCTCATCCTCACTGGAGGAGAGTAGATGGCATATAGCCCCACACCAAAGGTCTCACATCAGTAAGAAAGCCCCTCACATCCATAGACCTGCTTTAATCTTATTTCTGGGATTAAAATCCTCATGAAACAAAATCCAGAGCACTTGTTGATAAATTATGGGTTGAACTCAGGAATGGTAATTTTAGAATAGAATAGCTCGGCTGGAAGAGGCCTTCAGAGGTCATCGAGTCCTGCTGCTTGACCACTTCAGGGCTAACTGAAAGCTCAAGCACACTGAGGGCAATGTCCAAATGCCTCTTGAACACTAACAGCCATGGGGCATCAACCACCTCACTCAGAAGCCTGTTCCAGTGTCTGAACACATTGACAGTAAAGAAATTTTCCCTTATGTCCTGTCTGAACATCCCCTGGAGTAGCTTTGAGCTGTTCCTGCACATCTTGCCCACAGTTAGCAGGGAGCAGAGGCAGGCACCTCACTCTGTGCTTCCCTCCTCAGGGAGTCATGGCAAAACCCACAGCTGGTTCTGAGAATTAAACACATTTTTCTGACACCAAAGAAACACTTTTGGAAATGTTTGAAAAATATCGCAGTAGATGTGAAGTCAGATGCAATGTTCAGTGCTGTCCTCTGTAACCTTAAATGATGAACTGTGCGCTTCATCTCCTCACCGGTGAGTCCTTCAGCCCTGCTCAGCACAGCCCTCAGTACACATGAAGCAAATGTATCAGTGATCATACCTCCATTTCTCAGATCAGCAATGGAAGCGATATTGCCTTCTTTTGGTCTTTGCATGCCACGCCACTTGAGATTACAAATCTCTGCTTGTGCAAAACCTAGTAATAAATCTACAAAAAACACCTCCTTCCTCACTGATGATGATAATCCTCATTTCACTAAGTATAATCCTACAAGCTCTTCATTACGTTAGCTCTGAACTTGACCTGAAACTAAAAATAAATGTTTTCTCAATGCTAGTGGCTCTATCCCTCAACACACCATTCACACTGTTCAATATTTGGAATTAAATTATCCACATTGGGAGATTATGTAAAGAAACACAGCCCTTTAATTGAATTATTTGAAAAGTACAATTTTACATCTTCATATGTCTCAGCTTCTAGTGAATTAGAAAATTAGAAAAATATAAACATGAGAAAGGCATTCTCTCAGTCCCATCCCTCTTCATTATAGAAAGGAACTGTGGATCCGTGGAATGCTTAACAATGCAGTCACACTAAAAGAGATTGCTTCCTCCTAAAGGAAGGACAAAAAAAGATGAAAAAAAGTTTAAATCTACTTTAAGAATGTCTAACATTCATGCTTACTTTAGTCTTCTTCGGGATATCAAGTGAAAATATCCATGCTTTAGATATATCTATCTAGGAAGACCTTCTGGTGCAATGTATTTTTCTTATATGTATCACTTTCCTGAAAATAAGTTTCTGGCAAATTATATTTTTATCAGAGAGAAGAGAGAGAACAGGGAGAGGGATTGCAAAAAGAGGAGAAAAAAAAAAAAAAAAAGAGGAGAACAGAAGGACAATCTAATTCTTTTCTTTGAGAAAGCACAACAAACGTTAGATATTGACTGACACTTTGCATGAGCCAGACATCAGCTACATGTGCTTTGTGTAGGGATAACTCCAACAAGGCTTCATGCCCAAAAGTTAGCGTAGAGGTAGTTGTATGTTATTGAGAATTGCTACAGAACATGAGTTAGCCAAGTCATACTCGCACCCTTCCACGTGTTGCTATTTTCAGCAGTTTCCAATTAAATCGAGATTGCAGGTGTAAAGGATTCACTTAGAAACATCTGTGCTAATCAGACATCTCCAGTGGCTATATTAATTTCACCATGGTGAATATTTTAACTGGGTTTCTGACCTGCGGCCATAAACATAGAGTAGCAAATGAGAAATTGAATTTATACCCTCATAATACACTTCACAGTACTTGAATGGCACTTGAGCTTCACATATGGGTATTCTGAAAGCATGAATTTCAAGGACAATCCATGTATTTTCCCAAGCAGAGGGGATACTTCTGCTTTTGCCTCACTAGGTCCCCCTCACTCCTGTGAAGGTTTAGTTGTGGTGGGCTAACAAAGAGAACGAAGAAGACAGCATTAACATTTCTTAGAGTATGTATAAAGGCTGAGAGAAAAAAAATGGTCTTCAGTAGAGGCAGAGAACTATGCCATACAGTTTTTGAGGCAGAATAATCTGAGTTTCTCTGCAAGGATGATTACCACAGTCAAGAAACTAAGGCACAACCTGGTTCCCCTCCCCAGAGCTTCAAAGATTGGAAGTAGAACTCAAGTTTAATTTGTGATACTCTTTTTAGACAAGTTTTCTCAAAAAATAATGATATAAAGCATTACTTCAACTCAGAGGGCGTTACTCCTCCCTCCCTTTGTCCACAAGACGAAGCTAGTAGACACATTCGAATATTCTAACAGTGAAGAGTTCAATGTCATGTTTGGATGAGAAAAGGTGTACAAGTGAAATATTTGGCAAGCACAAATCCATACAATTTATGTTGATTCAATTTTGATCACGGAAGAAAATGAGAATATTATTCTGAGACTGACCATTGTATTATTACTTACTCTTACATCAGATATTTCATCACTAGAGCAAGAGGGCAGTGAGCTTCTGCATGATGTATTATACAAATTTTTCTCAGACAGTACCTGACTACCTGCTACAGATAATCAAAGACAAGATAATTTATTTTTTACAATATGGGAAATTTTCTTCCTCCTGTAGTGCCCTATGTAAGAGTCACGCATATTGGATCATTGATCTTTCTTTTCAAGTAACAATACTCTGTTTTCATACAACTTGCTATCCAGTATCAAGATCAATGGGAATCAGCAGGGGAGCTGGTTAAACAGAGGTGAAATTTTTACTACAAAAGCACAGAAAACATTACCCTGATAAGTTATGGAAACAAGCCCAACACTGCATTTGTACCAGGAGGGCTGGATACTGTAAAACAAATCCTGTTAGAAGTCTACGAAATCATGCTTTCATATTGCCTTTATAACAGAAAGGACAGCAGCAAAGCAACAAGCCATGCTCCAAATATGTTCCTTTCTCTTGCTTGAAATTAGGGGAATTATCTAGCCGACCCTCCTACAAATCCAAAAATAACCTCCCAGATGATACCATGTCCTAAGCCTTCCTTCACCTTATTTATTGTGCCAAGTCTCCAGATTTCATGCAAGTCTTCATTACCTCCACTTTGACACTTAGAGCTATTATGAAGCATGATAATATTTATTTCAGCAGACTGGTGCCAATTTACACTTACTAGAGATCTTCCATTTGAAAAGACAATAGAAATAGCTTTGGTCAGCTGATTTTTTTATTTATTTTTTAGAAAAAGATACGTGACCAAAAAAGAGAATTGTATTTTTGATTTTTCCAAATATCCAAAGAGATATTTGATGCTATCCTTCACTCTGTCACTGAAAGGTGCCAACCTCCTCTCTCCCTTAATATCTCAGGACTATAGCACAAGGGGCAAAGCACAAGCCTGTTCCTACACTCCTGCCCCAAAGGAAGGAGGAGTGAAATGCAGAAGCACCATTTCAACCTTACTGGGCAGCAACTGCCATAGTTCAGAACCAGTTGGTTAGATAACACATTTAGGATGTACAACAACACATAACAGCGTGCTGAAGTGTGCCAGCAGAGGCTGTGATATAAAGGAGAGAAGTAAGGCAACATTTTTCAGAAGTTTACCAGTGAGTCTGTCTGGTAAACCTCTCTGGACAGCCTAAAACTATCGTACAGCCATAGAAGTCAATCAATCAGCCTTGAGAAACACAGTTCTTACAGACATTAGAAAGTGTGTGCTGCTCTTTCCTTACAAGCCTCATGAAAACAAGTGAAAAAACAGTGAAATTATAATCTTATAAAAAATAAAAAATAAATAGGGAAGATGTGCACAAAATTTCCATTACCATTGGCTCCCAAAGCTAAACCTGCGTATAAATTTCAGTGCTGCAGCAGATGCTAATACGTACGTTTACATTATCTAAACCACTACCTATCAAATAGTCTGGCCAGAAAGATTTCTTTGTATATGCAAGTTTGAAGATCACTAACTAAGCAGCTTAGATTTCTGTAGTTTTGCAGTTTGCCTTGATACTACACTGTGAAACGGCCACGTAAGTGTTTGAAGTTAGACATTTCTTAAGTGTTCCCCATGGAGAACAAGCACAAAAGGCAAGAGGCTGCTACCCAGGACAAAGAAGGTATTTTAAATCAATTTGTTCTTAAATGTGAAGAAAAATTAGTTCAAGTTGCTACATTTCCTTTTTTGTTTACCTAGGACAGCCTGCAGATGCCCCAATTAG
The DNA here is from genome assembly GCF_965140915.1 of Aythya marila. Classification (NCBI taxonomy): domain Eukaryota; kingdom Metazoa; phylum Chordata; class Aves; order Anseriformes; family Anatidae; genus Aythya; species Aythya marila. The sequence continues at coordinate 8,167,320 of NC_139047.1, read as the reverse complement.
TACCAGGTAGCCCGGTTTGCAAGATGTTGTGCAAACAAAAGGTCTCTGCCTCAAGAGCTCCCAGCTGATGATTATGAAAAGACACAAAAGACAAAAACAGAGTGAAGGAAGAGGCAGCAGCGAGATGAACATCGTGTGCATAATAAGCAACTCCCCTAGTGCTACCAACACAGCCACTGTGAGGAATTATGATGAGCTACGCTACACTTGCCAAGAGCTAAGCATTGAAACAAAGGAAAAAAAAACCCTCTCATTCAAAAGTGAACACTCACATCTGCTGAGAACTGTTTGGGTTTTTTATTTTCTTCCAGCTTCTCTAAATCTAAACATTTTGTGAAAGCAAACTTGATTTACCAAAGTTCTGAGGAAAAGCAGAAAAACACTTGGTTCATTTTTATTTGCTTCTCCCTGGCTTGCCCATCAAGCTTCGTGGTGCCCTGCCTACCTATGAAACACACTCCAGTTGGAATCTGCAAAACTTGCAATAGTCCTGGATTTCTTCTCAAAAAGAGCTCAATCTAGAACTCTGAAGTACTGATATCCTTCATGGATCATAACTTCACTTTTCGTCTTAACTCCACAAAGCAGGTTAATGGTGCCAGCACACAAACCATAACTTCTGATACAAACAGAATTTCACTTGAGCGAGAAATGTTCAATTTCAGTTCTTGTATTGCTGATCACCCGAACAGTTTAACTCCAGAGAAGATCCAAACGGGGGATCTGATGGATGCAAACAGACCCAGATGATTTACCCATGTGCTATCCCAAACTTAAAATGTAGGTGTTCGTACACAGAATAGTCTCCCTCTTGAGACAGCTCCATTCTTAAAAGGAACCTGAACCTCTACATGATCAGGGGCACCCTACAAAAACATATTGGCAAGGAAGAAAAGGTACCTCCAGAGAGAGCCTAAACTCTGGCTAGAAATGCCCCAGCGATGACAGTCTCTGCTCCAGAGCCACACGGATGGGCAGTAGGACTGCATCGAGGTGACAGAAAAAGGATTTTGTTCTATGGCCAGTTCAAAATCAGTTGCAAATCCAGGATTCCCAAATCAATTAGATAATTTAACTGAATAGATCGCTACCAAAGCTCCTGTGAAATAAAACTGTATTTATTTAATACACTGAAAAACAGTGCTGCATGTTCCTAAGCTGTCTGTTTTCCCCACTGGACCTCTGCATTTGGATTCCTGCAGACTTCATGCCTGTAAGAACAGTTCACCTATCAGGTTTTCAGAAATACTGGATGGCAGCTTGAATTTCTGGGTTTTCTGGCTTTTAAAAGCATTTAAGCAAGCTGAATCTGGTCCTTGCGCCTGCTGATTACATGTGACAACCAGTTTTCTGAGTAAAACCTCAAACCACTGTCACTTCTGCTAAGGATATCCTCACATCACCGGTTTATGAGGAATGAGATTAATTGTGCTCCTCGCTCATATCCCATTTCTTTACAGCACATCCCCCAGAACAGACGTGCCAGTGTACTCAAGGAACAGTACTTTCTTGATCATTAACTTTATTGGCTTTTTTAAAATCCTAAACAGAAAGATATTTCTCCTGAGCAATTAAGAGAGGTGTACGAGATGACCGATATGCCACAAAGTCTCTCGTATAGCTCTCAAACAAGTCAAATTATCTTTATGGAGGTACATGTCACGATAAGCCATCTGCTAGGCTGACCAATACAGCAAAATAAGTGACTTCAGCTACTGATAACACGGTATTAAAAAGACTTAAACAACAGCAGGCCTTTTTGTTTGTACTCAGTACAAGAAAAACAGTTTTGTTCCTGTGGTCTTAATAAAGACCATCTGTACATTTTGTAGTCCTAACTGCTACGAGCCTTCCATTTACAGTGTTACTGCTTCTCCTCTCATTAAGATCAAATTCAGACCCTGCAGAGCTGCGAGCTCGGTAAGATGCTTTACACAAGGGAGGAATCAAAACACGAGAGGCCAAATGTTCATCGGATGAAGTCTTCACATTGTGGTCTAGCTGTCTACAATAATTAGAAAAGCTTTGATATGTATCTCACATTTGGGTGAACGTTGCTTTCACTTCCGCAGTAGTGTGAACAGCTACGCAGATAGGAAAAGTGCAAGTCAGTTAGGATCATTTAAAAATGTGTTAACTTCTGTAACAACAACAAAATAAAGTAGCCTGTGGTTTATTTCTCACATGAGGTGTCAGAGGTGGTGATGTTAAAATCATGGCCTACAGATATCAGAACTTGCATTAGAAGGATTTTCTTGCCTGGGAGATTTATCCTGGGCTAAATAATAGTGATTCTAGACAAATACAATGTTCAAAAACTGCAAGGTAATGCATTGAATCACCATCACTTCAAACACATCATCCCATACCTTGATGCCTTCTTCAGCAAACAGTAGAAAAATTTTTAAGTGCTTCAACAGGCTGAGGAATAGATTGTGGTCACTTTCTGCTGGGTATGCAAGAAGACAAGAGGGCAAGTTGGCATCATTAACATTTGTGCTACGAAGCCCAGCTGAGCACCCACCACTAATTAGATGTCGGTTATCCAGGACCACTGGCAGAAAGACCACACACTCCTGGTATGTTAGCTCCTAAGTCTGGTTTAAGAGAGCAGCTTCATCCAAAATCTGACACAGTACAAGGTAAAATAGACTCACACCAACTATATTCTAAAATTTCAGTCAAACTCTCAACACAGAAGAGCACACTGAGGCTGGACGTATCCAGAGCAGACGGACATCAGACACTAAAAAGCAATTCAGCTGATAGTTGGAATCAAGGTGGTGTAAATCTACAGTGAAAGTTTGGGCAGTTTTATTGTACAGTTTTGAAAGAAATAAAGTGTCAAATCCATTTTATTGTTAAAATGATATCATCTTGTTGCTTGTTTTTAAAAGATGGGACCACCCGAGTAAGCAAATCACACCAGTGGGTATGAGAGTTGCCACTCCAAGTGGCTTGGCACTTCTACCTACAGAAGCGTCTCTGCCTGCTGGAAACCCTGACAAGCATTAAATTAACTTGAGGTATTCCGCTGGAAGATCGCTATAAGGTAATGTCAATACAGAACTGAGACACCTTTCCATGATTATGCAAATGATCACGAAACTCATTAATAATCTTTTAAAGTCTAAGCAAAGTCTGCACAGTTTAAGTGATTAAAAAAATGAACAAGAACTTGGTTTTGCAACGCTTTTGAAATCAATTAGGTTGCAATGAGATTATGTCAATGATGAATATTGTTAATATATTTACTCAGCATTCCAATTATTTGACTATGTTATGTAATACTGTCTGTAAAATAGAACCCAAGTATTGCGACAATGGACGTGCACATACACAGCAGCGTTTTTGTTGGGTTTCAGCATCCATAAAAGTGCACAAAAAGTATAGTGACAGAGGCTCAGTTATGTCAAAGTAATGTATGACCATGGAGCACAGGCACAGAGGTTACGTGACTTGCCAACTACCAAACAGCACGTCGACATCAGGCTCAGGAACACCAGTCAGATCCATGAAGCCTTACTCTGGACATCAACCACCAGAGCACCATCGTTTCACAACAGCAATGCAATAAATGAAATCCTTTAAAAAGAGTAACTTTATACTGAATTAACAGAGGAATTAAAAGTAAAGTCTATGAAAACATTCTGAATTTACGTTCTCATTATAGCTTTGTCCCTATTAGGGGGAAATCTTGATAGCTGTTTTAAAAGATGTTTTAGTAATCCATTTATTTTACTATAAAGCCTTGTATCGACCTTATTGCTCTCTACAGGTACCTTAAAGGAGGCTGTAGCGAGGTGGGGGTTGGTCTGTTCTCCCACGTGCCTGGTGACAGGACGAGGGGGAATAGGCTTAAGTTGCGCCAGGGGAGTTTTAGGTTGGATGTTAGGAGGAACTTCTTTACCGAAAGGGTTGTTGGACACTGGAACAGGCTGCCCAGGGAAGTGGTGGAGTCACCATCCCTGGAAGTCTTTAAAAGACGTTTAGATGTAGAGCTTAGGGATATGGTTTAGTGGGGACTGTTAGCGTTAGGTCAGAGGTTGGACTCGATGATCTTGAGGTCTCTTCCAACCTAGAAATTCTGTGATTCTGTGTGATTCTGTGTAATTAAGCATTTTCTTATGATTTAGTATATTTCAAATAGGCCCCTTCCTGCAAAAGGACCTCACTGCACAGTCCTTCTACTGTACTTTATCCAGAACATCACAAACTGGGATCAATGTCACCGTTTAAACTATGCACCAAGCCATTCTCCTTCATTCTACACTTCAAAATGGGCAAAAGCTTGAAGGATCCTTACCTGTGGATGTCACACGCTAACACAGAGCTCTGCTCAGACCCTGGAAGCTGCCCCAGGCAGTGATCAGGTGGGAAAGGGGATAAAGTCACACAACCAAGCCCTTGTTCATTGCTTACTTGCCTTCAGGGCAGCCAAACCCTAAGCAGGCCTTTCCCACATGGAAGCCCCTCTCATGTCAGAGGAAAAATAAATAAATAAGTAACTAAAACAGTGAACTGTTTGTCCTCCCTCTTGTGAGAACAGAGGAATCATTGCTTGCTGTAGTTCCTGCCGCAGAAGTATGAAGACACTCCCCTCCTGCTTGGGTCCCACACAACTACTGAAGTCCTCTGAAGAGGGCTGATTAGCTGCAGCCCTGCACATTCCACCTGCTTTCAATATCTGTTTTCCTTATCTGTTTTGGCTTAAGCAACAAATAAAATGGGCAGAGACTGAAGGAGTGAGTACACAGCCAGTAACACTAAGAACAGCCTGAAAAGCCTAAAAATAAAGAGGCAAAGATAGAAATCAACAATAGCATAAAAATGTAAATCCATTTCACTGAAAGCACAACAATGCCTAGATAGCTTCTGTAAACGTTCATTTGTGTTGATGCCATTCCTATCTATCATGTCTCAGTTTGAAAGACTCAGTTTATATGCTATCTTGTAAATTAAGTTTATTTCTGCATACAGATAAAACCATACTGGCTTAATGACCTCAACAGACCTGGCTTGCCCGAGGTCCAGGTGAGCAAATTTTATAAACTGATTTGGGGCTGTAAATACTGCAAGATTTTCAAAGGGAGATGTTTTCCTGTTTGCACGTGGTTTAAGGGGGCAGTAGTACCACTGAGGATCTTACCAGGCTTCCAAGCACAAAGGTAACATAAATAAAATGTTCTCGTGGCATTGCCATCTTAATTAAAACACTGATAAACATGCACATTATGTCAAATCAGAGAAACACAAGCAATCTACGTACAGATTATACACTGCATGTAGTTCAAACGCTCTCTAACCACGTTCACTCCCCAAGCACAACCATTAAGGTCCCTCCATTCCTCAAGAGGCTTTCTCCTCCTCAGCTGGTCTTTCCAAATGAGCCACCAGTCCATTACATGCCAGCCTGCCCTAACTAATGCACAGCAGCTGCGTTTTTATGTCATTAGAAATCAAGCATGTAAAACAAGGTAACCTGGCTGGCCAAGAATCCCAGGCATGGCTGTAATCAGCATGATGAACTGCTCCAACTGGGAAGCCCTCAATATTATACTCACAATTCTGATTTCATATTATCTAGTTTGAAGCCTTGTATTAACACAGTGTGAGGCCGGTGTGAGAACTGCCACGTTAATTTGCACCTACTTGTGCTGACAGCCCTGCGTGGCCCCATGCCAAACAACAGGCACACAGTAATGTGTTTTATACCTGCCATGATTCCCGCCTGGGAAAGGATGTAAAAACCTTCCACCAGCTGCATCCTGAGGTCCTCAGATTTTGTTCGTACACAGCTTAAGAAATTCCAACCAAGCCTAATACAATGTGGTTGAATAAATTATTTCAAAGAGGGCGAGTCCCTGCATTGTATGTGTTGTTAATTTAATTTTCAGGAGTGTTCCGAGTACTAAAAGGTAAAAATTATTCTAAAAGCACCTGTATTCACTACAACCACATTGAGTGAGCTCTACTTACAGGTGTATGTACGTGCATGGTAGGTATTCTGAGTTCCACAAAGCAACATAAAACAGAAATGATGCAGCACTGATACAAATAAACATGTATTTGATAAAGAGGAACTCTCCTTGACATGAAAATAGAATATAAAAACCTACCAGATTTAATGCACATTTGTACCTGCCAGCTGAGTGGGTTACCTTGAGCATAATTCATGGCTTTCAGGATGTTCTCCAACTGTGTTTCTAGACGCACCTTAAGATAGAATCAGACAGTACTTGGAAAAAACAGTGCAGCCCCTTTCTTTTTTCTTTTTCTTTTTTTTTCTTCCCCTGTCATCTTCCTTCCTTGTGTTGGCATAAGAACCTGTGCAATGAACCGGGTCAGTGAACTCGTCTGTGTTAAAAATAGCTGCATTACATTTTACTGGGTTAATTTTAATCTGTATCAGCCTTCTTATTCAGTTCAAAGCACAGCTGTGTGAACCTCTGTACCACTGCAAGTCTGAGGGCAGCCTGGAAGCTGAAATAAAGGGCTGAGAGAGAGGAGGTTGGCTCATTCTGGCAGCAACACCAAGACATGCCCTCCCCAACATGCTTCAACAAATGCTTGCCCAAGATCAGAAGAATAAAAAACTCAATTCATCTTGTATTTTTGAAAGATTACTATCTTTTTCCCCAAATACTTCTATTTATGTTATTCTTCCTTTAAACAGCATAATGATGTTATACAAGATTAGTGATCAAGAGAATATTTTAATACTTTACAAAAAATAAAATACTCAAAGTCTGATGTTATAATGTTGAAGTTGGGGCCACCTAACCAAGCCACTTGCACAGGCAAATATAAAAGTCATTTTTCCCTTTCCTAAAATCATGCAGCTGGCCACATTAGCAAAACAGGAAACAGCTCTAGAAAGGTGATGCAAGGCAACCATCTCCTTTGTCCTTAGATGAGCTGAGCTGTAGTGAGAGCTGCTCCTTCTTGCAGAGCTTGCCCTAGCTGCTTTCTTTCGGCTGCTCATTTTTGCAGAGAGGAGAATTTGGATGGAGAACTGGCTTTCAGAAGATCTTTCAACATTAATAATTCTGAACTTTCCTCAAATAGTAAATCTGATGTACTTCTTTTATAGGACACTGAACAAAGTTACTCTTCAGACATTTTCTTCTAGAAATAAAAGTGAATAAAAGCACTGAGAAAATAGTTTATCTCCAGGGGCCATGGGAGCAGGAGACCAAAAATACATACAGTGGTGGCTTAAACCAATACAGAACCACTTTATCTGATCTCGTCCCATCACCGCCTCACAGAAGGGTAAACTAGATTATTGCTGCACAATTTGTTTTCTGTAAATTGCTTCCCTGCTGCCCCCCCCCCCCGGGGCTTTTGTATTATCTTTCAGCAGCAGTTCTTAGGGGTTCAGCGCCACAAGACAACTGGGTCTCCTAAGGCTTACTCTCGGTTTGCAACAGGGAATGGCAGAAACAAGCCTGGAAGGTAGCAGGTTGATCTGCAGAAGCCCTGGCATTACCTATTGCCACAGAAGAGATCATCTGTGACAGGTAATCAGTGAGTTTCCCCAGGAGGCAGGCATGAAGTCTTGCTTCTACAAAGCTGGTTCTGCCCAGTCATTGTTTATTTCCAATAATTTGGCAGTTTAACAAAGTGCAAATAAATGTCTTCATGGTCCTAGCCTTTGAATTGAGCATATTAAGACATATTAAGGCATCAAAATATAGGTTAAATTGATCAGTACATTAATGAAATCTATCAAGAAAGAAATAAAACTGTTTCCAAGTGCAATCCTGCAGAAAGCTGCTGCTTGGAAAGTGACTTTCCTATAAAGCTACCTGTCAAAATTCAGAACTGAAGTTCATTTTTTTTTCAGAGAATAGTTCTACACAAAGACACCAATCATTCTCTTGCAGTACAAAGGTATTTTCTGTAATATTCCGCGCATGGAAGGTGCCCTTGCATCAAAGAGGAAAGAGATCAGGTACAATGCTTGAAGCTCGCTTAGCATGCTAGCTAAGGTGAATCACGGAAGTCTTGAAAAGAAAAATACATCATCCATGCAAAAGGGAAGAACAGTCTACCACAGAAAGAATTATGGAGCACCATAAAGCTGCCCAATAAGTTCTACCATAAGCGTGGTTTGGACTTGAATAGCTAAGGGCAAAGTCATTAGACTAAAAACCAGGAAACGTGCATGGATTCCCATCCTGAAAAAGACCCTTTCTCGTAACAGGATTTTTAACACAAGAGTAAGATGATTTTATCACATAAAGATTGCATTCAGCAAAGTACATATACATAGACCACAAAAATAAACTATCTAGAGACATCTATACTGGCTTACAGCACAGAATTACCTCACTGCTGCAAGGGATCTTATCCCCATCTGCTCTGGTGCCTTCAAGGTAAGTCTCTTCCCGCAGTCTAGGTAAAGCCCCACTCCAAATGCTGCAGAACTACATCAAAATCTTCAGACGTGATTTAACGGGGCTGCAACTTCTCAATTCAGTGCAAACTTCCCCGTATTGTTCCAGGATACTTCTTTCATTTTGCTGTCAGTGCACCAGTAGAATGCCAGTGTCTCCCTTCCTTCCTCATATATAAAAGGAAGGAGCATAAAACTGAAGAACAAGCAATCCTCTTCTGTACCAGGCACCCTGTTGATTTAGGGGCCTTCTCTCAAGAGCACTTTTCCTTCTCTCCAGGAAGATACAAAAGCTTTCTGGGTTCAGCATTAATGCTGGGTAATTGCCAGCCTAATACTTAACAAAACCACTTTTTCCCATTCTCTATCAATACAGAAGAAATCCCACTTGCAGCCCAAAGGAAAAGCAATGACTGAAATCATCACAGCAGCTCACAAAGCACCTGCCCACAGGTGGCACTAAGGACAGGCACTGCAGTGAAGGCACAAGGAGGCCATGAGGGCCTTATCGATCCCTTTCCCGTGCCTTTCTTAGCCCAGTCAAACCAAGAGAGTTGCCTGTGCACCATTTGGAGCTAGCAGGAATTCCTATGCGTGTTTTTTTCTCCAAGTTTACAACTGTCCTTGCAGATCTTTCCTGTACGGCTACTAAACTGTTACAAAGACAAGGTGCCAAATATAAAAAGCACTGAACATATGATGTCTCATCACCACGTACTCGAGTTGTTAATAAATACCTCCCTTCTTCCTAAAAGGCTCTAAGTGACAGTCACACTTGGCACTTGCCTACTACTTTAAATATTGAAAGTGCTGCACAGATGTTACCTAATTAATCTTCCCAGTTTCTCCTCTATGAATAAAAAAGTGTTATCTTTATTTCAGCTACAAGGAGCAAAGATTATTAATAAGCATTGTTCTATTTATTAAATTCTGATGGCCCACTTGGCCCTGAGCAAGAAGAAAACATAAATGTATCTGCCTCAAGGACTTCGCAACCTCAATTGTGAAGAATTTGAAGAATTGCCAAGAGCACACATTATGCTGACAGCAAAGTCCATCAAACAGAAAAAAAGTTCACATTAAATCAGAAATCAAAATCACATGTATGGTGGGGAAAAAATCAAATAATTTCAAAAACTCAGAAGATTAAACCTAAAACCTTCACCTGAAAATTTGTATTGGAAAAAAACATAACAGGACTACCTGGCTGCTTTATTTCCAATGGTATAACACAACTACTCAAAGAAACCAAGTACATAGATTTATTAAAAAATAATACCTGAGTAACACAAACATCACAGGTACCTTACCTACATGTATGGTTCTGTTGGAATCAGTCAGATTCAATTACGTATTTGATGACTTGGTTGTTGCTTTTTTTCCCACCAAATCCTGATGCAACACACAGGATATTTTATTACTACTACAATATGACCTTCTCCTGGGTTTGGACAAGAAACAAATACTGCACATTTCGGCAAACTTTAATGTGGTGTCAATGCACACACATTTGAATTAGACACCACAGCTTCAGAAATCTTTTTAAAACCAAGGATAAGCGCTTAGCAGACTTCCAGGCATCATGCAGGACACATCTACGTGTCAGAGTTAAAATTCATATGCCACACCTGTTTACTAAACCTCACAAAAAACAGATCTGTGTTGCTCACATAAGCACCCTGAAGTGTCAAACCTCCTCTAAGTACGATGATTTTAACACAAAAAATAAGAATTGGATATCCTTCCTGGAAAAGTCAACACTTCAGGCTCTGTTGGGGAACAGGACTGGATGAGAGTTATAATTTGCACGTAGATGAGGCAGTGCACTGCATATTAACTCTACACGCTTGTACTGATAGAAACAATGATCTCTTTGAGCCGCATCCCTGCGGCTGCTCAGCTGAACGTTTCAGAACAGAATCCCAGCGCTCAGAACCCAGCAAAAACAAAATTAGAAGCTAAGGAGTAATAAAAGATCCATCTTGATTACTATTTGTTATCTTCTCAATAGGGCTTATGCTTGAGTCTTACATGACTCCGAGCACTAACAAAACTGAAGACACAAAGTCATTTAAAGGGCATACAGCTGTGGATCAGTTACCTTCCCAGGAAGGAGTCGCTGCACAGTAACAAGGCAGGTTGTTAATTTGCACACTGCAATTTGTCTTCTCTGTTCCTTATCCCTAGCACTAGGATAAACATACTCTACATTTGTAGCCTTAGGCACCCAGTTTGAACGTGGCCTTGGTAAAACATGAAAATAGAGAAAATAAAAGATTGTAAGCATTAGGGAGGTAATCCAAGACAAGATTAAAAAAAAATAATACACTTCTGGAAAAAATGACAAGCCATATCACTCAATTACAAGATACATCGAAAACTTACAAATGCAATGTAGCAGCTTCCCACTGCACGGAGACCGAAGGCACGCTGAAGTTCCTTGGCATGTCCTATCTGAAACCAGCAACTGCCACAGCACCACCTCTTGCAAAACAAGATTTTTTGCAAAACAAAAATTTCTTCAATAGGTTAAAAAGGCCAAGATAATGTAGCAGATTGAAATAACTGTTTATTCCAGAACAGATTATTTAATATTTCTTAATGAAATTACTGAGATTTGAAAATGACTGCACTACTTCCTCTTGTAAAACACATCATGAAACGAGATGGTACCATCTTAAATGCCATCTTACCTTAAAAAAGGCAGTTGTTACTTTCCTTCATATCACAAATTCACTTAAGTAAAACCCAACTGATAGGTTCTCAAGGTAAAATAGCACTTAAGGAAATAGCATGACAGTTCTTTTACACAGAAAGTAATTTGAGCTGAGCATGGGTAACTATTGAGAAGAAAATGGGAACTGTGTAATAAATACTCTCTTTAGATGAATGGTTTTCTATTTTCTTCCATTTTGTAAATTGAATATGGTGACTCACCACTCAAAAATTAAATTAGCACATTAGTAGTAGATTAATTTAAAAGAACCAAGTTTAGGATTACTTTGGGAATACAGTTAAACATTTAGGGGGTTGCAATTTTTTTTGTTTTATATGATTAATCACACAAACTGAACTAAACAGAGAGAACTGAAAAATATTCCTTGATTACACAACACATTTTCAACTGAACATCAGCCAAACACTACTACAAGTAGTTAGATTTTGATCTCGGTTAGCCCTGCTTTGGCTTCTGACATGAACTGAGCTGAGCAAATACTTCCTACTTAAAAAAAAAAAACAAAAAACAAAAAACAAAACACTTCCATGTGCCTCTGCAGATGGCTGTAGGATGTGCTGGCACAATCTGGCCTTCCCATAGCCTAGGAAAAAGAATGTAGGAGAGGGGCTCCCTTGTCATGGGAGAAATTTAGGAAGAAATTGAACATCCTGTTACTGACTGAGCAGAGCTGTGGATGTCTCAGTTGGTTTGCTCAGCAGCTCCCCAACGACACAGCGTTGGGGTGGCAGTACTCTGTCTTGCTGCTGCAATTGCATTTTCCACACTGCTGGGCTGCAATTTCTTAACACCAGTGCAACACCTCGCCAAGCATGAGGTACCTCAGGAGCTTACAACTCCAACACAGAGGAGAAAAAATCTGAACCCAGCTGGGGTGGTTACATAGGATACTAAAATGACCTCATCAACTTAATCCCATCAAAAGGGTAAAACACGACACAATTTTGTCTTAAGAAAAGGGTACAAAGCACCACCATACTCTATTTCCATTTTCCAATTCCAATTTCCTGGCTTTTTTTCAGCAACAAGAGGACTGTGTCGCACTAGCACAACCGAGCTGCATCGGATTGCTAGAGGACAGTGTTTAGCACTAACTGGCACTAGCACTGAATTCCCATCAGTTTTATACCAGCAACTACTTCTGTTTATTATGTCTTATCCCAGCATTAAATACCTTGTGTCTGGAATTCCTTCTTGCCTTTGTGATCCAGGCCAACACAACAGACCCTGATTTAGGAGTGGCCACAGCACAAAGACTTCCGAAGTCACAGAAAATCCCACATTGTAACTGAAAGGGGTACCTCAGCCAGCACAGAACTCAGCACTGGGAATGAATGGCCAGCAGTAAAATGGGACGCCGACCCCTCTCTTCTATGTAGTAACCTCCCTCTCTAAATACACATTGTCGAGGTGTAATTGATAGTTCATACTTGGACATTTCCTATACTGGTAGCCTTTAACATCACAAATGCATCCTCCCTCTCAACATGAGAGAAGGCAAATGACAGAAGGATTGAGGGCTAGTTTTTAAGGAGGAAAAAAGCAAGGGTGGGCATCACAATGCCCAACAGATCCTTGAGGTCTTCATGTTTGCATCAATGCCCAGCTCCACAAGAAAACCAAATAAAAACCATGCAGGCTGAATCACCAAATCTCTTCAAAATGATCCTCTTCCCTTCAGGCTCATGACAGGGCTCAATCAGGTCCTCCACAAGGTGTGAAAACCAAAATCCTTGCTAACGTGAACTGCAATAGTTAGCACTGCCTTCAGCAGATGCATATTGATTTACATCAATGTGGAACCCACAACGTGAGTTGCAGCCTGCTTGGGCTCTTGCTACACAAAATACATTCTCCTCAAACCTTAGCAGAAAAAAAAAAAAAAAAAAGGAAGTGAGAATCAGAGTTCTGCTTCTTAAAGTTCAGTAAGTGATGCACCTACATTGACAAAGTCAGGCTTTTATTACCCCAAACAATAACAGTTAGAAACATCCAAACCACACCAAGGAGATACATAGGCACGTACTATTCAGATCTTATTTTGAATTCTTCCCTACTCTTCTCTCCTGACAATGCCTGTTTCTCCTAACTCATTATTTCAGATCTCAAATAATGCTGGAAACCTTTCTGAATATGGAAGCTTTCACCATTCAATCTGCAAAACACCAGACGTTTTTAATACTGTATTACTAACAGACCCTTTTTCTAAGCACAAAGAAATATTCAGACACAGAAGAGGAGGAATGCATTGATTAATCCTGGAGGCAGATTAGTAAGCAAAGTCAAATCAGATTTAATTAACAGTTACTCAAACATGTATTGATGGAAAAGATTTACTCCGGGTCTGTGTCTTGTGGTCTGGTAGCTGACAGACAGCACTGACAGAGCTCTGTTTTCAGCTGTCACTTAAATGTTATGAGTGTGACACCAAGGGAATGCCCTGCAGTTGGGCTGCAGACTCTAAAGCCCCGCAGCAACAGTTGTTTGACATTCATGTTATTTATACCTGTGGCAAAAGTTGCCATTCCCCTGACATTTCAGAATAGATAATACACAATCCCAGGGATGAGAATACGCAGAGTGTAGATGTCAGTGTTTCTTAAATTGTAACCTAAATCAGATGGAAAATGATGTTCTATACGTGAGCTAGGAACTTGCATTATCATCGCTTCTCATTGCTGTAGTCAACTACACAAAAGTAACCCCTGATGCACAAAAAAAATCATAGAGAAATGTATGTGAACACATGAAGATGCATGTGTACTTACCCATAATACAGATGAAGCAGCTGCAAAACTGTTAGAAATTGGCCAACTCAAACAGCTTTATAAGGATTATTTGCCTGACTTCTCATCAGCAGAAGTTATTCTAGACATACTATTTTTATTTGACTTTCCAGTCCAGGCCCTACCACTTACTTACTGTGTTGCCAAATAATGGGTGACTTGAACTACCCTTAAAACTCTGTATATGGGTCTTGGCCATGGGAGTCCCTTAGAAATAACATAAGGGAACCTAACCCCAAACAAAAGCTTTGATCAAAGAACGCAGTTTGTATTTAATGCAAAGTAACGCAGAACAAAAACTAGCAATGGTAAATGAAAACAAAACTAAAATATATCTATTTCCTTGAAAAAGTAGTAAAAATATTGAAATATAATTCATAAGAAAAAAGGAATAAAACCAAAGCATGGTTTTCTCAGAGGGGAAAACAATTTATGAATACTTCTTCCAAAGAGTTTCATTTCACCTCTAAGACCTTCACCTCGGTCTAAAAGGCATTTAATTTGATTTCACAAATCCTACTATTTTTCTACATATAGTACAGCAAATGTTTAGACTTAGAGCCGCAGACATAAGATTATTGGAATCTGAAATGTAGGTTTGCACCAGAGTTTATCCCAGAAATGCAGTTCTGCACAGAATACAGAAACTGTTTTTCAAGGCAGTTCTGGGAACAGAAGCAATGGATGTTTCTGTTGCTGCTATATTTGGAACCACTATCACATTCAAAGAAATAAGAAAGGACATAGCATTCCCATTTTCTATGCAGCAACCTACCTCTCCTAGACATTTTCCAAGTATTAATACATGCCGGTGGGAGTCTGGACACAGGCACATAAAACATAGCTCCTATGACATTAAGAAATAAACAAAAAAATGTTTCCAGCTTTTAAGTGCAGAAGACACATTACTTGAGGGTATATATGTGAGATAGAGCTAAGAAAATAGCTCATTCATTATTTAAATTGGGGAATGGACTCAGAGAGGTTTTATTAATGTTCAAAGAAGTAAAAAGCCAGAATCTCCTTATGCGGACTATATCTGTCTCAATCCTGTTTACAGCACAGACATTCGAAAACATTATTGAAGTTCTAAATTACTTCAGTAGCGTAGCAGTACTTTGGATATTTTTTTCTGCTTTTTTCCCCCTTATGTATTAAAAACAGTCATGAAAACATCCTTCTAAGGTCATTTTAGCCAATTTCTCATATAAAATAAAATGGCAAGTCCATAAATCATTGAAACAGTGAAGTATTGTAAAGTGTATCTAGAGTTCAGTACCACAACCCGCAGTGAATCATCTTCAATCAATTAACAGATTACCTTAATTCAGCAAAATTCAATAGCCGCATTTTCCTGATTAATACCTTGTGTACATCCAGAGTTCTGGTAATTATTGCAAGAAGTAGCCGCTGAAATTAAAGTTGGATTATGCGTTTGCAGATACAGGATTCAAAAACCTGCGAGACTGGCAGAAATCTCCCTTAAATAGGTAAGTGTCACAGCTAGAGCTGTGCACATTATTCCCAAAATCAGAGTTCTCATAAAACTTGATTTATCAGGAGGTCTAAATGTTGTCAACCTAGATTTGCTTACAATGCCGGGTATTAGGACTTCTAACACATTTACAGGCTGGAGTACATACATTAGCATGTACTCACAGTCATGATGTTTTCTGCCTGGAAAAGGCATCCCATTGCAAAGGTCCCTACAAATCTGCTATCCCATCCAGAAGTCCGATGGGATTAGTCTGGAGGCACCCTGATGCAGATCCCTCTTCCAAAAAACTCAAACTCACCCACAGTGCAGCTGCCTCCACTAATTCTAAACTGTTAGATGATGGGTTCTGCAAAAGAAACTGATCCTGCACACAACCTGAGATGACAAAGAGGTAGGTAGTCTGCGTAGCTGTAGCCCTTTTATAGACACCTCTACGTTAAACCCTTCTAACAGCTTCCATGTGGAGAGCTAGAAGATGGTGAGTGGAAAAAATGTTGTACATTCCCCAAAGGGAATGCTGATTAGCCCAGGCTGAAGATGGGGGACCCAAGAGATATATGAGCTGGAAATACTGCAAATGTTTAAGGCATATTAGGAGAGCCAGATGGCTCACTGAGATGTGGATGAAACAACAAGGTGGGCACTCGAGGTAGTGGGGAGGCAGTTGGCAGACAGCAGGAATGGAGCATTCAGCAGTGACAGTGTCAGAGGACACAGCAGGCACAAATGAACCTTGCTTTGTCCTGCTAACAAGAAAACACTGCATTTCTGCTCCTTTAAAACTAAAGTGATTTTTTTGTCTGTGGACTATGGCTAAACCTTACCATACTGAAATTCAGGAAAATACCAACAGCATCTAAATACTGATCCAGCAGACAAAACCCAACAGTTCAGCCTGATGCTGTACCTTTCAACACTGAGTAGCAGTCAGGAATCCGGATCCGATGAAAAGATTGCTATGATCACAATGCTACATGAAGGCACTGGGGCTAGTTTTAAACCTGATCGTACAACCAGTAATTTTGCATTGGCAGCTTCAAGATCAGTATAGCCGCAGCGTGCAGAGATTCATGGTGGGTTACTCAAGAACACGTGCAAAAACCAAACACACTGAGCTCAACTTTATGCTGCTGGTGTTCAAGCTAACTGCTTTTACACAGGTTTCCCTAAGCGTACACCATATGCTGATCACTAGATGCAGTGTAGGCCTTTATTTATTTTTACTTAGCTGTACTTTCTAGGCATACATTTAATTGCCTGGAGTGTAGTTATTCTAAACTATACATCAAAATACAGGATAACTGCTACTGATTTCTACAGAGGGACCACGCAGATTTCTGAACAGAACTGGTGTAACTCCAGCCTGTGCAACTCAGTTATTTTACTGCGAAACCAGCCGAGCAGCATTAAGATTCAGAACACAGGTCAGCTCCAAGATAACATTAACGTGTACATGAACTGGAATTTACCGTAGGAAAACAAACTAGACTTTCAGACAACAAACCTCAGTATACCACAGAAGTTAATGAGAAAGATGAAACCAAGGTTATGCAGTGTACTACAGAAACTATTTTCTTCACTCTCATGCATGAGAGATTTTTTCTTGGGCAAGTGTCTAAGTGACATTCAAGTAAACAGTCTACCAAAAGAAACAGATTTTTAAAAAATTGATTCGACTTCTAGATTTTGCACTTTTCCTATCCCAAGAAAACATGCATCAATAAGGCAATGTACTATCAAAACAAATATACTAATATTAATTACATGAAAATAAAAAGAAAATCTAACATTCTCAAGTCTTAAAATTATCTAATCTGTAACTAAATTGTATTACCCTGCTTTAATTAAGATATTACACACTCATTTTCCTTGGATGCTCACCATCATAATTACTGCATGCGTGGGTGAGCCCTTGAATTACTTTTAATAGAATTTAGCATGTGCATTGGTTCCCCACAGGCAATAGCATATTAATAAAAAAGCTACCTCCTGTCATTTTTAAAGGGAAAAGCGGAGATAGAAGCTAATTTCACAAAAAGTAATCCAAAAAAAGTTTAACAAATTTTGAATTTGAGACTTTTTCTACACCCCTCAGGAGTATCGCCACCACAGGCCTTTTCTTATTTAGCCAAAGTGTCTAAAATCTACTCTTTACAAATACTACCAATATGACAAAGTCTTGTGCCACTCCTTACATTTAGGAATACGCATTTTTTTTCCAGTTTCTGAAGAGTTTTAAATACAGTCAAGCAGAGACAGCTGTATGCCAGTTGGTGCTGTTGGTAAAATATGACATCAGTTTCTTTAACACCTGTAAAGTGAGTATGACAGGATCTTACATGAATACGTTATGCTGTTAAGTCTTCTGTTGAAACAGCTGCCAAGACGAGTAGGTGATTAAACAGCCATTATTCATGTTATTGCTATTTTTAAGTAAAGCTATCAAGAATTGCTGTAATAAAAACCTCAGTGTTATACTATAATAGACTATGTTATCCTCATATACGAATGTATATAACAAAAAGTATTATATATAAATACTGCAATATATATTCAAACAGGTGCAAAAATAAAGATGTAAATGATGTCAGTGAAAGTCTCCCACTCAGCACAAGACAACAAACGCCACCATCTTCAAAGGCACAGAAGCTGTAGGTACAACTGCCCTCTTATGTGAGCTGGCTGCGAGAGGATGCAAGAAAAAAAGAAAAAGAAAAAAAAAAAACAAAAACACAAGAGAAGGCTGTATTTCCTTCCTGCATTTACTGCAGCTTACAAAATATCACTCCACACAACAATAAAAGCAGTGCCTACAAAGATGATGTTTTCTAAAGGCTGCCAGGAATGCATACTGTAAGACATACAGAGATGCTTACATACCTAGCAGGCGATATGAACTATGACAGATTTCAGAGATGTTGACGTCTGGAGAACAGCTCTGCCAACTATTCTACCCTAAATGACATCAACTTCCTATGTATGTGCCAAGCCGTGTGCGAGTGCTCCTGGTTGCTGCCAGCCTCTGGAAGCATCCTGTTCCCTCTGTCTGTCTAGTTAACAGATTTAAGAGACTTATCCCTTTCACTTTTGCTGTCCTTACAAAATTCTTTAGGGAGCTTGGATATTTAAGTGCCAGTACTCCAGTTTCAAAAACCATGAATTGCGGCTTTACTCCCAACTTGGATTCCCACATTAATGTTTGTTTGTTTGTTTTTAGAAAATATGTAGATCTTTATTTTTAAAAAATGGTTGTTAAACACAAATAAAGACTTAAATAATATGAAACAATATTGACTCTGTATACCATACTTGTAAAATATCTCAGCTACAGGAACTTTGTAATACATTCAATGCCTTCATCTGCAAGGCCACAGAATATTTCTGAGGCAGTTAACCTGAAAATGAGTTAGCACCTCCAACTAAAATGATGATGCAATATAGCTTGGGGAAAACAGCTTTTGGGCCTTTTAATGACACTGAAATCCTTCTGCGTTTGTCGACTGTCTCAAACTGCATTTACTTTCACTTAGCTAAGTACGTGGAGTTGTTTTCAAACTTCAGACAGCATCACTTACTTCTGAGAGAAGTTTTGAACGCCAAAACAACCACCAGCAAGAAGGATGCTACAGTACCCTTCAGACAAGGGCATTTGAGGAAAGAAAGTGTATCACAGAATCATTATTCATCAGTTGCTTGCTTTCCTCAAATGTCCTTGCCTGAAAGAAAAAAAAAAGGGGGGGGGGGGGGGGGGAGGGGGCGCTTAGGAGAAGCATTCAATTTCTCAATTTCTACTAATGTAGCCATTTTCTAAGATATTAACTTAATTTAGTACAACATGACCTGAGCAGACATCTAGTCCCTTCCCTGCTGATGCTCAATGGAGCATGTCACTGCTGGACTGATGATGGCTAGGTGTGTCCCTCTTAAAAATTCTGTGCTAGGTGTATCATTTACAGTCGATATTGCCCTAATTCTGATCGATCCCTGAAGTTGACTTGCTTCAGAATTTCAGAATCACTCGGTACTACAGATTTAACTAATTTGAAAATGAGTATCTGTTTACTGAAGCTGATAAAACAAGACAAATACTTCCAGCAACAGAACTGTCAGAGCAGACAAAACCTTGACACAAGCATCTGTGGTGCCTGAAGAGAAGCAGAGGAAGCTAGACCAGTAACAAAACACTTGCCATGTTCTGCATTTCTGGTAGAAAGAAAGATCATGGTCTTTGAACCCTTGAGGGTTTCAATTCAAATTCAATCATAGATACCTAGCAATATTATCTGTATTGAGAAAAAAAAAATAATTCTTCTTTTCCCAATGCTGATAGTCATCTACCTAGCAAAAACATTCAATAATCTTTCTAGAAATCACAGATAAAATGAATCAAATAATACACAGCACCCCTAAAAGGGTAAGGACTGCTAACTTTCACTAATTTCTCTTCCATCCTAATACCTGTGATTTCAAAATGCATTTATATATCATCTTTGAACTCGGACTTTGGGAAAACAAGTATCTGTTGATGAAAACAGTAGGTAGGATACGTACATTGTCACAGACCTACTTAGCAAAGAAAATTCAATTGTGAAGACCATCAGCTATTAGAATAGCTTTTCTCACCACGAACACAAGAGCAGCCAGCCCTTCCACCACTAAAAGGAAGCGCCAGCAGTCGAGGAAGGTTGAAGAAGGTTGGTCTGACGCTGGTGCTCTTCTAGGAGTGCCGTGCCTCCTCTATGCTTTGATTAGCTTTTAAATTTTGCAAGTTTTATGCATCTCCATTTACCAGCTGAAAAGATTAATTGATTATAGACTAATTCTTCCAAGTGATGTCTCTAATTATCAAAAGTGAGGCTGCTTTACTAAGTGATTTTAGTTTAATAAGGCCTTTCCACAGCTAGTAATCATCTCATTATATTACAGCAATAGCAATACCGTGCTCAACTCCCATAATAACGTTAAAAGGAAGGAACTGGATTTTTCACTGTTCTTAATTTCATACCTCTAAAAAACTACCTTGAAAGGGTATCATTTGTTTAAATAAAGGGAAAAAAGCTTTTGAGTACCAACATTCCCTTGAAAAAATTTCACATTCCTCGTGGCAACAAAAATGCTGACTTTCTGGTTTGTTTTCTTCCCACACTTAGATTTTACCATTTAAAGGACAGTTAAATAACTTCTCTATTTTTCCATTGACATGGAAGCAAAAGGATTTCTGATGTTTCACATGCTCATTATTTTACAAAATACAGGTGAACAAGAGTCGAAGAAAAATTCAAGTGCCAAAGCAAAGCTCGTATCGTTAATTAATTTCTCAGGTTATTTTTAGCACATAAAAATGGAAAAAAAAAAAAGTTAAAAACTGCTGCCATTCTTGTGAGTACTAGGAGTCATCAGCAGAAAGAACCATCAGTAGGGAACACAGATTTATGAACAAGTCTCTTGCTGAGCGTCTCGGATTTGAAGCTTATTGCATACCAAAATCCTAGCAGTGTTCTTGGTGCTTCTATTATTTTCAGACTGAGAGAGAATGACTGTAAGAAACAGTAAACCATAGGAGAGCTGTCACCTTAAATCATAGCTTAATTTTTATATGCCTACTTTAATTGTTGAATTAGTAATAATACTGTACAAGAAACTAAAACATACTGCAAGAGCTGACTGACAAAACAGGATATTTGAAAGATACTTCATTAAAACTATAGATTACAACAAAATTTCCATGCTATTATGGAATCATATAATTTTAGCAAGGATACTGCCTTTCAGAGTCCAGGTCACAGTAGGAAATGGGCTGTAAAGACTGAAATTAGAGTGTCTCCTTTTCTCAATAAAGTCTCAACCAGAAAAAGGAGAAAAAAAACAAAAAGGAAAAAGGAAGGGGAGGAGGAGGACATGACACAGATAAATGCTTTGTATTATCTCTGTTTTTCCTTTCTTCAAGTTAACTCCAAGACAAATTCTTAACTATGCTGTTTGTCCTTTCAAGAGATTGCCATGGTCAATAGTTTAGAACGAGCTCCTAGATAAAGGGTTGACTAAATTGCTCATCGATGTTGATGAAGCACTTTCGGGGGAAAAATCCAATAACTTCCCCATGAAAAGGAGACTCAAGTTCTGGGATATATATATATATATATATATATAAAAAAACAAACAAACAAACAAAAAAAAAAAACCACCAAACCAACTTATTACAACTTATTACTTGGCTGATTTGGAAGAGGTTTGTTTTTCCACTCCCCCTAAGTTCTGGTTCAACTTGCAATACTCCCCTTGTGCTTACTTTTTTTGCACAAATATGCTGGAATTTTTTCTTCCACCAAGTCAGAAAGGTCAACTTTTGACACACACTGAAGGAAACACTTAAGTGTTTGGCTTGTAAGTATTTCTAAATGTAGTAATAAAAAGTTCAAAACAAGAGGGGTTATGTCTAGCTTCAAATAACATGCTTGCTTACTTAAACCCTTTTATTTTGCTCATCTAAAGAATGTGACAATAGTATTCGTGGACAATAAAAACAATTTTTTTCTGGACTTCATTTCAACTGCCAAACATGACCAAACAGCTTACTTTAAAAACTCACAACCAAAAAAACCCACAAAACTAAATGGAGCACTATCAACTAGCAGTAGCAGCCAAGGATCTACACGAATAAAGCTATGTACAGGAGGAACTGGATATTAGCTAAACAAAAGAATTAGAATTAAACTGAACTCGGGCTTTGTGTTGAAGCCACTGCTAATCTGTACAGCCTGTCTCCAATTATTTTTTCAAAAAAACTCCAAATTCAAAACGTGTTTTTCTTATTTGTGGAAGGCAAAAGATTATTTTGTTTCCTAAACTATGATCCATTCAAGGAAATTCATCGTTCATCGTTGCTTTATTGAAATGAAGGAAACGGACTCAAAGCACTGCATGTAGGATTGCAACGATCCCCAGAACGTTAGGTTCTTAGAGAAACAGTTGTTCTTACAGCTATATAACATGTAGCTTATAAAATCCAAGTTAATACACACCTTTACCAGTCAAACTTATTTTCACATTGAAAGCGCAAACCTAGTTAAGAATTATAAATAACAGAAATACATTTCTAGATCTCCCTGTTCCTCCCTTTTCCAGTAGGGCACACACCTCACATTTTTCTCTATGCTTAGCATTCCTTACCACCAGCCCACACTTAATTTATCTCATGCCAAATTGAAAGAGCCTTGCAATCCTAGGTACTGTTTTGTTATATGCAGATTAGTTTACATGTGGGTAATTTATCATTTAATTACTCAGTAATAATTGGAAAAAGATCAAATGATTTCTCACTTTATAGGTCAGATAATTATTAGTTATTTCCGTGGTAATTTGCCAAGACCCAGCTGAAAGAATTAGACAACTATTCAGCTAAAGTGCATGTAATCATTTAAGCATTACCCCAGTCTGAGCGATACACTTATTTCTGCAATTACATACAGCTCTAGGAGTCCACCCTCTGTCCATTTCAAGGACCTAAGAGGTTATACATTTAAGGTGTCCCAGATGACATTTGAGGGGAGGGGTTATCAGCAAAATACAAAACAGGGGAAACCAATCCTGTGAGCATCCATAGTGTTACACCTGAAAATTCAAACTGCGCTTCTGCAAATACCATAAAGGGAAGGACAGAAGCCGTACTGCTGAGCTGTGCTGGCTTCAAGGATACATTAGACTGGAATCTGATAAGGAGATCCTGTCCTACAGGAGGGCTTCTCTACCATATACATGTCCTGATAAAAAGGCTTTCTGAAAATGTTGCTAATTACTTTCTGCCATCTACCTTACTGGTGTTCAAATGTGAACTACTTGCTTGTATTTCCTTGCTTACTTACTGCTTGTAACGGGTATATTTGGCACAAATATCAGCTCTATATGAGTTCTCTCAATTCCTTTTATCTCAAATACACTCTTTGTTTTATCTTTTTTCTTTTTCTTTTTTTTTTTTTTTTAACCAAACTGTCTACTTAGTAGAATAGGATTTAAATACTTGGAATTTTTCTTTTATAAGTAGTTTTGTTTTAAAAAAGAAAGGTGCATCTATTCATAATTTACAAATACATTCAAATACCAAAAGGTTATCTTCAGGTTAAAACTAAATATTGATGATCTACATGTTACATTAAGTTTTTCCATTCAGATTCTCATTTAATTGAACTGAAGTCCCTTTGGGTCAAAAACTAACTTGAACATGCTTGCCAAAAATAATGGAGGGGGGAGAGGAGTATCAGAATCAATTAAAATATAAACACAAAGCAGAGTTCCAGACTGACCACAGAGCCTCAACGAACTGAGGCAAATCGTGATCAGGTCACGTCCACACAAGTTAAAAGAGACTTCCAGATCTACAGTCTCACTTCTCTGGACATAAGTATTTAATACGGCTTTTCTACAGAGAGGCTCAATTAATTTTGCAATTATTATTATTATTATTTTTCTTCAGGAGAATTACAGCACTCCACTGTGGAAAAAAAAAAAAAAAAAAGCAGCAGATGCAAATAAAGTTTTACAGCATTAAATTTCTAGCACTGATCCTGGGCACTTTCATTACATCATACAGAGTTTCCAGCAAAGCACAGCAGGTGAGCCTTGGCACTCTGGGTCTGTGCTGAAACAACGTGCTGGGTAAGGACATGAGCTGGCGTTGAGCTCCGCCTAAATGTACTGTTTATGACCTTTTTCTACTGAACACAGTGAGATACAGGATATTCAGCAATAATTTAATCTCCTGTGAATTACATTTCAGTAATAACAACTCATCTGAGAGCCTGCAGTAGCACCTGGCATCCAACTTCTCTTCTACTCTTCCTTGTTGTTTCCTTTCGTTGAGCTCTATTTTATTAAAAAGCATGCAACAACTATAATAAAGAGCCTGTGTGAAAGCTAGACAGCACACAAGAAAAATCTTTGTAAGACAACATATTGCTCACTTGTATATTTGTATTTTCACTCTTACAGAGACCTGGATAAATGGTTCTAATTTGATCTTCAAAATAAAGATCCTATTTTTAAAAAGGAAAATTATAATAATGCAATTTTTTTCCCCTCGTTGAAGGCACTTCATAATGGTACAATGTTAATAAAAATCTGGCACTGATATCTTAAATCCATATGTGCTCATATAACTGGAACCATTTATAATATTATTAATTTATAATACTACAGGCAACACATACTTCTAAAGCGTGTAGAAAAAGACAGACCTGACAAGCTGGAAATATTAAGCTAAACACCCAAACCACTTCCAGTATGCAATTTCTCAGGGCTTTGGCGTAATGACGTATGAAAGATGGCCAAATGCTGATGGCCAGGCGCCGTGCTTGCAGGAGCCCGAGGATCCAGCTGGGCCACCCGGTCTGCCACGAGGCTGGGAAGCTGCTGCAGGCAGCAATGTCCCCAGCCAATTTTCATTTCACACCTGATAAGAAACCAGGGTCTGCTAGTCAGAGAAACTTCAAAGAAACTGAATGAGAGGGGCTGGCGGCCCGCCATCGACGGGCTCCTGGTGCCCTTCCCCTATGACTACATCTACCCTGAGCAGTTCTCCTACATGCTGGAGCTCAAGCGGACCTTGGACGCCAAGGGTCACGGCGTGCTGGAGATGCCCTCCGGGACCGGGAAGACGGTGTCGCTGTTGGCCCTCATCGTGGCGTACCAGCGGGCTCGGGCGCTGGACGTGACCAAGCTGATCTACTGCTCCCACACCGTGCCCGAGATCGAGAAGGTGATCGAGGAGCTGCAGAAGCTACTGGATTACTACGAGAAGCAGCTCAGGGAGAAGCTGCCCTTCCTGGGGCTGGCGCTGAGCTCCAGGAAGAATCTGTGCATCCACCCCGAGGCAGTAGCGAGGGGCAGCGCCTGGGGCTGATACCTTGGCGTGAGTCCAGCTTGGACGGGGGGGGCAAGGACGGACCTTTTGGGGGGCACAGCGCCACGCTGCCCCGGATCTACAAGGTGTCCCCCCTGGCTGGTGAGCAGCAGGGGCGGGGGGGCGAGGGACCCTACAGACGCCCGGGGGTCCTGCCCCGTTCTTGGCCCGTATCCCGCCATCGTCGACTTCCCCATCGCCTGCGGGGCCGACGTCAACTCCCCCGACAGCCACGGCTGGACCCCCCTGCACTGCGCGGCCTCGTGCAACGACACGGCCATCAGTGTGGCCCTGGTGTGCCACAGCGCCGCCTGCTACGCCACCACCAGCGACGGCTGCCTCGCCCTGGACAAGTGCGACCCGTACCGCGACGGCTACGCCGAGTGCCACAGCCACCTCACCGAGGTGGAGCAGAGCCTGGGGCAGCGGCACGTCGAGGTGGTGTACATGCTGTAGGATTACGACGCGGCGCAGGGGGACGAGCTGAGCTTCCGCGAGGGCGACCCCGTCACCATGCTGCAGCGCCAGCCCCCCGGCGAGCACGAGTGGTGGTGGGCGGCCCTGTGCGGCCAGGAGGGCAAGGTGTGAGGGGAGCGGGGGCCGCCCACACCGACACCCCCCCCACCCCACCCACCGTGGAAACAGCGGCGCCCCCGCATGGGACCAGCAATAAAGAGCTGAGAAAAGTTGGAAAGAAAAAAAAAATCAAGAAACTGGCTGCTCTTGGCTTGGACTGGCGCACGCTTCGTTGGGTTAGAAACTGGCTGGATAGCCGGGCCCAAAGAGTCGTGGTGAATGGAGCCAAGTCCAGTTGGAGGCCAGTCACTAGTGGCGTCCCCCAGGGCTCGGTGCTGGGGCCGGTCCTCTTTAATATCTTCATCGATGATCTGGACGAGGGCATCGAGTGCACCCTCAGTAAGTTCGCAGATGACACCAAGTTAGGTGCGTGTGTCGATCTGCTTGAGGGTAGGAAAGCTCTGCAGGAGGATCTGGATAGGCTGCACCGATGGGCTGAGGTCAACTGCATGAAGTTCAACAAGGCCAAGTGCCGGGTCCTGCACCTGGGGCGCAGTAACCCCAAGCAGAGCCACAGGCTGGGAGAGGAATGGTTGGAGAGCTGCCAGGCAGAGAAGGACCTGGGAGTGATGGTGGATAGTCGGCTGAATATGAGCCAGCAGTGTGCTCAGGTGGCCAAGAAGGCCAACGGCATCCTGGCTTGTATCAGGAACAGCGTGACCAGCAGGGCTAGGGAGGTGATCGTCCCCCTGTACTCGGCTCTGGTGAGGCCGCACCTCGAGTACTGTGTTCAGTTTTGGGCCCCTCGCTACAAGAAGGACATCGAGGTGCTTGAGCGGGTGCAGAGAAGGGCGACGAAGCTGGTGAGGGGCCTGGAGAACAAGTCCTACAAGGAGCGGCTGAGGGAGCTGGGCTTGTTCAGCCTGGAGAAAAGGAGTCTCAGGGGCGACCTTATCGCTCTCTATGGGTACCTCAAAGGAGGCTGCAGTGAGGTGGGGGTTGGTCTGTTCTCCCACGTGCCTGGTGACAGGACGAGGGGGAATGGGCTAAAGTTGCACCAGGGGAGTTTTAGGTTAGATGTTAGGAAGAACTTCTTCACTGAAAGAGTTGTGAGGCATTGGAACAGGCTGCCCAGGGAAGTGGTGGAGTCACCATCCCTGGAAGTCTTTAAAAGACGTTTAGATGTAGAGCTTAGGGATATGGTTTAGTGGGGACTGCTAGCGTTAGGTCAGAGGTTGGACTCGATGATCTTGAGGTCTCTTCCAACCTAGAAATTCTGTGATTCTGTGAGAGAGGACAGATACCGTGTTGTACAGCTCATTCATCGTTTAAATGCAGAAGATCATCATAAGAGCTTTTTTTCTTCCTTCCTCGAGCCCCAGCTATATCAATCCTCATTCAGAGTGGAGTGCGGTCCATGAAAAGAAACAAAGATGAGGAAAAAACTGTTCAACGGATTTGCGTTCACTCTAGAAAAATAAAAGAGATGGAAAAGAAAAGGCCAATCCATTAGCTAGGATTTTAAATAACACTAACCTTGGTACTGCCTGACTGGAAAACAGCAGCCCAGAATAACAGCACAAATAATGCCTGCAGCTGTACCTCAGGCAGAGAAATAAAGCAGCTGGGCCCTTTCAAAAGTCAATGTGATCTTGAAAGCTTGATGTTATTTTTTGCAAAAAGCAACAATTAAAACACAAGCATGTTTGGAAAAAAAAATATTGAACATGCTGTTCTGGAACTAATCTAGCCAGGTAACCAGTGTTCAACGCAAAGCTGGTCAATGGAAATTTCAGCTTAGTATTTCAGTAGCAGCTTGTGTTGGAGAAAGAGAAAACAAGACTGCTGAACTGGATGAAGGCCACTCCTTCCCCTTAAGTATTATCTGACATTTCCACATGCAACCATTACACAAGTAGCAGTGTTGAATGAAGTGTCACAACATGAAGATGAGAACAACTTGTTAGTGCACGGGCAAACTGGAGCACTAAAACTGGATGTGGCTGCTGGTCAAAGCAGGACAAACGGGATGCAGTACATTACCACAAATACAAGGCTATGCAACTGCCTGTAATAATTTGCACTAAATTCTGGAGATGCCACCAGTTTGAAATGAACGATGTATTTTATTTTTCTATGAGGAAAAACAGTGTAATACAGCCACGGAAAAGGCTACCACAGTCTTTGGCCATAGTTTGAGGAGCAGCTGATCCAAAACAATGACTCACTTTAATCCAGCATCTATTATTCATGATCACCATTCCTCCTTCACCAACTCCAGACCGTACAGTCCTGCCTGTTCCCTCACACCGGTGCCTCAGCTCCACCTGTAATTCAATTCCACATGCTAGTGCAATGGCATTTTTTATTGTATTTTTGTAACATATCACCAAATCACAGAAGGGATGAGGCTGGAAGGAACTGGAGGTCATCTGGTCTGGCACCTAGGGTGAGTTGCACAGGACCACATCCAGGCAGCTTTTGAAGGCCTCTGGGACAGGAAATTTGACCACCTCCCAGGGCAACCTATTCCAGTTCTCAGTCACCCTCACAGTAAAGAAGTGTTTCCTTAAGCGTTTCCTTATCCTGGGTTAAGGCATTGAAGGGTCTCACACAAACAGGACTGATGGAAGCAAAGCAGAAGGACAGAAGCAGGGACTTGCTCTGTTCAGCAGCAGTGAGCTACCAGATTGGGTCATCCCCTCTATGAAAATATAGCCCCGAAACCTTTCTCAGTAAAGAAGGGAAAGCAACATGTTAAAAAGGGACAACATCTCTTTTTTACATATATGTAAAATTTTGGTTGCTGAAATTCAGAAGGGATAATCCCAAATTGGAATGGATAGCAAATGCTAAAAATGCATAAACTGAAGTTACAGGAGGAGACAGGAAGAGAGTGACTTTTTAGCCTGATAAACTGAAGACTGAAGGAGATGTGAATACTTCCAGTGTCACTTCCTTGGATTAAGTTATAAAAGCAAGACAAACAATATTGTAAAAATAATACTTGGCATCTCTCTGTCACACAATTATACTTTAACCTGTGAACTGAAAGATGAGTGAATAACAGGCATGGAAGGTTTAAGAACTCCTACCTAAAACATTCTATGTTTTTACTCGAATTCATTTATAGAAAGCTTTACACAGATAAAGCCCTGCTTTAAAAATAGAAATGAATTGTTAAGATGTAACTTAGAAGTATTAAGCTCTGCAGTTGCCTGTAACAATACTGGGATGCAACATGAGCACTTCCACGTTCCCTGACTTGTGGTATGCTGTGCTAATAAAACAAGAAGTGTAAAGCTATATAAAATCACAAACAGAATGCAAACTACCTCCCATATCTTTGCAACGCGCATTTTCCAGGGACCGCTAGTCTTGCAGAATATATTATAAAAGTTTCTGCTATCGAAGCATCCATCCATTCTCTATACACAAAGATCTGAACTATTTGTTCATGACCTTAATGGTTTGGGGAGGTTTTCCCCTCCCTTTCCACTTTTTCTGTTGGTTTTGCTCCTTTCTCTGCCTCTCTGTTACTTACCGTGAAAGAGAGCATTTTGAATCTGATTACCATTTCACAGAGAAGGCTGCAGAATGTGAAAACCCAAGTGAAACACTGTTAGATGCTCTGCTCTGTTCTCCTCTTCTTGCTGAACAATGTGTTCTTGATGTACTCGGGGCAGAGGAGATCAGATACCCCCTTCCACAAAACTCAGCATCCAATTACCAAGAAGAACAAGGACTGGAGCTCAGGCTTCTCTCCAACATACTAATCTCCTTCCCAGACAACAGCAGTTGCAGGAACAGCAGAAAGAGAAAGCGGGTCTTTGAAGCAGTTTCTTTTCACAAAGGTAGAGGGCTGGCATTTCCTTCGGGTTGTGAACTTCCTGGCTTGCTTTATCTCCTGTAAGTGGGTACATCCTGCAGTAGAATTGCAGATTCGATGTGCTGTAAAGCTAAAGCCTTAGGTGAACAGAGCTATACAAATGGAAAACCCTTCCATTAGCACACAGGCCTCTCTACTGTGGGTTGAGGCCATCAGAAAGCTGGGCCAGGAGTACAAACCTGAGACTTCCAGGCTCAGCCTAAGTTTGTTTGCTTCTTCAGCGTGCATGAGGTCAATATTTGCAGCAAATAAAAACCCAGCACACTCCGTACAGGAAAGTGCTTGGATGGCATACTGATCGCCTGTCCACAGGCACTTCGGATTCCTAGCTGTTGGTGTAAGCAAATAATGTGATTGTGCCCATTTTCTGGCTGCAATCCAATTATTTAATAATTTAACTACTGCCATTTAAGAGATTTTCTTAAAGCATTTCTGTATGATATCTTCAGCTTTTCCCAAGCCGTGTGGGGTGCAATAGGTAAGGAAGAACGCTCCTGGCACGATCATTAGCTAAGTCACAAACTCTGCCTGAGATGCATTTGCAATCTGAAAGTCACAGGTACCTTAGAGATTTTTTCCAAAGTTGGTTTCTAACTGCAGGCACAAGCAGTGAATATTCTAGACAGCAGCTGGATAGAACAGATTAGTTGTCTAACAATTCAAGACCAAATTAAAGCTTTTTTTTTTTTTTTTTTTTTTTTAATGTAATTTTGATTTTTAATTGGCTAGTAACTTCAGAACACATTTTGTTAGCTTCACTTTCATATGCAACAAACAGCAGACTCAGGGACTGTTAATGGTAGCACTTCCCAGTATTGCTTCAGACAATAGTCTTGACACTGATTTAAAAAAAATAATAATAATAATTAAATCCAAATGAGCTTGAAGAACACATAGATGCAAACATTGGAGATTCCCTACCATCTTGCCCTTAAAAAAGCTTAAGTAGTGCACATGGCAGTAACTCCATAGCATCTCTTCAAACTTTCAGAAGAAAATAATTTCACAACTGACATTGAATCCAAGCCCATTTTATCTATTTCTGAATAGAAAGAAATCCATTTCCTTTGCAAGTCAAGACTTCTTCAATTACTGAGAAATACTAGACAGCTTACTCTCCAGAATGTATACATAAATAATGTTTTAAAACGTATTAAAACATTATAACTTATACAGTTAATGAGATAAGCTTTCCAAGAGAAAACTCTAAAATTTCATTTACTTTGCCTATCATTGTTTTTAAAAAAGCAGAAACCAACAAATCGGCAAGTTTAGCACTCACTCTCAAATCTTGTTTTTCTTTCATCATCAAAATCAAATGATATCCCAGTATCACAGTAATGTTTGTGCTGGTCAGAGATTTGTACCGATTTCAGCAGATCCTCGAGACATTTTTATCAACACCTGCAGGGCATTCACACGAGCATCTCATCAACACACAGACTAGATGAGGGACTTCCAAAGGGTGGTCAAGCAGAACAGAGGCATCCTGTAAGCCCTAAGCATAACTCTATCAGGAAGGTAGACATTCAGCAGCTAGAACTGTGACCACCTGGTCCTGGCTAGCTTTCATCTTGCCTCATGCTCAGCACTGCACATGAAATATGAAGTCCTGACACACGAGAACGCCTTCAGAAAAATCTGACTCCATCCTTTTGCCAACATTCTGATTGAAGTTAGGCTGGACACACTGGTGAATGTATGTATGACAATTTGTCTGCTGAAAGAGAAGCGATGTCCTTTTGGAAGGAGAAATGCAATCTACCGCAGAATTTATGGGTAATGTCATAGAAGGATCAACACAAAATTTTCATCTCTGACATGTCCCTTTCCCAGGAAAAGATTATAAAAAAGATTACACATTACTCAAATGAAACATTTCTGAAATTGTGCTAGCTTGGCAGGAAATAAACATTACCCATTCAACAAAGAGTGGTTTGATATCTCAATTCGCAGCTACTGAAAACTCACCTTCACAGAAACATTAAATAATTCCCTGGGTCCATTCAAATTCCTAAGTGACTTCTCTCGTATCATTTTTCGGTAAGCTCTGACCTACCTCCTTGTCCATTGCTGAACTTGCTGAAACTGCCGTGGAATAGAAGAGGTCCTGCTTTTACAGTAAACCCTCCATACCTCACCGTTCTTCTTAAGAACCAGTCTTACTCAGTAGTGACTAATTTGGTGGGAAAACACTGAATTGCAGAACACCTAATTTCTCTAAATTCAAAGCAAAACTATTGCCTGGGAACACCATCTGTGTAGCCAGTCAGCTGGCAATTTCTTTTTCTTTATAATAAGGCATCATTAAAAAAGAGATGGAATATGTCATGTCATATTTTATATCCACGATGAATTTACAGAACTAACTAAATGCCTCCTCATTCTGACCAAGTTAAAAATCCATTTTTCTCCTCTTTTTTTTTTTTTTTTCCTAAAACACAACAACAAGCTAGAAAATTGTCAAAGGTTTAGCTTTTTTATATTAACCGAAGGGAAAGAACCAGATTTCATGCTAAAAAAAATATTTGTTTGTTAATTTCCAGTTGCAAAGTAACTTCTGCCTAACTTAAAGTTACTACTGCAGATAGCTTAATGACTTCATCTGCACACTGTTTGCAATACGTTAAATAAATAAATATATCCTTCATTTTCAGCTATTTAAGAGAGAATTACAGTTTTGGTATTTTACGGTGAATGCTTTCCCTTAAAGAATTTTGAGAATCCTGTTTCTAGGCACTGAAAGATTACTTACTTTTATTTATTTCATAGCTATGAAAAATCAGGAAAATTACCAAGTTAGTTAAGCTTGCATACTCTCCATGTATTAATTAATTTTTCCGCTTGGTTTGAGGATTTAAAACATGAGCATGTTCCACAGCAAAAACAGAGTGTCAAATTAGTATGTTTAAGACTTGTAGTCGGTATCAATTACAGTATATGAGAATTAACAACATCTTTATTAATGCATTAATGTACTCTGATGCATTAATGTAATGCATTTTGATGGAAAACTATCAAAGGCCTGAACTGAAATCATGTCATTTTCAAACACTGCCTCAAGCTTGCTTTCAAATTTAAATAAAGATTTTGCACAAGTGTTGCTGGACTTAAAAATAATGAGGTTTTGCGGTCGAGTTCAAGTGGCTCTTGGGTTCACAGAATCGCCTAATAACTGAGATTAGAAGGGACCTCTAGGGACCACCTGGTCAAAGACCTCTGCTCAAAGCAGTGTCGACTATACCTGGTTGCTCAGGACCATTTCCAGTCACATTTTGAATATCTCCAAAATCCACGGGGATTACACAGTCTCTATGGACAATCTGTTCCAGTGTTCAGCTAACCTCAGTATAAAAAGTTTTTTCCTGATGTTTAAATATTTTTTACTGTATCTCTACTTGTAGCCAGACTCCCAGTCCTGACTTTATTTCACTTCAGCTGTACAACTTGTTTGATATCCTATTGCTGGCTTTCAATGAAATAAGAATTTTTGGTTAAAGTTTCTTCTGCTGTATTTTTAAAATGAAAATACTTCAGTATCACATTGATCGATCTTACATTTCTGTTCACACTAATACTGACAGTATTCATCATCAGTGATAGCCTAGACACTTCTGTATCTTGGAAGCATTAATTAGCAAAACAAATGCAAGCTGCAGTTACAAGCACGGCCAGAGCCTATACTTCCATGTAGCTCAAAACAAAATCAAAGGTTTTAGAACACTTACTGACCTTACGAGCTCCCATTTTCCCCTCCTCAGTGTTAAAAACCCTGAAGCCAGGGTTCCTTCACGCTTCCTTTTGCACCTTCACAGGTTAAACAAAGCAAAAAACCATGAACTTAGCTAATAGAGGAAATAAAGAAAAACGTTGTCCACCCCTATTATTGCAATCTCTAGCTAAACCTTAGTCAAATAAAATGGCTAGTCAAAGTACTTAAAGGTTTTCTGCCTCTCCTCCAGCTAAACTGGTCAGAGACCAAACCCCCACAAATTCAGAGAACTTACTTATGAATCAGCTTTGAAAAGTAAATCATCTCAAGGTTTTCCCATGCTTATTACCACCATCTCAATCAAACTTAAATTCTCTTTCAGCTTCCGAACTGTGAAGGCTTCGCTGCAATCTCTTGATTCGCTATTAAGTTCTCCTAAGTTTCCCTTGGGGACATAAAGTTCTGTAGTTCACAAGCAATATTTTGATAGTCACTGTAAAGCATATGGAATTGGGCAATTAGCTGTAATTCCCATGAAAATCTAGAAGACAGCTTGGTGAACAATGCTTCCAATGTAGTAACTACTAAAGAAGCTGGAAGCCTAATTTCTGCTTTCGCTGCACAGTAAAAAAAGCCAATCTGTCAAACAAAACACTTCTTCTTATAAATTGTACTTTCAAATACTCAGAATGTTTTATGTAGCAGTGCAAACATCCCACAATAATATTGTATTTCTGCACCAAGCTAAGTATATCATCAATAGAAATCACAGAACCTGATCTCAAGTTTCATTACATTTAAATGTCTCAACATATTGAATTTGTCCACAGAAATATTCTTCCAGTCTCCACTACTTGCAGTCACCTGTAAACACTGTCCTTCAAGAGCTGACTTTCCTGCAATAAAAAGAAATTTTATTTCTCTTTTACTTTGTTTCCTTGCAGTACATCAGGATGTGAGACAATAGTTATGCTGCTATTATTTGATTTTTATTTGATTCACAGCGTACTTAGGTCAGATGTTGAAAGCTCGAAACTAAGGACACATTAGAAGGTTGACAATCCTATTTTTAAACCTCTCCTGCTAGCTATGTACGTCTCCCCAAACATATTGCAGTCAACATTAAAAATAAATGTATTTTGATTATAAAGGCAACAATCCCGGCTCTGCGGATTCCTTGGTATGAGTCTGTTCCCTGACAGGTGAATGCCTTCAAACTCTCATAAGCAAATGAAGCAAAAGCCCTGCGTAGTCTCCTTATTGCCAACGTATGCGGAAAGCGCTTCATCCCATACATTTTGTTTTCTCTCATGTTCTGTAAAAGAGATCTATATTACAGCTTGATAATAAACAGAATTTGCAACTCTTGCTGAGGGACCTGTTTTTATCATACAGGCACACGCTAATGCAAAGCAAAAGGTATTGCAATCCAGTTGCAATTAAGAATGGTCTGGGCAATTAAGAATGTTTGACTAAAAAATACTGCCAAAAAATACCAACACAAAACAAATGGAAAACCCCAAAGCCAACCACCAAACTGCCACCCCGACAAAGAAAATAAAATGACAACCAGCTAGAAGGCAGCACGATTATTATTATTTATCTGTAAGCAAGCAAACTATACAGCTTCAGAACAAAATAACTGCTATGCGACTGTATTTTGGAGGTTTCCATATGGTCACGCACCAAAGGGCACAAACTACTCCGACTTAAAGAATATTCAGCATTTTGATACCAAAGTTTGGATTGTAATACACAGTTATTGTATCCACAGCATGATGTAGGACTCAATCTCACCAGCCAAGGGGGCAGATGCAAAGATTTACAAACCATATTTTGACCTCAAGAAAAGATAAACTAGTATTTTTCCATGATAGCGAATTAGTATATTAAAAATATATAGGTAATAATTTGGTTTTAAATACCAACTTTAGCGTAAACATTATTACTTTAAGAAAACACAACATTTAGATTTAGTTAGTCTTATTAAATAGCATCTCTCAATGAACAAAGCAGAAACATTGAGACCTCTGTACAGAAAAAAATCCTAGCGCCGGCACGTGCCACAATTAAGCGAGCAGCTCACAAAACACCTGCTCCAAACTTCAAAGGGAAAAGGAGCCATGTTCCACAGATGCTGAGAATTGCTTTGCAGCCAATATTTTCCATTAAAGAAAAGCTGTCCTCAAGCATTTTCTTACCACTTGGATATTCTCAATCAAAAGTGCTATTTTAAAATTACAAATGAGGAAAGGTAAAATATTAAGACATTAAGAAAAAATAAGTTTCCTAGTCTGAGTTCTTTCCTACCCAGTGGATGTTAGGCATTATATGAAGGAGGAGAAGAGGAAATGAAGCATGTAATGTAATAAAAAGAGCGCAGTCCTGTGGCAATTCTTCTGTTTCTGCTGTCTAGAAGTTATTTTATTGACTCCTTCAGCACTCAGTGTTAAACGCAGATCAAATCTCAAACCACTGATACCCTTCAGACTGAAAGCACACACACACACCCCCCTTAAGAGTGATCCTGGTAGCTGCCTGAGACCTTGCACATACAATAGATGAATCCAGCCAACAATGACAAATTCTCCTTGCCTAGAGGCTTTCAAGCCTAATACCTCTCTTACTTGTTAAGTCGTAGTGGGAAATAAGACCCCTTTGTGGCAATTACTCCCCGCAGAGAGTTACTGAAACAGAACCGTGGTTGAGAGGCTTAGTTATAGAGTCACAACAGTGGTATTTATAGTGCACGCTGCTAACCTCGCAGCCGATGAGCTCCACTGGTGAGAAGCACTCCTACCAAAGCCACGCAAAATGGTACAACGAAGCCTGAAATACATTACACTCTCTGTCCTTACTACACAGAAGGCCAAAGAACAGTAACAAAATGAAATAAAATGTAGAACACTTTAGGAAGCAATCATACTTTTAAAACATTGACATAGTCACTAAAGCCACACATCCAGGAACAGCTAATCCCATAGCTTTCCTCGCAAAGGCTCTTGGAAAGAAGGGAGGAAATGGTATTGAATTATTTAAATAACCCATACGCTTGCATGGGTTAGGATTTAACCAGGTGAACTCCCCAGCATCACTACAACCCATCAATACAGACACCAAATCTCACTGGTCACAGGTACTTCACAGAAACATCTATTAACCTGACTTCCTCCAACTGGCTTATGGGAGAGGTGGCAGCGCTGCTCCTGTGTTATCCTGCATGTGTTTGGCCACAAACCGGGAAAAAGATGGGATGAGCAAATAGCTTCTAAATGCTACCAATGAAGTCTGTTCAGTTCCCAGTTCAATCTTAGTTATAAATTAAAATTGAAAGAATAGCATCCCCACCATTGGGGATGCTATTTTTTTATTTTTTTATTTTTTTTAAGTTTAAAAACATCTCGTTTTGCCTGAAAAGCTATCTGTGATTTGCAGCAGATGAAAATGGCATTCAAAGTTATGGTAATGGGTGGACAAAAAGACAGAAAAATTATTTTTTTTCCTCAAGCTAACATTTCAAAGATATCCTACTCCTGCTCTAAGGACATCAACATTTTCTTCTTATTTCAAGAATCTATTTGACTGTAAGGAAAATAAATAAATCGTTGATCTCATAAAGCAGTAAAACCATCCTGTGGAAAAAGCAAGATGTCTGTAAACATACTAGTTCATGCAGTTGGTACACACAAATTTCTCAGTTTGCTTCTATCAAACTATTACCCATAGTTCTACAAACTTCTACAAACTATTACCAATTTAGAAGTCAATGCCAAAACTTTCTCATTCCAGAACTTCCCAATTAAAATAATCCAAGGTTGTTTTAAGTTCACATTAGAGTAACCAGCCATATACACTTACAGTCCTTGCACATATTAAGTATAGGCATTAATATCCAAACTTTTGATTACAATTGCTTTGTATTAAAAAAACAAAACAAAACAAAACAAAACAACACACACACACAATTACTAAACACATTAGGAAATTATAATTATTTGCATTTTGCAGACATAAATAGCATAGCAAATTACATTTTATCTTGAACTACCTTTAAAGATAGAACACTTCGGATAAAGTTGAAATCACTCAGAAGTACTGACTGAAAAGTGAAGTTCTAAAAGCAGTAGAGAAAAGTAATTTTGTAATTTAAATACCATTCCAGCAGACTTGAATATTTGTTACAGACCAGTTACAGCACTATGGCTATTCAACCATGCACTATCTGTTCCAAAAATGATGAGATCCTCACCATCCCCTCAGTATTTCTTAATATTATTTAACTGCTCTACTTCAAATTTGCCCCGGTATGAACATCGGCAGTTCAAAAGTGACCAATGAATTAGCTACACATAGGTGAATTTTTGACAAGGGCTTAAAGAAAAAGTTTAGATCGACAAAACTATTAGCTGCATAGAATATATCATTCATATTAAAAGAATGAAAACACCAATCAAAGTAAAGTAATTCAATTATTAAACAGTTACATATATATATTTATATTTTAAGTAGAAAGCATTTTATTACTTTAAGTTTCAAAGCACTGATTTTTCCTGATATTTAAATCCTATTACTAAAGATGTATTAATACTTAGAGATTTTTTAAAAGCCTGAGAAAAGCAAAAGCTATTTTGCTACCCCTTGTGGCCTAGGAAACCAAAAGTATTTTCCCCTCAATGTGAACAAAAAGGAACACCTGGAAATAAACTGTCAAACATAATCAGCAAAAGCCTTATTCCCAACTTCCTCACTATCTTTTCAGATGGATTATTTTTTTCCAATTGGGAAAATATTTTCCTTTTTTTTTTTTTTTCCTGTAAAGTCAGAAACTCTCATTCTGAGCATCTATCAAGGAGAATATAAAGTTACCAGATGTCTGCAAAAACATACATAACTTACACTGAATTCCTATATTAGTTTCCACTCTAAACAATCGCTTTATACACTGAAAATAGTGTTAGCACCTTATCTTGTTAAATGAAAAAAAAAAAAAAAACAAAAAACCAAACCACTGTTGTATTCATTATGCTTCTTGCAGCAAAGCCTGTCACATTTCATTAAACGGTATAAACTGTGATATGCTTAGCAACAAAAAAGCAATAAAATTACATATTTGAATTTCTTCTGGGGAAGACCTTGATCATTTATGTAGCTTTTTCCTACAAAAAGGGACCTTCAATGGGACATATGACTGATGTTCATCAAAAATGCCCAATATCTTGGTTTTAGGAGAGAGAACAGCTTATATGCGTACAGATAGAAATTAAAATCCTTGGTTTACTTATGACCAAGAGTAACAAAGGTTTAAACATTTTTTGTTCAAATTTCATTGTGTAACTTAAATACAAATTCTTCCGAAGATCTGATGTCAAACTCTCTAAGTGGTTTAAGCTTCTGCTGTTTCAATATTGCTCCATTTTAACAATTTAATCAACAGAAGAAACTTGAACACATTTTTCAAGTCTTACTTACCTACAGCACAAAGTAGAATTGTACTAGATCCACAACAGTCCTTGCTGACAAACAGTACCTGAATTACTTCTGTCTTTCATACTAGCAGGTTGATTAATTAGTATGTTATTACCATTTTTGAAGCACTGGATTCCCAAACTCTACTGCCAAACACAGAACTAAGTCTGACTTGACAACTTGCTTAAGAAAACCTCCTCAGAAAGTCAAAGTGGACTTAAAATCCAACCAACTAAAAAAAAAAAAAAAAAAAAAAGTTGAGTAATTTCAAACAGTGAATATGCTACCAGTTTTCCTTTCATTATAAGCATTTCTTCACCACTAGCAAGAATTACACTGAAGTTCTTCTCTGCTTTTCAAGTAGGAAGCAATCAAATATACAGATCCTTACAGTGCAAGCCTAAAGCAGAAAAATCTGCTGTAAGCCCATATGTATGAGTCCAAATTTGCACTTATTGCTCTCCCATGTGCTTTCTGAAAAGCCAAAATGCTCACAAACCTCTTTGCTTCCAACTGGGATTCAAATATTTTTGAGGATTTTACTAATGTTTTGGTAAATACTAGATTAGCAGTGCCTATAAGGTTTAGTTAAGTAACTTGCTTGTATTTTAGTCGTATTATTGATACTATGTGCTCAGTATCATAGGTTCCTGGACAGTTCTTGGTACACATCAAACTCCTGTTGATATAAGAGAGATCTTCTCTTTAAAGGGCATTTCAGGGAGGACAGCAACAATATTTAGAAGTCTTTCTGAAACAGAAGGCTTTTTTCCTCCAGCTTCTCTGTTGATTTGAGAAGAACAAGAATGTGAAAAAACATTGGTGAAAGAAAGGTAGCAATATGCACAACTTACTTTATCATTAACACACATTTATTATTTATTAACACACTACCAATTGATTTTCCTGGAATTCTCAACCTTCAGTTTAAGGTATCCAGAACATTAAATTAAAGCATGAACCTGATGATTTCAGACTATGACATATCAACAGAAGTGCAATAATCAACTCCTTTAAACATCTGTTAATGCAGCTAGGCATAAACTAGTTGTGAAGTATTTCCACTTATTT
This sequence comes from Aythya marila, assembly GCF_965140915.1. Lineage (NCBI taxonomy): Eukaryota > Metazoa > Chordata > Aves > Anseriformes > Anatidae > Aythya > Aythya marila. Next base: position 8,127,349 of record NC_139047.1, on the reverse strand, counting down.
GCTAAAGGGATTGTATACAGATGCACTGAAAAGTGCATAAAAAAGCTGATAAAGTGCCTCATCAGAAGACAAACAAAACAGCAGCTTTCTACTAGTGCCATAAAAATTATTTTTGTCGAGTTTGTCAAAGCTACAGGAAAAAAATAAATCCTTTTCACTGGGCAACCGTGGATTCAGCCGATGCAACATCCAGAATTGCCAGCCTGCCTTCATAGGAGAGGTGCTCCAGCCCTCTGACCATCTTCATGGCCCTCCTCTGGGCCTGCTCTCACAGCCCCCCAGCCTTCTGTGCTGGTGGCCCCACACCTGGATGCAGGGCTCCAGGTGGGGCCTCACAAGGGCAGAGCAGAGGGGCACAATCGCCTCCCTCCCAGGCTGGTCACACCTCTGGTGATGCAGCCCAGGATGATATCCTGGCCTCCCCCAGTGGACCCAATGACCACCACTCTCTGGGTACAGCCTTCAAGCCAACCCCTTATCCACCAAACAGTCCACCCTTAAATCCATCTCTCTCCAGTTTGGAGATCTGGATGTCATGGGGGACCGTGTCAAAGGCCTTGTCCAGGTAGATATGATCAGCAAAAAAAAAGTACCTCTGGCTGCCATGGATCAGTAGCTACACTTAGAGCAATTACCTGGGCAGCTCAGCACACCTCTGAACCACTCCCTGTACCCTTTAAATAATCTGGAAGCATGTTACGTAGGAACACCTGTAACTAAATCAGTTTGTTTACACATTCAAGGCATGGATATTTGGGGTTAACATGGTGTTCTGGTAAGCATCTCATTTTCCAACCTTAGCGATTCTATGGGATCTCCAGCAGTACACATTCGTAGCCACAGCACCTGCCCAGCAACAGGGAGCACTGCTGTCTGGATACCCCACCCCACAAACACTGCAGCTAAAACGCACAACCCAAAGCCCCCAGCCACACCGATTCTGAAAAGAAGTGTCCCTGAGGGCTGTGATACATCAAGGTAAGCCAAATCACAGTACTACTCAGGTAAATTCAACAAGCTAATAAACAAAAACATCCATGCAGAACAGGGGATGGTACAGAGAATAGCTCCCTGCTTTTATTATGCTTTATCATGGGTGTTTTGAGTAGCCAGGCACTTCAGGTACCCATCTGCAGCGACAGTGTAAGCAGAAATGGAGCTGTCACAATGATGCAGACACCCAGAGTGGCACACAACGCAGCTGCAGTGAGTCACAAGAAATTCCCCAATACCTCACCTGACAAAAAGCATCTAAAGCCCCCAAATCTGTCATTCTTTGTCCCGAAGCAGCACTGACTACATCACATAGGAGGGTTATGATGTCATGTCTCGCAGGAGAAGTTCAGATCTTTGCCTGGAACAAAACACTGCATAGAGAATCGATGCACAGGAAGAATTTAAGCTGCTGAAATACAAACAGGCTATGATCACAGAGCAACAGTTCCTCCAGAAGTAAAATTTACACATGTCTGAAATGAGTAAATCTGAATTTCTTATAACCATTTGTACCACAAAAGAAGAAATTCTGTAAAGAGCAATTACATTTCTGTACTGTCTTTTGTAAGGTACCCTCACGTTAACATACACAGAACCTTTTGTACAATATTTCGTTACAGTGCAGCAATTAAATTTTCAGTTACAACGCAGACTGCTAGATCATTACCATTCTGCGTAGAAGATCAAGAGAAAGCCACATGCTAGCAAATCATGCCAGGAGAACCGGTACTTAACAAAGGAAGATTTTCTGGTGATTTGTGAACAATTATGCTATCCAAGTGCAAATTAGGTATTAAGTAACTCTAGGCACCTGTCTCTAAAGGCCTCTTCCACCTGACTTCTTTTACTCCTTCTACTTGTACACTGTTTAGCAGAAACATGCATGGCTGGCACCAAACTAATTCCTCTTCCTTTTAACAAATTTCCCATCTGCAGTCGGAAGCTTTTGAACAAGAGTGTAAAGCTAAGGCATGCGGGGGAACAGGTGGAGACAGCTGGAGACAGAAGGCAAAATGACACCTGTGGAGGGCACTGAGCACTGGAATTGATTCGGGTACAGACTTGACACGGTAGAGCCTTTGTAGCAATCCCCTGGTGCAAGAACTGGGCTCGGAAGAGCCTGCTGTATTAGTCAGCCGAGCGTAATTGAGGGTGGGAGGCAGGACTAATGGCAGGAATAACAACTGTGCAGGGCCTTCTGCAGGGAGAGAAGAGGCAAAAAATGATGCATGCACTGGATATGACAAGAGACAGACCCTAAGTGCTCTTATACAGCAAAACAGTATGCTAAACAAGCTGGTTACTGTGTGCAAAGGGGCTGGCATATAAATGATATCTCCTAAACAACCATATTTGAAAGGGAACGCACCCAGACCTGTTAGAGTAGCTGTACAGAAGGACTGGAGAGACCTGATGAAATCATACTGCAAGCTGTTGGAAGAATTAAGAGTACAATCAACATCATCTCTGCATTCTTCAGGAAGCTGAGCTGAGTTTGACCAGCTTCAAATGCTCTTACGCTAGCTCCAAACACGCACTGGTCCCTCTTGGTTAGGGAATCTGTCATCCACTCTGAAATTTCTACCATTTGAGTAGTTACCACATCATTTTTCTACAGACAAACCCACCTAGCAAGGTCCCTGGTGCACAGCCATTTCATTCTTACATAGTCACGATTATTCAAGCCTCTGAGTGCATTAGTCGCCTTCCTCAAAACCCAAAAAATAGCACCATATGCTCATAAGATTGTATGATTTGCTCCCAAACTCAGATTTTTTACTCCCAATTTCAGACAGTTGAGTTTTACAAACAAACATTAGGCACGCCGAGTGTCAAAATATCAAAGCACAGCTACAGGAATAGAGGTGCTGTCATTAGCGTATTTTTAGATGGTACAGAGAACAAAATATTAATGGATAACTAGTATGTGGTCTAGTCATCACTAACAGCGGTAGCAGCTTTTGACATTAAATACACTATCTTGTTACTATATTACACAGCCACAGAAGTCATCGAGGTTTAAGAAAAAAGAATGCTCATTAGTAGAGAATCCTATTATCTCTATATATTCATTAATTTCAATTAGAAAGCTGCTGAGAAAACATACATCTGTGAAATAATATCTAATTGTTCTCAGCTAGTATTTTAACCCCTGTTTTCTCACACCTTGTCACTGTGCTGTGAAATTGAGAAGCAGAACAAGATTCATATTGCACAGTGCAAAGAAAAGCAAAAACTGAGCTCAGAACAATCCTGGACTGAAATTACTACAGTGGTCAAGATGTGCAATCAAAAGCTAAATACACCCATGACACTCTCAAGTTTTCTGTGTATTATGATGGTTTTGACCACACAACTCTTCAGGGTGGACACTGCTCAATTAGTGAGCAGTAAAGCAGTGGCCTTACGCTGAAAAGCATGCAAGTTACTATTACTGGGCCATGTTTACAGAAATCCATATAAAATCCTTATAAACTGTTGTAAAAACCAAATCAACATCTTCACAGTTGTTTTTTACAGCACTTTGTTGCTGAGAGCATCCAAGTCCTTCACAAATAGTAATCAATCATCTCAGCTCAGTCTCACAAGCAGAATTATTTACATTTTAGAAGAGTAGCAGAGATACGCAAAGATTAAAGTGTCTAACTTAGGAGCCATAGGGCCCAACTTCACAAAATATTACTGCAGAACATGCAAACCATGCCAGCCGACATCCAGAGCCCCTGGGTGCTTAGCCTCAGTGCAAGTCATGGTCCTAAAAAAGGGCATCAGCTGAATTCAGAGTGCACATTTTGAAGTGACTCAAACAGCATGCATTTCACAGGAACTGCCAAATTCCTGCAGAAAGGTGACACACAAGAAATGTTTGGTCCTAACTTCTTACAGTACTCTAAAATAAAAGGAAACAACTGCTTTCCTTCTTGTATGTTCTCATGATATTGCTCTAGACTCATAGCAAAGAAAAAGTTTCATTGTTTTTTTCTGAACTGTAATAGCCTATTATTTTCAATACTTTTCTTAATAGCAGTACTAGATAACAAGGATGAATGTCAATTTGCTTTTCAGACATCCATTCAGATGAAAATGAGTGTTTTTCCAGTGAGGTACTTGGGCTAGCACACAACTGTCAGACTTCACTATGAGACTCCTTAACTCTAAAGCAAAAAACAGGGTACAGTTTACTGTTGTAAAGAAAATCCCATCATTGCTCTATTACTTTTCAAATTCCATTTGCATTTACTATAGGCAACATCCCATATGATAACAACACAATGCCAAGACGAAAGCATATCTATTTCCACATGCTCTCAGAGCTGTGACATCCTTCCCTTGGGGCAACTCTAAAGGGAAGTAAGGCTAAAAAAAAAAAAAAAAAAAAAGTAATAAAAACGCTTATCATGAAAGACTTCAGCTTCATCACTTCTTTCAGGTTTCATCTCCACTGCATACCTCCACTGAGTTGCAAGTTTTCATTTGTTTGGTATTTCTCCCTGTATATATATTAATGCAAGGCAGCCAGCATTTTATACTCCAGTGAAGTTAGCATCTGGCAGCCTCTATTACTTCCCAGCCAGTGCCATTTCACTTGACATATAATAAAAAGCATTAATTTTGTTACTACAACATGTTTGCAAACTATTCAGTGAGCAGGAATAAAATGTTGTCAGTTGCCACCGTGCCCTTTTGGAAAGCGATATTTGATAGTGATCATTTGCATATCTTGAACTGGGAATTATCTCTACATGGAGAGAACACAGTGACAGTTGTCAGAGCTCCAGAGAGTCAAGTATCTGTTTATTTACCCTCTTTACCAATTCCATACATTGCACACTCGAAAACGAGTAAATTATGGGACAAAGAAAAGCTACTTAAGACTGAACTTATAAGCAGTGAAAGCACAGTGGCACCTTACGAAAAGCCAATTTTTTGCCTAAGAACAAGTGCAATAATTAAGGCACTGATCCCATCCAGGTGTATCTACAGAATGTTGTTAGGAAACTTCACCCTCTAAGAGCACAAAATATCTGTCCCATAGACAAGAGACAAACAAGTCTTCATGATACCTAGCTCTTCAACCCCAAAATACCTTGAGATCATCCTAACGCCCAGCTGTATGCTATATAGTGCAGCTTTGCTTCACCTTCCTGCCATGAACATATGTATCGTATCTCCAGTACTACTGGAGGAAGATATGAGCATGTTAGACATGCTGCATGGGCAGTGGTTTAAAGCTCCTGCCTGCAGACACATCCACGTCTGAATGGACAGGAGAGCGTAGTGACCCTATCCTGGCTCAGAACCAACCTAAAAAGGCAAAAATGCCCAGGAGGTTCTTCCTTCAGAGAGCCTTGGAGGACAGAACAGAAAGAGCTAGTAGGTTCATGCTCTGCTTGTAAGCCTTTCTACTCACTACAGAAAAGTTTCTAGACAACAAGCTGATTTAAATCTTCAGTGACAAGCTGCTTTTGGTTTCCTTCGCTTTGTATCTATTCTAAATGAAGCAATCTACATTTAAGAAAGAAAACACTAACATTTTTCTTGCCCACTGTTTTCCTAAAAGTGGCAAGGATCTAACACAGATAACACGTTAGGAGCAGCTCCTTGAATTCAGGAAGTTAAAATTCACCATTTGCATGCACATGCTACTCTGGATGCTACCAACCAAACTTCTTCCTGAGCTATTTTAGTCAATGGTTCCACTGCTTTACCTCAAAATAATCTGGATCCATCAGTGTTATTTATCACTGTTAAATCAGTGTTATTTTTCACCCAAAGACGCCATCATGATTACTCGGATCACTGGTCTGCTATCTGCCTCTGTGTACCACAACTGCTACAAGAATCTGTGCCATACAAGCTACTGGTTAACAGAAGAAATCCCCGCAGAGAAGGCAGACTTCTTCAGGAATCTCCTCTCCTGCTGAACAATTGAAACTGCTCACCTCTGGGGAGCAAGGATCACCACCACTTCCAGCAAACTGAGAATAATGCAGGATGCACTCTTCCCATCCTTCATACACACATCACTTACGTAAAATGGTACAAGAAAACAGAATTGTATTTTTGTTGCCATCAATGCTGCTATACGAGCCACCATGCTGCAGCCATCACTAAAGCTATCCGTCCCCCGTTACTTTTCAGATAACTGAACGCTGCTAATAAACTGCTGTCATTTAACTTATTCGGTCTGCTACAAACCACAGGGAAGAAGAAGATATAAAGAGAATTTCCATTCGCTTTTTAATCTGGCAGTGAATAGCAAACCAATGCATCTTAGGGAGATTGACACCTGATGATCATTTACTTCCAGCCAATTACTATTTAATGAAGCACAAAACCACACTGATTGCAGAATACGGTTTCAGTATCACATTATTGAATAATTAGTGTTAGGGTAACTTCGAGTACAATTTCAAAGTTACCTTGATTTTCCCCGTGCTGAATTTCAGTAACACAGTGCCTGCCAGTGGCACAGTAGCGACTGATTGGTTTTGCTCCAGGGATCAGTGCTTAACCAGCATTCCTCATCCGCTAATAACTCATAAGCAAGCCTCCCTAGGAGGTGTTGATCATCAAGGGATGCACTGACATGTGTGTCAACATTATTTAGTGCTTCACAGCTATGAAATTAAAGCCATACTAACACACTAATCAAAGCTCAAAGTCCTGTTAGAGATATGGATTTACAGAATGCTTAACCCAGTAAGAAAAAAACACTTGCTTAAACCTTCTGCCAAATCTTAATACGGATTTCAATTTTCCCTCATGGTATTTATCTTTGGAGCAAGAAACAAACAGTGGCTCCCATTAAGTCACCATCATTGTCCTACCCTTCCATTCCATTAGTCAAACTTCTGACAACATCCACATACAAAGTTCTTGAAGTGAACCCAAAAAGTGAATAAAATGTCAGGTTTGATGTATTTAAAAAGCAAAGCTGCATTTCTTTTTAAGTCAATTGACAGTAAACAGACTTGCCTGTCTATCTGTCTTTGTCTAACTTTTTCCAGCTGGATAAACCCAACTGCTATTAAAGTTGACAAAAGACAATGATATTATTAATGAAAGCAGCTACACAATGTTAGACTTTTCATTACAGGCTCCTAGTGAGCTTCAATTAATTGCATGGCTGCTTTGCCTAAAAAGGCTGTAGATGAGAAGAAGGGCTGGGAGGAAGTAGGTATTTTTAAACTTCTCATTTTAAGGTACTCAATCCATCATTTTCCTTCTCAACTTTAAATAAAATATTGCTTCTGAAAACTGCTCTGAAGATTAACTGTACACTTTCTTCCTCTAAAGCACAAATACATTAAATTACACATCTGTATTTGCACACGATTTGTACACTTTTTAATACAGTGAAGATTCATATCCTATCGTCAATACTAATGCAGTTGGTTAAGGGATTTAATGTTATACAAAATATTTCTGAAAGGAAAACAGAACTAACAACGCTGCCAGGACCCCCAGGTGCCTGGAGAACCTTCCTCCCACCCCACTGTTCCCAGGATGCTCTGCCTGAGCACCCAAAGGCGCTTCCCTCCCCACAAACCTTCATTTCAGCAGCTTGATAAGCCAGCCTGGGCAGCTCAGATAAGACACACTCAAGGAATATAACAGGGCAATGAACACTGCAGATTGCTCCAATAATGCTTTCTAAGAATGATGGTACCCACAAATATCAATGGTCACCACCAAGATACTCTATCTCGAAACCCTAACATTAACCTGTTTACAAAAATAAATAAATAAAATGTATCAATAGTTGAAAATTTGTGAAAGAATTCATGAAAGGTTTCAATTACCCACTTCAAGAAAAAATCCCAAGCAGAGAACCCAGCTGACAAGCTGTAGACAAACTGAGAAGAAAAAAAGCACGTGTTACAACGTGCCAGTCCACACCCCATACCTTATTTCTGGATGATTTGTTCAACTTCATGAGAAGGTATTTCTGAGACTCCCTCCTGGCAGCTTTCTGACCACTTTTCTGTCTGAAGCTGCAAACACCTCTTTAACAGGAGAGAGGCAGCCAAGAGCTGTGCTTGACTGAACTGTTCATGAATTAATAGTAATTCACATTTTAAGTCCTCTTTCACCTGAGAAGACAACATTGATATCTTTCTTTGAATCCTTTCTATACACTTTAAGCTTTGTGCTTCCTAAAAACACCTACATCAGCCATTCATACAGACATAAATGGAATTATTCCTTGCACTTCATTAGAGAGTCTTAATTACTGCCACATCCATACTCAATTAACCACTTTAAAATGGCTGGCCTTCTACCATAGCTTTGGGGCATATCAATATATGACTAAAAAAAAAAAAAACAAAAACAGATTTCCTAATGCAAGGGTGATATTCCTTTATAAGCAGTTCCTGATATTGCTCCTTTTTCAGCACAAATTTAGGTAAAGGCTGAAGAAATAAAAGTTATTTCTTGCATCACGGATTCTATCCTTTGTAATAAGTGCTCGAGTTAACCTAGCCCATTCCTACAAACATTAAATCCAATTAACTCTTAATTAACATAAAACAGTCAAGTTTCAATAGCTTCCTGGAGTATTATTCCTTCCTTCACTTAACCTTATTTGTAGGTTTTTCTAGTTCAGAAACCTTCAGCTGACTTTTCCTTTTTCTGCTAGTCTGATCATATCCCTCACGACCCTGCAGTGACCTAAGACCATCCTCTACTTTGTACTACTAGATGATTTTTACATTGATATCTCACTTTATTGCACATTCAAGGCCCTGAACTACTCAGAGACAGCTTCTGTCCCAAACAACTTGGGTGAAGAAAAATGAGCTGGAACCTACCAGAGAAAGGAATCGATTTGGAAATACAAAAAGCCCATTAAAAATTGCTTGTTTTGCTTACTAATACCAAATACTACAATATTTGCACTTCGTCATCACCAAGCTATTTACATTTTGTACTAGTGTCTACCCAACAACAATGAACATATCTATAGCTAGTGCTAATCATTGGAGCTTTCTTTTGGCATTCAATAAAGAATGTCATATAAAACTTCAGCTAACCTGTAGACAACACAGCTTCCAGTCTCCTCACTGATCTTGTTATGTCAGGGCTCCTATTTATGTCCTTTTATATTCATTTTGTAAAGATGGAGCCTGAGCCATCTGATCTAACTATAAAACTACATCTTCTAGAACAGCTTGGACTGAACAACCTCTAAAGCTCCTTTCCAGCCTACATCATTTTGTGATTCAGTAATATTATCCTGACCACAACAGAAGGCCTTCTGATAGCAATAAATGTATCTACTGTATAAAATGGATGAAAGGGAAGATTATAAACATTATTTTCCTACACAGGTAAGCATTGCTAATCTTATTGCATGTACATCTGCTCTTCTGTTATTTCCCTGTGCTTTCTTAAAACAGGCCATCTACTTAATGTACTAAAAACAGCAATAGCACCTTGAAATATTTTGTTCTTGTTTTGTTCAAACAAAAATCTTTCAAACAAAAATCTTTCCAAGCCACATTTCTACAGTCACTACACCATACAGTTCACATTCAATGATAAAGTTTACTCTTCTTAACAAAGCTGTGATGCATGAAATGCTTAAATGGGGTATCACATATTGCCCTCATAATTTATTCATTTTAGGAAATACATAATCTATTACAATTAATTTGAAATATATGTGCCAAGGGATGCTAGGCAGTATATAAGGATATACATCATCGTCTCCTTAGAGAATTGCTGGAGCACTTCCAAAAAACGTCCAAAACAAAAGCAATGCCCTGGCACTGAAACTCCACACAGCACAAGGCAACATCTTGCTATCTCAGGCAAGTTATCTCTGCTTCGAGGACCACAGAGCTCCCCTGAGACCAAGATCTAACACTTACACGCAGGCTCCTCACACCTGCAGGAAGCAGCTCCTTACAGGTTACCCAAGCAGCCAGTACAGGAACATCACAGATGCCTCCTGCACCTGCTGCACCTGAGGACTGCTGTATTAGCAAGGCAAGCACCTGCCCCTAGGTGCAACAAGGATGCACTGACACACACACTTTTTGTTAGTGTTCACCCCCTTAGGAGCTCCCAAAATGCAGTGATTCAAATTTACCAGGTTTTCCCATTCAAATGAGGATCAGCAGGGATCTCTTACACCCAGATTGTTCAGCCACATAACTTCTATTTCTACTCCTTGCACAATTAAAGTGGTTTTGATAAACTTTGTGACCAGTGATTCTGTATGTGAAGGAAAATAGAAAGCATTAGCACAACGTGAACTCTTCGCACTCCTGAATTTTACTATTTAACATCTTCATGAATGTTGGATGAGGACAGCACAGCTTTACAAAAATAACCTTAAAAGCTTTCAAACTGTCCAAATAGCACAGTTAATAAACGTTAGCACAGGTCTACATTTCGATGGGTTACATTCAATTTCCTGTTAAACAAGCATTATATTACTATGAGGAAGCCATCCTCTTGATAATAAGCAGTGGAAGATACATAAATGGTCTATTAAAAGATAAAAAGAGGAAATGAAATAACTGAAGATCTTTTAAATCACTTGTGTGCCATTTTGATGCATTCAATGTGGTACTTATTTTAAACTCTTTATTTCATAAAGTACATGAAGTTCATGATTTAAAACAAATTTCCTAAGAGACTGATTTGCTCCTCTTCTTCTGACCCATTTCACAATTAAAAGCGGCAAAGCTGTTGGATCATCAAAGGACATGTTATGTGAAACTTGCCACCTTTGCATATCCTTTATGTTAAACAACTTCATTAGTGACATTTCTATTCACAATCACAAATATACTTTGCTTAACAGTTTTAATGATTGCAGAACTGAACAAATGGATTTTAAAATGCAGCAATTAATAAAAATCCTAAGTGATCCCTAAGGTCTATAACATGACCAAACTCGACTTTACTAAAAAAGTACTCATTAAAAATAGCATAATATATTCTATAGGTGATTTGCTAATCTTTTTTCAAATGCACACAGATGCAGGTGTAAATTCACCAAAAATCGGTCTTTTAGTCTTGTTTTACAGTTTAATTTTCAGAAATGACAGCAACAATTATATTCCCTGCTAATATGGCACTTAGGTCACCATTAGTGGATATCAAACTTACACAAAGCTACTTAAAAATAAAGGTATTGAGTTATCAAGGCATGTTTTACTTCTCTCAGACTGTGATTTCATTATTTCAGATTTAATGAAATTATCATTAGAACAGCATCCTTGCCAAAAAGGGCAAGGCTTCTGCAAATAATCCTCCACAAAACTTCAAGAAGTACATTTGTCAAAAATGCAAATACCTTATTATTTGATTCAATTGCTAATGTCATTACTGAAGAGGAAACCTAAAACATCGTGAGACGTGGAAGAGCCCATTCAGAGGAGATTCTAAGGGGAACTTATAGAAGTCACTTTTAAACTAGTTTCACTCTGAAATGTGTTGCTATTTAGATACTCACACTGGCATCACATCATTAACCAATCCCTACAGTTCTGTGATTCTGTGATTAAAAGATTTTTATTCCATTCAGGAGAAAAGCCCCACAAAAATAGGAACAAGAAAAGGCACAAATATCTATATGCAGACAGATGCAGAAAAAGCTTCAGAAGTACAGAGGTGGAAAAACAGACTGACAAAGTGAAGAATTATTATGAAACCACTGAATAGCATTTTAGAGTTTTATATTACCCTCAAATACGTAAGCTGTATGAGTTGTTATTGCCAGTATGTCACTAACATCCTCCTCTAGTTCCATTAGATTTTCCTTAATTGTTTTTGGAGACAAAATTATCACTTGTAAAATGAACAACTTGATTTTAAAATCTATAGTTCTTCAAATTCTCTGCACATCTCAGATTACTAGATTTGTTTTCAACAGAAAAAACTTGGTTTTGTGTGGTTTTGCTTTGTTTTCTTTTTGTTTTTAGGGAATATTGACGTTAGAGGTTACAAAACAGAAGAAAACGCTGGATCCTGTTAAGAGTAAATGAAATCGATTCTTAGACTAACAGAGTGAAGACTAACAGCAACCCAGCACCAACAATGAAACCACCATTCCTGACTTCAATTCGTACTTGCTGTCTTAACGCTACAACATTATACATCAATGTTTGCTGCCCTTTTACTGTCTGCTTCACTACTGTAGCATAATACGATGCTTTACAAATGTCTAGCACCAAATAGCTACTAATAACTAAGGTAAATTTGTCTGCCACTTCAATTATATATATATATTTAGTATGAAACTCTACAAGTGTTTCTTTAATTGAAGGAAAATATGACTGCTGCCACAGTGGAAAGATTTATAATAGGTGTGACTAATATGACAAGCCAAATTTACAATGCTAGCATTCATTCATTATAACATTAATTTCAAGACTCTATAGTTGATTATACTTTTTATTTCATATATATATATAATATATATATATAAAACCATGAGTCTAGAAATACAGGTAATACTTACTTAGCTGAAAATAGGACAGACATGGAATTAAATAAAATTTAAACTAAAAATGCACAAAGCAAAGGCTGATTATCTTCTCAACACAGTCTGAAATGACATTTTCCAGCTCATTAATCTATAGTCTGCAAAATAAACCTGTAAATTATGGTCACTATAAACATCTGTTACCCAACTACAGCACTTAGCACTCTCCATTCTCAACACAGATATTTGTGCAAGGGCCAGAGGGAAATAATGTCATTCTACGGTTTGAAAGGAAGTAAAAAGAACAAATAAGTGAAAAGTTACTCAGCTCTAATGACTCCTAACTGTAAATACCATAAAAGCTAATGGCAGGAAAGGCATGCTTGCTTCTGGACATGACAGCAGTCAGAAGTTCCTCTAAAACATTGCAAAAACTTATCAGGTACAAACCAAATTATTGCTGCCTATATATTGCATTGCACCTTCTGCTATACTTAGACCTCAAACCTGAGATTTTGAAAATGAAAAAGAAAGCAACTCTTCAAACCTGGCTTACAAACAAGAAAAAATTTGCCAGCATTAAGGGAAATTAAAAAAAAAAAAAAAAAAAAAAGTGGGGGGGATGAGTGGCTGCTGCTAGAGGTAAAATGACCCTATATGGTCAGCGTATAAGCAGTTTTCTTAGCATAGAAATATTACAAATTCACCTGTTATTCTGTCTGAGCCTATGGCTGATCACTAAACAACCTTGACCTTTCAAACCAGCCCCTGAGCAGGGGAGCACTGCATCTCCTGCAGGTGCAGAATTGGCTGTGCCATGTGCTGATTACAGACCTGTACTCTGAAATCAGTGATTTTACCTGCTGTAAATTGCCCATCAGATGGGATGCCAATGCAGAGGAGAATAAAGATATTGCCCTGTTTGAATAAAAACCAAAAAGTAAAACCAAGTTTGAAAAAGCAAAAATGCCAATTCAGAATTCAAGATTGTTGTAGTCATACATCATCATTCAACCCCAAAAGGACAACCTACAGAAAAGATGATATAACAGATACAGATAGCATTTAAAGCGGGATAAAGATACAATTTCTTAGGCCATAACTATCTGTAGGGCACTCTGTCACTAATGATAGGAAGTAAAACACCTAGATTTGGGATATTCAAAACTTAATTCCGTGGCCCCACTTTTAAGACCAGAAAAACACCAGCAGTGAAGAAACAGAAAAAAGTGCAGCTGTACTACTATAAAAAATACAAATAAAACATCTGAGCCTAGTTTCCAAGCAGAAACTCTCCTCTCTATTCCCATTTTTCTTCTGATGAGAAAGCAACAAAATCCCTACAGAGAATAATAAGTGATGAAAAAGATTTTAACAGTAAAGTTTTACAACACAATTTACATAAAACAGCTGTTCAAACTCCATGAGCAGATTTGTGTGACTATAACAGAGTTACAGCCATTGTTATTGTTACAGTAATTGTTGCTCTAACAGAAGAAAAAGACATGTCAGCCCAGCCAAAATGCATTTTTTACTCTCCAAGGCCAGAAAGAAGAAGAGCAGGTATAGATACTTTCTGCCACCCTTGTCTACACACGCACCATTAGTGCATGCACACGTTTTTCCACAACATGTGCATCAACTCATCCAACTGTTGACCAATACAACGATGCTTTCATGGCAATATATGATCCAGGTTTGTTGCACACATCGTTACGTTATTCAGAAGGTGCAAAAAATTAATGAAAGTTCTAATCGATTTTCTGTCAATAGAGAGCAGCTTAGATATTCTGTACTGAGTTAAGGTCATTATCCTTTTGTCAAAAATTACTCTGAGGAATGGTAATTTGCTCACAATTATCACATGCAGAGTTATAAAATTCAATTTAGTGTACTGGCATGCTCAACACAGGGCTGAACACTTCATACTTTTTTCTTTTTTTCTTTTAAACAAGGATTCACTAATGAAGCAAGCCTTTACTTAAAACTAGTAGTATCAGGTAATAGTGTCAACCTACATCCAGCAGAAATAGCCAACACGTTCCATACTCTCCAGCAAGAGTACTTCACAGAATGGAAATACTGTTTTATATCCCGGTAGGTCTTGAAAATACTAATTATGAAGTAACCTTTCTTACTTCTCACAAATTAACCTTTTCTACAAGAAGTTGGTACTGACCTCAACCACCCTGCTGAAAATCTTGATTCACGTATTTCAGTGAAAAAGGAGGTTTGACTTACAGCAGTATGTAAAAGAGTAATTCTTGTGTGATTTATACAGGATAAATTTGTTATTGATATAGCACCGTACTCTCCAAAAATACTGGATACTATCGAGAGATACTAACACAATGACTTCCAAGTACAAAAGTATTGTTTTTTCTTAGGCATACAGTGCAGTATTGCCAGATGTCGCTAATCTTTGGACAAAACCTTCATGATTACCCAAACACCATGCCCAGGACTGGCAGGAGCCTTCCTGCTCAGCAGCACGTGCACACACACACACACGTGTCTGAGCTTCACACAAGGGCCACTGGTCTCTGCACAGTTTTGCTGTCACAACAGCAGGAGAGGAGGTGACGTGGATGGAACTGCAGGCACAGGGCTAGCTGAGAAGTGACATACATAAATCTTGTCTTAATAGATAGAATGGCCCATTTTTCCATTTAATGGTCTTTATTCTTCGCTTGTACAGACTGTCATTTTAAAGACATTGAAAAGACATCAAAGACAATGTCACTTCATTTATTCAGAAATAAAATACACACCTGTCCCCTACAGCCATTACCAGCAGCACCATTAAGAGCACGCTCTCTAACAGGCTCAGGTGGAGTCATCCCAGGGTCCTGCAGCAACAACAGGACTGAAAGGAAGGAGGGCAGTTGGTTTTTATGCAGAATTTGTCACCGGCAATCTGTGCCGCATTTTTACCAGGACAAAGTTGCCCACATACTGCTCCAGTGTTGCTAGACTGCAGCTGACATAGTCCCTCACTGCAATATAAAGAGTAACACTTAGCAGATCTAAAAGGTCTTGTATTTTACGGCTGATTTCCACACAAGCACATCCTTTATTTTCCTATAACTGTGGTGAAGTGAGTGACATAAATATGTCAAGAGATAGTTACCTGTAAAAATAAACCTTCAGTACTGTAAAACTAAATAACACACACACACAATCTATCACTGCCTGATTCATGCACTGCGACAAAATCCAGAGTTCTGGATTTACGCGCACAGAGTGACTCAGGGCTTCTGCAAACCAGGCCTCAGAGTCCCTTCACTAAAATACCAATAGCCTGAAATGTCATAATATCAAACTGCCGCTTGTTGCACCTAATTCTTGCAATACAAGTCTTGTCAGCAACAGCATGAAGACTACTGTAAGAAAAGCCTACTCAGAAAAAAAGCATTCAGTGTTACTTAGAGTGACTACAGGAGCTTGCACACAAAACATTTGGACAACGTTTTAACTTATACACAGAAGCATTAAAGAAAAAATATTAAGACTTAAAACTAAACATTTCAGCAATGCAGTTTACAGTGGCTATTGAATTGCAACTCAATAGAGAAAAGCAAACATCTTGACAGAAAGCTTCTACTACCTTTGGCTTTCACACGGGGCCAGAAAGCTACATTCATTCCTCAAGCTGCGTTCTTCACTCTTTCTGAAAAAACACTCTTTCAAGCTGACACTCTACTCTGTGGAGTAATTTTCAAGATATTGAGGCTTCTCAGCTATCAAGTTAGACAAGCATAACATCAGCTCAGCAAAAACACCATTCAGTTTCACTACAAAACTCAATTTCCTGGTTGATATTCAGGACTCCGGCTCACCATTGCCAGCAACTTCCAAGTTATCAGTCAGGCCATGCTGAAAGCACGCATGTGTCTTACCTCGCAGGTTCCCATCTCTAAATGAGCAACAGAAAAATGTTCAGTCTGCAATAAAATTGCTGAAATGTAATACATTTGATTCCATAGCAAGAGTAAAACTTGCACAACACTTTTGTGCATAAGGATCTCCACTGGTGTGCTTAATCGCGATTAGCAGGACTATTTCTGAAGTTACATTTGAAAAACTACTTTAAATCAACCACTGAAGAAAAGCATGTTTTAACACATTTAGTAACTTTTTTCCCCAAAATTAGACCTTGAATCTTGAATGAATATTTGTGTATGATGCCAGACACAGAAGTACCTTTGCATCTACAAATTTTATCATCTGACATATACGGTTTTAACAACAACATAACATTTAAATCTAATTCATCTCAATCTTCCAGATGCTAAACTAGCAATACTGAAAATTTCATATGTCAGTATCTGATCGATTAAATAGCCTGAATAGACAAATTATTGTAAACCAAAAAGAAAGGCTGCCGTAAGAATCCATGGAAACCAGCCATAAATGTAGACACACAAAGCATGTGAACTTTGAGCCTTCTGAGCATCACCAATGATCCAAGAAGTGAATGGTATGAGAAAAGAAGGGGGCTTATTCCCCCACCTCACTGGAAAACCAGGTTCTATTTTGAGAACAGAATCAGTTTAATAAAGATGCTTGGTTAACAAGTCATCTCCTAGCTTCAGATTGCCTTACAGGATACACCTAACCTTGCCACCTCTGTCCCCCAAAGATCTTCAAACACTTTAGCTACAGAACTGGCTCTGGCATAAAAGCACTGACTTCTGTAGAGCTATTACTGATTAATATGTCTATTTCTAAAGACCATTCACGTTCCACTCTTCCTTCCTTAATTGGTGTCTTTTCTGTCAGAGCATTTAATCTCTGGACCTTCAGAACCACTGTATATGGCTTTATCGTTCACTGTAGGTAATTACGTCCCATGCACTTTCCACAGTTTAGATTCTTCAAAAACAGAAATTTCATCTTTTATGTGACCTTAGTAGATGTGGTTTGGTTATTATTCCCTCAAGCCTTTGAATGTAAAGCACACTGACTCATTTTCATCATTCATCTCTTGCAGCAGCTGAAATTGCAGTCAGCTCTTTTAAACCCACAAAAGACCTTTTTAATGGTTTTTATATACTACGTCCGTGCCACCGAACATATAACCCAAGATTCATGGAAGAACCCCGGCGATAGTACCTACAATGTACTCCTCCTGCCATGTAGCAAGTTGTGAGGCTGCTGCTCCACTTGTGTCTGGGATGGGGAAGCCCTGGCATGGTGACAGCTCTAGAAGATGTTTCCTACCACATCTCTTTACTGTACCTCATTTTTAGTATGTATTTTTCTTGCCTGGTTCATTGCTACCAGAAGACTGTTAAACAGCTAATAACTTGAGGAAAGAGGTAGCTTTGTTGTTTTTTTTTTTTTTTCCTCCTGTTCAAACCATAATCAAGTAGTTCAAATTCCCTAAAGGCAGACAAAAATAATTACGTTTAGCAGCTGGAAAAAAATATGAATATAATTGAATTCAATTTTATTAAACAAAATACTAATGGTATAGATACTAAATTTACCTATATTACAGCTTAATAACATGCACCAAAACCATCAAATGCTTCTTTTTAAGTTTCAGCATATATTGTTCCTGTTGTTTTTACTTTATTGTATTAAATTTTGAAGATATAACATAATGAGCAAGTATGGAAAGAAAAACACCCCACTTTCATAAGTAAATGCACATAAAATCCAGAACTGATCCACTTAAACGATTAAGAGATATAAAATGCAAGCTTCAGAAAATTATAGTTACAGCCCTTGAAATGTGTGTAAATTAGGTTTTTTGAAGATGCAAGAAATGACACTGAACATGCGGAGTTTCTCATTCCTTGTTTGCACATTTGTAGCTGAACTCATGAAAGGTTTGAAGAAGTCATCCAAAATACAACCACATACACTGCGGGTTTCGAGTCTGTGACTTTTCCTAGTTCTTGATCCTAGATATAAAGATACTAAAGAGAATCATACAGAAATTTTCCAACTCTGAGTATTAAATTTCTTTGAGGTATGACTGACTTGACTGGTATAGCAACACCATTTTAATGTACCACAAGAAACAGAAAATACCTGACTTTAAAAAAAAAATATATATATATATATATATATATATATCTAAAAAAAGCCAAATGATCTATGTAATGGGCAAAAAAGAATTATTTAAGGTAGATCACCATTATTTGATGAATTTACTAGTAAATTGTTTCATTTCTTTTACTTTCAAGTTCTCCATCTGAAAGAAACCTTGTAGAAACTCCAGCACTTGAAAAACCCTGATATAGTTATTGAAAGACCTCAGGATGAATATGGTACATGTGAAGAAATAAGCATTTTCAGGAGCAAAGGAATTCACAAAGCCCTGTCCTCTACAATATCCATTTCATCATTGACTGAAAACTAACTCCACTGCCTTCCAACTTTTCTGGTGTTCATAAAAATCTCTAAATCACAAGGATTCTCTAGCATTAGATACATGTGGGATCACAGAGCAATCTCGCCCAATTTTTGCTCTTTACATGATCTCTTCTTTCTCCCTAATCTCAATTTTATGTGGCCACTGACTCCTCAAATAAGTGCAGTGACAGATAAAGACATATTCTCACACATATCAAATCATTTCATAAATCTCATTTTCTCCAGGAAATCGAACTAGTAAGTATGAATTCTGTCAACAGAAATATATTACTCATCATACACAAGTTTATTTCACCTTCCCTCACAATTTCTTTCCTCCTCTGCTTGCTTACCCTTACAAACTCTTGCTAAGAAGAGAAATGAAGCCCCAGTTCAATTTCAAATAACGTCTTGTGACGACAGCCCATTGATCCCATCTGACCAAACAGATTTTGCCATACGGGTGTGCTGCTGTATTAGCAGAAAGGATGCAGGACTCAGTTCTCCACTGAAGAGTAGTGTTACACCAGGCAGGATGGGAGAGAAGAGCTTGCCCACATTCCCAGTGTTTTGTACAGCACTCTCAGAGACTTACTCTGGTTACTTCTGGGCAGTTGTAGATTGTGTCATTTCTACCCTCTTGTGCCTTTGAGCCTCCTCCCTGTGCAGAGGACTAGGGAACAGCACTCGCCACATCTCTTTTTGGAGCAGCAGATGGCTTCAGTGACTACTTCACCCTCCTATGCAAGCCTGGAAAGCTCCCTTGGACCTGGCACTTCCCAGTCCCTAGGTATCCATTATTGCTACATTCTCATCCCAAAACTGTCTGTCCTACATCCAGTTCGGTATTAAGGTATTACATTGCTGTCAGTGGTCAAGTTATAGACAATAACTAACTGAACGTAAGGTTACGCTGCTGAGTGGTGGAAGATCTTCTAATCAAGCTCCATTTCCCATGAATAAAAGAAACACGGGAGCCCAGACGTTCAGAGCTGTGAATTAAGTCAGGACTGGGACTTGATTTTAATGCAATTACTTGTTAATTTAATATGCCTGAATCATTATTGCTCTGGGGCTTTTGCCTGTAACTCTTAATTCTTCTCATTTTATTCAGCGTGTAGTATACAAAACTATACTATGCTAATGGAGAAGTTGCAATTATTTATTTTGTGTATTTCCTGCTGACTGGGGTTATTGCAGCATGCAAGAAACGTCAGCGTGTCAGAATAAAATACTGATAATAGCACAGCATATAATAAGAGACTGCAGTTCCATCATTTGTCATTGAATTTTTGCCTTTTGGGTAAGCAGAAAGGCATTAAGTTGTTATGTGAAAGCATGGCACTACTCAAAGCCCATCCTCATTTTCAGCATGAATTAGATGATTTTTCCAATAGTGAAGTATTCCAGACTCCATTTAATTTACTTAACTATGAAATGCAGGCAGTCAAGTTCTGCCTGTATAAGGTAGCAACAGCTTTTTAAATGCCTATCATGAACATGTATGGAGGTTTATAGGAGATGAAGAATTGACTTTCCTGTAAAAAAACTAAAATACATTGTATTATTTTGTACTACTGGGTTATTTAAATATCAGTAATATAAAGAATAATGAAATGAAAGGTCATGCTGCCAAGTGTTACAGGACCTTTGTCCAAGTGCTATTTAGGCTGAGCCTTTCAATGAAAAGAAGACAAAAAACAGTAATTAGAGTTAAAAGTGAAATATAAAGTTTTCAGGTATTCATTAGTTAACATACGACAATTGATCATAGGACTTTTTATTCAAGCCAAACGAAACCTGAGACAGCAATGCTTGAGATGGTCATAGGGAAAAAAAATATTTAAAACTCAAAGTAATCGAGAGAACCAAAAAAAAAAAAGCCAGAAGTCATCAAAACATGAAAGCCTTCTTTCTATAGTGGAAAACAGACTTGAACTTCAAACACAATAGAGAGCCTTTTGCCAAAATCAACAGAATTGCTGGCAGAAATCCTGACTGGTTCTAAAATCAAAGTCACAATTAAAAGAATAGATCTTAAAAGCAAACAGGAACTTTAAAAAGGGTTTCCCAGGTTCCCTATTGTTTTCCACAGCATCTTTCTTCTATTGGTTGTGGGCTTTTGTGTTTTCTTATGCTAGAGGAAAGGATTCTCTCTACCAGTCACAAAAAATGAGACTTGAAACAACAACAACAAAAAAGCAAAAACCAAAGCAGTTTCAAGAAACTTCAATTTAATTACTAGAATCACCAACACTAGGATGGTGCAACTTCAGCTCACTGCAAATAAACTCTGGTATTTAAAGACCTGATCGATTTTAAATAGAACAAGTGATTTAGGACTGCATGTTCCCTATTCATTCTACTTAGTGACAGAACAAACTATTTTTCTTCTTAAAGCTAGTGACCCCGTTTCAAAACTAACAGGCATCTTTCAGCTGCAAGAACAAGTCTCCAAATATGTGACTTCAGAACAGTTTCATTTTTAAAGATACTAAATCAGAACTCTCACAGTATTAAGTATCATAATGTCTCTATCAAACACTCTTCCCCTCCAAACACTCCTGTTATCATGGCAGGATACCCACAGTAAATTTGCATAAATCTTCAGAAAGCAAAACCTGAAGTCTATATAGCCTCATCTGTCTTGTTAACAGATGCTTTATCACCCGAATTCTGTAAGCTTTTCCATTTTCGCAGGATAAGAAGCTGAGATTTCTCAGCTCCTCTGCCTTTTGTACCATTTAATTCACAGAGGTTCCTAAATGCCTCTAACATCCCATTTTTATAATGAAAGAGCTTTCATTTGTCGTCCAATCACCTACCACTAACACTATTCTATACTTACTGCGTTTGAAAGTAATAAAACACTCTGGGGGGCTTGTAACAGCACGGAATGAGAACTGGATTAATGCTGATGCCTCTTGACCCAGAAAAAGTACTCACTGATTGAACCTTTCACCTCAGGCAAAATCTGTCTGTCAGTCCACTCAGCCCATGAGCAAATTGCTTGGCAAGCAGCAGGTACCTAAACCCTACAAAAGGTTGGGAAACACGCAAATTTTTCGAAAGCAAATTAACATTTTCAATCAAGCTTAAAACTGAATTCATTATTTTAAAATCCTTCCCACCACTGATGGTACAGATGGGTCCTGTAAAACCTAATTCAACACAAAAAGTCAATTCTCAATCTGGTGATAAAACCATAGTTCTAAATTAAAAGAGTATGAAGCTTACTGATAGCACCTGAGAAAGAGCCTCATAACACTTCATTTCAGCAGACATAGCGGAGCTCAAAGGTCTATCTTTTATCTAGAAAAGATGGCTTTCCAACTGATAAGCATCCATCTATATGTGCTCCAAAGTATCTAAAAGAGAAATTTTCAAAGGCAAAAAGGACAACAAAGAGTTGCTCACAGTCCAAAATTAATGCGGAGGTGCTCAAAAGGCCCACAAACCTCCCTCTGTTCTTAGCAGTTATACTTGTGACAGCCATATTCATCTATGATCCTTGTTCTTCTCTGCAGAAGTGTAATGCCTGGCCTGACCTCACCAAGAGAGGGGAAACAAGTAGTCACAAAGGGTATGTAAATGAAACAATTCCATTTTCTTTGTTTCATTCCCCAAGATCTCCCCAGACGGCAGGTGGGGCAGCAGAAAGAGGTACGTTGAGGTTTCAAGCGATGGAAAACTCATCATCCGGTGGAAAGGGAAAGTGAAAAGTCAGGTTTTCCCCAACCTTCACATAATTTCTACAAGAAAGATGATTCCCAAAGAATCTGTAAACAGGCCAAAACCCACATGACCCACAACAAAAGTTAAAAAAAAAAAACACAAAACCCACACATACCCAAAAACCACCTACCTAAAATACATCTGAAAATATAAAAAATATTATAAGCATACAGCATCGATAAACCAATAATGTAAAAGAACTTTAAGGTAGATACATATTTTTTCCCCAAGCTGATGAAGCTCCTTTCCATTGTCTTTCTGAAGTGTAACTTCACTCTTGAAAAAGGATCCTCATTAATGAATGTGGCACTGAGCACTGAAAATAACACATCAATACATGGGGAAGAATAAATGTCAACTTTTTTCCTACATGTTTCTTAAAAGCATTAGGTAGATTGGCATTGCCATCAGGCTCCAGTCTATATTAGACTAAATTGCATAAAACCTGAGTCAGGAAAAAAAATAAAATAAAATAAAAACAGCCTTTGCAACTGCCATACAGGAAAATTCAACTAAAAAGTTCAAAATGAATCACAAAAATGAAGCAGAGGATCAGAAGAACTGATATAGAAGTCTTGGACAATAAACAGCAAAGAATACACACTCTGAAAGATGGTGTAAGACATGCTTTTAGGGACTGCTCTTTGTATGTCAGCAGAAATGACATTACACCGCACTACTTTTTTTTTTTTTTTTCCGAAGATGACAGTGATACCCAATTGGAAGTGACAACGGTACAGATGCAGGTGTGATTACAGTAATGTGGATGAATTTACAGGTCACATCAACAACTCAGTCTATTTAAAAGTAAATTAGGGAACAAATTTACAGCCTGCTTAGTTTGTGACCAATAAAAAAAAAAAAAAAAAAGTGATTTGTGCTATGGTTGGAAGTGGTCATCTTCCTGCAAAGGGGACAACCGTTCCTCTTAGGCTTTGCTTGGAGATACTTCCCTCCCATTCCATTATTTTTAGATCTTAATGTTATCTAAGAATTCTTCAGCTTACATGTTTTATAAAATGAGTATAAATGGGTGTTTTATCTTTACTGTGCCTCTTGTGAATTTCTGTCCTTCTTCCTTCAACAGATAATGTTTAATCTAGTAAACTTTGGCATAATTTAAAACAGTGCTAGTCTCAAAAGCCCTGCAGATCTCTAGCATTTGAAATGTTATTCTTCTGGGAACCCATTAATCTTCACAAAAAGGTCTCAAAGGGCTGTATTAATTAGCAGATCCAAGTAATCTACAGAAACTAAAATACCGCCAAACCGCTCCACACATACTGCCAGCTCATTAAAATACCAAAAACCTCAATTTAACATTAAATAATTCCCGCAAGACTTTCAAAATAGCTTACACAAGTACTATATTTAAAATTTGTTTTAAATGCTAGGGAAATTTACTATGATTTATGAACACAATTATACATAATAAGCCTTTTAGAGCTAAGGTTCTAACATGAGCTGTAACTGCTGCTATACAATAACATGCTTCATTGGTATGTCCTTTCAACACGGATTCTGTGCTTCCCCTCCCCTCCCCTGCTTTTTTACAGAGCATTTTCTTCAACCCGTCCAAAGAAAAGGACTGAGACAGGAACAGCAGAACTATAGACCAAAGAAAAAAAAGTTTTTCTTCTGAACTTGAATTTTAGTAGCTACCAGAGCTACCTTATCTTCATCTCACTGTATTTTTACTTCTCACCGAAAGTTAAGATATATGGTAGGTAGCTATACTCAGGAAAAAAAAATAAATATATATATTTTTTATATTTTATTTTATATTTGTATATGTATATATGTATATATATATATATATATAAAATAAAAAATGCAACTTTTCCTGATTGATCCAATCGCCAAAAAAAAATGTAAAATGACGACAGATCAGGTCCAGGTCTAGACTAGACCTTACACCATGATCAGACACAGACTAGACCTTACACTAAGATAAATGTGAAGTGTTGTTTTTTTTTAACATTAAAACCATGTTGACGATGATGAACATGGCTTAGAAATGGTTTTGAAATACTTAGCACCTAGTGTTTAATTCAGATGGCTCTTCACAACTCTCATCACAAGAACGCACTCAGAAAATGTCAATGACTACCCAGGTTGCCTACCCCAAGGACGACTGTGCACGACCCGGTTTCACCTGTGTCTCAAGTTCCTAAATGCAAGGTCACACAACTCCTTCACCATTACTATGTGCAAGCATTAGCACTAAGCCACTTTTCTTTACAATCTCTTAAAGACAAAACATGTCACGAAGAGAAAAAAAACACTTAACCTTGTCTGTCCCCACCAATTCTTGCTTTCAAGTCTCCTAGTTCTTGATCTCAGTCTTGATTTTATTCTCTTAGATCATATTAACAATACCTCTTGGTCTTCATTTGAATACAAGGTCTTCGGATAGAGCCTTGGGGTAAATACCCACTTAAACTTGTAGAATGGAATTAATAATATCAGCAATAGTGCAGGCTGTCTCCAAGTGCACCACCACGTACACCATGCCTTGCACTAATACGATACGGAACAGTTCACATACCTGAAACATACACCTCAGTATTTTGCTTTACACTATAACAATATGCAACACAAAATGGGGTTGAATGGCCTCACAACAGTGTACAGCGAATTAAAAGAGCCTGTCCAGAAGCCATCAAACATTCATTTTCTGAGGCAAACCAGGTTCTACACATGTTTAACTGCTTGCCAGTCCACCAGGATAGGGTTAAAAACAACCTATTCCTTGGATGTTTTTTTTTTCCTGACTACTCAGAAACCCAGGGAAGTTATTTTTGGATAAACAGCTCTCACAGATCTCAGTGGCCATCAATCTTTCTTCATTTACTGTTGTCTTGTTTGTCCTTTCCCTGCCACTATCTGTCTTGTGACAGGGAAGCAATCTGCTTAAACACTGTTCAAACCACAGAAAAAGTTTCCTGGCCTCCCTGACTCCCCCTGAAGCCAGCTAGTAACACTGCACTCAATGCTGTACTTAGAAATAATTAAAGATAAAGGATGCTGCATAAATTAGTTTGAAACTATACAAAGCTCCACCAGAAATGCTTCCGGTCGGGTGAATCAACTGCTATTTACTTTCTGGCTGATGGCACCTCTGCTTCTTGAGGATTTTCCTACAGCTTGCGATTGCTGATGTATCTAACAGCTATATAAATATGCATATATTTTACTGAAGATGACATTTTTATAAGGAGTGCATTAAAGTAACAGTGGTTGGGAGAACACTGGTGTTTGGCACCTACTGATTCCTGTAAAGTTTCACCAACAGTCTTAAAGATGCCTTAAAAACTGATTTACAGCTCTTTAGACAGCAGAATTATGAGGCTTGGTTTCCTGGTACTCTCACCCCATAGCTCTGAAACAAATACAAACCACAACGTGTGCAAGAGCGTATGAACAAGGAGGTACCACTTCATGGTATCAGAGCCACAGCGACCTTCAGACACCACAGGAGCTGCTCCTATGACCTCACATGGCCTTGAGGTTTGCTTTGCTTAGCAAGAGCCCAGCGACAAAGAACCTCTCCCCAATACCAGGTACAAGAGGTAAAAGTGTTCTGCTGAGATAATTAACACAGCAAACCACAATGCATGCAGCAGCATACCAAGAATAAGGCACCCCTTAACAACAATTTAATGATACCAATACCCAGCAAAGACCCAAAAAGCACGAAAACAACAAAAGCAACACACAGCCCCAAAGCCCTGTTCTAAAAGCACCAAGAACAAAGGGGAAAAAGTCCTCTCAGTAACAAAAGCACAGTTACTAACCCAAAGTAAGTATGAGAAAATAATCAGCACACATTCTGAAGAATATAATTTATCAAATAAAAGATAAAATACTCTGACTTTTTTTGGTCGGTTGTTTTCCAGGCTAGCCCCAGGGCCCTGGGTTAGAGCCATCGTGGCCAGCCCCAGCCGCATGGAGCAGGTGGAGCTTTCATACCCCATCCGAGGGAAGGGGTCAGCTAATGAGTTAATTAACCTGGATTGAAAAGGGGCAGCAAAGCTTTGAAAAGTAAACTATGTCAAGACAAATACCTCCTCTGAATGCTCACTCCAGAAGAATTGGCTTGCTCAGGCAGTGTGGAATAAACAAAACACGACACCCACTACAGTTTGTTCGTCTCTGTTTCAGGAAACTGTTTGAACTGTGTGGGTGGGCAGCTTCCCAGCTGGTGTCACTGTTTGGAGAGAAATCCCCAGTAGCTGCATGTTGGGAAAAAATGAAAGGCTGACCAAAGCCAGGCCAGGTGAGATGGGCTTTGCTGGTCACACTGCTAGTGAAGTCTTAGAATAGGGTTTGCACGGAGCACTGTCTCCCCTTCAGTTCTTACATCTGGGATATGGAATAACTTGTCACGCACTCCAAGATATTTTTCTTTGTTTTATGGTTCTCAAAGCTGTGCCATTTCAGATAATATTTTAAAAGGATATTTTTAAATATCAGCTAAGACCACATCCAAGATTTCCTTTCGCGTGAGAGAGCACAAGCTTGCATTTTTTTCCCAATACAAAAAATTAGTGGAAAATATTAAAAGCAACCCGTTTCTAAATTTCATTTTAAAATCCAAACAAAAAAGCAGGCTAAAAAACCTGTCTTCAGCCACGCACACAACTTGGAGCTATACATTCTAATAAAGCAAACTTGCTTTGCTCTAGACAGATAAATTTATTTTTAAGGGAAATACAAGCAACAAGTTTCACCACTCCAGAAGTTCAGTCTGGAAATTGCCCCGACACCTGCACAAACTGGTTTCCAGTGTTGTAGTCTATCAATTTGCATGACTATGATCACTCATAACTGAACAGGGATGATCACGGTCTTGTTGACATTTTTATTGTTTAAATGTTAATGTCTATGTCCCACGAACTGGAAACTGAAATCTTTTTGAGTAAAAGTTGGAGTTGCGAGTCTAATTTGCTGTGAAACAACAAAAGAAAAAATCTGGCAACTACTCTTCAAACACTTAGTATCAATTAGTATAAAATGAAAATCAGGATGTTAGCTCAGTAGACACTGATGACTGCAACATCTTACCCTGAATTTAATGATGTAGTTTAAGAATGAACTAAACGCTCTACACATTTTCTAATTTTATCAGCATCTACAAGGGGGATCAGATTTTCAGAATATGCCAAGCATCCCAAAGGCAACCTGGTCATTTTGTTCAAGCCTCTACACAGGAGTTTTTCTCTTCTGAAATACAGCTACTTATTTATACACTTTAATTGGATGTGCTGAAAACTGTGTCTGAATCAGACTTGAAGCACAAGAAATATAATGTTTGTCCCTGAAGATGATCATGGCCCCTCAAACATTTCAGCACTAGTAAAAACACTCAAATAAGATTATCACTGCCATAGGTCTGCTCCATTTCAGAGTTCCCAAATCCTTAGCTAGCAATCCCTTACAGAAATTGGCGTAGGTAAGGAACGCACAAATCATGTGATCTGGTCATGATAGTCTAAAAGATTACCTAGCTTTATGCTAGTCCTAATTAATTCTAACAGCAGCAAATAAAGCCCATTCAGTAAGTGAATCCAGATATAACAACGCTGTCATGCGTCTTTCACTTGCTTCTGAGTAGCAGAGCACACTGTCATACTTAAGAGCCTGGAAAAACAAAATAAAAGCACCCATTACAGACAGTGCATAGCCTCTTAAATTTACAGCATCTCCTTAAAAACAAATTTCAAAATGTGTCACTGAATTTCTGGCAGAAATATATACTCCAAGCTCTGTTGCCTAAGTGAAAAAATATGTAAATTCTCAGCCTAAAATGTCATGATAGAAATTGGGATTTGGTACAGAAGTGACAACCTACTGAAAAAGGTGGTTTTGTTTTCTTTTGAAGCCAAACTTTGGTAAAGCACTCCAAATGAAAAAAAAATATATATATATATATATATATATGTGTGTATATCTATCTATCTATCTATATATCAGTATCACTTTCTCCTCTGACCAATTATATTTTGAAATTTTATAATACAATGCTGGAAATTCTCCAGAGAGATGGTTTTGAATGATTATCAATGGAAATCAGGAACAAGCAAGGAATCCTGTTGAGAACAGGCCAACAGGTGACGTGAATATTTCTAAGTCTGTTTTGGCATCTCAAACCATAAACCCAAGGGAATTGACTCCCCTTCCGCACCACTTGAACATGTCTTTCAACATTTTTAAGCTTCACCTTTCAAACTGAGTTCAATTCT
Organism: Aythya marila; assembly: GCF_965140915.1. Classification (NCBI taxonomy): domain Eukaryota; kingdom Metazoa; phylum Chordata; class Aves; order Anseriformes; family Anatidae; genus Aythya; species Aythya marila. The sequence continues at coordinate 8,098,561 of NC_139047.1, read as the reverse complement.
TTTTCTGTTAATCTTATCAACAATTGAACAAGCTCAAAACGTGTCAATACTGGTATTTTCAGACCTTAAAGAAAATGTTGCTATTATATTAGAATAAAAAGAAAAGCACCACCTAGGAGTCACAAAGTATATGAAACTAAATATATATATAGCAAGCACAGTCAACATATATGTCTTCATATAAAATAAAGAGAAAACGTGAAAATACACAGGCATACCTGCAACTGGGTCAGTAGTGGAAGTGTGGAATAACTCCTATAATCTGATTTATAAAAAATTAACACGTCAGCATTTAGCAATCATAACAAACATTTCCACAACAGGATATGTTAAATAACATTACACAAGTTGAGCTCTGGCATAAAAAGATAACTGGACCAAGAGTGCAGAAGACAAGGCAGTGAAGCTGTCAGGTTGGAGGTGTTTTTTCTGGGCAGTTTACAGCCTGAAACTGCACAGGACTGCAGTCCTACCTCATCTTTTAGGCAGGAACACCTGGTAAAGTGTAACGATAAGGTAATCCCTCATGATTTTAAGTACAGAGCTTTGTCTGCTCTGGTCTTCACAAGAAGTCTACAAAACTGGCTAAGACCATGCATGCTTTTTCTTCTGCCATGCACTGGGCAAAACCCCAGAATTGCATGACTATGGAGAATAATCCCAACAATTTTATACTAGTTTACAGATTATTCTATGACACAAAGTCATGTGAATGTCCTGAGGGAACACTGCATAACATTCTTATAACGACTCCATTAGTTCAGTACTTTTACAGGTATTTCTCCTTATTGCTTTTTGCTACTGATGAATTTTCATTCAACAACTCAGCACGTTTGTCCACACTCTAGTAATTCTGGCTTTTGGCAAGCTACATATTTACTCAAACTCGCAAGTAAATATACTGTTTTTCTTTACATTCCTTATATTCCCCCTGCCTTTCATCAGAGATGCTTGCAGCTACTATAATTGAAATACTATGTTCATTTTAATAATAGAAAACCTCCTTTAATAATACTTACTTTCCAAAATAATGGAAAAAAACAGCTGAGCATTTATTTATTTATTTTAATCTTTAGTTATTAACATCCCACATGACAAAACAGCTAGATGACAAATGGAGGGGAGATTTAGATTAGATGTGACGTGAGGAAGAAATTCTTCACTCGGAGCACAAAGCACACATGGGAATTAGGGCTGAAGATGCACTTTGCTTCTGTTCTTTTCCATAAAGAATAGAATGAAATTACCTAAAAACCAGTGTTAAAAATAAACCCAGGGCACAGGATGGGAGGTGCAGGGCAGTCCCTGTGGCCGAGGGGCAGCCTTTCTCTGGCAACCCAAATGGCCCCAGGGGAGCCAGCCCCAGAAAAGGGGCCCTCAGAGAGACCTGGGATTACTGCGGCGTGTCTTTGTGCTCTGCCATCCAAGAGCACCAACAGCATCGCAGGAGTGCCCAGCGAGTCCCCTACTCGTTGCTCAGGCTCCACCGCAAGCATTAGCTTGGAGCCACCAAACACTATGGACATCCCACAGGCTTGCCTGCAAGACGTCCCGGCAATAAACAGTTCTTGCTGATTCTCAGGGGTTGCATGAGTGCTTCTTTTTTAGGGGAAATGAGCTGAAGTTGCACCAGGGGAGGTTTAGGTTGGATATCAGGAAGAACTTCTTTACTTAAAGGGTTGTTAGGCATTGGAATGGGTTGCCCAGGGAAGTGGTTGAGTCACCATCCCTGGATTTCTTTAAAAGGCATTTAGATGTAGAGCTTGGTGATATGGTTTAGTGGAGGATTTGGTAGTGTTAGGTCAGAGGTTGGACTGGGTGATCTTGGAGGACTCTTCCAACCTAGGTGATTTTCTGATTTTCCCAAGCCAAAGTGATTAGGAGAGATGAGCTATGGAAACAAACTGCCATTTTTACATGTAGTTATGTGTTAGTGTTCATCTGTAAATCATTGCAGCCATAAATATCTAAAATCTCTAGTGATTCTACACTCAAATAATAAAACGAATGCTGGATGATTTCAGTTTCAATTACCTCAACCAATAGAAAAGGAACAATTAGTACAGTAGGATTTGAACACACACACAGCATCTTTTCATAGGTCCCACCAAGAACAAGGAAAGATCAGAAGCATTACTAGATCCATTTACAAATTATAGAAGATGCATCAAAGAAAGCGAGAAGTGCTTTATGGCATTAATTACAATACATTAAACGTTTTAGCAAATAGAATTCCTTACTTAAACAGCATGTGCAACCTCATGCTATTTTGGAGCAGCACCTGATTTTTGTATATTTTGCATTATTCTTTGAAGCACTGCATTTGTGTAAGTCACTTCCATTTAGAATACATGAATTTTAATTTGGCATTGTATTTTCATTGTGTTCCTCATCCTTCTTCTCTATCACGCTGTATTATGCATTGGACACGCTCTGGTTCTCAGAAACACCATTCAGCGAGGCTCCTTCCTTTCCCAGAAAACCAACTGTATACAAAAACTATTTGTATTTATGAATATCTGAGTCAGAAACAAAGTCCTGCCATGATTACCTAAAATTATATGAAAAAATACTTTTTCCAAATATACACATGACTTTCTTTATATGTAGAAATGTATTGCCAAATACTAGAAAACTACAAAATTAAAATCTGGAATCAAAACAAGGGTTCTTTGATAAACACTCCCTTCCACATTTCTTGGCAAAGAATAGCTCTGAATAGATGCTAAAAATATCATAGAAATCAAAATAGATTTTCAAAACTTACAAGAAAAGTTAGTATTGTACATTAAATGAGGATCTTTTTGAACATAGCTGTTATAATTGTATCAGTCACTGAAGTGTCAAGACAGGTATTATTCACCTTTTGGAAATCCTGGAGTGTAAATTTTTCTATTCTAAATTTTCTGTTCTATCACTTTTTAAAAACAAAACAACCAAACCAAACAAAACAAAACAAACAAACAACAAAAAAAAAAACAGATTTCCCCAGTGTGAATTCTCTCAGATTCTTTTTCAAGCACATAAAAATATTTCATTTCAATGAAATCCTAACATCTTGTTTACACATCATAGAAGAAATTTTAATAGTTACTTTCAAAATAACTTTCCTTAGAAGTTAGCACTTCATCCCATATGACAAATGCTAAAGAATTCCTTTTTTTTTTTTTTTGATTTTATATATGTTTGTTCAAAATAAGAATATTTCAGTGAAATCTTAAGTTATGAGCATATTTGTTGTTCAAAATATTTGGTTCACCGTAGGCTGGCTGTTTCTTGAAGTTAAACACTTACCTGAAAATTATTGACCCAATCTATTCAACCCCATTCTTGTCCACAAACTACTAATAAATAAGGGAATAAAAACACAATAAACCAAATTTAGAATTGCTGACACTTACCAGGCATGATACCTTCCAGTCTATGGAGAATATGCAAGAGCCTCAATAAAGTTAAGACTCCCCTTTTACAATCATGTTTTTATAAACAAGTACTTCCATGATTTTCTGCAAAGTCTGCCTCAAAAACTATGAAGGTAAGTAGTAAAAAAATATACTATGTACTTTCCCTCTGTTGACCTTCTCTGAAAGTTTCCTATTTTCCGATAAAGATGCTTGTTTGCTAACAAAATTACTGAGCTGCCCGGCTCATTTCATGTGCACGCCATAAAGAACACAATGCGACTTCAAATTATTGCTGTTACGGTTTCAAGCTGCCCATTAAAGTGATGGCCAAGGCCTTCCCGCAGGAGCGATCACTTGTGGCCAAAGTTGCAGGCGAAGCTAATGAGAAACAAAGAGACTTCTTGAAACTAGGAGAGCCAAAAAACTCACAGAGAGGAACAGGAAGGAACATTACCCAGGTGAATGGGGGAAGAGGCAAAAAAGGGGAACATTTACTTCCCTCCTTGTCTAACTGTGCTAGGTCAAAAGAGCTACAGATGAGGCTGAAGGTTCATCGCCAGGAGCCAGGCATCCATACCAGCACCACGCCAAGCCCTTATCCAAATGTGATCCGTGCTGTGCTCCCTGATTATTCACAGAGAGCTCGCTTGCTCTCCTTATTAAACCGCATTACAGGGAGCTAAACTACATTTGACATTTTCCTATGAGTACTTCTTCCACATAAGCTGCACTAAAGCTGTTACAGAGACATTGTACGATAATGAACAGACTGAAGTCCAGGAAATAATCTCTCTGTTGTGATGGGGGCCTAAACGCAGAAAAAAAATTAAGAACTTAATTTCTATAAAAAACAGCGATACCCTGAAATAGAAACTTAGAGCACTGAACTGTGACTCGGAAGACACGAATTTAATTTCAGGCCCTTCCACTTATGTAATCTTGCAGGAATTATTGCACAGGAGGATAATAGCGCCTCGCAGGAAGGCCGGGGAGATAAGCGTGCGCGTGAGGTCCCAGCGAGCAGGATGGTCAGAGCCACACGAGCACAGGCACAGATATGCCTGCTCTGTCTTTACTGCGTGTTAGATCTAAATTAAATCTGTGCTGCCCACCGCAGCCTGGCACTCGGCACTCCCTGACTCAGCTTCTGGCTCTTCGTACGGGTGCTGGCTGCTGAGACTGCAGGCACCCAGGCTGCTGAGAGCCCTGGCACCCAGGCTGATCCATCTGACCATGGGTCAGGGGGCACCCAGGCTTCTGGGGAAGGGCCCCACGGCTAGCCTGTGTGCCTCGCACCAGTCCCACCTGCTTCCGTGAGGACAGAGCCTATCCTTCCCAACACATGGTAGGCAGGAGTGCTGCTAGCTGTACCCACCACACTTGGTGGCTTCAGGGTGTTATGTCACTTGTTCTTCAGCAGGAGGACAAAACCTCCATTTACCTGCAATGGAAACACACATTTGTATTTCCTCGTCAACTTCATGGACACTTCCCCTTGTTGAAGTGCAGGAGGTTCCTGCCAGCCTTCTCCAGCCTGATCAGGTCCCTGTGGACAGCAGCACAGCCCTCTGGAGCCATCCACCCTGCCCAGTTTTGTGCTGTCTGGAACATGCTGAGGGTGCCCTCTGCCCACCATCCAGACCATTAACAAGGATTTGACCCAGATCAGAGCCAGTATTGCCCCCTGGGGCACGCCACTAGTTACTGGCCTCCACCTTGACTTCTTGCTGCTCATCACCAACCTCTGCATGCAACTGCTCAGGCTGTTTGCAACCCATATCACGTTCTATAAATACGAGCCATACCTAGGTAGCAGGGGACTGAGTAATTCTGCATGCAGGTGAGACTCACTTTGTTCATATGTAAAAAAAAAATGTTTTATATATAAACTGAAGAAATAATTAGGGCCTTGACTTTTGGAGAACAATAACAGAAAACGGATACCTGCAGTTCTAATATAAAAGCAATTCCTTGCCTAAGTCTTTGAAAAGTTCAACATTATAAATTATTTACATACAAAATTACATGGGCATAGATTTGTTTTAATGGCATGTCTAAGGCCTTGAAAGGAAAGGCCTTCTCTCCTAAAGAGATTTTTAGACAAGTGCTCATTTGTCTCAACCAAATTATGGAAATATTTTGAACACACTAACATGAAAGATCACATGCTGGGATGGTTAGTCCCAGAAAAACGTACATACCTCAGGATTCCAGAGTGGTTTGGTAAAAAGGAAAAAAATCCGTTCTGGAGCTAAACTCAGACGAAGCTTTGAAATCCATACTTAAAAAAAAAAAAAAAAAAAAGACATACTCACTTTTAAAATTCATGGGATTTGAGTATGAAGCATGTGTTGGAAGAGTAAGATATGAAACAAACCAAACAAGAAAAAAAAAGGTAGCTTCTGAATCACTGAAGTGGGAAGGCAGGGAGTGGAAGAAATGCCCCATGGTCATCATGCAGCAAAGCTTCAAAGCCTGCTGTGCTGGAGCTAAACATCTGCAGTAGCTACATCATATGTCACATTCCTCTAAAATCAGGAATCATTTCCATAGGAAAATTAAGCGGCAGCTAATATTGCTAATGCAAATCTCCAATTCACAGTGTCTACTCATGCAAGAGATCGGCACATGATGGTACAATTAATAAAAACAGTTTTACTGTTAATGGAAAAATGTAATTTAATAAAATCCTTTTCTCATGCTTTAGGGAAACAAGTAGAGGATTTAAATAATAAATAAATAAGGAGTCTTCTACCTACCTAAATTTCTCCTCTTTGACAGGAAACTCCACCCTATGAAATTTGAACTTCTAATCCTTTTTTTTCTAGCTTGTGTTACATGAAAACAATATGATTCGTATGACTGATCACCTCTTGGTAGATGGGCCCTATTTTGCCTGGCATCATGCAGACATGGAACAAAATGACATTACTTCACCCTCTGTAAGACAACAGAGATGGAAACAAATGGGCGGAACACAGGAAAAAAAGGAGACATTTGTCAGTATGACAGGCAGCAGTCTCAGCAAACTGTCAAGCTAACCACTGTCAGAAGCGTATAGGCACAACGATAAAGAAGAGTATCAAGGAGCGACGGGGAAGTCATCTTGAAATGTTAAGATTGAGCTCCCTCCAAATGGGAGGGGCAGCAGAAATAAAACTATCAAGTTGTTTGCTAATGAACTGATCTGTACTACTTCTGTTACTGTGTTTAAGCACAACAAACCTTAATGGCTTGCTTCTCCCACATATATCTTTATGGCAACAGAAGTCTGGGAATGAAATGGAAAATCGAGAAGTATCCCAACAAAAGAACAGAACTCAGAGGTATGCCTGAAAGAAACTTAATGCAGAACACAGACAAAGTTTCACTGAAACAACAAAATGCATGGTTCTGTATACTATTGCAAAATTATTTCTTCAGTTTCAAACTGGCAGAGGTAATGCAGACCAGCACCGTCACATTTTACAGCAAATGTAAGACTATAAGGTATTTCAAAAGCAAGTTCCTCCTGTTAACACACACTTTCTGCAAAGATAATTCCTCCGTATGCATGTGTATGCACATCTGTGTGTATCAGTACCCATGCAGTTGTACATAAACGAGGAGAAAAAGGGAAAGGGTGCAGGGTTTCACAATGTTTGTTGTCCTACCTCCTTAGCTTCACACACAGCACCACAAAGCTAAGTTTACTTTCAATTTGTGAATAAGTCTCATATAATCACCTACACATTTTATACTGCAAGGCAATTTGCATGGTTCCCAAGGAGATAAGTTTTAAAAATCTTCTCTGGAATCCACTGATAAAAAAACGGGGAAAACTAGCAATAATAAGATATAATGATGAATTAGTCTACATAGAAAACTTATCTTTTACTGAGCCCATCAGGAAAGCCTAGATAATCACTAAACATTTTGTATTGCTTTTCTTTATTCTTATCTCCAGCTTCATATTTTTACTGTGACTAGGCAGGATGTTTTCGATTTTCTATCTTTTCTTTTACAAAATATCAAACAAGGATAAAGGATTTGGGAACATAAAGTTAGACGTAAACAAGAATAATATAAATACATTTTCTGTTTGTGCAAATATACTTACTAAGCAAAGCACACATTTTGAATAGGCCATATACTTTTTGAGTTCTATCCACAACCAAGAGTCATTTTTGAGACAATTGCTATACCTGATAAACCTCAAATAAGCTTTGAATGGAGAACTGTGACCGCTGTGTGTCATGTGTGGGAGGGAAGGAAGAGGAGGAGACATCTTAAAAATATAACAAAAAAGGAAAAAGATGATGGAGCCCTTGCTTGCATTCTGCTGGAATTAAGGGGCATTAAAAAAGGTTACAAGTAATCTGCCAACAACCAGTATTTTCACAACACTAATTTCTTGAGCTAAGATTTAAGCAAGAGAACAAGAGAAAAAAGGCTATTTTCTAACTATAAAAAAAAAATTATATGCTAAAAACAGTATTGCACTAAACTCTCAGGCCATTACTGCAAGTTTTTTCAGCTGCACTTCAGATGAGCATCTCTCCAAAATAATGTATGAAATTTTCCTATTTTCCAACAATTTCCTATCCCTAAAAATGCCCCGAATAAAGATTGCACTGGCATCTTTCTTTTCCTGAGTGAACACAATATAAACTATGACAGATGTAGTACTGCATATAGTGAGGCAGAAGTACCTTCCTTGGAAAGCCATACAAACCCCTTGGGGTTACATGAAAGATGCAGACAGCAGGTAAGGAGAAAATGGACAGTAAGCGAGTAAGATGGGGAAGATCATTTATGCATTATAGATCTTACAGTGCTCCTTGTAGGCAGAGTAAGATTTACTGGGATATTTACAAGGACACTGGAGAAATGTGAGCTTAATGCAGGAGAAGAGTACCTATGTGAAGATTTGAGAAGTGGGAAACACATTCAGTTTGGCAGAAAGCAAACACGGTTTCCCAGGGGATTTCTTTTTCCTACACAAATACAAGTTTCACTGAATACTGATGAAGGTCTGCAGAACTAATCTACATCAGCTGGAAGGCATGCAAGAAGTCTGCATTTCTATTTGCTGGTGCTACAGAAATGTAAAGGATCCTAGTAACACATATACAAAACAGATTCTGCTCCATCCTTATTAGATATTAACTTTGGTGAAAAAAAATAAATCTTGTCTCCTCCTAAGTTGACAAGATATTTCCTGTCTATACCATAAACTACGAAAGCAATACTCATCTTGTGGCTACTGATTTCTACCTTCTGTCTTTAAAATCAAATAGACAGTCATAATTACTTTAAATGCATTTAGTGGAAGTTCAGCATTTCTTTAAATGGACCATTTTCATTTAATTCCCTATACAGAGAATTTAATCTAAGTTATTTTTCTCTGAAAAATCTCGATTTATGCATTTAATAACCTCTTGGACTTCTGAGGAAAGTCAGCTTCAGGACTGAACAGCTGCTCTGTCAAACTAAAAATGATAACCCAAGCTGTGTGCATTAGCTGTATGCCTCGAGATTGGATTCTATAGCATCTAATAAGGTATGAGCTCCGTTTGAAGCTGTTCCCAAAAACACAGCATTCACATCTTCTCTCCCCTCTTTGAATTCTCAGCTATCTGTGGCCAGTGGTGTACTAAAAGCGTCCTTTTCTTCAACAGAGAAATTTGTTTTCTTGAAACACACAGGAATCTAGTACTCGGAGTCTTTTATTTCTATGTCAAATTGTTTGAAATTGGGGAAGGTGTTAAAAAAATACTCCAGAGGGGAGACTGTCAAAAATGACCTACCTTGAACAAACCAGGCTACAATATAGCCTTTAGCATTAGCAAGAGAAGAAAAAAATCTTGTTTCCAGTCACTTTAGAAGATAGATTTTAAGTAGTGGTATACAGACAGGGAAAGCTTTTTAATTAAAATGTCTAGAAATTGCAAATATTCTTTTTGAGAGTTAAACATATAGACACTGTGATCCAACATGATCATAAAGAGATTTTTAAGCAAATGAAACATTCAATTATAGTCCCTGTTTTGTAGTGTTTACATTTGTGCAAGACCACTTTAATATTCCTTTTTTTCTTTGCATGCATTTATATTTTTACATTTTTTAAATCAGCATTTCAATTTATTTTAGAGTTCTATCCCAGGCTCTCACTTTCTTTAAGGCATTATCTTCCCATGAAAGTCAACATCATTTTGTTAGTTTATGAAATTAAATACGCATACCCACTGTGTCTGTTTTTTTTTGCCCCTTTTTTTTCCTCTCCCATTTAGTTGCTGTTTCTTGAAGCAAGTTTTGAAAGAGTTTCCAAATAAGTTTAAAGACATCCACTTTATTTGTAACTATTAAATTACTTTCTCAAGTGGTATTATATCCTTAAGGTGTGATACCCATTTATTAACTGTAGAAAGCACTCAGAATTTCCTCTACACGTGACCATCTCTTCTAGCAATTACTAGAAGCACTGGATATAGATGCTTTCAGTAAATTATAAGAATATCTCTCAAAGAAGATAGGGAACAGAAAGAATATTCTTACGTGAACACATACATGTATTATGCTTACCTGTTGTTCAAGTACATGGTAACCGCAAAGTGTACCTAGAGGTGTCCTTTCTTAACTAGCATACAGGTTATCACTTTATGCAATTACATATTATCTATTTAAATACTCACAAATAATTTGCAACAACATTTAAAGTTTGCAGCACAAACCTGGCTTTCTACTGCAGGTAAAAGCAAACTCTTAACAGACATTTGCATTAAAATTACATTATACTTGTCTATCATTAGCGTAAGTCATATAATAAAATAACCTGTAAAGATTTTATTTTGATCATTATTCTACCTGATTCACTGAAAATCTTGCAAAGTGTGCAAGTGTTTTCCTTCTCCCAACTGAATCTTCCCCCTTACCATTCCCTACACCATTCTTATACCTACTGTTCTTCTGATGAGCTCAATAACCCACCAACATTTTGGGTAAAATTGCTACAGCCTCCTCACGGTGGCAATGCACTTCTTTCCTGATTGGCCCAACGTAACTATACAAGAGAAAATTATTCAAAATATTACTTCAAGAGTATAGGTTAGGAATTAACCAGATGGGAAACCAGAATCAAGTATGTGAGAGACTAAGCAGAAGCCTACCAGCAAAACTGAAAACAGTACAGTGAATACAAAATATGGGCTGTCAACTAAAAAAAAAAAAATCTGTGAATGGATTATATTTATCAAATGTGTAAAGATGGTTTCCGCTTTCACAGACAAGATTTACCTTACATCCACCAACCCAAAAAACATTTTCTATTTTGTGTCACTGCTTTACTTGGCCCTGATTTTCAGTACTGTTTAAATGATGCAACACTCAATTTCTTGACAACGCTCATTTTTTGACAAGTCAGTCAATTGTCAAAGTTTTAGCCTGCATGAAATTGAATTGCCCAAGCTTTTATACCTTTTAAACATAACTACGTTCAAGTACGTTTCTTAGGTGCAAAAAGATACTAAGCTACTGAAGGTAAATGTAAGAATACAGTTTTTCTTCAGGGAGATACCTTCAGAATTAATCTACTTGCAGTCAGTGTGCAATAAGAACAGTATCGTGCTACATGAAACTTACCTGAATAGCAAAAGTAATGAATGATTTTATTCTGAAAAAAATCTAAAATCTATTAATACCTAGAGACAATTAGTAAGAAATATCTGATCTTTCATACCAGTACTTTTTTTTCCCCCAAGATTTTTATGTTTATTCTTCCTCAGCCTGCAGCTAGCAAGCCCTGAAATGTCATTGCTTACAGGCTATTGCACACTCAAGCTAATCTAAATTTAAACTCTTCTGATTTTTGACCCAAGGGAATAAACTGCAATCAAATACAAATTGCAAAAATATTCAGCATTATAATTCAGCATTCTGGAGCCAGAGTTTATAGACATCCCTGGTTCCCATTTTTATATTTGCTAGCCAAATCCCACCCTTCATACATACAAGATGAATCTCAATCTGTAAACAGTTCTGCCCAGGTGTTTTACTGCATTTGTGCTCCCACTATATTTCACGATCATTTCTTCTGCTTTCATATTCCTCAGAAAATATCCCCTGACAGGGGCCACTAGTTTTTTGGAAGATCTACTTAAAGCAAAAGCTTATGAATAGCCTGCTCAAAAGTAAGAGTCAACGTGCATATAACAATAAAATTAATGTACTGTTAATGGCTCCTACCAGCTCACTGCTAAGTCGTGCACTTTTAGAGTGTTGCCCAGTTTATACTCTCCAGTCTTCAGGGGTTGAGTACATTCTTTAGCACGAGCAAGGAGTAGGTTTGCGTGACTATCTACAGGAAACTCTGAATCCTGAAGAAAAAATAAAATTATTAATTATCAGAAAAGTTACACAAGTTGAAGCAATGTACTACTTATTACGTTACTATTTTAAAAGCACAATTTTATCTTATTTTTCCACTTTGCTTAATTTTCATCAATTTTTAATTCTCGTCCTGATTTTATCAATTTTGATATATATTGTTAAAGCTGAATGTAGGTGTATCTCAAAGACCGGTGCCTGTAGAGAACAATTGAGTATTGTGAGATTTATTAATTTGTTCTGTTGTAATTATATTCCTATAAGCTCACTGTATATACCAACAAAACACCTTCTTCCCCAAAACAGAAAAAAGCACCTATGTAGTTCAGCATAACTGCAGCAGGAAAGAAGCAACTCTGCACTGTGGATGCTGTGAGATAGAGTTAAAATAGCAAATAAAATTCTGCTGTCATTTCTAAACAGAACAGAGTTTGTGTAATGGTACAGGTGTAAGTAACAAACTTAGCCTGATGTTTTCATTATAAGTGTCATTTATGTACCCCATACTGGAAGAGTATAGCAATCCCCTATAAGAAAATCCTCTCTGTGCAATTCAGGACCATCTCTGCTTCCAATAAGTATCTGGTGGTAGACAGTCAGAAGTTAATGTCAAACAAATTTCAGGTAAACTAAATATTGTTCCTTAAACAAAAAAATAACGTTAAACAAGAAGTATAAAGTTAACAATTAAAATCCAGTGATCTACTCTGCACTGTACCATCTCATGATATAAAAAAAAAAAAAAACAAACACCAACTTTCAGAAACCTTTCCATTTCATCAACTGGCAGCCCCCACAGCTCCTCCAACTAAATTCAAAGGGAAGAACTTACTTTCCCTTGTCCTAGTCACTCAATTGGTATTTGATTTCCCTCTCTTTATCTTACATATATCTCCTAAACCAAAGATGAAAAGCATGAAGTCCCAGGGTCATGCTCAGTGCAGCAGGATTCTTGGTGCAATCACCAAGACAAGTGTGCCATGTATGTTCACATAAATAATACAATACAAAGGAGACCAGATACAGGTAAAGAGCATTTTTTTCTCCTTCATGCATATATGTAGACCTGTACTGAGAGTAACTCCGCGCACTATTTCCCACAGACCACTGCTATGTGGACAAGATGATCCTTTTCTCTACTGGAATAAAGGCCCAGTTTCACACGTGGTATCGTTCCGAAAGAATTCACAAGCACAGGAACACTTGTTGAACAAAGCACTGAAACATCATGCTGCAGTTCAGAGGAGACAGCAGCAGCCAAATCAGCAGCTGATGCTGTTCAGCAGCACACAGTACAGCAGGTAGTTCCAGGTTTGAAGAGTTTTAGCAGCCTCTCCGGAGCAGCAATGCAGGGAAACAGTATCTGCATTGATCTACCCCTCTGTAAGATTCAGCTACAGGCCCAAAGCCGAGTCTGTTCTTCAAGGCTCTTGTTCACTCATTGTAAAGGACACAGACAGACCTACCATTCAGCATGTTCAAGGAGGCACCTGTCCTGGAAATCTGTGTCTTCAAGAACAAATGAGAAACTTGTTTTGTTTTGTTTTAATTCAGATAAAACTAATTAGACATTAGACAAATTTGGACTGAACCTTGAAGATAACTTCCTCTACGTGTAATAGGATATCTTTTGAGTATGGCGTTCAGACTTCTCTCATTTAGTAAAAGTGACGATCATCATGAGAAACATCCTCATCAACAGATAATAGAAGGCAAAATCAGGTGTTGATTGAAGTGGATGACTCAGCAGAGATTCATGGGTAACATGCTTAAGATGCTGGACTGTGGGACTAGATTCCTAAAAAGGCCCAAATCCTTCAAGTATATACTGAGCAGAACTAAGAATACTCAACTACCTGTTTCCTTAAGCTCCAGCAGTTTAAAGCATAAGACCCACAGAACTTCTGCTGGAGCGCACCAGCTTTGGAGCAGAAAGTCTGGACCCTGGGACACAGTGGAGACAGTGTGGCTGTGAACCAAGAACCTCACTGTAGACTTGATATTCTGTATACATACCATCAGAGATGGGGGCTGAGGTTTCCACAACAAACCTCAAAGAGCCCTCAAATCAAACGTGAGCAGACTGAAGTTGTCAGGCTCTTCCCAAGAAGAATACAGATCTCCTGGAGTCAGAGCGGGCTCTGTCAGGTCAGGGGCAGAGGGGATTGCAGCATGAGGAGGGTTGTGAATAGGAGGAAAGAAACACATCAGCTTGCAAACAGGGAACGAGGATGTTATCCAGTACGGGCCACAGAAAGAAACTGGCCCTAAATCATTGAGAATGGATCTTCATACTGACATTCAAGTCAAAGACAGATTTCAGATGGCTGTTTGGGCATCATCCGCACTTGTCATTTACAATCAGCTTGAAATAACTGTCTGTGCAGGGCTTCAGGCAGGTGAACTGCATACAGCAGTATTCAGAGCTCGTAACATCACAAGATCAACTCTGCTGAAAACAGCTGATGTAAAATCTTGACAGAGAATCTTTTGGTACAGAATATAACTCTATTTATTTATCATTATTGGCACATGAGATCTAAATTGAGCATCAGGTTGTTATTAATGGTTAAACGTGTGCTTTAAAGTAACTTGAATGAGTTCTCCATACCAAGAGAAAAATCTGTTACTCCAGAATGGGCTGAGAGACAGATCTTATGTACTCTTCAAAATACTTTCTTCTTACAACTATAAAGGTGATAAAACAACAAAATGCATATATACATACTTAATTCTTGCAAGCTCACTTTCAATCTGAGTGATCTTATTTTTTTTTAAGATTAGTCAGACTAGATTTATTACCAATTCTAATTAACCAAGCTAAACAGCTTTATTAAAAATAGATTGTCATTAAAGACCATAAGGACGGTAGCCATACACAATATATTTTAAGGGCTACACTAGTCATTACAAAACCACTTACAAAGACTATAAAGTTTTCTAAAGACTAAGATGATCTTTCACGCTTACAACATTTTCAGGACATCCTGCTGCGAGAAACTTTAAAAGAAAGAATGAAATTACCATATTATTTAAAATGCCTATAACCACTAAGATTAAGAACAGAATAAAATCTATGTATTTTAATCCGAGTATGTGCACACACAGCAGGGATATCCACTAATTTTTTTTTGTTTGCACTTAACTTGATGGCAGCAGTTCTGTTAATTTGAAGGAATAAATGTACAGCAAATTTCAAAATTACAGACCATCAAGAGAATATCATTTTGTCTCCCACTTCAGAAGCTTTCTACACCACATGTTCTGTAAGGATGCTATTAACCCGAATCAAACTCTTCAAATGATTATCAGAATTGCTATTAATTTTAGCTACTGACTTAATGATCAGTACAAGTGCATCTATTACAAATAAGACCTGAAACATACTTTGCAGCATGGCTTCAATCACATATGTAGCCTAATAAACCCAGTCCAGTATCTACCGGGTTTTGATGCCGTTTGTTTTCACTTGTTTACAAGAAAGTAAGACTGGATCTGACAAAGCTTTAGATGTTTAATACTTGGTCATGGACATGTAAGTTTTTTTTTCATCTAAACTACGTTTGTTTCCCCTTTGAAGTTAAGAAACTAAGCATTTAGTTTTGTTTGCAGAAAAAACTTCTCTAGTGTCCCCATGCAATTATTTTATACACTTGTACAGATGGGCAAAACTTTAACTTCAGGAAGCCATAATGATGAACAATGATGAAACAGTGGGCTCCATTTCTGTGGAACAGCATGGACGGAGAATGACGACTAACACAGGACGTTGGTCTTGCCCTTCTGACTGGAGAGCAAGACGGAATCCGGGGAGAATCTGCAGAGCAGTAATCAAAATCATCCTTTGGTGGTGAAAATCCCACTTTTTTTTTTTTTTTTTTTGTCAAGTGCGGTTTAACAAGGCATCTATGTCTTGTACTAAAGTGCTAACTAAATGCTTATGACTTCAACCAACCTTTTGATATAAGTTAGCTGTCTATAGTTTTCTATATTTCCATTTGTATGTATTTAGAGGCATACTAAGAAACAAAAAGGACCAAAAAAAAAATGCAAACATGTTCTGAAAATCAGCGGGATTTAGGTGGATTTACACAGAGTAAATTCACTGATTTTTTTTTTATTTTTTTTTTTAAATTCTACACACACTACTTTTATTACTTCATTTGACTAAATAACTTACATATCCACCTTTGAGCTCCTCTTGTGAGAGTGGATTGTAAATGTTTTTAAAAGCAGCAATACTAATATTAATTTGGGGTTGATTTCCCATAATGAATACCTCAATTCTTAAAATTCTATATGAAACATACAGAAGATAACAGAACCAAAACTTTTTCATATCTCATAGGAACAATTTTGGCGAGAAAGATTAAGCTATGTGAGGAAAAACAAACAAATAGAAACATTCAAAATTAGGAAACAAATACATAAAGTTCCCATATTACTGGAATCCTGCATTGTCATTCCAGCAATGTATTTCAGGAATAATATTCCCGCAGACCTGATGCCAGTCCCAAGAAAAATCCATACTTTTTCAAAATCTGGGAGTGGCTAAAATAAGCCTGCCGTATTTACTATACACAGGCTAAAGAGTGAAGCAAAACTAAAAATCAGCATAATTCCAATTTGTGCCACTAAGTTTTGGAAGCTTTACATGGTCCTTGTTTCACAAATTTTTACCTTCCAAGAACTACATGTCTGCACAACCAGAATTATGACTTTTAAAAAGCATATGAATCAAGAGGCTTTTTGTAAACCGTCTCATTCACTTTCAGTAACTAAAGCAATTACTAAATGTAATCAGACCTATTCATTTCAGAGGGAATTGAGTCTAGGAAAGCCTGAACTAAGGTACTCTGAATGGAAGTCACTAAAAAAGTCTTGCATTTTCCAGTAGAAAAAAATGCATCCTATTTCAGGAAATATTGGTGTAAATTTCACAACTATAGTTTAAACAAAAAGAAAAAAAAAAAAAAAAAAAAAAGAAGAGCATATGAAATATTAGAATTTCTATCATTGTTTACAAAACACAAATGAATAAAAAATTACTTATTCTCTTCTTCCTCATCAACAACGCAATGAAGTCAATTACTGAAATTGTAGCTTTGACCTCCTTGGCTGCGATACTCCTTTATTTTACTAGAGCATAAGACTCAGTTTCAGTTGTAGAGATAATTCATATCTGTGCCTCGTACTTACGGGTCTGAACAGCACGAAGAGCAGTATCACCTGTCATGGCCAGGTGAAGTGCTGATTTCGGTGGCTCCCCAGAACATACCAGGTGTAAGACAGCTCAAACAACCAAGTCTGTCGGTGAGGTGATTTCCTACAGGAGAGAGCTACCTAGGAGTTTAGAAGCAATGGCAGCTTAAGGTGTTCTCTCAGAGTATTTCCAAAATATATTATTACTATATAGATTTATCCAAGCTTCATTGGAACTTCAATTTATGTCAGGCATAGCTCAGCACGGAGGTGGCTCAACAAGCTCTGAACTCCTCAAAAGGAACACAAACATGCTTCCTACCAAATAACAGAATTCAATATGGATTTTTTTTCCCCAGATACAATTGTTTATCACTGTGAAATAAATGTGGTATCTATCCTGAAAAGCTCCTACAATAAAAACATGATACTGGGAATGCTAACAAAGATAGCTCCCCTCTCTCATCAAACTTTGGCAATGACAGAAATGTCATCATTTAATCCTTATTCTATTATTTTCAATCACTAAATCTAAGGGTAGAAGAGAATCCATTACACAAGTTGAGCTCTTGCCTCACAAGGCTTTGCAATACATATTTATTCCCATGTTGATTGCAAAGACTGACGCTACCATTGGCAAGGGAAATGCATGCCACAGAAGTCAAGGAATGCCTGTACTGAGCACCAAGGGGCCAAATCAATATACTGGGTTTTCATTCACTCTTGTATCTGCAAGTTACTAGACACTGGTGCTATGAAGAACATGAAAAGCTATTAAGCTTTTCTCTTGTGTCAGTATAAAGGAGAAAGTAAAGCACTTCCTGCCTGTGAAATCCTATTACTTCATTATCACAGGCAAGGAACAGGACTTTTAAAATGGTGTCCTGGAAAGCATCTCTCTGAACCACAGAGATACATCCTCAGTACCTGCCAACAGTGGAAGCAAATGGTGCACTGCACCTACCCAGACCGGCATTTAGAAACTGCACTCTCTGTGTTATCTAAGTTGCGGGTGAAGCAGATTGTTAGCCACCGATAGAAAGTTAGCCAGCACCCTTACCCCATCTACATGCAAGCATTTCCATAGCTGTCAAGAAGCTAACAGGAAGAAGTACATACCATTAACCTCAATTGTTTTGTAGCCCCAGGGAAGACAAATGGTTGATCCTTGGCAAAGGTAATAACACAAACCCATCTGCACCCCCAGGTAATAAAGGATGCAGTACTGGTTCATTTGACTTGCCTAGAGAGCCCTACAGAAACCAGGGCTGCATGAACTCACAAAAGCATTCCCTGCTCTAATACCTCACAGGTTGATACAGAAAAACAAACCCTAAGAAATGAATTTATTTATTTATTTATTTTCCTCCAGGTAAGAACCTGTTCATGGACATGGGGCACGTGAGTATTTAGTGATTTACTGCAGACCAAGCTGGAATTCTCTACAAGAGCTTAGAAACCCAACTATCTTCAGAGTCTCAGACCGTTGCTTTAGCTCTCCCTAAAAAGATACAAATCTTGTCTTGATGGCAATAGATATGCAATTTAGACAATTCGCCCTTAAAGCTCCTAGAAACCTTCTTGACTGGATTCTTACAAGGAAGACTGCTTTTTCTGCTTCTGAAAGCAAGGCTTTTCAGAGCAAGTCTGCAGCTTTCATTTTCCTTGAGGAAGATGCGAGAGATTCTCATTTGTCAAAACATACCAAAGGTAATGAACAGATAAGTGGAACTGCTCCAAATCATCCCACGGCTGAGAAAAGCATAGCGTACTTTAAAATGAAACAAGAAATATCCAAATCAGTTTATCGAAATAACAGCTGGGCCTTGTCTCTATTACCATCACCTAGTTCTAGGTTTCTCTGTATTCAGATGTGAGAAATGGAAGTCTACATTAACTAGCTTTACTATGTAACTGCCAGCAAAAATCTAGCGTTGTTACTTTAAATAAAAAATAAAAAGAAGATTAACTGAGGCAAGGATCATCAGGCAGTAATTTGGTGAATCAAAGTCCTCCAGTGAGGAAAGAGGAGGTGCAATCTATTTCCTTCTGCAAAAAATTAATCAACTCTATGGCATCAGGAGCAGTTCTGATTTGAAAATTATAGAGGTCATCCTCAGCCTGCAGCAACATGCACAATAGGAGCAATCACCATCACACCTCCTGGCATATGCATACATACAATTTAAAGCAAACACTAGATGTTTTGTTAAGAAATGAGAACTAAGTAATAAAACTGAAATTCTTCTTAGAGTCATAGCTACTGTATATGTCAAAGTCTCAGCAAAACATTCTGATTTATGTTATTGTCTAAATAATTTCAAGGAGGTGTTCTGTTCTCAATTCTAACCCCAAATCTGGAATATCTCTGCACTTCTGTACTTGGGAAAGTACTGCACTGATCAATGACAGCTACATTCATAGACCATTGAAATAATCTTTTTACCCCAAATTAGAAAGATGAGAAAATTAAGGGTTGTTTGCTTAAATGTCCTGGAAATTCAGTTTTGCTTACACTCTGGAAAATATATTTTGCATTTTTTTTCTTTTAGATAAACAAACTTCAATATATTAAGTTTCCTATATTTTAGTTCTTGAATATCAAAGCAGTTCTAAGGAAATCAGCAAGCCTACTCAGGAAGTCCTTGTTAAACATACAGTTCTCAAAACAGGGCTTTATTTCTTACACATCATCTCAGTTCTTGTCCACATTATCACAGCCTTCATCACAGGCTTACTAAGAAAGTAAGAAGTCTTACTTAGAAGATTACTAAGAACCCACACATTCAAATAGGAAGCAGAAGAAATCTTCAGATGCAAATTTATCAAAGGAGGATGGAAAGAGTCTTGGCTGTAATTGCTCACAATGAATGAATCTTACTCATCCAACTTCCAAAAACAAAGTATGTCAAGCTAGAACATTTAAGAAAGCAAACTATAACATGAGATTTCCCAACTATTTTTCCTCAAGTTACTGTTTTTGCAAGAATCAGTCAATTTCTGATGAGAAATGTGACCAATGACCACCATTAAGACGGCATACAACACTATTTCAGTTTATCTGAAGGTTCAAACTAAGTTTTTAAGAGAGATTCAAGTCAGTGCCTATTTCCATCTTCTTGGTGATGAAAATCCCGATACGGCATTCTGAATAGCTTAGTTTTGATGCAATGGAGATAGCTTCCCTCAAAAAGAACCATGTATCAATACTAATTCAATAGATACTTGGTTAAGTGCTTTGATGCAATGACGACAGAAAATTAATATAAAATAAGGTAAACCAAAATTATTCCCCCTTGTGTTTATTTTCTCAACTTGAAGGAATAACATATCCTTTTCTAGCAGACTGTGAGAAAAAATATCTGAAGATATTCAGGGTATCCCCTGAACAGAATGCCACCACCAGTAAAATATTCAGTAGTCTATGTTGTCTGATTCTAAACACTGAAACAACTCAATTTCAGAATGTTCCCGTGTCTATACTGAGTGTACCACAACACATTTACACCTTGTTTTACTATATTAATCATGGCTGTAATTATTTTACAAACATCTGAAATATAAGGAAAGGAAGTTGAAAGCCATAGCAGGAGAGCACAGTAAAACTTTTATTGCATACTACATCTTGCCTGGCTTGCTAATAAAAAGCATAAAAATCACCTACAAAGGTTGTGGCCACATAAATCCTCCTTATTCAGTATATAACTCTGACAAGTTTTCATTTTTTTTTCTTTTTAAACAAACATGAGGATAACACACAATAGGTAATAAAAACAAATTAATTAAAAGAGCACCTAAAACTGTTCTGACTTCACATTCAAGGCTACTGTATTCATGCAACTTGGAAGAGCTGGGGAACTGGTGCTACCAATAAATTTCAACTTGAAACTGCTCCTGACAATGGCACTTTTAAGGGTCTGCCAAATCGAGTCTTCCTACAGCTGGTGCCTACGCAATAAAGTAGAAAGCAGTAGTATGATAAATATAACTATCACAGATACTTGGTACTTATTTTGACAAAAGCTCTTATTAGCACTTGTTGATAAATTTTAAGAAGTTATTTGTCTACTATAAAAGGGATAAACTTTAAGATAGGAGGCTACTGCACTAAAACTTTGTTTCTTTTATTGTGGCTATTAAAACAGTGTTTCTCAGTGATCACTAATCTGAGAAATTTGAAGAATAAGAAGAAGCTAGAAATTATAAACATCACTGAAATAATTTTCTTCAAATGTTTACTACAACTACAGCTTGTTTAAATTTATTGCCACTATTTCAAAAAGTAAAGGTATAAAAGGAAAAAAACTTACTCTATGTAAAACACATAGCCAAATCCCACAGAAATAAAATAACTGCAACATTTTAGCTTCTGCTAATTTGCAGATGGGCACAACATGCAAGGGGAAGATCACAGCTTGCTATCTCTCCTCAGGAGATGCAGTATATAGAGCGACTGCGCAGCCCATGGAGTTGTGCAGTTGCTCAGAGGACTGAGAGCTTGCTCAAGGAGCTCAGAGGACTAAGCCCAGAATGATTACTGGATTTCTGATGCTCTGCAGCCACATGGAATGGAAAACAAATGCTACAACTTCATGAAAATAAATATATTTTTTTCAGAGAAGGAAGAGTCATCAGAAAGTATTAATTGAAAATCTGTCCCGTCTCAGGAAGGATACCGATGCTGTGCAGAAATACCACTTGTGAATTCTTCCATGCTTTCTACTATCTCAGCGACCTCATAAAATGTAATTTTAGTCTCTTATTTTAATTACTTAATCTAATTTGTTACGGGATATAGCATGACCAGCAATCTCTGGTGAGTCACTACGGTGAAGGAGGAACCACAGTGCAAAGAAGAGCACAAAGGTACTATTATTCTGAGCGATATGTCTCCAAATGATAGAATAATCATCCAAATTGTAATTTACCACTCCTTGATGGTAGTAATATAAATTAATAAATTAAATAATTAAAATTACTTTTAAATATTGCAACATTACAACTCTAAGATACAAAATCTATACTGGTACCACTAGGTCTGGATTTTAAATATCTACTTCTGGTTACCTTTAACAGGAATTGAGAATGTAAAGTTATGACAAAAGAATAAATTCAATGCTATTTTACTAGTAGCAATTCTGAATGTGTTGACCTGATCCTTGTCTCATAGAATCACATCATAACGACAGAATATATTCCTATTAGACTTTAAAAAACAAACAAACAAACAAACAAACAAAAAACAACTAACCTACAGATAACCAATCCTCTACAGTGCACAAAGCGATACCTATATTAAAACATTATAAATGTACAAAGCAACTGTATCTACACTGTAATTTTACATAAACAAGTGAAGACTGTTACAAAACACAACTTGATCATTTGCCAAGCATAAGCCAAAGAAAATTAATGAGAACACTGCAGTAAATTATGATGCTACAAGGTATGCACTTGGTTCCCTGGATTTTCATAGCAGTTTTGTAAATCACAAATAACCGTATGTTATTCGTGAAGACGTTCCCCATCCCCTCTTTAAATGGCTTATACTTGAAAAAGCTACTAAATTTATGATCAATGGTAAAATAAACAACGGTACAATAAAACACAGAATCTTCTACCAATTATAATTTTATTTTGTACATTTAAATTTTGCTTACAGTGCAATTAAACTTCAGTGATACTTTAAATTACTGCAACACGTGCCGAGTATGCCATACAACTCAATTAGGCATGTTAAAGAGGTAATTTTGATTATATGAGAGACATGAAGTTAATTCAGCTTTCTGGCATACTCCAAATATGTTGCAACATTGTCATTTTTGTATGTATTAAAAATTGTTCATCACCATTGATATATTCTCTACTAGAGAAGTATGCTATAGTCGAGTTGATTAACAGCTTCAGATGCTTTCTTCAAATAAGTTGTCTAATTCCTATTTGGTTCCTCAAAGCAGCCACGTGAATCAACAATTTAGTTATTAAACATAACATATCCAAATCCAAATGCATAAAAAGCCCCCTAAATCATTAAGTATGCTTAGCATGATACTATAGATAGTATGGTATGTATTTATTTTTAAATCAAAAAACCTATAGAATCAAAACCTGTATCAAATCTAGGCTTCTTGTACAATTCATCCCATTGCAACACTTGAAGTGGTTGAAAGAGCCTAAGGTTAGAGGCAGTAACAGCTAGCTTACCACCCACAGTTTGAAAACCTGGTGTTAAAAGAACGTATTTACAGAACTGAATAAAGACTCTTAAATTCAGCTTGCATTATCCATTAAGTTACTAAACAATATTTGTACTGATAACCTGAGGTCAAAATGAAAAAGAAAAGACACACAAGATAAAAAAAAAAAACAACTCCTTGATGTGTTTAGTAGAATTACGTTTCATTCAAGGTCTGTATTAGAAAAACACTTTTTTGCATGCCATTGTAGCACAGTGTAATTTTGCTGTGAAAGCAAAATGCATTCATGCCATCACCAAAGCACAGCACACCCTTTATGCTCCCTGGGAACGGCTCAAGCCATAAGCTGTAGGAGTCTCCTTCTATCCAAATATACGGCCCTAGTAAGAGAGAAGCTTACAAAATGTTGACATAAATTTTGTCTTAATGATAGTTGTAATTAAACTAGATGCTTTTTAGGTTTCTAGAGTTTATCTTACATCTTTTTGTCCCAGAAGTACTAAGTCACTTAGCCGTTTTGAACTTGTGGCACAATTTGAGACACAGCATACAATGTAAAAAGTAATTTCCTAAGCATCTGTATCACATTTCTGGGGAGTTGTCAGGTTATTTCTTCCACATTGTTTTTCTACTCAAATATTTCATTTTGAAAAGTTCATTCTGAATGTTACTAGTTCTGTGTATTTTCTTTCTCTGCTGAGAAATATATAGGACCTTTGAATACCTAACAATATAAAATCTACCTCCATGTCCACAGAATCCCAACACACATTAGAAATATAATACCATAAATGCAATATAAGCTGGGAAGATAAGATATTTACTCAGGCAAACATTAGTTCTTTAAATATAGCAAAAGACTGCACTAAAATACCACTGAAGAGAGTTTCTAGAAACAGATTTATTTGTTGTAACAAACAGTGGGACTGATGTATTGCTTTACAATATATGTACAAATATTTTAATTATATGTAAAGTTTATGTATTATATATGTACAGAATATATACATTTTATACACACGTGTATATTACAAAGTGTGGAAGACATGAAGCAAGAGGAAGACTGAATTTATGAATGTTAAGTGTTACTGTATTTGGTAAATGTTTTTTCTCAAAGTAGAAAAATATTCTTTGAAAATATTCTTGTTACTGGACATAAGTGCTGATAGAAAAATAAGTGCTGACAGAAAAAGAAAATGAGAAGACTGCTATGCATACAGGCCCTGTGATACTTAAGGCTGGCACGTCAAACACTGATTCATAATTGTTAAAATTAATGTTTTCCCTACAAAGGGTTATTAAGTCATTATGCAGTTCAGTCAAAAAGATCATAACCAAAATGAACACTGTAGCTTTTACCAGCTATCAAAGTGTTTTCATGCTACAAAATACTGCCAAATGTTTCTTCATTAATTCCTTCCTTCCTCCAGCACATGGGGTGTCTTTTTATAAGAAACATCTTCCCATTATGCAAAAGAACAAGATCACAATTATAAGAATTCTGACATAACACCAAGATCTCCATCAGGACTATTTTCCTAGCACATGAGAAAATGGACAGATTTCCACCAAATTCAAACACTGCACAAGCAAAAACTGCTATATTCTTCTACTCAACATGTTTTAGCAGAACTACTAGCCATTTCAGACATATTTTTCACGTGGATTGTCTATTTAAGCTAAGAAAAATCACTTCTACATTGTTAGGATTGCCAGAATCACAAGTAGTGTCCCTATAAATTCTGTGCAAAGAGAAGAGAATGAAAGTGTCAAAGACATTTCATAAGTAGAAAAAAAAGTTTATGGAAATAGCAATGCCAAACCAGAAGACACAAGTCCTTACAAGCTAATCCAAAACATGCTCATTTATGGATGTTTTAAAGTACAGTTCATCTGCATCCACTCTGATTTTATTTCTAATACATTCACTGTAAATAGGTGTGGAAATTTCTATTATTTTTCAGATTCGGTTGGACACGATCCTATGCTGTGCTAGCAATAAGAGAAAAAGTTTTCTTAACAGTTCTCCTACCATTAGTTTCATCTAACACTGATGCTCCACGTTCAACTAAATTTTAAAGTTTGCCATTTATTTTCCCTTACTAACTTTCCAAATTTTAAACAAGTTTCATTTTTCCTTAACTAGTATCCCACTTTTAAGGCATTGTCTGAAACCTCAAAATTGCATTTATAGTCTCAATCTCTAGTAGACATTAATTTTTTCATTTGTACTAAAGTACACGTTGTGATCACTTCAATAACTGGTGTAAGCACAAAGGATTTACAAAGGTTCATATATCACTACAATGAAGTAGTAAACACATTCAGGGACCATTAGTTATTGATTTATTTGCAATTACCCTTTACAGATGCTGTCCATATTACTCCCTTTTGCATTTAATCACACTGATTCAGTTTCAGGACAGGCAGTAACTGTTATTCCAAGCTCCACATAATGATTAATAATGAAAACAAAGCCATAAGTACTTTGACAGGGCTTCCTCAAGTGCAGATAGATACAAAGCACTCAACTTGCCAATGCTGGTAAGTAATGAATTCTCTCCAACAAAAAGCTGATTATTTGACTACAATAGTTGTTAGCCATACATATTGCACCAAAAAGGGCTAATGCTGATTAACCATCGCTGTAACACAGCAGACTTTCAGCGCTGCAGGAAGCAGACGGTATGAAATATGCAGGTGAGGTACAGCCAGACTGACTTCACAAATATGCCAACAGTGAAATAGGAAACGGCCCAAAACTGCCTAGAGGTGGAAGGCAGACAGCCTCTCTTATTCATCAAGACTACTAAGCCAGAATGGACCATTTTTGTAATCTATTTTGGACCCCATAAAACCCAGGCCACTGCCCTTTTTTGAATTAACATCTACTTGAATTACACGTAGCTTAAAAAGAAAATCAGCTATTATTTAGGAATTGTCAAATTGTCTTTCAAAATTGAAAAATTTACTGGAACTCTGGTACATTTGTGAAATGCCTAACTATACTCACTGTTGAAAAGCAACACTTTATTTCTAACCCCAGATGTCTTTAGATTCAATTTCCATCTACTGAATCCTATTCTACTTTCCTCTGCTAAGTAAACAGTCCTATTAGGAACATTTTCTATTCCCTTTTTGAGTGATTACAGTGATGAAAATGCTCCTTAATTCAATTTGTGAAACTAAGCAGACTGCTTAATGGGACATTGCTTCACTTTTCACTAGCCTCATATTCTCTACCCTAATCATACCACCATCATATAAAAAACACAACTTCCCTAGCTTTCCCCAGTATCCCTTATCATAGGCCTGTTACTATGGCATCTCTTTTCCTTACTTAATTTTAGTGGTCACTGTAGTAAAAATGTAGACTTCTGTGTTGAGTTTACCAAGCGTTCCAGGCTTCTCTGCCCCATTTACATGGCTCCTCTATGAGCTAACACTTTTCCAGTGTGTCAGCTATAAGCTTCGTCAATAATTCTGAATGAGATCTGGTGCAGATATTTATTCCAAGTCTCACATAAAAATATTTAATGGCTTACAAAAACAACAAAAGAGCTCTGAAACATACCCTGAAAACATCTGATGATTCTCTGTTAAAGGCTTCATGTCAAGCTTTGCCATCTTAGTAATACTATTTAGGTTGATTTTGAGTAACAATTGCTTCATGTCAATAAATCTATTTTTGACAATCATGGGACAATTTTTATTAATTATTAGTACTAATCATACATATTTTTCAGTTGCCTGTAATACTAGTTTTCCATTTCATGACACATTTTTTAAATCTCAAATACAGTTTCAGAAGTCTCCACAAATTTCCAGTACAATCTTAATGGGACAACTTCTTCATACAGAAAGAGATGAAAGAATGGAACCTGGCTCCTAAGTCGCACAAAAATTATATTGTGGGGGATATCAAAATGACCAGATTTTATTCAGTTCTTGAAACCTAGTCCACGTACTCTCAATAGAAAGTTAATTTGTTTATGTGGGTTTGGACAGATGGTATGGGGGAACCTAAAATGAGTTTAACTCTCAATATCAGCAGTGGTTCACCCAACAGATTTGTTTTTTTTTTTGTATTTGAAATCATATCTCCTTAGAAAGAATGCAAGTAACAGTTGGTATTGCTTTGTGTTAATGCTATCCCTTCAAAACCAACTCAATTGTGCCACGAAACTAGATTCCATTTGTCTCAATTTCATTCTAAACATAGGTCCCTCAACACTTTCAAAGTTTCTATTAGAGATACCATACTTCCTTCACCAGAAGCCACACCACAGGATGGGTATGAAGAACATAGATATTACCATAATTAATTTTTATGAGTGCTTTGTATCAATGCATCTCCATGGGCTCAGAGAGCAATGGTGCTGCCAGCTATTGCCACCTTTCCCAGAAAGCGGGTAAAATCCCACAGAATTGACAGACCATGCACTTGAGTCTAATGCTTAGAGAGATACAAACAATCTATGATGGAGAGGCAACACCCAAAATTACCTGTAAAAAATAAGAGTGTCTGATCCCAGGTTGAATCAGCCTGTTTTAACCTACCAGACATTTCTAGAGAGAAAATCTGGATAAGTTTTAGAAAGTCTTAAAATACAGTATCGATGAAAAAGGATCAACACTTGAGGGGAAAAACAGAGATGGATATACCATGGAACTCAGCTTTGGAGCATACAGAAGCTAGCAGCATGCAACACTAGTTCAGAGAAAAATAAAATTAAGAGAAGAATAAATGAAATTCTCATCCTGAACTCACACAGTTAGTACATCAAGAAGCTAAATAATCACCTCTGTAGATCTCTTCAACATTTTGATAGGACAGATTACTCAAAAGTGCTCTCCCATAAAGTTTTCAAAGAACAGATGAACAGTGAATGTACATATGCACCTGTTAAGGTTCATTCAAAGCCTCAGACACAAATAGATTTTGTTTCCAGCTCGAATTATGTCATGGGGAAAGAGAGGAGGAAGAGTGCCAAAACGCAGGAAAGAAAGGTTGAATACTAAGAAAAACAAATGGGCTTTTCAGAAACTGAAAGTGTTCCTATTCACAGCATAACCGTATTTGTATTTTATGCATATCTGCAACTAGAGCACCCAAGCCATACCAGGCAATTACTTAAAAGGTTATTCCGGGAATTCACAGTTGAAACAAACACTAGGAGGCATGCAGCAACAGCATACACATTTAGGTTTCCTGAGTTTCAGTGCTAACAGTTTACTTGCAAGGTTTTAAGAAACAACAACAACTGCAGTTTCTGCTGCCAGGTCTAAGGGGGCCCCAGGAATTGTGCCTGGCTTTCCAGCCTTCACTTTGACATCTGAAAACTCACTGCAAGCTTTTGTGCACAGCACAAGATGCAGCCAACTAGATATCAAAGTGCAGATACAGAAAGGACTTGGAAGATTTCCTCTTCATTCTCACTGCTAAGCAATACTAAATGATACCTGAAACATGGTATCTTTAATATCAAAATAAAATCAGCCTTAACAATACAAAGAAAGGGGAACTCTCAAAACAGCTTAGGAACAATGAAGCGAAAGCAAATAGCATGTTTACTCTAGCCACCATTTGGTAAAAGACAGGTAGGGTGTTTCACACTTGTAAGGATTTTCTGTGTATGCAGTGTAAACATTCAAGTCTATTGTAGGAAGCAAGGAAG
Source organism: Aythya marila (assembly GCF_965140915.1). Lineage (NCBI taxonomy): Eukaryota > Metazoa > Chordata > Aves > Anseriformes > Anatidae > Aythya > Aythya marila. Next base: position 8,069,716 of record NC_139047.1, on the reverse strand, counting down.
GTGAAGAACGCCTGTGCTGATGCACTTCTAGACTGCAATACCTCCCACTGTGATACAAAAATTTAAATCATTTAAACCATGTTGTGGTCAAGGGTACTACGGTGGGTTTTTGCTGCTGAAGAAAACTTTTTGTCTGTATTTGATGTGAGGCTGGCCTGCTCCATTTTGCTTAGCTCAGGTTCTCCGCAACGCTCTCATTTCAAGTGAGCTATGCAACTTTTTCAGTCTTCTCTCAAAAAGCAATGTTGTGCACACAAGATAGCACCCACAGAAGTGTGGCATCTTGGCAAAACAGCCCCAAAAATCTTTGCTTGTGTTTCTAACCAGTGTCAACAAGCCACTCTTCATTCATGCTCAATTTGTGTATACACACACACTTATTCCTTCCTTTTTCCTGTCAAACCTAGATTACAGCAACACTTCCTCTACAAAACCTTGTCCAAATCACAAATGCTGATATTTCATTGCCTTTCCAATATATTTTGTACACAAAATATCTTTTTTAAATTGTGCAAACAGGACATATTGCCCAGCTTTCAACAATGTTTCCTTCTCTCAAGTTTGTGTTGCCTTTTTTTTTCTTTGACATTTGACTACACTTAATATCTTAAGCAATCATTTCTCCCCTCAATTTCACCCTCTAGCATTTTTTTTCTTGCTGGTTTCATGGTCCTTGAGAATCTACAGTGGTACAAACTTTATTCTCTCAAACTCTTCCTTGAGTCCTGCTCCACTGGTCACAAAGTTATTTCTCACTGTCCCTTGGACACCCTGAGCAGCTATGTCTCTCCCTTATCCACAGGGAAACACACTTGCAAAAATATAATGAATCAATTCTAAAGACAAATTTCACTCCCACTTGTATTATGAAGCAACTTATGTTTCTGTATATGGCCATCTTCTACCTCATCTTTCTGGCATCCTTCTCTAGGACTTCAGTAAAACCTTTAGCACAGCAAGTCACCTTAACACATTCCCCTTTACAGTAAATCCAACTGGATGGAGTGAGACTAAATTAATTTTTGATTGCCAATACTCTACTTGTTTCAGCATACCTTACATTCAAAATATTAAAATTCCCCTACACCTTACCACCTGCAAATTTAATTGCACCTTTTTGTTGTTGTTGTTCTACTTCTGCCCTCTGAAATTCTAAACCATAATAACCTTCTAAACACTTTTTTTTTTTTTTTTTCTCATTTATAATCTGTATCCCTGCCTCAGTCTATTTCCAGTTGACAGTCATCTGCTATGTTCTTACTAACTCTTCACTTAGTTATTGTTTTTCTGGTTTCCATGCATTCCTAAATACCTACACAGTATGGGGAAAACTATATATAACAATTATTTCAGTTATGAAGAAAAAGACCTGCACTGCTGTCGTTCCCATTTTTAAGTGCTAGTTCAATTAGCATGTATTTCAAAGTGTTTTTAGAGTGAATAAACTATCATAAGGACAGGGGAATTTTCATCAAAATAGCATTTCTGAAAAATCTGTTTTGGATCTGCGCATAAAGTCTATTTCTCCTAGCAGATTGTCCTCACTTTCTCATTTCTAATCTAGACTGCACGATTGTAACCTTCCACTCGTCGGTATTCCAGCAAACATGGGATTGTTAGAGCTCACTTTTCATCTGCAACACAAGATTCACAATCACCCGATCCACTGTTCTCCTCTACGCTTCCCCAAGCTTACATTCATTTCTGTATTGAGTTCCTAATTGCCTTTTTACTTCCAACTCCCCAAAGCTCCAGTCATCTTACTCACACAGCTGCCTCGCCTTCCTCACCTGTCATTTTGTTCTTTTATCTTCCATTTCTACCCCCAGCTGTCACACCAACACCTTAAATCATTCCATTTTTTGCTGCGCTTCTGCCTTCAGTCTGCAAGCACCAAAGGCAATATTTGGCAAGAGCTTTCACACATTAAAGCTGGGAAAAGACACAATTCGTACTCAAAGTAACTGCAGTTACTAAAGGCATTTAACTTTCTTTCTTTTTTTTTTTTTTTTTAAGAGATCTTTTTCTATGTGATAACAACCATTGCTGCACATCAGATAAAAGGCTGGTAATGTTTCAGTCAAAATGTTACCTCTGGACCCCCTCACATTTGCCCAGAAGGAAATCCAGACAAAGTCTCCAATTTTCAGCTCCTCACTGAAAGGAAATTCTCTAATTCTCTGCCTCCAGATCAGACTCAGAAATTTAGTAGCATCACATTGAAATTTTTTTTTTTTTATTTAGCTATTAAAGGAATCTTTTTTTGTGCTATGGAGAAAAATAGAGGACACATTCAGAACTGCAGTTAGACTTCACAAAGCAATGCTCACTAAAACGTAAAAAAACTCACTCCTCTCTCTCAATTTCTGTTGTTCCCACAATTAAATCCATACTTTTTCTGAAGTTCCAAAAACCTTGTGAAATATATGTAGGTAACAAATTTCAATAAAAATATTACAGTATCACTGATTGTTTTCTTTCAGGATTGCCTTGAGACCAAATAGCTTCTTAAAATGAAGCATTCAGATGAAAACCATTTAAAAGATGACATTTCAATATTAAAAAAAAACACATATAACACAAATACCTCTGCTTCATTCAATTATCAGTAAGCTACCCAGAAATATATTTCTGGGTAGCTTACTGATAATCAAATCAAATATTTCTGCTCCTTTCATTGGTCCCAAGTCTCCTACTTGCAGCTGGACACACCACTTCACCGAGGGGCCCTATACGGAAGTTCAGGCTTTTTTGATGCCTCTATCTTTTGATCAGGTCATGGCACTTTTTTTCCTTGCTAGTGAAGTCAAAGTTCAGCTTGAGTCCTGAAGTCTTCCAGTATTGTCTTCAATGTCTACTACAGACAGTGATGGCAACTATGGGAAAAAATGTCTACAGCATACAGCATTTTCATGAAAAGAAGAGGAAATAGGGTGCTGCAAAAGCATAATTAAAGGCAGTTACATAATCATGTTTGAGAAGCAGGACCCTAACTCCTCATTTCCACTTGTCTAAATTAAGCTGCGGGGAACTTTTTCATCCAAGGTTTCAGTGCTAATCCAAACCCACATTATCTATGTGTGCCCGTGACCTTAATTCTGCCTTAATCACATTTTTTGATTATTCGATAATTGATGAGTACACCCCCTCAAAAAGTGTCCTTTTCTGACCCGGAATCTACAGAGAATGTAAAGAACAAAGCAGAATATAAATCACAGGAAGTCAAAAGAGTAACACTTCTATAAAAAGTCTCAAAAATTTTATGTTATAACACTGTTTAAAGGACATGGGGATAAAACAGCATGGAATTACTTGCATATTCCTCAGGGAAAAAAAAAAAAAAAAAGCCAGCAGCCAAAGTACCAATTTAGAGAAACAGTTTAAGTATCTACAGAAAAGTCACTGAATAGAAAACTCAATATATAATCAAGTGTTTTTCCTACTGATATATAAGAGGTTCATATTTGTGGCTTCTATGCACACTTTGATAGAGAGGTAAAATGCAATGATTGATACAGGAATGTCTTTACATCATAACACTACAACTTTAACTTTCTAAAAACCAAAAACCCCAACCAATGTGTGCCTTACTGTACGATTTGAGTAGGACCAGACAGAACTTCTAAACATGTAGTGTTCAGAAGAAAATTACAGAAGAAAAATACTGGTCTGAAGTCCTCTTTATGCCTGAACTAACTTACACCATTGCTTCCATTAGCTTAATCGCTCCTCAACAGCTACAGCAGAATTCAGTCTCAGATCAGGAAGGCTTTTGTGATTCTGCAAGGAACCACCTTGATCTTCCCACCAGAAACTGCCACCTACCTGCTCTAGTGAAGGGCAAACAAAAGTGAGATTTCACGTCACTTACATATTAACCTAACACCTGGCAGCCAGAGATGATCCTTTGCCCTCACACATGCTGATGCAGCTTCACCCTCCCCTACACTGGTTTGTGGTTTGACCCCATGGTGATCCAGCTGACCCACCTAACCCAGCAGAAAACCACCACCAGAAGAACGAATTATATTCTGCAAATAATGAAAGGAGAAAACTGAGGAAGAAACCTGGAACCTGGTCAGTGTCAACAAGCCATTAGATCTGTTATTAGAGAATAATATCAATCCAGTCAAGGCATATAACCCTTAAATCCTCAAAAGCATTTAGGCATCTACTCCTATTGGATTCAATGACAGGAATCTCAACGCCTTTGCAGAACTCCAAACACTAACTGCTTCTAAGTGCATAGGCACTATTTAAGAAAAACAGGTAATATTTTAAGAAAAACAGAAAACCTGACAACTCTTTGGTAAACGGCCTACTTGTTTGGATGTGCCTCTAAAGCACAGTAAGAGGATATAAACTAGATCAACATCTCACTCCTAAAAGATGGGCACATTTTACTGGTGTAGCTAATAACCAAAATAGAACTGGATGCAGACTCACCATAAGACAGCATTAGAGTAACAAAAATCGGTCTCAGCTGTGTCATTAGTATATTGAACAGCACAATCCAATGATACATACGAAAGGGATATTCAAATACTTTGACTGGAACAGAAACAAGGTTACACTTTGCTTGCTTCCTTTAATCACTTTCAGCATAGTAACTTTCTTCTGACATGAAATTCATGATGAATGAATTCAATTAGCAGAAAGATTTTTAAAAGTAATAAAAACAGGATTTGAAATATAAGGAACAATATTTTTAGTTCCAAAGCCTCCCATTTAAAATCTTTCCTGACGTCCATAAATTATTAAAAATCAAACTTTTTATTCCAAAGAACCGCTAAAGGATTGTTTCAAATGATAAATTTTAAGGCAATCTAAGGCCTTGCAGAGTAGCTGATCTAACTGGGTAAGAATAGTCTCCCACACAGGTGTTGGTGTGTTCTGACTAAGCTCCTAACCACAGCTCTGGCACGCACAGCCAGTTTTACTGGCACTGAGGCTGTCGACTCATACAGATTACCAGATGGTGGCTAGAAGCTTACTGTGTGTGTATCCTGATGAAAATGGAAATAAACTACACACAGATTGTAAAGACCTCTTTGCTATAATTCTCAGACCAAAAATACATTAACTTAGCACCAAGGCTGACAATATACACGTGCGCTTTAAAGTTTGGTTGTGTTTTGGGGAAGAACACGGGAGTTATCAAATACAACACGGGATGTATCCAATTAACTTTAAATGTGTTCCACACACTGTCAGCCTTCCTTCCCCTCTCATTGTTTTTATGTTCACACACTTTCTGAAATACTTAATTAGTACATAAGAGGCTGCTTTCCATTTAAAAACAAACAAAACACTATAAATAAGCAATAGTGCCAGCAGAGCCCTTTCAGCTTCTCTTCACTGTTATTTTCAAAGCCATTTTAGCCTGGGTGGATTTGTGAGATCAAAGGAAGTCTACACACATGTGGTTCAGAGCTTTGGTGGCAGGCAAAAATTGGCCGTGAAGCGATCAGTTAGCAAAACAGAAGAGAAGCTGGAGAGGCAAGATCAGATCAGGGGAAGTTTAGTCAACAACAGAGAACAGGAGCAGCAAAAGAAAAAGCTGCCAGCGCCTCTACCCTGGAACTCAAGAGAACATCTCTTTCAAATTACTGTTATGTTTGGACAAAAACAATCACTTAACTGACTGCACAGCAAAAATTCCAAGTAAAATACACTTGCAATGAGGATTTATTTTTTTTTAAGATACTCTTTAGAAGTAAAAATAGCTCCTATTTCATTCCTACTTTTATTACTATTTTTCACGCTTGGAATAATGCAAAACCAAGGATAATTTCTCATGTTAACCAACCCTATGATCTACACTTAAATACAGAATTGGGGTATTTCCCCATCACATTAACATGGAGATGTGTTGCTCTTTGGCTATTTTATCTGCTGTCTCCAAGCTTGCACATGAACACCGTATGAAACAAAAACACATTTTTATATGAAGTGTGAAGAAGGGAGCCTGTTAACATTTTTCCTATTAAGAACATCCTTTTACGGACGTTTTCTTAGGGCAAGGGCATGAAAATGCATATATAAGCAGCTGAGATGTCACAGGTATAGCATGCATTGTTACTATATTAGCTACAAGAACCAAGTATCCTAACCAAACTTAAAAATAATAGTATCAGGATACACCAGAAGTGTGGAAATATGAAACACACAAAGAATTCTCACTTGAACAAACAGTTCTGGTGCGCGTGACTATCTTTTTTAAAACACTCTGGTGATTTTTTCCTTTTCTTGTTTTTGTTCTTTTTAACCTACAGAAAGGTGTGGAAATTGCTTTTGACATTTAAATCAAAGCAGACAGCCTCAATTTTTGCTGTATTACTTCAAGAGAACAATTTCTTTACAGGTGCCACAGAATGCATTGTAGGTTTGCTATGCTTGTTTGCTTTCTAGCACGAGTGAAACATTCCTGCAGTAATAAAAGCTTCTTTGGGTGTGTAGTAATTGTGTGATTGGCTGATCTACAACATTTAGTGTTATCTGCATTGTACATACACCAAACAAAAACTCTGTGAAGATGAATACAGGAAAACTTCACAAATTATACAAGAGTTAGAAATAAACTGAGTCTGCTGGATGAGTATACGGTGATACTGCCATGGTTTCAGCATGATCTGGCCTGTGCTTTGAGTAACAGAATTCTACACTAGCCTTTCAAACTCCTGTAAACACTTTGTAATTTTGGTGCCTTAGTTGAAAGAACCTAGAGCATTTACAAGGAGTGGAAGTAGGGAAGAGAGAGGTAGCTGCGAGGGAGAGGAAAGCAGCACTGACAGGAAACAAAAAAACATTCTTTGAGATGAGGTGTGAAGCTACTTGAGTACAAAAAATTGCAAAGTGCTTTTTCCCAAAGACAAAGCTCTGAGAGACTGTTACAAAATTCCACTGTAAGAAATTAGACTGCACTTTTGTAAAACCAAATACCTTTGCAATAGAGTATGAAAGCACAGTTAACAATGAAATTGCTGTCTGATGTAGAACATATGCTGTTTAGCAGCTGCGCTTTACACAAGTGATTGCCTTTAGCTGCAGCAGACTTGATCCACCCTCACTGTCTAAGCATCACTCTGTAAATGATTTCTATTCCACTGACAAAAAACAAACAAACAAAAACACACACAAAAACAAACAAACAAAAAACCACGACCACTTGAATACATATCGTTAGAGGGCAGTTTCCAGGGGGAATCCTTCACCAAGGAAGCTTTCTTCAGGAAAATATAACCCTTCCCTGCAGAGGTGTCACCATCTGACACTTGTTCAGCCATCTAGAGCATGGACTAGTATTAATGACAAAGAAAGTACGAATGGGGTGGAAGGCAGCAGCCTGAGAGGACCTTTCTCAAACACAAAAAGGCCAACAAGAGCTTCTCCATCCCAGCGATGTTCCTCCTGAAGCCTGAGGAGCCCATAAATTCTCAGTGCTCTGTCAGACCTCAGCCTCCCTGCTGACAGAGACCTCACTTGACTTACTGCGGATACAGGAAAAGATAAGGTCAGCAAACCCTTGATTACACAACGACTGGCTTTAGTCCTGACCAAACCTGCCAGGCCTAAATTTGAACTGGAAATCCAATTATGCAAAGTCCTGTGACACACTAATATCATCTTCACAATGATGAGACATTCAAATAAAAATAATGAAATTTTCTGGGAAAGTATCTGATTATTAATTCATAAGCTGTTTGGCATACAACCTTATTTCTTTTCACATCCACAGTATTCAAACACAAACAATTAAGACTATTTTCTACTCCCAAAAGTCAAGCACTGTTTGAATATACAAGACAAACAGCCCTGCACAAGATGAGCAGCACATGCTCCTGCCAGAGTACTTACGGCACGGTAGAAAGATTCGTTACCATGAAAACTAAACACTAATGTTGAATTTCATTTGCCTTAGTGATGCTTACATATGCAAAGACTTTGTTTAAATATTGGAAAAAGACCGAAACACCAAAATCCATAACTTAGCATAGAATAGTTAATTTAAAAAATAAATACCACAGTTAGTGAGCACCTGAGCCCTTCCTTCCAGATTTTAGAGGTCTGAGTGCTTATTTCATATTTAAATCACATTTCTGTAATTTGAAAGGCCTCCAGATTTATGGATGAATCATTTACACTGAACTATATTCAAATGGGAAAATGGAAAACAATTAGTATTGTTAACTTTGGCCTCATCCAATCACCATTAAGTTTGCTTGTTTTTTTTCCTAAGTATATCATGCAGTAGCTCCTTCCTTTTAACTATATCCCTGGAATACCAGTCTAAGTTAAACGCTGACTTTCATATTATTACCGGTTCTTCTAGAAGATTATTTCTTTAAAAATAGTGCTGATTATTCCCCTACGTTCACCATTCTGAACATTTTGACTTCCAAGTTTATATCAGTTCCAATTAATTGTAATTAACATATTTCATGAATTTTACCAATACCTAAAAATAACAAAACAGATTACTGCTTTGTTGTATTAGAAACTGTAAGTACGTATACAAGGTTGCCAAAGTTATTATATAGCTCTTCCCACCTCTTGTGTTGTATGATTTTTACAGTGAAATATAACTTGTATAAGGACAGAATTATAATTGGAAATAGACTTCTGTGGAATTCATTTTTCCCCCCATACAGGAAAAAAAATCACTTCTTAAAAACAATCTGTATTTTTCAAGTGTAATGAGCTTCATAGCAATTGCATCCTAACCCAGGCACCCAGAGGCTGAACTGCCAGAAGTGTTGCAGAGGCCATTCTAACAATACTCAGTAATTTCTCTTTCCTTTAAAGAGCAGACACCTTAGAAAAGCTATACCTTCAAAAAGGCATTACAACCGCCCAGTTACAAAGGAAAGTTGTACTGGCAGAAGCTGCTTTGGTGGGATTTCACGTGGGCACGTTTCAGAAAGCATGCTGCAAGCACACTGCACGTCTTCATGAAGGAGCAAGCACACCCGAACCTATCTCCTCTTTGCCCCCTCCAAAATTTCCAAACAATTGCTGAATTTTTAAGCTCTTGACACTTTAAATAAAGGGAAAACAAAGCATTATTCCACAGTTAATGAAATTACTCAATTACAGTCTTGCAGGCCTAACCATGCTGATGTTACTGACAGTTGTACAAGCAGAGCTCTGTCACCCGCTGCGCGCTTTGTATGGGGCTCTTGTTCTCTTGTCAAGTCCTCTCTGAAATCGTGCAGAGTCAAAGCCGCTGGAAGAGCACAAAGCAAACGAGACAGCGCATTGCAGGAACTCCTGCGGCACGAGGAAACCTGTGCACAACAATTCCCAGTCGTCCTGCTTTGACAGGGCTGTCCTGAGGAAGATAGCAACAGCTATTCTTGGTTATGTTTAACTAATTTTTCAATCTCTCAACAAATCTGACAGGCCTTTTTTTGTGTGTGTTTTTTTCTTTTTGTGTGTGTGTGCGGTTTTGTTTTTTAAATTCAAGGCAATTTCAAGAGGTCCCTTTTCCAGGAAATGGAAACATCTGCATATAAAAAATTTAGCAGCTTTATTGTCAGCACTTTTTGCTGCGATAGCAAGGAAGAGATTCACAGTCTCACAGAAGGTGGGCTATTACTCTAAAATCTGTCACAGTATTTCTACTCAGCTACAGAAATATATGACTACGTAAAGCATATCTACAATTAGATCAAATACATCTTACTTTCCAAAACTCTTCTCTATGCATTTTCAGTCTCAGGGGCCTGTTATTTCATTACTTAGCAGCATGTAATGACTCAAAACAAGCAATGTTTTTTAACAAAAAGAATCCCCTTGGACGCTCTGCAAGATAATTTTATCAAGGGCCAATGGTTTAAAGTATCAAATGTAATTATTTCTACAAATGCATGGCTTTGGGTATCTTGATTTAACAAAGCTGCAATGATGTATGGAAAATTACATCTATGTTGTCTTTTATACATTTTTCTTTTAGACTTGTATTTTAGATCCATCTTGATTTGTAGATAACATTGAGGTTTTTTATGTTTTTTTGTTTGTTTTTAATTAATTTATTTTTATTTTTCTCCATGCTGGTGTGACATCTAAAAACACATTTAGGCAAAGCCTAAAACTAAAGCCAGCAACACATCATCTATTGCATGCCCTAACATACAAATTACAATAAGCACATATATTTCACCTAAAACAAAGTCTTTTTTTAAAAAGCATTTTCAAGGTTATAGTAGCAGCTTTAAAAAGCTATTAGCTAGCAAAAGATCTAATTCTTTTAAATTAGATTCCGTCAAAATCAACTACAGAACCTTTTTAGCTTATGTTAAATGGATCGTATTCTTAACATCTGGGTCACAGAACAGTAATTCCATAAGCAAAGAGGCATCATACCCCAAAGATAACTGCTCTTTGCTGTTTAATACCCACTCACACCACAGTAGTGCCAGCCCCCACCGTGTATCTGCTGATGGTGGCCCCCAACAAGAAGCTGCTCAGGCTGTCCTAGAGCTAGTCACGCTCCTCAGTTCACAAGTACACATCCGCAGGCTGGCAGATTGTCTGACTGCTTTCCCATCTGCAGGCACTAATTTGAATATTTCCCCCTTTTCTTTGCCACTGAATCTAATAGAAACTTAATTGGATATTGCTGTTCTTTTATACAACATTAAAAGTCGCTCTTTCTAGGCAAGTGTTTTGGGTTTATGTGGCAAGGTTCTTGTAGCTGGGGGACCACGGGGTATCCTCCAAACACAGTCCAAGCAGCACATTACATTAACCTCCCTACACTGAGGCTGTACACTCATGATGGTAACTGGTGAGCAATTCTCCTGTCCTTACTTCAACACTTGAGCCCTTTCCCACCATATTTTCTCCCCCCTGTTCCCTTTAGAAGGAGTGCATGTGTGGTCATGGTGGAGTTTAGCTTCCCAGCTGGGTGAAACCACCACAGTAAGGCAGAATCTCTTTCCCCATAAGCACAATTATCTGGGAAACCTAATGACAGCACCTAAACAGGTCTTCTGCTGATGAGTCCATGCATCCCCTCTCCCAAAGGGTCATATGTAAGTCCTCCAAAATAGTTCTCTATCCTATTCCAGTGACAACCTCCCTAGGCAATCTACTCCAGTGCTGCTGCAAATTTACTTTTATACATTTTAATATGTAGTCTCAACCTTTCACATTGGATTTCTACTTTATTACTTCTTGTTGTAACAGGTTGTTTCCTTTTTTTTTTTTTTTCCTCAGAGGTTTTGGTTTTTGAAGATGTATCCTGTCTCCCCTTAGTTTTCTTTTCTGTTAGCTATGCACTTTCACCTTTTCTCTGACAACTTTATTGCACAGACTTCTTATCGTTCATGTTGCTCTGCTGTAGATGTTGTGCTTCTCTCCTGAAGAGCTGGGCTCAAACTGAACACGATGCTGCAGTCAAAGCTACATGCCAGCTGAACAGCACAGGAGGGTTATTCCACATCCCCCCTACAACATCCCTGGCTTACATGGCAGTATGGCTTCTGGCTATTTTGCAATATCATGTCATTGTTGACTCATACAAGCTTGTTTTACATAACAAACCCTATATCCTATTATAAAGGAATGATATGTATTCAACCCTTTATCTTCTTGTTCCGTATTTGCACAGCTGATCTTTTTTGTAAAGATAGAGTTTCCTATGCTTTTTTTGCATTCCATGTTATTTCTTTAGATCAATTCTCCAATAGGTCAAGTTTTAAATTGCATTCCTGTCCTCAGCTATCGTTACTGTTCCACCTCCTTCAAACCCAAATAAAATAAAGCAGTCCACAAATTTAGTATTTTTTCTGTTCCATTTTCTAGGTCATTAATGAAAACATATTCTTGCAGAAGCCTATTCAATATATCTGTGTTTTTCCCATCTGTTTTCTGTTCATTCAGGAAAGCTTCCATCAGGCCAGATTTCAAGAGCTAAGAAACAGTACCCAAAGCTTTATTAAAAACATAAAGACTCTTACCTATTAACAATAAACTATAAATTAACAATATTGACTGCTTCTCTTCTATCCAGGAGACCTCTTATCCTGTTACAGATGCAATTTAAACTCAATTGCTACATCTTTTCCTTTCAAATACATTTTCACTGCTAAATCTTTTCCTAATTTCATCCAAACATTCACTAAATTATTCACTAAATTTTCATTTATTCATTCCCAAATTCTTTGAGAATTTAAGCTATAATGACTACTGTTTCGTTTGTTTCTTATTTTTTCTCTCATCTGAAGTAGACATTTTCTTTTCCCTACACCAGACTAAGATCTTCTACCCTTGTATCTGGTATTAATTTTCTTAGATATCTGTCTGGAGTTTTACAATACCAGTGAAGGACTACAGAAACAAGCATACCTGTATTAGCAGTCAGTATTCTTCTCTCTAATGAATGTCAAACCCAGAACGATTGCTTATTTCATTTATGACCCTTCCTGACTATTTTAGAACCATGTATTTCCAATTCTGTCCCAGTTATGCCATTAATATTAATATAATTTATACTAAAGCTCAGTAATCTGGTCAAGTAATTATTTAGCTTTTAGTTTCTCTTTTGTTTGACAGCACACAAACAGTAGATGGGTATTTTGTGTACTTTCTTCCATCGAAATGAGAGGAAACTTGGGTTAAATACATGTATTTGGACCCAGTCTTAGTAGCTACAAAAGCTATTACTAATGTACGGTTATTGGATTTTACCTCTGTAATTCTTTAATATGCCATTCCCCATAATTTCAAAATCTGTTCCACAGTCATCAGAAATGTCCAATGCACCTTTTGATAAAGTTTTACACCAAATAAAATTTCAGAGAATTAAATGGTGTTGTAATTTATTATACATAGAAATTTAATATACCTGACAGAGAAGCTGCAATTGTCCTGTTAATAACAGAAATTAAACAGAATTTACTGTGTGGGGAACCTAAGAAAAATTAATGATATAAAAATAGTAAAAGTACATTTCAACAGCATAATGAAAACCACATTATCAAGGTTCTCTACAATTTTAATGACCTGTGAGTACATTTTAATTTAAATGCTTAAAGCAGTAGTCTACGCAAATTCTTAATCTAATAATATTTATGCTATTGATTCTGACTTATCAAGGGCTAGATATATCAACAATTTAGCCTAATTGCCTGTTACTATATGATTTGAGTCTTGCAATAAGGATTTCAAAATCAAACGTAAGACATTAAAAAAAATCCATATTTTTTTCCACTATTTCAGGGATACATTTCATCTCAAATGGACCTTGGGTTTTAAATTACATGTCAGCTATTACAGGATATTACAATAACACAATACATGTCTGTCCTTGGAGTGAGTGCACTAGCTCAGCCATGAGTCCTATTTGCATTTACTTAACAGCAAACACAGGCATTTGTTAGATCATTATTTAGGTACAAGACACAGAAGAGACCTTAAATTATTTTCATCACCATAGCTGTATCATTAATGGCACAGTCAATACAAATGTTTACAATTTTGTCTCAAGAATACAATTTCATGACAATATATTTGCTTTTTACTGAACATGATACAATCCTAATACCTACATTTCAAAATCGGACGAACTCCTGGTTAAGTTCACTCTGTGAACTTTTGTTAACTTTAAATAACTAACATTTTATTGGGGAGGTAAAGTTGACTTAGATATTTAAATTAAGGCTACACTTCAAGTTCTCTTTACACCACAAAGAATTATTTTCGTTATTGTAAATAAGAACAATTTACAGTATACTCTTTAATAAATACATTACCACATTGAAAGGAATTATTATATGAAAGAACATAAGTCACATAAGAGATGGGAGAAGTGACAATCTTTTGATACAGTCAAAGAAGTTGAGGTGGAACATAGAAATTTGATTCCAAACGTTATATAAAATGAACTGAGGAAGGCAGGACACTTTTATACCTAAATGCTTTCCAGTGGAACAAATACTCAGAGCTCAACTGTTGAGTGAAAGTGCACAATTAATAATTTAGATTAAAACTTTAGTTCAATAAATGTGCACTACAGGACAGAGTTCTCAAAGTATCCTCATTTTAAACACAATTTTAACTCACCCTTTTGCCTTCTACAGACTCTGCCATTTATTTCTAAATAAAATAATAAAAATACTACAGTAAAATGCTGTAATTCAGGTGAAGTAGTCTAAAGTACTATCTTTTGTTAGGAGGAAAGGAAGTAGAAATAATACACCCAGGAAATGTGAAATGGAAAAAAAAAAAAAAAAAAAGAGTATGGTTCTATTGTTGGAAAAGATCTGTTAACCTCGTACCTAAAATTCTAGATTGCTTAGCCAAGTCAAAATCTAGTACATTCACACACGCACGTTTTCTGATGTCTTATTTCTGGATCCACTCCAGTTTTCTAATCCATTGATTAAATAAAGACATCAAGGCCTCTGGTAGGACTCATTTGGGAACACAGTATCTGCAGAAGCACAGAGACTTGCCAGAACCAGCCAACTAACAGTGCTCATGAATTTCAAAGAACAAGAGAAGCCAGACAGGCACGCTACCTGTGCAGTGCTTATGTACTGAGGGGTGAAACATAACTCCACTGAAATTTGCTATAAAAAGCCTGATGACTTCAGTAGAAATAGAAGCAACAGAAGAACTTCATAAACCAAGAAATATTCATCCGTTCACAAGTCACAATGAAAGGACAAGATACTTATGAGAGTCTAAGATGGAAGTTTCTAACCACTGAATGATGAACAGGGAAAGTGGAAATGGACTGACTGGCAGGTGCCTCAGGAAGACTCCGGTACTAATAGGTAGGTAGGCAGTGCAGACAATTATTTCCAATACACATTGACAAGCATTTTAAAGAGAAACAGAACACAGATATACACACAACTATACATTATAAAAACATATAAAACACAGGTTAAGGACAACGAAAAGATGAAAACTGAAATAAATGGTTATTTTTGTCAGAAACGACTTGCATACCAGTATCCAACAGGAAAACTGCCCGTGGAGAAAAAAAACAGATACAAATATACAAAAAAGTCACCATATACATATCATTACAGAGAGAGGAAAACACAGAAATTGATTCTGACTACAACAAAGTAAATAAAAATATTGTTGTGTTTTTCTTCAGAAGTGTTTTTAACTCTAACAGTAGTTCCCAAACAAGAAAAATAAGCCCATATAACAGTTTTAATAACCTAAAAAAAAAAATCTACAGTTTAGAATGTGTACCTCAATCTAAAGATGTAAAAACTACAATTTAGTCCTAAAAAGCAACTTTGAAAAATAAAGAAAAAAGCGGGTAAACAAAATCATTTCAACCAAAAAAACTGTCAGAAATTCATTTTTGATTTTGCACAACCTGCAAACTGAAACAATACATCTGGCACCATTCGAGTTGAGAAATTTTCATCAACTGTTAGTAAATGACCAATTTTTTGCCTTTAGTCTCCCAGATGTTGTATCTTTTAAGCCCTGGTAAAACAGGCTGAAATGCCTGAAAAAAATTGCAAGTGTTATGGAATAGGCCAGGATTTCTCCGAAGTTACAAAAGAAACAGAACAATGAACATGTATAGTCAGTGCTCTTTCTTTAAGGCGATTATAACAGGCTCTTGAGAAGTAGTTTGCTAGTTTCAGCTAATCAGACTTCCTAATAGTTTCTATTGAGAGTAATTTTTTCAGGCAATCACATTAAAAATGATACTTACCTGTACTATTTATAGGTATGAAACATCTGTCACTACAGGACAGACTGCTCTCAGTCATGTTGGACAATCACCCTTCACCACAGCTTACTAAAATGTAACTGAAAAGAATGTTGCATACCTTCGGATATCTCTTGCCTGTCTTCTCAGAATCTTTAACTGGACCATATGAAGACCTTTCAGCATCAAGCATTTTTTGCTGCCTGGCTTCCCGAAGAGCCTTCTGGGTGGGCCCCTCTAAACTTTTTTTTCTTTCATGGGCTGCTACAAAATAAAACCATCATTAATGTAATCAGGATACTTTTTTCTTTCTTTTTTTTTTTTTTTTATAACCTTAATCTTCTGGAAAACGTTTCTTTACTTGATATTATCTAGACATGTGAAATTCTATCAGAAATTCTACTTTAAATAAAGATATCCAAGTTATTGTGCCACGCATGTAAAGCATTCCAAGACTGCATATAACTCCGTTCCACTGATTGCTTTGGTGTGACCTGTTTAAGCATAACTACTGGTACCCTAGATTTCGCCCCCAACATGCCACAGAGGTTTTGGATCTTGCTATACCGAAGAATCAGAGTAAAATGGATCAACTGATCGTCTTGCTGCATCCTAATATTTCCACCAATGCACTTCCCTAATTTACAGCCCAAGTTTCCTTTTGTTTCCTTGTCCTTCCTCCCAACGCACCTTTTGAACAAGGAATTACTTACCAACAGGGAACAGCACAAAAATCCTTAGCTGTTATCATAGCTGTACATTGTCAGAAGTGGCTGAATGGAATACAAGGAAAGGTATAGCCCATAGAAACCATTGCACAGTGCATCTGGATCTCCCAGGATCTGGCAAAAAGCATACTATTTTCCAACACTCAGTATTGGCAACTTCCATATATCCGAACGCAGTCCCTTGCAATCCCTGTATCTTGTTAAAACGGTCTGCAATATGCATGCACGTCAAAGAGGGAAAAGAAAGGAACACTAATTCCAACAGGATTCGGGCACTTACCACCCCTCCAGTTTCTTGCAAAAAAAAAAAAAAAAAAAAAAAAAAAAAACTCACATAGAAAAAAATTACAGAGATAAAATCCAGACTGAAACAAATGAAATCAACACTACACATTCCTAAATGTCTGCTGTTGTGAAATAAAGTTTTACTAACTTTTTTTTTTTTTTTTAACCTTGACCACAAAATTCAAACTCTGACTTAATATAGAGGGAAAAGAAGAAAAATCCCTCTCTGCTCTTGAGGCAAAAATCATGGATCAAACAAGCACAAAACCTTTCTGTACACCCAAACTGTGAAACACTAACTGATAAAAAGAGCTGTATCTGCTACAACTAAATATCCATATTCTCACTGCTTTCAAAGGTAAAGCTACAAATACCCTAAGTAGCTTTTTCTGAGGAGGTGTATACTGCAAAATAGTTTCGCATGTAAACACTTTCTCCTCACTCAGTAACTGCTACCCACTAATTAGCATGTTATTCACAGGATACTTGGTTTGCTGGTGCCTTTGAAATACACATAAACCAGCACAGTTGTGATAGTTGAAGGGCTTAAGAAGTCAATAACCACTGAAAAATGGCAAAATCCAAAGAACTGTTGGATTGGGTTTGCACTAAGATGGCAACAGCTTGTGTTTACAGATTTTTCTATTCTGATTGCACTGTAGCTAGAAATGGGACAACCAGGTTTAAGTACTTAACTGGTGCCTTTTAAATTACTTCTTACATGACCTTCTAAGAGCACTTACATCACATAAAGGAAAGAAAAAGCACAATAAACAGCCCTAGCAATGAGTTAATTCAACCATGAGTAAAGAAACTCATTGAGTTCAACTTCTGAGTATAATTAGGTAATAAATTAGCAGCTGTTGTTTTCAGAAAACACAATAAATGTACTGAGCAAATAACAGTTTTATAACACGTTTTTAAAACCACGTGTTATACTAGCATTCAGTTTGGTTTCTAAGTAAGCAACAATCTAGATTGCTTAATTCCTTTAGGCAAAAGTGATCTTTTCTCATAGAACTACTTAAAATTAGGTCTTGATCCCTAAGTAAGGGTGCAAGTGCTCTATTAGCATATACCTAAAAAAAACAACAGTGAATTCTTTGATAATTAGATTGCTCTATGATCTTGCTACCAATTCAGGTAGGATCAGATTTATAGAAATAAAATATAACAAGAAAAGGTTTTCACTAATCTTCTTGCACAAAACATCTCTTGATTTTAAAAGTAATATAAACTGAAAATGTAAGATCAAGTTATACCAACTTATCCTTCAGAACTGACTTCTGAGTAAGCATAGCAGAGAGAACATTCTATCAAATGGCCAAGTCCTAATCCTAACTGTGAACTAGTTCCTCTCCCACTGTTAAGTGTCCTTCCTATCAACTCTCAACATGAGAAGTGAACAGGAAACAAAAACTTATACCTGCAATTATTTTAAGAACACCTGATGAAAGCTTCCTCTTGAAAGATTTGGGTATGAACACTCTTTGCAGAAGGCTAAATGACAGTTTGACTGGCAGTGGTACAGCAAAAAAACCTACACCCTACCAAATACATAACATTACATTACATGCTCTATTGTGGATGCTATGCTATTCAATTATTTGAAAACCATCATACTGATGGCTGCTACATCAAATGCCTTAGTATGTCCAGAACAGTGGTCTTAAACATTAAATGGTGTCACTTTTTTCTACCTAGCTGCCAGATACAAAGTTATAATGAAAACTTTGTGAATGCTATGATGCTTCCCTTGGTTCTTAATTACATTCTTTATATGGCTCACCCTGGAAACAATAAAGCCCACAATGGATTGGATGTGCTGGATCACATTGCTACTGTTCAAAACCTCTAACTCTTGAGCAATCCTGAAACCAGTTACAAGCCACTCTCGATGCCCTCCAGCCAAAGCCACTGACCAGGTGTCATCTGGTCAAGTCCAGGTATGGGAGAGAAGCAGCATTAGGAGCAGTGACAGAATCTCCTGTGGCCAGGGAAACAGCCATCCTCACACTTTCCTGCTCTACAACAAAAGCATGCAGCTGGCCAGAGAAAGCATCTCACCATGGCAAATGACAACTTGCCAGTCTGAATGTTCATGGTCTTCTAACCGAGACACAGGAATGCACAGAAGTCAGTCCTGAAGAGATAGCAACTGAAAAATAGCTGTAGGTCTCCTTACAGCAGAGACTTGTGAGTCCAACAGTACTTGTTTCTTTCAAACTAAGACTTACATTTAGAGGAAAAGGCAGCAAACATTTCTCCACCATCTATGCACTGCTTGCTTCTCAAGGTCTCAATTATACCTTCTTATGAGTAAGAATTCAAGAGGCAACAAAAGTATCTGAATAAAACTATCACCCACTGAGACACACGCAGATGACCAACTGAGTGCAATAAGATTTATGTAGTATTAGCAGACAAAGAAATGAACTGAAATATCAGTTAATTTGTGATATGCAGTGTATTAAGCAAACTGAGGCTTGTACAAGCACATGGGTGGCTGATGAGCTTAATAATTTCTGCTGGAGACAATTTTTTATTTTTTTTTTTAATTTATAAAGTGCTCCCCTGCTTGTCACTTTTTGGTACTATGAAGTGCTCTCAAGAGTTTTGGAGAATAAACAAGTACTGTGAACAGCCGGAGGGCTGTTTTTAGAATCACTCAAATAACAAATCAAAGTACGTATAGTTTGAAAAATACAGATGAGGCATCTACAATGTAAAACACTGGCATGAGGGAAGAACCCCACTATCTATCCTCAAGCCAGAGTATAATATATGCCCGTCTCCTAAGAAAGAAAATAAAAAGCCCGTTCTCTTCCTCACTGTCTAAAGTGGGATGAAGATGAGGTCAGTGCTCTTCAACAGGGCAGAAGTTTATACCCTCAGCTGTAACAAAATTTAAAGACTAAGACAGAGCACATCTAATACATACACAGCCACAGAAAGATACCTGGGGGGCCTGAATTATGCTTTGCTGAGGAATACGGCATTAATTCATACAAAACCAGAATCAGAATCCAAAACAGAAAGATACTGTGTGCACTGAAGAGACCACTGTTTTAACACATCTGAACTCTATATCTGAATAACTTATTATTTTAGGAGCTATTTGCTTCCATACAAAATTAAAATTGTAGCTTAGTTCATACCCAGGTAGAACTTCAGAACCCTTTCAGGTCCTTATAGAAATGAAATCTGGTAAGTTCTTGAACTGAACACACCCAACTACAGTTCTCTTTTGTTTCAAGGGGCTCCTGGAAGTCCTACTTGCAAGACATGCTTTGCTGGACATGGTGCATGATAAGTAACACCTGGTCACTGATGTGGCTGAAAAATTTGGGGTTCTCTAATATCGTATCTGAAGTTCGGCTCACAACAAAGGTAGGTTCAATCCCCCTTCCTCTGTGAACATTCTGTTGTCAGAGAGTAGAGCTCACGTTTTCCCTTTTTTTTTTTTATTTATTATGATCTCATCTATTTTCACTAATCTTTTTGAAACCTACTTTAAGACTTACCTCCCTCTGTCAAATGTAATTGAAATTCGAAGTTTCAAAATTATTAGTTGGAAGAGATGCTGACAAAGAATGGGATAACATAGATTTCACTTAACTAGGAAACAAGAGGACAGTTAAGTTCTAGTTTTGTGTGTGTGTTTGTTTTTTTTTTTTGATGGAGTTAGGAAAATGTAATAATTAGGCATTTATTCAAAACATCAGGTAAGTAGTTTCATACCATACAGATAAAGATATTATCCCAGCAGGTATTATATCAGCTTGCATTGCTATTAACTTTCTGTAAAAGTGAGACACGCTAAAATAAGAGGCTGGATTTCATAATGCTAGTATTTTCAAATTTCCAATTGTTCCAAGACTGCCACGTATACCTTCTCACAGTAAGCTGAAAAAAACCACTTATGTGAAAAAAAGTTAGTGAAAAAAATAACAAAACTCAGACAAAATAGATTTCTAGGGCAAAGTCCTTCCACAGTTGTTCATTCATATTGTCATGAGCGGTTTCACTGTCCTCAGTGGTTACACTTTAGAATAAATATTCAAAAGATACAATTGCCATTGTCACCAAGACAGCTGATAAAATGTTCATACTCCAAGTACTTTTGATTTACTGATACACCTTTTTTTTTTCTAATGTATAAACATAACCAGTCTGAGTTTGTTGATGAGAATATTTTACCTTTTGTCACAGGACTCTGAACTGCATATCCAGACTCTAAGTTATGTAATGTAGCTTGTAAACCTGTAACCTAATGTAAAAAAAAAAAAAAAAAGAGAGAAAAAGAAGAGGTGATATCAAAATTTTTCTTTTGAACTGTCTGTTCACAACACACAGTATTTATATCTGCATATTTAAATACATTATATGTATTTTTTTCCTTTTCTGATTATCTTCAAGTTACAAACATTAATCCTAATTCTAGATTTTGGAAATGTCTAGTGAAATAACATGATAAAATACAGGCCACCCAGAATTTCCTCAAATACTTTTATAACTCCATTAAAACAATACAGACATACGAAGTACTTGAGATCACACTGCAACATCAGCTTTTACTGCTATCACTGATCTTTAACTTAATGGCACAATATGACATGCAACTTTATCGTAAAGAAAAATGACACAAAATTTGTTAAGTTACAGACAAGCCATCACTCTAGAATTCTTCATCCAATTCATCACTGGATAGGTCTTACTGGAGACTCAGTGGATAGGTTCCTGAGATTTCATAGCTTTGGAACTGTTTTATGTTTTGTACTCCTTATTCAGCATAATTGTATATAGACAGTGTCCTGGTTTCAGTTAGCACAGAATTAATTTTCTTCCTAGTAGCTGGTGGAATGCTGTGTTTTGGCTTAGAATGAGAAGAGTGCTGATAACACCCCGATGCTTTAATTGTTGCAGAGCAGTGCTTATACTAAGCCAAGGACATCTCAGCCTTTGCTCTGTCCTGCCAACGGGCAGGCTGGGGGGTGCAGTAAGAGCTGGGAGGGGACAGACCCAGGACAGGTGACCCAAACTAGCCAAAGGGGTATTCCATACCATCTGACGTCATGCTAAACAATATATAGGTGGCTAGCCGGGGGGAGGGGGCCGGACTGCTCGGGGTTAAGCTGGGCATCGGTCAGCGGGTGGTGAGCAATTGCATTGTGCATCACTTGTTTGTACATATTATTAGTAGTAGTACTATTATCATCATTGTATTATTATTATTATTATTATTATTATTATTATTTTCCTGTCTTATTAAACTGTCTTTATCTCAACTCACGGGCTTCACTTTCCATTTCTCTCCCCCGTCCCAGAGAGGGAGGGGGGAGGGTGAGCAAACGGCTGCGTGGTATTTAGCTGCCAGCCGGGTTAAACCACGACAGTCTTTTTGGCGCCCAACGTGGGGCTTCTTCAGCACGACCCACCTCCTCCTCTGATGATATCCCAAAGTATTTGCCTTCTGGCCAGTCCATGATCACTTCCAATATTCCTGGGCGACTGGGGTTTCCTATTCGAGCCCGCTGAGTAATCAGTGCAACCCACTTGCTCCATGTAGCATCAGTTGCATGATGCGTAGAGGGGACCCTTCCCTTGAACATCCAGCCTAGTACCGGTAATCGGGGTGCTAGGAGGAGCTGCGCTTCAGTACCGACCACCTCCGAAGCAGATCGAACTCCTTCATATGCTGCCAATATCTCCTTTTCAGTTGGAGTATAGCGGGCCTCAGATCCTCTGTATCCCCGACTCCAAAACCCCAGAGGCCGACCTCGAGTTTCCCCAGGTTCTTTCTGCCAGAGGCTCCAGGTGGGGCCGTTCTCCCCGGCTGCAGTGTAGAGCACATTCTTTACATCTGGTCCTGTTCGAACTGGCCCAAGGGCTACTGCATGGACTATTTCCTGCTTGATTTGTTCAAAGGCTTGTCGTTGTTCAGGGCCCCATTCAAACTCATTCTTCTTACGAGTTACTTGGTAGAGTGGGTTTACAATCAGACTGTAATTTGGGATGTGCATTCTCCAAAACCCCACAACACCTAGGAAAGTCTGTGTTTCTTTTTTGTTAGTTGGTGGAGACATAGCTGTTATTTTGTTGATCACATCCATTGGGATTTGACGACGTCCATCTTGCCATTTTATTCCTAAAAACTGGATCTCCCGTGCAGGTCCTTTGACTTTATTTTGTTTTATGGCAAAACCGGCTTTCAGAAGGATTTGGACTATTTTCTTCCCTTTCTCGAAAACTTCCTCTGCTGTGTCACCCCACACAATAATGTCATCGATGTACTGCAGGTGTTCAGGAGCTTCCCCCTGCTCTAGTGCAGACTGGATCAGCCCATGGCAAATGGTAGGGCTGTGTTTCCACCCCTGGGGTAGCCTATTCCAAGTATATTGGACTATAAAAGACTGTCGTGGTTTAACCCGGCTGGCAGCTAAATACCACGCAGCCGTTTGCTCACCCTCCCCCCTCCCTCTCTGGGACGGGGGAGAGAAATGGAAAGTGAAGCCCGTGAGTTGAGATAAAGACAGTTTAATAAGACAGGAAAATAATAATAATAATAATAATAATAATAATAATAATAATAATAATAATAATAATAATAATAATAATACAATGATGATAATAGTACTACTACTAATAATATGTACAAACAAGTGATGCACAATGCAATTGCTCACCACCCGCTGACCGATGCCCAGCTTAACCCCGAGCAGTCCGGCCCCCTCCCCCCGGCTAGCCACCTATATATTGTTTAGCATGACGTCAGATGGTATGGAATACCCCTTTGGCTAGTTTGGGTCACCTGTCCTGGGTCTGTCCCCTCCCAGCTCTTACTGCACCCCCCAGCCTGCCCGTTGGCAGGACAGAGCAAAGGCTGAGATGTCCTTGGCTTAGTATAAGCACTGCTCTGCAACAATTAAAGCATCGGGGTGTTATCAGCACTCTTCTCATTCTAAGCCAAAACACAGCATTCCACCAGCTACTAGGAAGAAAATTAATTCTGTGCTAACTGAAACCAGGACAACAGTAACCTTTCTTTTTAGGACATTTTTCTTTTATTTAATGCAATTTCAAATATGTAATCCTCAGTCATTTTAAAGTAAGCCCTCAGGTGATCTGAGCAAAACTGGAGGCAAAGAAAAGGAGGAAATGAGAGATGAGAACTATTAGAAGAGAACATGAACATGCTGAATTCCTTTCATGTCACCCACATACAGGTGATGGTACTGCTGAAAAACAACACATTGCATTTTCAGAGTTTCATTTTAAGTAAACAACCTACTGGCTAAACACAGGGAAGGTAGTTCTCTGCTCTTCATCCATCCTATCTCTGCTTACAGTTCCTTCCGCTAAAAGAGTGGAACATCATGCATACCAACCTATACATCATGTAGGATTACAGGAGCAAATATTACTCCATCATTCCTCTCACAAGACAGAAAAAACTGCATCTGGAACCTACTATTTGAGGTAAAATACATTATGATAAGTAAACTACTAATTATAACTAGGAAAACAAGATATAGTAATTAGACAG
The DNA here is from genome assembly GCF_965140915.1 of Aythya marila. Lineage (NCBI taxonomy): Eukaryota > Metazoa > Chordata > Aves > Anseriformes > Anatidae > Aythya > Aythya marila. The sequence continues at coordinate 8,045,466 of NC_139047.1, read as the reverse complement.
TTTCTAAGTTACACATGTCTAAAAGACATTTCTAAAGGCGTAGATGGAAGCATATGAATCCGTGGGGATAACACACCTTTTCTCAAGAAAGCAACCCAAGGTCTGCACATTATTTGCTCAGTGCTGCCCTTCAAGAGTCAGCAACAACAGAGAACTACTACCTTATGACACTAAGATTCACACATTTTCATTATTCATATTTCACCAAATAACACAAAACTCACCATTCTGCTTCAAGCTATCATATAAGTGAGTTGGTTTACCAGAAATATCCTGTTCATTTATCAAATTACATACCAGAAGCATTCCATGCAGTTTTGCAAAAGGTAATTTTACCTGCCCAACTGCTCTGTCTCTCTCCAAACTAGTTAACATTTTCTGTCTCAGTGTATTCTGGTATTTTTCAGTCATCTGCTTCAGCACTGGTTCATAGGATGCATAATGTGCCTTCAGCCTGTGAGCAAGAAGACAACAAATAGTTCCTCAACAACCTCACAGAACTGCTAAGATCCTAATCTTATACAGTTAACAGAAAACAGAATTTCGGAATGACAGAATTATGGAATTAAATATTACAAAATAAATTATCATACCTCTGTACCAATGGCCTAGCTTGAACTTATTTGCAACCAAAGCATTATAGTAAATTCCACGTAGCAAGTTCAAAGTGTAAAAATAGAAAATACCAGCTACAGGAATCACAATTGCCAAGGTTAGGTCAGAGGTTGGACTCGATGATCTTGAGGTCTCTTCCAGCCTAGAAATTCTGTGTGATTCTGTGTGTGGTTCTGAACTCAGTGGGATACCAGTTACCATTATAAAGGACAAAGGATCTAAAATCATTACATATTCACAGCAAAAGATCCAGGTGAGAAAACATGTCATTGATATTTTTAACTGTTAGAAATACTATATAATTATTAATACCACATCACACCATGGAAAGTATACAGAAGTTCATTACAAATTAATAGGCATGTAAGTGCACAGTACATAGAAGAATGGTCTGATGGAATTAGTTTACCAAGACAGTAAGTAAATGCAGCTAGCTTTACTTTAACACTTCAAATTCCGCTGTATTATCTTATTTCCAGGCAACAACTTGGCTTTTTGTTTTGTTTTTTACCTTTTAATGTCACAGATAAGCCTGTTTTTCTCCTGGACCACTCGCTTATGATGCATTCGATGGAAGTCACGTTCTTTCTGCATTTTTAAGAAAGCCTCTTTTGCTTTGCTACATGTAAACAGAAAAAGCATGAGAAAGGTATTAGCCTCCTCCTGTTGCACATTGAATACACACAGAATACATTTTCAGATATACACATGCCTACTTCTGCTACTATGTCCTGTGGTGAAGAACATGCTTTTGACCTCTTTTTGCTGCTCACCAATGTACGAAACAGTGGAGACTTTCACCATTACCTTTCTTCTGTTCCCTTATATAAAACCCATAGGGATTCTAGCAATACATCCCAGAGTTGAAGTCAACCTTACTTCAGGCACAAGGGACCTTGTGGAGGCACGCATTGAAGGTGCAGGAGTTACTAGACTTTGGAGATACTAGACTTTCTAGTATTTACATCAGATCTGGAGCCCATCATAACAGCGCATTAGAAGGACACATGCAGAGGGTTAACTCTACCATTGCCTTGCAAATCCCTATTTTTAGAGAGCTTCTGGAAAGAAAAATACACTAAAAAAGTTCCAGGCTCTGTTCAGTAGCATGCAGCCTGTCCCCAGGTGTTATCCTCCACACGTAAGAGCCGAAAAGATCAAATCCAAAACTGCAAACTTACTGATCACCTGTTTTTCCCTAAGTACATTCTACATATACATGACACTCAGATTTGCTGCTCCATAAACATAATACAAAACAGCCTGAATATATTGAGTATACCCAGATTCTCCTTGCCTTTACTGAGGTGGGTTTTGTAGTAATGATTAGTAGATGCATTGTTTAATCACAAAGGAAGACTGAAATTACCTCGCACAGTAACTAGATATTTGTTCTTTGCTAAAATAAAGCTCTCTTCCTCTTCAATAGGAGTTGAATAATCAGGCAAGCCATTATGACAGTGTAATATGCAAAAATTACAAGTCCAGGAAGAGGACCTGTAACTATTACATATAACTTGCACTATACTTAATAGTACAAATAATACATATTTACTATATATGCACACATTTGCTTTATTTACTACTTATACGAACTATCATATTCACATGTGAATTGCTGCTCATAGCAGGGGCGGCTAGATCTGTAGAGCACAGAGAATCTAATGACACTGTGCAGCAGTCAAAGCTAAGACAAATCTGGCAAGGAAATGAAAAAGGCAGGGCTGCCCCTGCAGGAACCACTGCAAAAAGACTCCAAGGAGCCATAGGCATGTACATAGCTTTGTATATGCGTGCACAGTAATATCAGAAGTTGTGAAACAGCGTAACTTGGGATATTGGCATTGAAATACAAAGTACAGATTAATGATTCTGCTCAAATGCATGTGAATAGCAAAAAAATTGAGAGGTAAATGAATCAATGATTTCAGAATAGTTCTGTGAAACGCCTCCATCATAACATCCCTCACATAAAATCTGACTTGCCGTAAGACCTTGAATACAAAACCCAACACTTTCAAGCTAAGCAGATGGGTTGTTCTTCAAGTAAAAGATGTTACTACAGCCACAGCAAAGTTAATAACCCATTATTTCAGTTAAAATATTTGTCAGACTGTAGTCAATGTCTCTCCATTGAAACTTTTCTCAAGCAAGTAGTTTGACAACAACAAAAGAGGTCAGGGTTTGATAAAATCAAGCCCTGATCTGACTGCACTGCAGTTGTATTTAATTCCTCAGGACGCTGGAAGTTGTAGCTTTCAACGTTTTAATGAATACAAAGACAATTTTAGAAAACATACATGAATAACATTTAATATGAATTAAACTCGACTAGTCTACTGTAAGAGATAGTCAACAATTTTCAGAGATAATGTTTTCAGATTTTTCTTGTATATTGGGAAAGTATCTATACTACCAGAGAAATACCACAACAGATAACCCCCTTATCAAAGAATCAGAGCTCAACTGTAGCCTTCAAGATAAAATAACATGAAACGGAATACACTTAGGGTCTATTTTATCTACTGTCACACAACAAACCTATCAGAATATAGTATCTGTTTTTAAAGTTTAAATAAAAATTAGCAGTGTATCTAAAGGGTATTTAAGGCAGTAACTACCACTAGCTTTAGAATAGAAGAACTATGCTGATTTATTCATTTTAATGTGTGTATTCCAGTGATGCTGTTATATATCAAGATGGCTCTGGATCTTGGACAACCTATTAAAAGTATATATTCATTGTACATAGGAACTGAGGCTGCTGATTTTCTCTTTAAATGATTAAAATCCACAGTGAAATGTAACCAGCAGACTGAAATTTAGTCTATTTGCTTACCTGCTTGCCATGCAATCATGTAAATGCTACATTAAAATACCCAAAATACTATTACATATCCCTTCTAGACACTGTAAATCTTCTAACAATTGTTAAACTACATTAAATCAGAAGGTACTTCGTTTACAGTCATTTAGCCTGGGCCCCCTTACCACTTAAGCCCCAAACACCATCTTTCAGCTGAAGGTTGTCAAGAGTAGCAAACTCAAAAATACCAAATGTAATTAAAAGATATCTTCAAATACACTTCACAGCACTGCATTTGCACCAGGAAAGCTTTCTGACTGATTCACGTAGCAAAATCTAGGTCTGTCTTTGATCAGGAATCATTATTTCCTAACCAGTCAAATCAGCACTTCTTCAGTGCTCTTAGGCATTCTGGTTTGAGTGTAAGTCGGTGAGTTCTCTCTCACAAACTTGAAAATCCAAACTGACCTCCAGGTAATTTTGGCTCCTGCTGGAATATTTGCTTTATTGTAGCAAGGGTACTGACTTCAGTCATTGAATGGATAAACAAGAAAAAAAATTTAACAGCCACATCAATGAAAGGATTTAGTATAGGTTGATACAATCGGGTTTTTTTACAATCAGGTTTTTATCTAAAGGACAAAGGAACACTAATTCATGATACGTACTGCAGAATTGTTCTATTTCGTTCGTCATTCCATAAATAGTACTGTTTTCATTCATAAAACACTCAAAATAAATAACTGAAATGAATGTCACAAAGCACACAATAACATTAATAACAATGAAAAAATTATTTGAAATAAGAGGTTGAAAAATAACATAGTGACCATTATCACAGACTGTTTCACAACTACATATATTCAGTCATGATAGCAGCAGAAAGACTATGAAAATAAAGTTCTCACTACCATCACAGAAAGGAGGAGGACCTGTAGTTTAGTTTGCATTTTAATATGGTACATGCAGAATAAGTGCAGTATTTAACAGTAAATGCCAATGAAATCAGTCTACTTGTAATTTGTGACCTACCAAACTCCTCTATATGTCACTATGATCTCTGTAATGTCAAAAAGGCAACATGACCAGACCTCTGTTGTTTTGTGGTTCATGAAACACTACAGCATGAAGAAGCAGAGCTGAGTTTCAGTTAATGGATTTTTTAGTTATTTTTTTTAAGCACAGTTCACTTCAGTGACTGTTGGGAATTTTATTTAACAGATTGCTAATACACTCAGTTCCTACAGGCTATCTTCTCTCTCTCCTGCCTTCTTCGTGTTCCACATTATCATTCTTTTAGTCTGAACTAGGCATCTGCTACAAAAAGTTCTACGGTGCCCTGTAGAATGGGCATATACAAATCCTAATGGGGAAAGAAAACAACTCAGGACCACGGTGAAAGATTTTGAACTTTATGTTCTTAAACAATCATGAAGAAATAATAAAAGCCCACGTCAACTCATATCAAGTCACTATCAGCTCCCACTATCTTATTATGGCACGCTCTGCTTCATACAAGAGGAAAAAAAAAGTGAGAAAAGGAAGCAAAGTCTGTTAAAATTACTACGGAAAATAATTCTCATATGGGCTAGATTTTGTCTTGCCTTCTTCTACAGCACATGACAACTTCTTGCTCTCCCATTCTAACAGGAGACATTCAACACCCAAATCCAATGTCCAAAGAAACTGGAGATGAAAATTAAGGCATTTTATGTGGCCCATGCGCCAGTGGAAGGGTCTAAATGACTGCAATATTTGACTTTGTGATTATTAAAGCTGTTTACATAGCTTATAGACTACGGCCAATTAGTTTATTTATTTGGAATGTTATAAGTGATTATCATTGGAAAATCATTTGATGATAGTTATTATCATCAGCAATGATTATTTAAAATCTGAGTAGCTATTTTTCGTGTAGAGGAACAATCTAAATGAAAATGAGTAGCTTGAGCAATCTTGAAGAAAATCAGAGATGGAGTTAAATTATTTTTACAGCCCTGTATTTTAAAATTACGCACTTGCAAAAACCAAAGTAAGTGCATTATTAGCTCTCAGGGTTAATTCAATCATCATGTATAGATCTACCTTCAGTATGCGTAGTTAATTACTACATCTCCATTACATAGGGTAAATATTTTAACTCTCTGATGACTGTATTTGTAAAATCAGGTACTGCAATGTACAAAGATATAATCAATGCCGGTCATTTACACTGACATACCATTTAACTCTCAGACCACAGCAACAGATTTTCGTATTTTTAAATAAAAATTTATAGTTTTTTCCCTATACTGGTATTTCATGGCAGTTATAACTTATAGTACTGTATTTTAATAGAAAATGCATATAATCATTTATTTAGTACTTCTATATATTATACTGTCATAATTCTTTGTAGTAATTTGTTGTGATTACTGGATCTTGAAAATTATGTTCTATAGCCCAGTAAAGGCAAATAATTGAAATTAAGATTTAGGTTTCTAACAGAGCTCAGAAAAAAAAATTAAACTAATTATAAATGTCTCCTAGAAGCAAAAATATGTGCAGCCAGCATAATGAACACAAATTTATTTTTTAAGATTTATTTTATCTGGCCTTTTACTACTGTATAGCAAAGTTTCATTAAAACCAAGTAACATACTTAGCAGCAAGTTTATAGCTGTCCAGATCTTTCCTCAAACGCATGTTCTCTGCCTGAAGTTGCTGGTTCTGGGTATACACAGTTGGCACCAGTCCGACATCTTTGGCTGTGAAGGCACCTCTCTCTATCAACTCATACCTAGTAGAAAAGGGAAAGGGATTTTGGATTTTATTCCATTTTTCCTACTTCTCAGTTCACTAATGTTTCTTTTCTCATGCTAGCATTTTTATAAAATAGAACCATATTTACCAACTGAAGGCATTTTTCTCTTTTATAATCATTAACAGTTAGCAGTATTACTACTCCTGTGTTCTGTTTTTCCACTTTCATTCTAAAAAATGTATTCTTATTGTTTGTAATTCTAATGACATGCCCTCTGTAACACTACTTCAACTATAAAATAGTTCCATTCCTTCCTTTCTTCCAAATAATTTAAAGACCAAAAAAATTTTTGTTTAAATACTGATTTAACATTTTAAGCCTTTGCATATATACATACAATGCTTTTTCTCACATATGCTGTCATACACGCAAGAGATTTTCTTTTCTGTAGACTCAAGTAAGATGACAAAGTTGTGAAAAAACAGGATGGATTATTCTAAAGGCTATCATCAACATGGAACTCTGAGCTCACATAAGAAAACTTCTTCATTCCTGTTCTTCATTGCTTCCTGTGTGCTTATGTTGCTTTCTCCTTATATTTATCTATTTTACCAGCCCCTGAGGAAACGAGTCTGTGATGTAGAAGCCTGAAGGCTGCTTTTGTTAAATAAGTGTACAGACTAACTTGCATTTTTGAGAAGTGGAAGTGAATCTGGGGCAGCATGTAATTCCGCATAGAAGCCAGGAGCAACTGAAAGTATTTAAGTATCCTCTATCAAAAAAAAAATAAATAAATAAAAAAAGCAAGTAGTGTTACTAGAAAAGATTCAGAAAAACATGACTGTCACTACACAAAGTAAATGATTCTGCAGAACTACACTCGTTCAAGGAATGATTATAAGCTATCAGGATTTGTCAGAATATTTCAAAACACATCAAGATTCAAGCCTACATATATGATAAGATACTTGTGCTCAAACTGCACAGGTGATTCCAGAATCCAGTACAAAATATGCATTTGTTTACTTTTATCCTGAAAGAAAGAAGGGCAGGACCTTCAGCTAGTACAAGCTTTTACAGATCCACTGAAGATAAAGATATTGTGCACTATGGAGCTCTATCACTTCAGCATAGTTTCAGCAGAGCTATAAATAGCTTACATCAGACATCTGCTAGGCCCACAGTTTTCTTCCCTGCTGATCTTGACTGCAGCTGGAAGATGTTTTAAGTATCAATTCAATGGAAGGAATAATATGAATATTATTTACCTTTTCAGAGGAAAAGCATATTGAATCAGTGCGTATTTTTTCAGTTAGGAAGGTAGGAAAAAAACAGCAGTAATTAGTGATAAAAACATCCTGAACACTATCCTGCACATAGATATAAACAGCAGGCTTTAAATCTGAGGACGGTAAGCAGCATTCCTAGATCACCAAAACATGCTGTGGAAACAAGAAGTTTCGTAGAATACGGGATTCTTATCTCACAAGTGACTCTTAGAGAATACCTACTAAAAATTAAGAGGAACACTACAAACTCCTATACCTGGATGAACTGCTATGGTCACCTGCTTTCCTGAATTCTATGCATAATCTCAGAACACTCATCCCTATAAATTAAGCTATCATTTACATTTGCCACCAAAAGATTATAGGATTTTGAAAGATTAAACTGAATGTGTCCAAAGCAAAATTCATTCCATCGTCACTTAGTTTTCTTCAGCAAATTGTAGTAGCAACAGTCTTTTAATGCCAAGAAAAAAGCTTAGTCATTTTCCAAAAATATTGACTGATATGCAGATACAATTCCCATTAAAATATTGAAGATAAGGGCACTTCTCACTGCAAATAATCACAGATCTATGAACTTTTTTATTTGTCAGGAAATTGTCTCCCCTGAACGCCTTAAGTGCAATCCATGAAAGCCATCAGCTTTCTGCATGAAGACACATCAGACATGGGTAACTGATTAAGTTAGCCTCCAGCAGAGCTAAAAATCCTGAAAGACAATTTTAATGAAAGACAATTAATACCAATACATTCACTCTTGTCTAAGAGTGCTACTAAAAATGAAGGCTTTTGTGCATGTAGAAGAGGAACAGAAAGCTACGCAAGACTGTGTTGTGAGATCTCATTTCATCAAACTAGTCCTGTAAAACTCCAGGAGCTCCTGCATACCTCACTGACTGCCACATAGCTATTGTTCTCACTGCTTTCCATTAAAGAAAGGAACTGTGAGGCAAAATGAAATTAGTTAGTTCCGTGCACATGGGGACATTATTTGAAGCTTTCAGAACAGGTGACTTATAATTCTTGAACCACCATTTAAAGTTAACCAAGAATTTGGAAGCTTCAGGAACAGATGGCCATCTATGATTTTATGATCAAAGCCCAGCGCGCTGACTTACAATAATACATTATTACTATATGCTTTACACTGATTTGAAGTTTCTAGGAGTTCTAAAGGAATCAAGTTGCAGAGAGGCCCTGCAATTAAACTGACATGTAGCTCAGGATAATCCTTTACCAAGGGACAAATCACCTGGAGATGCATTCACAGACTACAATTTCAAGTTTTAGCTCTTACAAGAACTTCTTGCTGAAAATTATAATTCTAACTGATAACCTTTTAGACAGTTTGAACAGAAGACTAAGAAAAACATGAGCACACAGAATAAAAGACCCTTTATACCCTAGTGTATTCCTCCCATCTATTATTTTGGCATGCAAGTAGAAACTGTGTATTACCACGTTATACTTGCTCCATAGGCAAGTGACCTGTGCAAAACTAGATTAAGACAAAAAGGGTCCAAATTTCAGTCTCCTGTGGCATCCTTACATACTTCCCATTAAATAAATATAAATACATGTATATGCTTCCGTGATAAAGTGAGAAGTTAAACAGATAACTAGAATATATAGCTAGGACACACGCACAATATTAGGAAAGAGTTTGTATGCTCCTGATCTGAAATATGTGTTGTGCATTCATTTGTTGCAGTTGCAAGCGCTCTGTAAATCCATGCCGACATTCACAGACAGACATGTTTCAATCATAATAAGCACAAGCCGAGAACAAGAACCAATTCTACTGAATCACCTCAGGAAAAAAAAAATAAGTACACCTGATTTTTATTCTCATTTGTTTATATAGTCAGTTCCCATCATCAAGAACAAGAAAGTAGATGTTCATTTCACTTTCTGAAATTGAACTTGAGGCTACCTTGTGTCCTGAGCTAGTTCTAATCCAAAACTCCCATCTTTTAGTCCCAAACCTCCATCTTTTAGTGTGATCCTGCCCTAGAACTAATAAGCTTCATTGCTCTCAGGATTCAGGAACTCACAGCATAGCACACATTCGTGTGACCGCATGATTTCCAGGCTAAAGAGGACCCAGAACAGAGGAAATTGAGGTCTGCCTGAAATAAGTAGGCTGTTTCCACTGCCTTCAGGGAGCTGCAACATGGAGGACCACAACCTACAACCATTGTCTTCATTCTGCAAAAAGGATATGTTTTTTTTTTAAATAAATCTATCTTTATACTCAGAAAATGAAACAGCTTCACTGCATACGCTCTATTATGCATGATCCAGGCAATCTTTGCAAGGCATACAAAACAACTAGGGAATTTGTTGCCTTGCACAGTCCTGTAAGTTTATTCATAATTTTAACCAAATTAAAAAGAAAAGCATTTTCAAATCATGTTTCTGTAATTAGCCCACAGGTTTCATTTTCCTCACAAGCTGAAATGTTGCCAGGTCTCTAGGACCACTTGGAGATGACCAGCCCAATGAGTTCACTAACTACACAGAGCGAGAGCTCCATGTGCATGTGTGATTCATCTGCTCATCAGCCTGGCAAGATGTTGCCAGCAGCAGTGAGCTCTCTGGGATTAAGAGGTACAGACTGTCGGATACATCAATTTACAGTTGATCAGCCCTTGCACTTCAATACTCCAAAGCTGTCTATCCAATATCTTTCATAAGCAACAAAAGCACTGTAAAGTCTTGTATATCAAAGGAACAGAAAACTTCATGGTAAATTAGATATTCTAAAAATAATTTGAAGTCTGATTTTAAATTCCTTCAAGTATAACTGGAAGAAAAAATGTGCAAAAAACTACGTATGTGAAAATATCACTAGAATTGTTATGAACTTATTCATTCCATCAAAGAAAAATGGGTTTGGCTTAAAATACAACATAACCATGACATTTTATACAGCTGGACAGAATAACAATGTTTTCTCAAACTCTGAAATAAACAGATAATTTGCTCCAATTTAACTGACCTTTAGATCTTAGACAGACAATTATTTCAAAGCAGCCCTTTTGATAAATTTTCTCTACGTTAATTAATTTCTCATTTTAAATTCCATTAGTACTTGATCACCACAGCATGAGAGCGAGAGAGTCGTCCCAATACATAATGAGGAACCTGAGTACACTAATCTGTTCTCACTTTCATTAATATTGCAAATTATCTATCTCAAACCAACATGAAACATTTTGAAATAAGGTATTAAATGCAGACAGTCTCAATACACTAAGATTAGATCCTGACACGCTGAGCTTTTTTGTAATGTTACTGAAATCTAAAAAAAAAAAAAAAATACTACTTAAAAAGGAAAAAATGTATATATGTACAGCTGAGGATTTACAAGATAGAGCCTGCTAAAACCTGTTCTTGCTCTATTAAAAAGCAATTTGAGTTTTGCCATTGATATAAATTCCAACAGCAAGTACTTCAAAAAAGCTGAAATTTCATTAAAAGGCCACTATTTATATCCATCTAGTATTAATTATCTTTTCCCCAAAAAACACTGAACTTCTTGAAACTTAATGCTATTCCTACAGTCCTTGTGTCAAAAAAAAAAAAAAAAAAAAAAAAAAAAAATCATAGAACTGCAGTGCTCCTTCTCTAAGGAATCATTTAAGTAACATTGTTACGCAATCAAAAAACGGATTATTAATTCTAGAGGCAGTGTCTGATTGGTGATTTCTACACTGAGACAACTAGAGTCTCATCAACAACAGCAGTTACTCCCCGCTAGAGACTGTTTCCAATACAATTTAATAGCCTATGGGCATCACCACTTCTTTTAGGAAAAGTAATGTTTTTAACTTTTCAGATTCACTACTTTTCAAATTGCACAACTTCAAAGCACCTTGTTAACAAACTTCGGAATGCCTCTTGTTTCAAGACTGACAACAAGGTAACTCCAACTGAAAGATGTTTCATATTTCCACTTCTCAGAATCTTTCCAATGTAAATTGCAGATTCAAACCAAGCTTGTAACTGAAAATATTTCTAGACAACATCACAACAAGCATCATTTTTACTAGAAAATAGTTCAGCTGTCCTCTCAAGCTTTGCGGCACTTCTAGCTAATCAATAGTAAAAAATTATATAACCTGAGGGATTCCATATATGAAGCAGGCTATTTAGATGAAGCTGAACTTATAAACTTCTGTGACAATTTTACATTGAATCCCTGCTCTGCTGAGGAAAGGAAGATAGCAACAGCTAAAGAGTTTACTCTTCCAATTACTACAAAAACTAAATTTAAAACATACCATATTATTTTGACTGATATACCCAAACTACCAGGTATCAAAAACTGTTCTTATTCTACTTCGAAGTACAAGGTCTCTATGATGAAGGTCTGAAAACACACTATCAAGTGAAAACACTATATCAAACTACAAAGCATTCAGCTTTTAAGCAACCACCCAGATTCCAGAAAACAGGAAAACAAAAACCTCATTTCTTAGCACTACTGCAACGAAATGCTAATCGTTTTGCACTGGACCCATTTCATCCAGTGATGACATCTGCATTGCAGCTGTTTTCTGGTCTTCTCTGGTAGCCAATGGAGTGCAGAACATACTTGAAAAAGAACACACTTAATTCACTTCAGCTTAAAGGAGATGGATAAAATAACTCAGATGGGTTGCAGCCTAAAAGTGAATGTTTTCCTTCACTAGACATAAAAGAGGCCTGAAGTGACCACTTCAGGCTTGTAAACATCTAGAGTTAGGCAAAATGCATGCAGTCCTTCAAAGGTACCTGTTTAGGAACTCCTTGGATTCAACTTTTTTGGAGGATCTGTCCTTAAAACAATAGTTTTCATCCTCACTCTCAACATGTTCATTAATTCAGTAAAATATCACATATAAATAAATTCTGCAATACTTGAAATATTTGAATCCTGAACATTTACTTTCAAATTCTCAAAGTCAGATGGTCATTTAAATGTTTTACCATTCAGTTTGGAAGCAGTCGAGGGTTCTGGACATCCCCAGTCTGACCAGAAAATTACAAAAGAAGTCATCCATCGCTTCAGGTATTTCAGACACTGATTTCTCTGAGGTCAGAACTGATTGCAGAGCCTGAAATTAAAATTTGATATTTGTTATTAAGCCTACAAGAGAAATGCAGTTATCATACTCTATTTCTGAGGCCATCTAAAGTCATAGATCTATTAGCGTACAGCTGAACGTTTCCCTTGTCTTTGTCGATTAGATCTGCAATCCCTGATCCAATACCTTCTAATATCAAGGTCTGTGGAAGGTTACAGAAGTCAAAAACCACCTGATTTTTGTACTCTGAACCTGGCATAATCTGATATGAACCTGAAACTATTTCATCTGATGGATGCTCTTCTGTCACAGAGCAGAGAGAAAATGTTGGCTCTCATATTCCTGCACCCTTCAGCAACCTTCAAAACTCACAACAAAAAAATCAGGACTTTATTTCCTGAAAAATGCAGAAGTCCAAGGTGATAGAAAAATAGCGCTTTTTTTTTTTTTTAATGACAATGCAAACAACGGACAGACCGAGAGCTGCATCTCCATCAAGAGGTCTCTTACTTAGGAACAAGTCCCACAAAGACCAATTTTCCCCTTTCTTCTCAACATCCACGTGCAGACACTGAGTAACGCTGTCAGATGACACTGCTACAAGTGTTAGCAGAATGCAGATGGTGCACCGAGGCTTCATATGCATCTCCTTCAGTGCCATCAAGATAGACAGCTATTAAGATGAGATCAACTCATGGGTCAAGGACAGTTGCCAAAAGCTCAATCAAAACAGAACATTTTACTGCAGAGAAAAAAGCACCTTCCATACCTCTCCGTTATGATGCCAACTCCTTGCCTCCACCCAACCACATGCAGCCCACTCAGCGCAGAGTTTGCTGTTAAGTTCTTCTAGAGGTTCAGAGATGCAAGAAGGGGTGAAGAGAATAAAATCTGACCCAGCCTGAGCCTTCCTTTCCCAAAGCCATTTAAAGATAACCAGCTGAGAGAGACTGCCATAACTTGGGAGCTAAAGAGATAGCTATAATTCATCCAGCCTTCAAATGGATTACAGCAACTTGACTTATCTAAACGCAAAGCTCTCAGAATTCTCTCAGAATTTGGGAACTCCCTAGTGAGAAAAAAATGCTACAACAGCTCAGGCTATTAAGACAAGCTACAGCACTGCACATGCCTGTCCACCTGGGGAAAGAATGAAAGACCAAAACCAGGGCTTGACGATTATCAAATCACTTAAGGGCAGCACTGGAAGAAACCAAGGTTCTATGATGTGTGCTACATGCTATGAAAAAAGATACCACTATTATAGGGAAAAAATGAGAAGCAGACAGAGCTTGGACACATGCCTACCTTTTCTTGTCTTCAATACTAACTGAAAACAAAATTCCACTGAGATATTCATCAAGAAATGCTAGAGGCTGTGGCTGCAAAATATCTCCTCAATCTGAAATATCTCCTCAGTATAAAATAATCTGTTGGCTGGGGAATTTTAGTAACTCCAGCCATTTACAGCTTATTCATATCCTTTGTGGGAGTTCTATCAACGCAACTGCATAAGTTCCTTGGAGATTAAGGCATTTCTCTTGATACACTAAAACATGCAGTATTCCCTATACTGTAAGATCTCATCACTATTTTTTATGATACAGAAGACACATTTAATCCAAGCAACCTATCTAACAAAGAAATGTGCATATAAGATCAAGACATGTAGCACTGTACTAGGAATGCTGCAGTATGCCAAGCGCAGTGCAGTATTCGGCCTATTTTCATTACTGGGTACACTGCACAGACAGATCTGTTTTCTAATTGTGATAATACAAGGACTGAAGACTACGTCTGCAGACGCGTGGCTGCATTCTTCTTGCTTTCCTTTCTTTATTCTAAGTGCGGCAAATGTCTAATATTGCTGCTTGTAGCTACCCAAACACGCCTATAAAGTCAGTCTTTGGAAGAAATGACACAGCTTGATTCCCTTAATAAATGGAAATATGATTGGAATCCATTTCACCTGTGCAGAAGAGAATTTATTGGCTAGATACTACCACTGAGAAGCATTTGAGGAACTGTGCAAGGAACAGCACAGGGAGAAATAAAGGCAGTCTACCACACACAGTCTTGGAACAGGGCCTCAAGAAACCAGAGGGAAATACCTTGTTCTTTTGCAGACTTCAGAAGTGCTATTAAGCTAACTGCTTGAACTTGATCTTAACCTCAGATGACTACCCATAGAATGGCAAACAGTAACTTTTTGTATATATTGACCTCTCTAGAAAGAAGGAAAAAGCAACCTCTTGATATATGCGGTGTGACCAGATACCCTGTAGTAGCGGCACAGGCAAAACCCATGATGTTCTGACTAAATGGTCAGAATTCTTTGAAGTATTTCTTTATATCAGCTAAATATTTATTTTTGAAATACAATCTTCAAAAGATTTTGAGAGTAAAATAAGGAGTGATTATTGATCAAATGTGCAATAAGTTTAATGCAAGGGACTTCCACAACATTTGCAAGATGTTTTGTCTAGTGAAACACGATTAACACCAAATACACTAATAATTTCCCTGGAAAACAAAATGACATGTTCCTGCATAAAACTCAGATTAAAAAAAAACAGGAATGAAGAAAGGATTCAAAGTTTATTTAACAAAATCAAATAAAATATAATCAGACCTAGATAACATAACTACGGTTAACAAAGGCAATGTGACTTGAGGTTATATTTGGTATACTAAGAAAACAAAGGTCTTGGAAACGAAATGTAATAGCTGTCTCTACTGAAGAAAGTTTATTTAGACTGCTTTCTTTTATCTGCTTGTTTTTCCAGAAGTTTGTAACCTTCTCCCAGGGTCCCCATCAGCTGAACATTTTCTTTAATAAGTAAAGTATTCCGTTGCTTGTGTTTAAATGTGAATCATATTACTTTAAAATGACTAAAACAAAGGACAACAGGAAAAATAAATCATGAGCTGCAACTAAAAAGGACAAGTGGAACAGGGAGAGGAGGCAAAATCCCTGCTATGCCTTGAGCATGCCTTGCCCAGCACAGCTCTGCTTTGTATTAGCCACTGTACTAGCCCCCCCCAGAGTAAGGGGGAAACTGTATTTAGAGGTTAGAGCTCCGCCAGCCTCATTTCTCTGCTGGGATCCAAACATGAAAACACGCACTGTAAATGCTAATCTGCAGGCGAGGAAGCCTTAGTAGTTCCACTGCACCCAGGCACAGATCCGGAAGGGAAATAAAAATGCCTTAATATTCCCTGTAGAAACAGCTTTAATTCAGACAGGTTTTCTGGGGGAAAAAATGGCGAAAAGCATTATCTCATTAGCTTATGTTGGCTCATTTTCATTGAGTAATTACTGCTAGTTACCTTGAAAGGAAGTTTGAAAATAAAACATTTTTCTTAATTTTTCCTAGTTATACTTGACCTTTTTTTTTTTTTTTTTTTTTTTTTAAATAGAGTGTAAAAGAAACGATAGTTACTATAAATATCCACAGTTTCCCAATTGAGTTTCTGCCTTTGGCAAATTGCTAAAATATTTCTAGATGCTCACTTGATCTGTGCTTTCTCTACAAAATTTCTTAACAAAACATTTGCATACAGTATTGAAATGCAATCTTTAATAAAGTATTGCGTATAAAAGATACTATGAACAGCAAATATACACAAAATCACTTAAAACTGTTTACTGCAGTGCAGCTCTTCTCAGATACGGTTATTACCTAATTTAACCTATTTTAGCCAAGCTCAGAAGTTGGTAACTGGGGGCAAAAAAATGTACCAGTTATTTATCATGTGAAGACAACTTTCCACCGTGCTTCTTAGCTCAGAGTTGGAATATTGATTCAGTATTAATTCACAGGAAACAGTGCTTGTACTTGGGTCAGCAAAACCATTTGCTGCAGCACTTGGTTTTTCCAGTGAATTAGCATCAAACAATCTTGTCATTGAGCCTCACAAAATATACAGCATATCCTTATGAAAGCTGTCAAGAAACTAGCAAGTGTGTTAAAAGTTTTTTTTATAATTATTATTGTCTGGCTAAAGGTTGAAAGCATGATTTCAATTCTGAAATTATGGAAAAAAACACATCCAAATAAAGAGCCAAGAAGCAAGATGACAGACATCTACCAGCATAAACACAAAACCAAAGACAATTTGAGTTCAACCACATCTTCTGATCTAAGAAAAGTTCACGGTACCTAATCCATTTAATCAAGTTGAGAAAACTGTTTCATACCATTCTTCAAGTTCAACCATCAACAGAGGTACAAGATCAGTTATTTATTCTACTGCTGAAAGATGAATAGATTAAAAATATTTCTCCTCCATGTCAGGGATTACACACACATCCAATTTATTCACAAAGAAACAAACCCTAAAATATTTATTTTAAAAAATTTAAAATACACCCGTATATTTGAAATACGAGGTCATCTATGGGACATAAAATGAACAGAAGTTAAAAGGAAAATGAGATACAATGAGATACAACCGAAGTTGCCTTTTCCACTGTGACACAGTTACTCCTAGAAACTTCTAAGACGACCATCTTTTCAACAAGTATTTCATAATTCAAATCAATTACAATGTGAAAATTTCAACCCAGTAACACTAATTTATAGATAGTCTTACTAATAGTTACAAAATTCTTACTAAGATGTGGGCATCTTCAGTCTGCTCTTGAATGGTCTGCAGAGCCTTTGACAGATCCTCGTCATCTTCCTGAAGACTAAATTCATCATCTGCTGGAACCTAAATGAAGCAGTTTAAAGTAAGAGAATCAATATTTTATAAATCTTTCTTTCGGAGTGTAAGTACTTTCATTCCCAATCTCATTCACATTAAAAATATTGTGCCCTATTTCAATACATTTTCAGTTGTTTAAATATTAATTATACATAAGGTGTAATAGAAATAGCTGCATCTTTTTTGAAAGTATTGATGTTGAAATGAAAGGGATACATAAATTGACACTAAATCTCTTCTTGAAAAGTAAAGATTACTCATCATCACACTTTAAAAAATGAGATTTATGCCACTCCTCCCTCACATTATCTAAGTAAAACAAAAGAATGAAACAGGAATACCACAGATATCACACAAGATAACCGATTTAGTCAATTACCTCTTCATACTGGTAATCATCTTTACAGTAGTCTGTTATTGTAATTTCTGCAGGTTTTGTTAAGTCTGAAACAGCTGGTGCACAGGATCTGTTCGAATTTCAAAAACCGTAAAAGAACCATCTGTTATGACCACGCTCATCCTTGTTCTTTACACTGCCAAACTCTCAAGGCTTCCACCAGCCTTTAGATGGACACATACAACTCCAACAAAAATTACATCAGTGCACAGAGTCAAACTTGTCCTAGTAGGTCTAACCACCATTTAGACTAACCCAATCAAACCACCAAAAGCAGAACTCAGTATTATTCTGAATTCAACACTAAATTCTGCTCTCACTTATCCAATCATTGGTTTTCACAAGGGTCTTACAGCACTGACACTTCCACAGACTTCATGCTTCTAAGTACAAGTATCTCGGTGCTCTCAGAGAAAGGCAGTTTTGATCAAATGCAGATGAGTTCCAAAATGAGCATCTGAAATAAAACACTGAATACTAGCCCATTTACTGAAGCTGACGCTAGTGCCTTAAATAATAATCACAACACATCTACAATACAAACGTAAGTGAACTTCGAAATTATAAAAATCCATTGCAAATTACAGTTCTTCCAAATGCTTTAGTCTAACTTCTCATTAAAATAACAAATGGTGTAAAACAAAACCAAAATAAACATCTCATCCACTAGCGTCACAGCCCGTGAAAGTATAACTAAAATGTTTTTAGTAAGATGCGCTGTTGACTGTTTCCCTAGGAAATCAGTTAGCCTATAAATGACCCATGTAAATAAACTAGAAATTAACTTCTGAAGAAAAGAAAAGCTGGCAATTCAGTACTTCACACACATCAATTTTAAACCGTAGCTTCTTTACATAGCAGGAGATGAAATGGAGAGGCAAAAAAATGCATGATTTTCCAGCTTAACATCATTTCCCAAGTCTGAATTCTTCTTTAAAAAAAAAAAAAACAAAAAACAAACAAACAAAAAAAAACAGCATCATGGCATCAGAGGTATCAGTTGAATTGTAAGCACCTAGAAGGCTGGCAGGTGGAGGTCACATCCGAAAAAGGATACCATCTTTGGTTTTCAGAGAGGTAAGTCTTGAGATAATAGTCAAAGAGATGCCATTTTCTCTTGTGAACAACAACAAAAAATAGGGGAGTCACTGCATGAATAAAAGCCTCCTTTTCAGTAATCAAGACAAAGCACATCTGCGTACCTCCAACTGCACAATTACACGACATGCTTACTATAAAAATTGTCTGCATAAATAGGAAAAGGGCATGAATGTTTCTTAAGAATTTCCTATCTAGGTTTAAGTACATAAAAGTTAATGCCTGTAACAGATATGCCCCCAAATTTTATTCCCTAATTACTGCATCGCGGGCCACAGATGTGGAACACATGACTTGAATTCAAGTCACAGACTCTCTGCATCTCAAATGTCTCTCTGTAAAATTTTGTTTCCGAACTTGACTGATTCTCAAGCGTTTAATACTAAAACCAAAGCTATGCAGAAACTCAACTTCAAAAAGAGTCTCTTATGTTTTCTTTTCTTTCACAAGGAGAAAAAAATAAATGTAATCGTCTGGGGGCTTCTGTTAACAGGCCTAAAACTGTTTTCTATTGCACCAGAAGTAATCTAGATTAAGAACTCCACCTTTAATAGGAAGGCAAAGAAAGCGTGCTGTTCAACCTTTTCCCAGCATGGTACTCTAGGACCACACGTGGGTCCATCAAGATGAGCAAAAAGAAGTGAGATGAAAATCGCTCACGTTTATACATGACACTTAGAAGCTGACCCAAGAAAACTCAAGATCACAGTTAAGGATTTTGGCATCAGGCTGGTTTGCAATTGCCTGCTTGCTGCCCAGTACGATAGGAACATCGGGGGCCTCACACTAGTGACTGACCACATCCCAGTGAAACAACTCCAAATTCCTGGACTTTATTCCTTCAACACAGAGGGAGAAAGTTCCTCTGAACTGCTAATTACATTTAAAAAAAAAAAAAAAAAAAAAGGAATAAAGGCATGAGTGCAAAGCAGAAGTTTTCCTCTGTTGTTCTAAAAAGCAAGAGAAGAGCAGCAACCTGGAAGTTGAGATAAAGACACAGTAATGCTGACTAATTAGGGTAATATTCTAAAACGTCCCTTTTTTAATACGGCATGCAATCATTTACCAGATGACAACACCTTTTAAAAGAATAGTCACCTTCCCATAGTGTGAATACCTGGGTACATCATTTTTGTACGAAGGCGGGCATTATTTCCATATTTATGGAAATATATATGGGGTAATTTTATGTACAAAGTAAATAATCTGCACGCTCCTCTGGAATCCCTAAGCCCTCTTCATTACTTCACAGTACAGTATGTATCAACTAAAGACTTGCTTAAATAAAGTACATTTAAATAGAACACCGTACCCAGCAACTTTTCCCCACCATGTTTTCTGATTTGATCAGAGACTATTTTTCTAAGGCTATGTTTTGTACAGGCTACAAATGATTCTTCCCCCTCACCTCCATCTTGATTATCTTTTTATCCCCATGTACCAAACCTTCCAATGCAGATAGAAACGCTGAATCTATTGGCAGCACACCCTTGACAAGCAAAACACTTAGAAACTTCATTTTCTTCCTGAATTTTCTATCAACCCTGCTATCTTTGTGATCTGCTATAGACTTAAGCTAACATGTCATTACAAATGCTGTGCACATAAGACTAAAATTTTAAGTTAAAAATCCCGTTCTCAAAAAACCATATCCAGGTGCACAATAAAGCAGAAGAATTAAGTTTTAAAACTTGTGTTTTCCTAGCAAACGCTGTGTTTTGTTAAACACCCATATGATGCAGGGCTTTTCTCAGCACACCACACAGCCTGGAAACAGGAGTGCATTTTCAGGAAGTTAGAAACTGAGGCACAAGCTCAAAGAGGCCAATCTTCCTCTTAATTTATTGTTTTTTTTTTTTTTTTTCTCCTTTTTAATTGGCTTTCATCTTAATTATTGTAAGGCAAGAAAACTAAGTTACTAGTAGTGCCAGACTAACTCATAAGCACTGCTTATTTAGCCTCTAAACCAAATCTAGCAAAATTTCCTTCATTTGGCAGCTCACACCTAAGACAGCCACAACAGACCCATGCTGACCCAGCAACAAAACTAAAATTTGGGTGACCTGACCAAAATTTACATTTAAATGCTATGAACACCTAACAACGTGCCGCAACTTGATCCTGAGAAGAACTCAAAGCGTTGCTTTTTTTCTTTAAGAGCCTCAGAAAATAAAATTATTCCTGGTTTACTGCGTTATGAACTTTTAATTTGATCATACAGCAGTAAAAAACCCACTGTGGACACCTGGGCAGGTACCATGCAGCAGCCATTTCCAGCACCTCTTCCAGCAGCATGGTGGGGCTGTGAGTCCTCCTTACAAGCTCTGCGTGGATATTTTGTGTTCACTCATCAACAAACCCAAGAGAGGATTTAATTTCAGAACTTTAACTCGTTTTTAGCCTGTCCTAACGCGGGGAGGTAGAGGTCTGATAAAGAAACCCAGTCAGGGCTTTTTACCACCACCACTGAAAACAAACATCTTGGTAAAGCAGCCAGACCCTCCTGTCCCTCTAGGCAAACAAACACCTCTTCGTATTCACCCGTTACATCCTCCGAAGGCAACACCCTATAAAACGTGGTGGTTTTGCTCGTTTGTTTTGTTGTTTTGATATTTTTTTTTCCACGAAAGTCGGTGAAAGACCTCGGCACGCCGCGGGCCGGTCCCCGCGCCTTACCCGAGCCGCCCCCAGCCCCACTACCGCAGCAGGGGCGCTGAGGGGACCGCGGGGACCCCGGGCCACCCTCAGCCCCACCGGGGGCAACGAGGGGAGCCCCCCGGAGGGAGGAGGAAGGAAGAAGGATACTCTGCAGGCAGAAGGACGCCTCAGAGACCGCCGGCTCCTCCATGGCCGCTGACCGTTGCCAGGGCGGCGGGCACCTCCCTTCTCGCGAGAGGCGCCGCAAGCCGGGGCGAGGGGCCAGTTTCACTCATTTTGGGTTAATTTTGTGTTCCTGAAGCTTTCTGGCACCCTGTGCCCCCAGAGGATTTTAGGGCGACGCCAGGCTTCCCGCGCACCCCTCCGCGACGGACTGCTGAGGAGACCCGCGCGAGGGCGGGAAACCTCGTGACGGGTCTCGTCTGTCAGGAAACGCTCCTGCTCCTTGGTTGGGAGAAAAACCTGCTTTAGTCCACTAAAAAAGGACTAATTTCTTCTTCATGGGAAACATTTGTCACTGCGCCATAGGTGTGTGGAGGGTCACAGTGCACATGAGCTCAACTCTGTGGGACCGGTTGCTTAAATAAAGTTTTTTTTTCCAGTGTGCTCCCCTTTAACTGAGAGCACACAGGAGTTTTCCCTGGCAAAAGCTTGGAAAAGAAGTATGCCCTATCCTCCATATATTTAACAAGATTACTTGTTCGGGTTTTCAGTTGTTTGAGGTGGGGTTGTAGGAGTTGAAATACTAATCTGTCACCTTCTCCATTTTTAAAATTGTTTTGGCAGTCCCATTCCTGAATTCCCCTTATGCTGCTGTGAATTACACACAATAGGAATCCAGTGCTTGAATTCATGCACAGGAACTGAAAATAAAAGTGCCAATAGTTTGGTCTGAAAGGAGAGGTACTAGTATTACTTGCAAGCTCTAAACAATTAAAAATGAAACACAGCTTGAAGAAGATCGGAGAAGATGGAAATGAATAAAATTGAATTTTGTGGTTCAATCTAATCTTTAGCTAGAAAAAAAAAATATATATACACAACCCTGGAAGATGGCATATAATCTGTGAAACTATTCATTTGCCATTCTCTTTCCAGAGATGATCACACAGGATTGCCTTTCTTCTGCCATTGTAGACAGACATACATGAGAAGTGATGGGTACTTGAACACTGTCATACTCTACAAACTGTAATAAAAGAGCCATGTTTTGTCACAATGCTGTCACAACACCAACTAAGGCAATGTGGCCTGTTGAATCCCTTCATAAATTCTTGTTGGCTGCTTTTCCACAGGGGAGTTCGGTACCTACCAGGGTTTGAACTCATCTGGGTTCAAGAGATGGAAGTTCAAGTTTTCCACTACGTGGGAAGCTGCTGGGACCAAAACAGCATTTTTCATGGATCCAAACCAAAACAGTAGTCCTGAACTGTAGCAAAGTATCTCAAAGAAAAGCAAAGAGTAAGTAGAAGTGGCCTCATAAAGAGCAACACCTTGGAGTTGATATTTACAAAACTGTGGGATTAAAAAAAGTAATAGTCATTCAAATGGATTCGAATGAAGGCCTCATACTTAGGGAAGATGCCAATTGCAGCACACATCGAAGTGTGGCTGTACTTGTGTCATACAGAGAAGCACAGCTGATTAATAACATAAGCTAATACCACTCTGATCTCAGGAGCAGGTGTGCTCTTAGCCTGACAGAGCTGAATAAAGTGCTAAGCAGTTCCCTTCTTTACGTTTTAGTTTCATCACCCTCTGCAGTCCTACCTTCTCTCTGCAAATTTTTCACTAGACTTGTCTATCTCACTAAAATATGTAAATTTATAGTATCCCCAATTCAAATCAACTGGTAAAAACTTAAAAGGGGCTCAGTGTAGTACTTCAAGAAAAGATTAAGGCTGGAAAACAATTAATAGTGAAGGCCAAAAGGATCTCAGTCCTTTTGGTTTATTAAAGGAATGATTAAGCAGCTTGATGAAAGTACAGGTGGAAGTAGTTTGTTAAGAAAGGCTAAGCTAAGATACAAACATAACCAACCATCG
Source organism: Aythya marila (assembly GCF_965140915.1). Lineage (NCBI taxonomy): Eukaryota > Metazoa > Chordata > Aves > Anseriformes > Anatidae > Aythya > Aythya marila. The sequence goes on along the minus strand of NC_139047.1, from coordinate 8,022,033 downwards.
AGAATTGAATCAATATAAATTACAACTAGAAGAGCAAGTTTTTGATAGGGAGAATAAATAACCACTTGACTGCTTTCCAAGTATAATGGCAACTTGCAGGAGGCTTTTAGTAACGACAGAGTTCTTCATAGAAGTTATGCTCTGCATTCAGGCACCTGATTCACCCAGCTTTATAGCCCCATAACCATCTGAGTTATAAATGATTATCTTCTCCCAAATAGCACTAACCAATGTTGTTACTCTGTCCCATAACTTCTCATGAGAAAGATATGGAAGCAGCATCTGCTGTCGCTTGAGCATTTCATTAGACAGACTGCTTACTTTCCTCACGCAGCCAAGACCACACACCGTAGCTGTATCAGCCAGACAAGTTACATTATTTGAAGAGATCAATCACGGGTAACCTGGAACACTCCAGAAATATTGCATCTGCTTCCAAGCCTAAAGGGATAGATATTCTTCCACTGCCTGAAGGAGCGCGAGACACTGCTCTCATTCAGAGCAAAATATCCCCTCCTACAGAATCCAACAGTCAGAACTGTAGTCAGTTTGCTAAGCTGAGTTACAAAACAACATCATCTGTCCGAGCTACTTCCACTGACTTTCAGGCCCTTGCAGAAATGCATCCAAAAGTTCAGTTTGCATGCTTCATCACAACAGACAAGTCATCAAAGAATTACCTGGCCCACTGACTTCCACATGCAGATTGCTCTACAGTACAGCTTTTGGGGAGAAAGGACAGAGTACCATGAATTCGCCTTTCTGAACAAGCACTGCATGGCCTGGAACATTACATGAATGTGACAGTGACAACAAAGAGGCCACGAGGCAGCATGGGACCACAGCTGGGAGTTGGGATGAGTGAGTGAACACCTTGTTCCAACTTCTGCTGTGCTGTCTGGCTTCCAGTTAGGCAACTGACATCAGATGTATTTTCTCTGTATCACCATCTGGCAGCTGCTTGTACAACAACAACACTCAGAATTTGGCTAGCAGTTATCTTAAGAATCACATCAAGGATACTTGATACCATAGAAGTTTCAAAAGGGTGTGAATATTGCATGCAATAAAAGTTTCTCAGAAAGCATCATTACTTTTATCATGCTGTGAAAGTTCAATTTTCCAAAAATCCAAGGAGCAGGACTTTCTTCCTTGAAGTGATATATGCCGAAGTTGAGTTTAACAGAGAAAAATCATAATAACTGATTAGTACCAAAAAAAGTCTCAAAAAGTAATACTTGAATACTTAGATGGAATTTATTGAAGTCAAGTACAGTGCACCTGGAAAATGCAGTGCAGTCTAGTAGCTGTAGCATCAGGTCTTCATATTTCTGAATGTCAAATTAGCAAAGCTATGGGGCCATTGTAACCTTAAATGCAAGAGAAAGGAGTGATTTAAGACATGGAGCCGAATTTGCAATAAATTATTCTATGACAACACATATCAACATAAGTTTCCTATTGTACTTCCTGCTGTGCGTCATTGCCTCTTTCCTACCCCCATTTCTGGTGGTTCACATCCTCATAATTTACAGCAGCTGAAAACTAATCCAGAAGGAAAAGAGGTGGGTTTAGGTTACTTTGTTTGTTGGTTTTTGAATGTCAGGAAGAGCAGATCTAAGATGCAAGAGATTTAGCAGTCAGAGTTAAGCTGAAGTTATTCAACCTAGTATTATTTTGTCTCTACAGAAGAATATTCAAGGTTTAAGCTTCTACTACATTTACAGATATCTCTAGAGATTAGGTCCAAGATCCTTGTAGGAGAGAAGGGTTTGAGTTGAAGTCAAAAACAAGAACTCCAGTTTCCAAATGCATCAGCAGTTCTGCCAGTCTTCTTCTAAACATTTCATTAAAGTCATAATTAACATTGGCTGGAATACTATTCATGCTATTCGATCACCTGATCCAAAAGCTATTTTTCTTTGAATTTCTGAAGTTCAGTCTGGTTTCAATTTCACACAGTGTTTTGTTTGTTTTTTTTTTTTTTATATGCAAGAGTGCAAGACAATCCTCTGCTCAAAAAACAATACGAGCGCAAACAGAAGTATGAAGACGCTTGACTCCACCTGCGCAGAAGTTTAGGAACGAACAGTTGGGCATTTTGTCAACAGCAGAGTGACATAGGTAGTGTGATCACAGCACAGGTTTTACATGACACAGTACTGTGAAGTGCAGGTTTTATAGTGCAAATGAAACATATACATTAGTGTGCAGGCTAGACTGTATAATAAAAGTTATTCTATCTGTGCTGACGCTGCTGTTTTCAAGATCTACTGCCTTTACATCTTCTGTGGTTGTTCCCTTTGAAAATTCTCAGGAGCATTGGACAGATGGTACATTTTGGCTCTCCATGTACTGAATTGGGTGTATTTCTGTATCACAGACAAGAATAAACTGTACTAAGAGACAAGAGTTGACAGTCTCTTTATTTTAGAAATGTAAGTGACCCACGTTCTCTCTAAGCTCTAGTTTTATGAGCACAGAGTTATTTATCCAGCTTACACAAACTAATGATCATCTGTTCCCCATAATTAGAGGCTTTCCTTATATTTTCTTCTGCTCTTTGAAACTATGTTTAGTTGGCATGCTTTTCAAGTTTGGGTGACTTGGACCACAAAGCAGCTAATCTACTCCTACAACAACCTGAAGAAACATTTAACTGCACGTGACAGTTTTAAGACTGAAAACCACCATCCTTAACACAAAAGCACAAAGAACAAGCCACGCTGTCCTAATCTGTACTTAGTAATAGAGACATCATCTTGTTAGAAAATGAATAAACCAGAGGACAAGCAACAGAAAAGCTAACAGAAATGATTACTTTGTTTTACCATGCTTCCAAATAATCTACTCCTTGTTACCCAGGTAATACATTTTCCCTTCACAAGTCTCAGTCTCATACTGATTAGCACATGCCAGAATCACTTCAGCTCGTTTCCTGCTCCCCTTCTTTACATGCTTAATTTGCCTTTTTTTTTTCCAGTAAGAAAGTATGCACACATTAAGACCCAACACAGCTAAGTTTTCAGTCTGTCAGCTTAAAAATAGACAGCAATGAATATATCTAGCAAAAACTTTATTTTTTTAAACTGCAGGGTGCTTCAACAAAATCATTTCAGATTTTCCCCTGCCCCAGTCCTCAACCGTATCCTAATCAGCTCAGCACAGAAGACTTGACTTCCTTTCACCCTGCTGCTTTCTTTACTTGGACTCACAGCTTCCTTTTTGCTTCGGTTTTCCCCATTCTGACCAACCTCCTTGGAAGTCCGACCTCCTCCATTTACATTTTTATGTTTGACAATCTTTGAAAAGACAATGCATTGAGGAAACAGAAACACCCAAAGATACACCAAGAAGATACTGCGTATTCCTATTCCAAGAACACAGCCAGGAATTTTTAACTGGTCAGAAAAAGGTCACCAGATTTGATATAAGACAGGCAATGACTATCAGGTGCGTTTTGGCCAAAAGCAACATTTACTACCAGAGAATTTAGCCAAGCCTTCAGCAGCTGCTTAAAGCCAGTTGTATTAGTTGAGACTGAGCATGGAATTTTAATTTCCCCTGTACTGTTTTGTTTGTTCTTAGTGCAGTGCAATTTTCTCACATACAGGATGTGAAGATATAAATAATTAGAAGTCAAATCATCAACCTCTAATCTGTCTTAGCTCGCTGAGAGCAGCAGTGTATGCATGCTTCCATATATTCATATAACGGTGACTACAGTCATTACCTCTACCTCATTTGCTTCCTATATTAACAAATATTTTTATGGAATTGTTGCTGAAAGTATATCCTCTGTCCAAAATAGTGTGTTGGTTTTTTTTAACGTCTTATGTACAACACATTACAACTTATGTAGATGAAGTATTTTGTGGTTTTCATTTTCATATCTTTGATGGAAGACAGTAAAATATTGACACCCTATACTTAAATGTCAAATCTTTACTTTGTGGTTTTTGTAATATTTCATTTAAATACTGAAGCATCACAAAATTGCAACCTGAAAATGCTATGTTTAAGTTCTTGGCTTTTACCTTCATGTTGTTTTCAGCACAGCCTTAGCTTTTGCTATCAAACCATTTGCTTGCTTTGGTAAGAATGAGTGTTCTAACTCAGCTTATCTCGAACAGCTCAATCTCAGGCACCCTGCATTGCGTTTGGAGGTATCCAAACTGGTTTAAAGTGTGCTAGCTCCCATGCTAGAAGCTTAACTTAATATAAACTCCACTTAATATGCTTTCTCTTATTATACAAATATGTCCCTGTAAGTTAAAGTCAAATCCCCAATGTAGCATGAAGAAAGTCCCAGTAGGTTTCAGGCACCTGAAACCAAGAGGAAAACTCTAGGCTTTCACTAACAACACCTTAAAACTGACTTTGCAACTTTGTGCCCTTAGAAGAGGAATTGCGGTGCCCAGAAGCTTACTCTATGAGCCCCCACTACACTGTCCGCTCCCTGCAGTCTGCGATGAGGTACCCAAGTCCTCAAGGAGGATGTCATTTCAGATAGTACTCTTTAGTGCTGTTTTTTGACCAGATGAGACAGCTCTTTGCTCTGTGTTGATTACTAAACTACCATCCTGAGGCACCTGTCCAAAACATGTATTTACAAGGCTGTTCTGAGGGCTGCTGAATCTTTGCCACTGGTCAGGAATACAGAAAAATGTAGCCTTACTTTTAACAATAGTTTTTTTACACTAGAAGTAAAGATGATATAGCTATTTAAGGACCATAAGATCTCTCTTTAAATTGAGAAAGATTTTGAACAAATACCTCACCATAATGGCACTTCTCTGACTCTTCAAAATATACAGCTGGTTCAGAAGATAAGAATCAGAATGCACTCAACTAAATTTACCTCTAATAAAGTTTCAACAAGAATGTCTATTACTGCATTGCAATAGAAGTTAATTCACAGGCCAGCGTGACCATGTCTACCCACCTTTGCTGTTACAGAAGATCCATGGCTCCCTTTGCTGCAATTTGTAGAATTGGTCACTCTTGAAAAGAAATGGTCCTATTCAGAGATGATTATTCAGGGCAGTATTGCCTTCTCCCAGGAGAGTCGTAATTCAAACATAATTCAAATACACCACATTGGTGTAGTTCCTTAGAGTCCATTCCATATGATGGTGGAAAATCTGAAGCAAAACATAGAAAACTCAAAGTTAGCTGAATAGTCTATATATATATATCCATTATGACACTTCCATCATAGATGTCAAATTCTCACTCTACGCTTAATATATATATATATATATTTTTTTTTAAAGCAGAAGGAAATATTGTGGTTTTCACAAGCTAGGGCCTACAAATCATTTTTGAACATATGACAAGTGACCACAGTTGTAAATTCCACTCTTTATCAAAGAGAAGATTGCTTGCTTTAAGGAACACAACTTTGTGGACAAAAAATGTCTCTATGCATGGAGCTGGTTCTCAGTGAGCTGAAGTTGTCACAGAAATACAAACCTAGTGCACGGGAAGCAATCCTGGCCCCGCAAGCAAGGTGCCCACCCACATGCCCCAGGGCACATCTTGGCAGGATGAGGCCTGAACAGAGTCCTTAGGTGGGAGATGAATGCAGAAGGATGGGGTTAAAACCAAAACCACAGGTTTGGGCCTCTTGCAGAGCACTCCGGGTATGACGAAGGGGACAGATCGTGCTGGAAGTGTCTTCCATTGGGATCCAAGTCACCACCAGACTTTTATGCCTTCCTCTGTGCCCACAGGACACAAAAGCTCTGCCCTGGGAAGAGTCACTGATCAATTTGCTTCCCTCTGGGTTTTAACATGTAAGAATATAAACCTCTATTTCTGTTCCTTCAGGGCAAGAGGCTGAATACAGCTAGGCAGATGAGAAAGCCTCAAGTCCATTACTGAATTTTTATCTTCTACCTGGCCAACCACGTACACAAACAATTAAACTCCTCTTACTGACTAGTTAAGATCCTCCTCATGTCTGCTTCTGGAGAATTACCTTTCAGTAAGAGCCTAATTTGATAGAGTCACCTCAAAAGATAGACTGTACAGAAACATGATTAAATACCAATTTGACTGTTTAAGTTGCTCATGCAGGGAGAAATCCTAAGCATAAGCAAATTTTGAGTAAACTTTTCAGAGATTATCAGCATTAAAGCTGTGCCATGGAAACCATGCAAATGTTTAATTGAAACACAGCATATGGAAACAGTCACAGTGAGAAAGGTTGAGAAAATCCACATTTATCATCTAGCATTTACTTGCAATCAGTAAAAAAAAAAATCACAGTATATACATCCTGTTTATTGGTAATATTTTAAATAAACTTGGAAAATTAATTTCTGGACAGGATTAATTTTATTTCTTCCAAGAGTGTTGCTTCTAGTTCCAGAAAGCCATGGCATGGCTTTCCATCATGGTGTATTACAGGAAAAAGTGACTTGTTAGCCATCTTGCCCATGGGTAACAGGCAACAAGCAGCTGCACTCAGACAAAATACAGGAACCAAAATGCATGATGCATGTACATATGTAAAAATGTTTTTGCACAAGTCCCAAACATAGGTGTGGTGGAGTGGGAAAGCAGAACACAAGCCATAGCAGTCAAAATGATTCACGATGTTAGTCTTAGTTACCATGAGGCAAACTGGAGTGCAGAAGAAAAAGCACAGCTGCCCGGAGAAGTGTTTCAGTGCCCCCTAACATCACATCTGACTGTCCTAAACTTGCCGACCAGCTGCTCTGAACTTGGGAGCAACTCAGACACACACAGGCATGCACTGTGGTTGCAAGAACCTAATGCAGCCACTCCCCATACCCTGCATGCAGGCAGTATGCATCATTCCCATGAATTGCAGGGTCCCATCACACCTCATAAGCCCTCTCACATCCCATAACCATGCCAGATCTTCAAATCATCCCTAGGCAGCTGTAGGCTACAGATTAGCCATCATCTGCTAATTCAGCCCAAGGATATCCTCTGTGAACAGCCGCTTTTTTGTTCATTTTTTCTGCCAACAAGTTTTTGCAATGACAACTGGTTTGCTCTGGGGAATAGACGAGGATGCCAGCTAATGGTGCTGCGGTTCCTCAGGGAGCCAAAGCACTGAGGGAAAAGGGAATTGGTCACAGGTGCTCAGGGATGCTCTTGGTGGACAGGACAGCCCTACTGTAGGCACTGGGCACTACCAGGAACCCCTCTTTCCTTTTCACCAGCCCTTTTTTCCTGCCAAGTCTCCCATTCGGAGGGGGAGCATGTGCATCCACTACAATACAAAGTATGCCTGTGTCACGCTGTCCTAGAGGGCTTCACATGGTGTCAGACCCTGCTGTCCCGTCTGCTGGGTCGCTTCTAAGACAACAGCTTTCTCAGAGCACCTCGCCAGGTCTTCACCCCCCTTGGCCCATGCCTGGTGATTCTGTGGCAGGCTGGCAATTATTCAGACTGGCATGTGGTCAGGTCATGTGTCAGAGACATTTATCTCATTTACAAGCCAAAGATTCCCCAGTGAGTAATTCTCAAAGAAATAATCACCTTCCTGATCCATTTTTCCAACCCAAGACTGTGTCTAACAAGCACCTACTGAACCTAATGAGACATGTTGACTACAGACATTAACAATTTAATAATCTTAGTGCACGCAGGCATCACCCAGGCATTTCACTTATTGCTCAAGGCAAAGAGCAACACATTGGCCCAACCCTCAGCAATGTCAGATGAGGTTTTCCCATCAACTTAACATGGATCTGGACTGAATCTAGCAAAATGAACCCATCATATCCATTGTTCACAGGCTCTCACCATGAGTTACATCACTGGCTTTTTGGAAGCTACTCGTTATTTTCTTTCCAACAGCCCCTGGGCACATAAATTTTCACAAAGTTTATAAAAACGGTAACAAATAGCACTTCTGATTTTGCCCAGCAGATCCAAGGCTGAAGAAGGTAAATGGTGTCAGCAATGTTTTCATCTCTCCAGTTTTTTAAAATGAGATTTGCCATACTTCATAAACACATGGCTAAGTCTGTTTTCTCCTAATTTGTGCGTGAATCTCTGTTGTAAGTATATTAAGATAGCACAGAGAACTTATTTCTTACATCTGTATAATATCCCAAGGGTTACCTTGCTTTGTGTAAAAGAAACAGCTGAAAAATTGGCAGCTAAATTATACAGGAAAAAGTAGTGCGTGACTATGAATGGTGAGGAACTAACAACCCACAACCCTTCCCCTCCCCTCTGTTCATACTGAGAACACTCAGTTCAGTCAGCGCTAGCCCAAATCTTCTTAGACCTGGAGGGGGATGGTTATGAGCAAAAGCTTGCCCATTTTTTCTGGTTATATCAGCTAGTCCAAATCAAAAATATTATCCTTCCCCACAAACTGTACTTAACTAAGCAGTTTTTAAAGCAAGAAGAATAGAGGAATAACCTCTATTTCACACACCAAGTTGTCTAACATATGTGACAAGTATTATGACTATTAAGACACACAAAGGCACTTTGCCTCTTTCATTATCACTTGGAATACAAAGTTTTAATTAGCATTTGATTAACCCTACCATTAGGTGTTAATATTAACAGGTGGAAACAATTCTAATTATCAAGAAAGCACCAGTGACATTGGTCCCACGTCTGGGTATGACAGCGGGGCCAGCACACACAAGGCAAAAGATTGGTTCTGGGAAACCCAGTCAGACTGGTGCTGAAAACTGGAAACCAGCACTGGGTCCAGAATTCACAGACAGACTCTGAAGATATCCAAAATCTTCAAGCCTGGATGTTTGTTCTTGTACAAGTGTGTCAATCTAGAACTCAGTTCCACAGCTTAGTCAACATTGGAGTTATTAAGTACAATGATATTGCAGCGTGAGTGTAAGCGGTTTTATAGAGCCCGAAGTCATCAGGATGCAGCTTTGCTCACCACGGTTATCTCAGTTCATCATATACCCACCACACCATAAATCTGTTAATTTAACAAAAAAGATCTACTACAGTATTTTTGTATAGCAGCCTTCTTCCTAAGCACATAGTTGTGCTTCTTTCACTGTGCTGCATCAGCTTCACGGTTCCCCTGGTCACAGCCAATTAGGACTGGGTGAGCTATGCTATAGAGATATAAAACAATGCTGGCAGCAGCTCACAGCCACCATCTGCCCATGTCCCCACCACCAGATGGGTGGAGGAACCTCCTGGAGAAGCAGGACCCTCCACTGCAGCTTCCCTAAAGCCAGCAGGGAGGAAAGACTGCACAAAACCTGGGCCAGGCTCTTCCAGACAGAGCTTGTACCCCGCTGTGATGAAGAGCAGCCCATGTCCGATAGACCACGTATGAAAACTTGCTAGGGAGACCAGAAGGAATCCACACCTGGAGGCTTACAGAAGGGACCGTTTGACTTTGTCACCATTAAGCTGTGTGCCATTATCGAGGCTGGAACACCCTATGAAGACTGTTGGCTTTGACCAGAAGCATTCCTGTCTTTTTCTGTAATTATCTCAGTGAAAATGAGAGCCTTTAATGGGGATATTTATAATCTTGGTCTGAACTATCCCCTGTACTCCCTAGTCTTCTCTGCATAAGGATCTTCACTCCTGCACAGGGTATTTGCATTCCAGCTGTGTCGGTTCCTCTAATGGCATATCAGCCGCTCCTTTGTCAGAGGGAGAGCCTGAGAGGCATTAAAACAAAGGAAGAGATCCCATGGGCAAGAGTTTTCTTTGGGTTAAATCCCTATAGAAGCTTTTATCCTCCTAGCAGAGCAGAGAAAGTGTCCACAGATTGAACAAGACTGAGGGAACACACATAGGGCAAAACATTTCTGATTTTCTTCCCTTCTCATCTCAGGTGCCACACCAGTGGCAGTGATAAGCCCCATGCACTGAGGACATACATACATATTGCCCACAAAGGAGGAGGAAACAGCAGATCTGTAACAAAACGCTTTTCTCCAAAGCATTATGTTAAGCCACATAGTATTCCCTCCTTCTTGCAGGATTTTATCCACTACAGGACCAAGCACCCCACCAGATGCACCACACAACCCAAGTGCTCCTTGTTTCACAGAGTGCTGTTTCACTGGTGTCCTAGCAATATAACTGCTGGAATTGTTGTTGATAAAGGATCTTGACATGCTTTTCCCAAGCAGCCTGTAGATACTCATTCTTGTATTGCATTCTCCAAGCACAAGGAGAAAAAGGTTTTTTAAGTCTGCCTGTCTCAGCTTTCAGCACACTTCTCCATGTAGTAAGATTTCTTCAAAACACCATCCACTGCATACTGTCCCTTCGTTTAACAATGAAATTGTTTTAAACATCTAAAAATATAATAAGAAGGACCTTCTAAATTACCAGACACTTGGGTCTCAAGTAGGAAAGCCTTCTCATAGCTGACACCTTGAATTTACTGTGGTATTTCCCCAGGGATGTCATGCTACCTGGTTTCTATCCCAACCAGCAACTTTACAAATTGACAAACTATAAGAAGGGCTTCTGCTCCAGAGTGAAGAATCAATAGCAGTCTACTTGGATAGCCTCAGAAAGTCCTTAACTTTTAATTGAACACTGGAAAAGAAATTGCAAAGTGCGAGAACTCAAAACAGCATGAAGCCCACATAATTATCTTTCTCCTTGCAGTTCCTTATGCAGACTGGAGACTAATTAAACACATATGCAGGCTAAGAAGTGATTTGCAACAATATCTTTTGTCAGTTTGCAAGTGGACTGAACCAGAAGATGAATACGAGCAAGGAACGGGAGCCACTGCCTGGTGTCCTACATTGCTCTCACCAATGCCTTGGATTTTTAGCTTCAACTACCTACGGAAAACACAAAACAGACATCACACCTGCTTTATAAAGCCATAACACAGGGTCATATTAACAACTCAGATGCCAAAATTTGAAAGAACTATAGATGCATATATAGGGTTTTTAAAACATTTTATTTTTTTTGCTGGTTTCACATTACAGTATTCTCCATAAAGCTACCTATCCTATTATGAGCTATTAGAAAGATAAATGTAAATTGAAGTCACTGCTCTTTTCTTTTCTGTTGCAGAAAGAGAAATTGAAGTCTTGATTCACAAAATCCATTCTATATTCTTCAATCACATTAGTGAGAACGCTTAGCACATCCCTTAGAAGTCACATGTGGGCAGCACTGCCACTATGCTAACTACACTAACACCAGTACTAGCACCTCATTAACCAGCAAGTTTTCCCCAACTATTAAGATAATTTGGGGAAAACATAAAAGTATAGAACCTCAGTACAAGAGAATAAATAAAAACCTCCCCCAAAATGCAACCACCTACCTCCTCCACCCTCCATCCCTCTCTAGGAAGAAACCCAGCCTGCTCACCAGGACCTTAAATCCTGTCTCTTCCCACAGCAAAGTGGAATCACCTGCCTGGGCTGGCTCTCAGCTGGCAGGAGCAATAGAGATCCTGGCAACCCTGCCCTAGCAGGAGACAATCTCCTTGCCTTTCATTTATCCCCATCAGCAGCAACCAGAAGCAGGCACCAAGCATCAGGGGGGACACCCTGATGTTAGTACATGGTGTTAGAGGCCAGAGTAATTACCACAGAAACGAAGGATGCTATGATTAGTCCAAACATCATGTGCAGTTATTGGAAAATTCACAGTTTTCTGTGGTTTTCATCCCCCACGCACCACCTGAGGACTCAGGTCGCTCGAAGGGTTGTGGTTTCTGTGAATACAGCATCAAAAAGAAGTGTCACCTGCTGCGGGGCTCTGCAGCTCTGGCAGGACAGCTCAGTGCCAGGCCCACGTGCAGAGGGACACCTTCCTGACAACGTGGCTGCCACCAGAGGGGCTGTGGCAGACACTGGGAGGGGAGAAATCTTCCCAGATGAGTGATCCTTTCTCATCTGTACCAGCAAGTGTGCTCCATCACCACTTCAAAGCCTCCCATAGAGCTGAGCGGACCCTTTCTGGTTCTCCTCCGCTGCCCCGGCTCCTCTCCTCCTAGCAGCCGTCCCATCTCACCCTGCACCCCCCAAAAAAAACAGGATGAGGGCTCAGACTCAGCTGGGTGAAGACCAACTGGACGTCCACGGGCTGCCTGGGGCTGCTTCATGCCATAAAACATCTCAGAGACATCAGAAAGTAATGCTGGTCATGTCAACGGGGCAAAACATTGGCTCTGGTGGACCGGACAGCTCTGTACCCCTACACACAGCCCCGCGGTCCCCTGTACCTATAGCCCAGCACCTACAGCCCGGCACCTACAGCCCATGCAGCCCAGGCTGGGAAGCAGAGCTCCCAGGAGCACAGCTGGAGCTGCTGCACATCCCCATTGCGCGGCCAATGCTGCCACCCAAATGCAAAGCCCAGAACATGTGCGGGCAGGAGGGGATGGCATCCATCCTGCAGCATGTGCACCAGGGGCACAGAGCCGGGGATGTTTAATCTGCTGATTTTTGGGGATGTGGGAGCAGGCACAGTCATTCTCTTGCAACACACGGAGGGTTATCCCAAAGGCATCCCAAGCGGGGAAAAACAGCACATGATGGTATTGGCACAGCCTGGGGGAGAAGGGATGCCACTCGCCCTCCCAAGGGCCTCGGTGGCCCAACGAGGAGATGATCCCTTCTCCTGTGCTCCTTCCCAAAGTCGGGTGGCACGAAAAATTGTTGGGAAAGAGCCTCAAAGGAAGGCCAAGCGGGGCATTAAACCGACGGAAAAAGGCTTCACCCCGTCGTTTTAATATGCCTTAAGGCATTAGGCAACGTGAATATTTTAAAAGCGCGCAGAAACGTGTCGAAGAGTGAAAATCAATGTTTTTTCCCAACCACCTGAGTATTTCCTCGGTGCAGACAGCCTCCCGCCGGTGCCCCTTTCCTCCGAGGAAGGCTTGCTGCGGGCGGAGGCAGGGAATGGCAATGCTGACATCTGCTGCCTGCGCCGCGAAGCGCTCCTCTTCCACCCAATTAGCGCTAAAACCTTTTTTTTTTTCCTTTTTTTTTTTTTTTTTTTTGTTTTTCCTCCACGAGAGCCTCCAAGTACAGATTGGAACACCACACGCACACCAAAATAAATAAGTAAATAAATAAATAAACAAATAATAAATAAATAAAAACAGACAAAGTTACAAATGATGCTCATAGGGGTGTCTGCGATGCCTCTGGAAGCATCAAAAAGTTGCAAAAGTTTATTGGGGAATGGGTTGTTCCTGCTGACGTTTTTTTATTGGAGCATCCCTAATTATGAGCAATTAATTTCTTTACAGGCAGGTGCTGCAGCCATTCCCGCTCACATCTCCTTAGCACCAGCGCTGCATTGCGCACAACGAGCAGCTGTTGGTGCAAAACTCAGTGGTCGTCTAAAACAATCCTGCCACTTCTCGGGCATCTCATCACAAGTCACTTGGAAATGCCAAACTGCGGTCTCGTCTTTCCTCTCTCACCCCTACCTGTCTCTAGAGCTGCTACACAAGGCACAGCCATGGTGCAGTGGCACGAAACTGCATCAGATCAACACCTGATGGGCATTTCACCCTAATGCAAGGTGCATTTAGGCAGGGGTGCTGGCCTCACGTCCTCAGGTATGGTCCTGGGAGAAAAGCAGTACTGGGGGTTGGCAGTCAGAATTTTTCTTAATGAGAGGTTTTCTCAACAAGCAGAACTTCTCAAGCAAGTAATAGTGATGGTGGTGCTTTCTGCTGTGCTGGAGAGTTTGAGCCAAGCCCCTGTTTTGCTCAACAGAGCAAAAATAATCTCTTTTTTTGGCTTTCTTTAATGTTGCCTAATCCTGAGGAGCAACATTTTTCCTTCTGCTTCCACGCTGTTGTGCCTGACTGAGTTAGAAAGGGAGGGGAAACCATAAAAAGTCTCTTTATGAGATGGAAAAATGGTATCTTGTGGAGTGTTTCTCTACCCTAATACTTGTAATTCAGCTCTGTTTGCTTCCTGGGACATGTTTGCGGGGGGGGACAAGAACTAACAATAAAATGCAGTTGTGGTGAAATGGAGAGGGGAAAAAAGCCCTGAGAGGGGTGCTCCTCCACCCCCTGTAAGGGTACAGAGCCCTGCCTGGGTGCCTGAGCACAACATGGTGCTGGGCTGGTGTCCTGTCCTGTGTCCTGTACCACCACGGGGCTTGGGGTGCCCATATCTGGCCCTGCTGACTTCCCTGGCATTTAGGGAGAAGCAGGGGAGGGTGTTTTTAAGCGATGATATAATCCTGCCCTTTTTTTGTGTGTGTATGAGGTAATGAACATCTTTAGTGCTTAAAGGTGCTGTGAGAAGCTGCAGGGCATGTGCGAATGCCAACGTTTTATGGAAGGGGTGGTTTTACTGCCAACAGACTTTTAAAAAAAAAAAAAAAAAAAAAAAATCCCTGCAGTTTATATTAATAAGACTGGATGTTATTGTATGTCAGGAGTTATTGTGATTTATAAAGTACTTCTTACTCAGTGTGTAATGAAAACACTTGGCTCTCAGTCCCAATCGCTAAGGGTAGATGATAGTAGCTTTATCTGCAATAGCCAACTTGACCCGGAACTTTCTATCATTTTTAATGATATTTTAGTGCTGCCTGTTGCTTTCACCTGAGCCTAGGGTTGCTTCAGCTTTCACAGTGAGAATAATAGGATCCTCTTGGAAAAAAATGGTGTGGGGGGGATGCTGCACACTTAAGTAATAATGCACCCATGCACGAAAGTGTGGGTGCTCATTGTGCAGCATTGCAAGGTTGGTCCTTTAATAATAACCCCAGCTGCTGTGTGCAAGCTTCTTGCTCTGGACTACATTCTTCTGCTGATAATTCTGTGTGTTGTAGAGATGCTGAAAATATAATGGGGGGAGAGGAGTGGAGATGAGTGCAAGTAGGTGGATGGCTTGGTTGAGAGCTGCATAATTACTCTCAAGTGTGCTTGCTTTAAGCCCCTGCTGTGTTTAACACCGAAGGGTATTACTGTAAAATAGCTCTGAGTGAGCAAAGGCTTTCAGAAGGGGACTGCTCATGACCACACTACTGTTCTTTGCCCCAAACATGTGTGCATACATATTTTTAATATTAAAAAAATAAAGTTGACTTGCACAGAGCTACTTTGCCACTATTTAGCTATGCTGTTCCTTAAATGATGGTTAGGTCAGGTACAGGTATAGCTTGAGAACTGAATATAACTTTTTTTTTCTAGGTGTAGGGGAAAGCTTCCTACCTAATAGGCTAAGAAGTCTCATAAGCACCCAGAAATGTGGCTGTTCTTGGCAGCAATGATGGGTGATATCACCCAAGCACCGTGGGATCTCTTGTCCCTGACCAGGGCTGGTCCTGTTTAGTCCCACTTTGCAAGGAGAAAAGCTCCTATGTGAGCCTGGTCACCAGCAGCAGAGCTAAAAAGGGGAAAAAGGTGGAGAAACATGGGTCAAAGGAGCTCCTACAAGATATATTTTGGTCACACTTGGTAAACCAGTCTTCAAGGTTATTTTACAAGAACTAGCTCCAAGTCAGAAACGTGATGTAAAGGAAGGAAGAAGAGGAAATGCTCTCCAGTTCTTCAGATGTTAGATATCCTCCTTCGAGACATGTAGGGCATCAGGAAAAAGGCAAGGAACAGTCTCTGGAATTGCTGTAGCAGTCACAGGAGCCAAGCACAAGGGACACAACAATTACCTTAGCGGATGGCAAATAACTTGCAGCCAGCCTTCCTCTGAAATGCAGGTGGAGAATGACCACAGATGCTTACAGGAGACTTAATTGTCCTTGCCAGCAAGGCTCATTATCCATATGTAAACATATGTGCTGCTTTTTTAACAGCAAAGTGCATTTTTTTCCAAGAGAATATTTTATGTCTGAACTGCTTGAGTGTCAAATTAGATGAGTCTGGCTTGGTTTTAATTATGCCAGTCATTGGCTTGTGCAGAAGGATGAGGGATGTGCTACTTTTGAAGGCAAAAGAGGATTATTATATATAAAACAGATTGCTCCCATGGAATGACGGGGCAATGCTGGAGATCAGCAGCGAGTCTTAATTCCTGTTTCAGTGGGGTTTTGCTCTGGGTCTCAGCCAGGTTCACCTTTTTTTTAAGAGGCTTTGCCTCTTGTTGATTAAAACTATGTAAAATGAGCCCTGAGCCTTGGGTCTGTTGCCCCACACCTCCTGTGGTTGCATGTACTCAAGCAGGCAGGTGGAAAAGACAACCAGGTTAGCCTAATAACTGTTTTTATTCTTGTTCTGCTTTTATGTAAAGCGATGGAGAACCAGACCCTGGGGAAACAGGCAATTTCCTGCAGGTATTTAACAAGGTGCGTCAGGAAAAAAGGGGCAAGGGCAAAAACTCCTGGGACAGAATTACCAATGAAGTGATTTTCTGTCCGTGGGCTCCATTTATAACTCCTGTGCTGCTGCTGATGTGGCCCAGGTACTTCAAGGGCTGTGTGAGCATGGTGTTGGCAGGGGGTGCAGGCAGGGCAGCCTTTGGAGTATGAGTTGAAGAATAACACCTTGGGCATGGGGCAAAGGGGGAGCACTGGGATGAGTGGAGCAGGTTGGGTGAAAGCTGGGCAGGGGATTTACCTGTTTTCTGGGCCATCACGTGAATGTTAACCACGAGGCCTGTTCACAGCTCTTCAGCTTGGCCAGATTTTTCAGAAGTTAACTGCAACAGTAATCAAATTGCTGGGTAATCTAATGGGAGAGGTTTAGCTGAACCATGCCAGAGCACAGCTTCTGCCAAAAGTTGCTCAATGAACAGAGGGCTTTCATAATCTGGTGCTTGCTCCCTTCTTTTTTTATTGTGGGCAGGAGTGAACAAAACCTATTTTGGTGAGAGCTGGACATGTGGTTTGTCTCATAAGTAGGCTAGCTGGGCACAATCCACTAGGTTTGCAGAGCTTAGGCAGTCCTACACATGAAAAAAGGTGAAAATAAAGTCAGCAGGGTTATTTTGCATGCATCCTGATGCCTGGTGAGGTGTCCCAGGAGCCCCAACACTGATAACTTTCTAGGGCTAAGAAATGGTGCCCAGAACTACACTGATACCTAGCGGTGCAAGCCAGATCATTGCATGGGTCTCTCCCATGAACAGGGCAGCAAGATTTGCAGGCATATCCTTGGGGTGTTCAAGTTTTATTTCCTCTAATAACCAGCTTATTACACTGAAATGTGTGGGTTTTTGTTGATGAAAGCCAAAGTTACAACACTGAAAGCCTGTAAGAAGTCTGCATTTACAGTGAACTTAGGAAAAGCCCTGAGTGTCCAGGAATGGAAACATGTTGCCTGAAGCATGTCTCTTGGCTCACAGCATTTGCAACTAAAGGTTAATAATGTTTGAAACTCTTAACTCAGGGTTTGGCCTACCATACTTAAGTGAGGGAGGGGAAAAACCCTAAGAACCAATTTCCCTTGTGAGAGCAAGGCTGTGACCTGAGGCTTTTCAGCCTCCCAAGTGCCATTTCTGAAATCCAAAGCTGCTTTGTGCTCTTCATGTCAAAAATAGGGGGATAGTATGTGATCAGTGTCTGTTATTTCTAAGTAAGTGTTGAAGTGAGGAGCTCTGTGTGCCTATACCGAGCTTCATGTTGGTGGGGCTGTTATTGCTGAGCAGTTTGGGCTGCAGCTGCTGCCCGACTCCATGTGCAGAAGGAGAAAAAGTGGTTTTGCCCCATCTCCTACCCTGAACAGCACAGCAGGGCGTGCAGCCAAGACCAAGCATTCAAAGCAAGCAAAGCGTAAGTCACCAAGCAGCAAGAGGTTACAAACTAGAAAACAGTCCATTTTAATCACCTTTTTGCTTTGTGCCAACGTATCACCTTTTAGGAGTTTGGTTTTCAAGAGCTTTTCCCTCCTGAATGTGCTTAGCTTTTACTTTGCAGTCTCAGAGTAATAATGGAGGTAAAAATACATTGAAAATGGGGTTTATCACTACAAAAAGTGGGATAACAGGGAAGCTGGGGGGGTGTCACAAGATTCAGGCTCAAGTCTCAGTCAAGTAATGCTACCATGAGTGCAAAACAAGGGGCACAACAAAGACAGTTATAAGAACACACAATATACTTATATCTCCTTCATCACTGAGACAGGAAAAGGGTGCAAACACAGAAGAAAATCCTCTCAAGAACCTGGGGTATGAACAAGAAGTGGTATGTGGGTATAGCTATATATATGGGCACACATCCTGCAGAGGGAGTGATAGCTGTGGCCCCATAGCTGGAAAGAGCTCTGGGGCATGAGAGGCAGCACAGGATGGGGGGATGGCAGGGACTGGGGCAGTCAACTTTGTGCCCGTGTTTTGGTTCCCAAACCTGCAGAATTTGGCTCTTCCTGATGTTCAAAAATCACAAGTCAAATGCTGCACAGGTTAGGTCAGTGGTTTTACAGAAAAGCACCCCCCAAGTGCAGGATTTCTCACTGATCTGGCTTTTGTTTCCTTTCTGGGTTTTTGGGCCTGTTAAGTTTTGCTGCACCACGGTTTTCCGTAACCACAAGAGCTACAATTTGGCCTCTCTGAAAACTGACAAACTCACCTGGGGCAACGTGGAGATCTCGCTGCTGCTGATGGTGGTCATGTTAACAGCTTTCTGTGGTAACCAGCCAAGTCGTGAGGCCGGGGGCTTGTTAAGGGAGGAGTATTTTGGTTTAAAAGCCCCCTGCATCCCACTTAGGAGAGCTCTGATGGTGATATCAGGGCTCTTATCCACCTGAGGTCCTGAAGCTGCTTGGTGAGTCCTGTTGCATTTGTCCTTTTGGAAATGTGGCTGTCTGTTTTCTGGCTGCTCCTGGGTGCAGCCGATGCCTGAAGCACACGGGGTTCTTGGTGTTGGGGGTGTCTGTTGGATCACTGCCTGCTTTTGGGAGGCAGCTTTGGAGATAGCTGAGAGACAGCAGCGCTGCTCTGGGGGCTGCAGGTAGAGCATGGCCCAAGTGTCACCTCCACCTAGGCTTGGGCTTGACCTCCTTCACAACAAGGCCTGCCTCCAGCAGTGCGGCCTAAGTCTCATCGTGGGCATCTGGGAATGGTAAGAGACAATTGTATTCTTTCTTTGTGCCGGCTTGGGTTAGCACTTGCCCCTCTGGTTCCTGAAGAGGCCTCCAGCCCAGCTTTCTCATCTCCTTGTGCTGTGGAGCCACGCTTTGGCCCACTTACACTCTGGGTAGTGAAGCCCTGCTGGTGCTCCCAAGGTCATCAGCCTTCTCCATCCCACCCAGGGCTGGTCGCCCTTCTGGGGATTTTATTCAGAGCCTCTGAAATTGGTGGGTTCCCACTGTGTGTAGGTCAAAAGGAGCAGTTCCCCATGCCAAAGGTAGGAGTTGGCAGGGTGTCAGCCAGCAAACCAGATTTCTGACCAGACAGAGCTTGTGACTGACACAGGACATCATCGTCACTGTGGAAAATAACTCAGCTGAGGTGATATTCCCCAGCCCTGTTCTCCCATATGCTCTACACACAGAGTCTCTGCCCTGAAGAAATGCAGCGCTGTGGGTTTTTGTCCTTGCAGTACCTACAAACATACATACAAACCCATGTGCATGTACAGCAGCTGTGGGGAGAGTGGGCGGCCATTTCTTGCATTGCCTGCACAGGGGAGGGACATCCTGTAACAACCCAGGGCCTCTCTTTCTGCCTTTTTCTTTCTTGCTTTCGTACTCTCTCTTCACCTCCTGCTAATATTGGGGTGCACGGCCTCTGTACCTCCTTGAGGTGTTTTGGCTGGAGTCTTTGAGATTTGATATAGAAAATCTTGATGGCAGTGAATTTATATTTTCCCCTACCTGAACTTCTGCAAAAAAACTTAGAAAAGAACCTTAGAAGTGTCAGCTTCTGTGCTCGGGGACAGAGATTAAGGTTTTCCTTGGGAACTGCCTGTCACACAAGGAAGGCCTGTGCTACCGATGCCAACAGCTGGCAAAGCAGCTGCCTGTGGGGCTCCTCTCTGCTGCTTTGGGGATGCTCAGGTGCTGCTGGGGCTGTTTCAGGGCACAAAAAATGCTTTGCCAGGGAGCATGAGAAGGAAGGCTGCACAGCGTGGGTGACTACAATATTTTTTTCCCTTTCCCCCTCCCAGCCAAAGCCTTGGCACAACTTCTGGATCTCCTACGTTGCCATCTGATTGCAGCGCTCGCCTTGTGCGGCGCTTGGCACCCACCGAAGGACTTTTAGGCAGGGTTTTTCATGAGTAACTGTGAAGTCTCCGCTTGGTGAGCTCCTGAATTTGCTCAGAGGATGGTGATAGCCCCAAAATCTGCTGCAGAATCGAGCCTGGTCTCCTCTCCTGTGGTCAGCCTGAAGCTCAAACAGGTGAGACTGGCTGGGATGGACATGAGGATGTGTAAGAGTTTTTCCTAAGTGCTAGAGAAGGACTCAGAGAGGGAAGTAAATTAGGATGCTTAATTAACTGACCAAGGTAACAGGTGCAGGGCCAGCTTCAGGCCTGCTGGGGGGTTACTGGAGTCAATGGGAAGAGCCAAGTGAGGGTTGGCAGGTGTTACACCTGTGCTCATCCTGCTGAGTCTCCTCTGGGATGGGCAGGCACTGGTTGTGAGGCACTAGTTATGGGATCCTGTGAGCCTGGGAGAGGCTGGTCACATTTAACACCCGAATTTCCCCCAAAATGTGGTCCTGGCTGTTAAATAACAGTGGTAAAGCTATCTTGCACTGTGAGAGGTGATGAGAAGTGTAGTGGTCTGATGTGTGTCAGGGCTGAAGCCTGAGGAACATGCAATCCCAATGCCTCCAGAGCATTTGGATCGGGGGAGCTGCTCCTCCTGGCCAGGCTCCCTGCAGCAGGCAGGGCCTGCTCCTGCCCCATGCTGTGGGCAGTGGAGGGGACACTGTTTTTATCCAGGTGCCTTCAGAAGAAACGCTGCCAGGCCTGGGCTCCGCCGAGCCCCCCCTGTGGGCAGACCGTAGGTGAAAAACAAGCGGGTTTGTTCTGCGCTGAATGTGCCCACGTCTTGTCACACAAATGTGCAGCGTGCGTGAAAACAAAAAACAAGCTACAGATGGACACGGGCAACCTGTCGCTAAGCACAAGCCTCTAGATTCAAAATAAACAGAAAGCAGCAGCTAGCATCTTCTGAATGGTAGCTACAGGACTTCAGTTGTGGATATTGCAATGTCCTGATAGTTGTCTTCAACCTGGGCTTGAGTAGAAGAGCAAGCATTGCCAAGGCTTTCTCAGCCCAGGAGATAAGGGCAGCTTATTTTACCCTTCTCACAGGTATTTTGTCTTCAGCTGAGGTTGGAGGTGGCTGCAAGGAGGGCAAGCACCAAATGACTTTCTCCCCATGGCTCTCAGCACACCCAACCCTCCCATGCCCACATCTGCCCAGCCCCAGGCAGAAATCAATGGCTGAGCACTGGAGATGGACCTTTTGTTGGTCCAAAGGCTGTGGTGGAGTCCCTCAGAAGGGTGTTGAGCTCTGAGTAATTAATTGCATTGCCCATGTCTGTGTGTGCCCAGAGTAATTAATGGGAGTGAAACACATGTATTTCCAGTCTTACACACTGTGGTTAAGATAGAAATTAAGATGATGGACAAATTGAATTATTTCTTTATTATGACGGCGCAGGGACATCTCTACAGCTCTGTAATTAATTTTAATTGTGTGTACAAGTGACTCCTATCAGGGTTTCAAGTGAGATGCTGCATCTGCATCCCACAAGGAGGAACATGACTGTTGTTGTACAGTGAAGTAAAAAAGTGAAGTTGTGGTGACCTATTTTACTTTAGTACTTTGTCTGAAGATTTCTGAGCTGATGGAAACAGTGAAGCTCATTCTGTGCCCAGGGGTGGGATCTGTGGCCTCTACAACTCGATCCAGAGCCCAATAGGTTGTCCACACTTAGACAAAAAAGTGGAAAATGCATTTAATGCTCTGACCCCACAGGCTATTTTCTCCATGGCCACAATGTGCAGCAGCCATCCTGAAGGAGATGTGGGGACCTGGTGGATTCATTCCTTACCTGGTCTCTGTTCCTCTTTGTGTTACAGAGACTCCAAATCTTCCAAGGAGTTTCTCAAGTGCTTTAACATGCATGTGGAGAGCAAGTTGGAGCGTGCAGAGGAGAGGCCTTAGAAGGTCCATCTTTTGTGTTGGTCTCTTAAAAAAAAAATGTGGAAAAAATCAGAAGCAGCTTAGAAGCTCCACCTGACACTGCAAGACGCTCCTGGTCCCTGAGGTGTCACCCAGAGATGCTCCAACACGTTTTTAGGACAAAAGCGTCCATGGGTGAGTGCTGCTGGTGGCGGTGATGCATGTGAGTGCCACTGGGCCACCCCTGGGCTAGGGACAGAGCTGGGGACCACTGGAAAGGGAAACATGGGGCAGAGCAGGGCAGGTCCTGCACTCATCTGCCTTTGCTGTGAAGCAGGTGTAATCCTCCTGTGTGGCACCAAATGGCTTGTCTGGCAGTGTTTTAATGTAAACTATTTTTAAAAGGACGAGGTGTTGAAGCACAAAGCACAGTTATGAGGTATAACCTTTACCGCTGCACAGAAAATATTTACCCTGTTTTCGTTTGCTGATGAAAGACCATCTAGTGGTATAAGGAGAAAAAAAAAAAAAAAAAAAAAAAAAAAACAACTGTGCTGCGTTTTAATTGCAGCCTGGCTTTTGATCAGATGTGTGTGGGGTGGGGGGGGGAAGAGAGAAATGTGGCTTTGTGTGTTCTGCGTTGCGTTCTTATGCAGCAAGCCCTAAACCACAAAAGCTCCTCGGGGAAGGTTCATTATCGCATTAAGCACCAGGTAGGGAGGGGATGCCTGCCTGGCAGCGGCAGGCGAGCTGCTCTGCCTTTCACTTTGTTTGGGTTCGTCCCCTTCCCTTCAGGGTGTGTAGGATGAAAAAAGTAATCTCAAGACGCAATTGCATGGAAAAAAAAAAAAAAGCGAACTCGTGAAGAGGTTGGCAGCAGCTCCACGTGGAGCTTCTTGTGTCCCCCAAGGGCTGATCCCTGCCAGCTTGGGGCAGAGGGTGCCTCACTGGAGCAAGAAAGCTGGGGTTTTGGGGGACTGCTGGCACCAGGTAGCTTTGGGGTGGATGGCACGGGATGCTTGCTGATGAACATCCTGGCAATCATTTTTTTTAATAACAGCAGAAGTGTAGGCCATCTTCTAAAAGTGATAATCTTTAAAAAAAAGCATAAACTATTACAGAACCTTTATTCTGCTTAGTTCACCTGGTTTTAGAAATAAAATTCCTTGCATGATCCCTGCGTGGATGGTGCTTTTGGTTTTAAAAATCCCGTTCTTAATGCGAGGGAATTCCACGGCTTGAAGACTGACTGCTTCCCCAATTTGTGGCTTTTAAAAAAAAAAAAAAAAAAAAGGCAAGATGCATCACTTGCGCGTTACATTTTATTGATGTTACTGTAAAATACATATTTGCTTGCATTCCTAATTGGGGAAGCACAGATGGCAGTGGCTTCTGTTGGAGCGATATGCTCTTTAAAATATCTGCTAACATTACAACAGCGTATAGTCATTAAAATGACTGTCTGTGCACCCGTACGCGGCAGGAGTTTGGTGCTGGGGAAAACAAGTTTCTCTCTATTTTAGGGAGGGAGGCCTGGATTAACCCTTGCGTGTGCCCATGCCCGGCACACGGGGATAGCCCGGCAAGGCTCTGAGCAAAAAGGAAAGGAAGAGCAAGGTGGCATCGGCTGCAGGTAGCTCCTCTCCTTCCGAAGGCGCTTCTTTCTTGTTCCCTCTTCCCATCCAAACCAAGCTGTCGCGAGCAACTGCAGAGCAAGTGAGCAGCATTTTGCAGAGCGCCTGCAATGTGTTGGCAGCAAGCAGCCAGAGCGTGCGCGGAGCTTTTGGGAGTGAGCGGCTCTGCCAAGGAAGCTGCTGCAGTTGGGTGTCCCGTGCTCCGCGATACGCTCCTGTCCCAAAAAGCCTGCTGCTGGACCCAAGAAGGTCTCCTGCTCTCTCTGCTGCCCTTGGCCAGAGTGGGATGGTGCTATAGGATGGTGTTCAATGGCTATAGGGTCGCTATATGAGTCTAACGACTTGCCTTCCATCAAGTTGTAGCAGGACCAGGAATGCCCTAGGTGTAAATTCATCCTATAGCTTCCCACGGAAATGGGATTTACGAGCCAGGTGGGTTTTCCCCCCTCTATCTGGGGGTCAGATGCAGTGGAAGGGTTTGGAGGGCTGGAAAAAACAGGTGTAGTGAACTTTAGGAGGGGTTTCCCCGATGGCAGAGCTCCTGAATGCTTGCTTTTGGAGGGGGAAAAACTTCCACTGGGACATGGGGCTTTACGCAGTCTGCGAGGGGGTTTCAGCCCTGCGCCCCCCGGGGCTGCTCCGTCTTTGAAGTCAATAGGAAAATTATCCCCGACTTTGATACGCTTTGGATTGGGCCTTTCAAGTCATGTGAAAGACACCTGCGTTATTAAACCAGCAGCAGCAGAGCGCTCTGTCAGTTACGTCGGCTTTTATTTTTTAATGGCAGTGGTAGGTTTAGCCTTGGGCACTATCTGCGGCTCATAAATAACCCATGTCTAGTGTAACACACCTACTGGAGAGCCACAGAAGACAGAGGACTGGGCTGTTTATCTCCCTGCATTTTTCAGTAACGAGCCACTCGTACCTTAGGAGGGGTAGATGTCCTCTAGCGTTCATTAATAAAGCATCCTTAAACAGCCAGCCTTCTCCTTGATCGTGCAGGGCTAATGCGATAAATATCTTCTTTCCACACTCTCCTGACAACTGAAAGACAGGAATGCAGTCTAGCTTACACCAGCGGCCGTGGGAGAATACAGCAGGTCTCGCAGCACAGCACAGCCAGGGCTCCGTCCCCTATGGGAAGCGGGGGACGTGGGCATGAGATGGCTCGGTTTTAAGCTGTTTAACCCCTTAAAGGAAAGAAAAAGAAAAAAAAAGAAAAAAAGAGGTCAGCCATGAAAGGGAATTTAATAAGTGCATCTCATCCATAAATATTTGCTTCTGGTCCCCAGTGGCTGATTCCTCTAGTTTCTCTCTTAAAAGAGGAATACCCAAGGGATGCTTGGTATAAAACCACCCCGTTTCCGCAGCTTGTTAACCACCTGGTGCCAGGAGCATCTCGTGCTCTGGAGCAGGGAGAGGGGCTGGAAGGGACCAGGGCTGTGGAGCAGCCCCGTAACCACGTCCCCGTGGCTGTGGGTGCATTCCTGGGCTGGCAGCTGTGGGTTTGCACAGCAATTTGGGCATCCAGGGTGACTTGAACTTTAGGAAATGATGCATTCCTAGCAGTGTCCTTCTCCTACAGCTTATTTTCCTCTCCCTTCTATAACCCATCGCTCTGCTGCTTGTCTTCCCGTGCTCGGTGACCCCCAGGGCTCCCTTCCAACCCCACCCCCTTGGACTCCCCAAACCAAAGCATCCCTAAAACAGAGCTGGGGCATCCAACCCCTGCTTTTCTCAGGGCCTGCTCTGCACTGGGGCTATCGGTGGCCAAGCGTTGGAGCTTGTCAGCAGCAGCCTGAGCCAAAAGGCATTCAAGTCATCGCTGAAGATTTGGGGTTTTGCTTCGCTAACCGCAAATGCAACTGGAAACAGCCCGGTAGGATACAGTTGCAGCGCGAGCTGGCAGGTGTTAAATAGCACACTCGGGGCTTCAGCATCCTCCAGCTCGGCAGCTTTGAGGTGGTTTCTGACTAATAGGCTCCAGCTTCGTTTTTAGCTCTGAGGAGCTGCGGCTGATGATGCTTGCTGAGTCCCCCACCCCCAGGGCTTGAGCTGCACCAGGTTAAAGCCCAGGAGGTCCCACAAAGCTGCTTTTCAAACAGACCTGTCCAAGGACGGTCTCAAAACACCTTCCCACTCTCTTGCATGTGGGCAGAAAGCCCCAAATCCTGATAGTGGCAGCTCTGTGATAATGCCTCTTTCAAGCTTTCCATCAGTGCTTCCCATCCCAGCTGTCAAACAAGAATTTAATGCCCAAGGTGTGGCGGGGACGTGAGCACGGGGACCATCAGCAGCAGGGGTGCTCCTGCCTTCCCGTTAAACCTCTCCTGCAAAAGAGGGGATGAACAGGGAGCTCCTGGCCTTGCCAGGTCTCATTTCTTCTCAGATAGCAGAAAGGAAACAGGCTCTGAACTGGGGCAGGTGGGGAGAGGAGAGGCCCCCAGGTGGGTGCCCACCCCCCAGCACATCTGGAGCCCACAGCTGGCGAGCGGGGCCCTGCCTTCAAAGGAGAGCACAGCGGCGGTTTTGGGGGAGAAAGGGGGAAACTGAAGGAAGCACAAGAAATACAAGGGAGTGACAGGTCTCGCCCGTAGGCCTCGGGGACGTCTCCCTTGGCCCTGCTGCTTCTCCTTCCCTCTGCAGTGAAATCAGGCTCTTAAAACGCCGTGGGTGGGGAAGAGGCAAGAATTTCGCAGGGGCTGTCAGTGCCGAGCTTTAGCGTTGGTGTATTTTTTTTCTTTCTTAGAGAACTCAACACTGAAAACAGTTTTTATTATTAAAATGTCCCTTCTTGTACACCTGGTAGGAAGGAGGAAGAGAGGTGTTTGCTTTTTTTTTTCTTACCTGCAGAAGGTAAAAGAATTAAAACATCTCTGCAGATCCTAAAATCCTTGTTACTTCTGCATTCACTCAGAAGCCAAGGCTGAGCAGAGCATAATTTTAAAGCCTTTACTCTGTGCCTTTGAAACAAACACTCTCTTCCTTCTGATAAATGATTAAAGTACCGGCAATTTATTTTTTAAAGGAAAAGATCACAGGAATTGCAGAGCTCGGCACCCAGGCTCGGGTATAAATTGGTCCTCGCTGAGGTTACGCTGCTGTACTTTAATAGCTGGGTACTTCCCACTGTAGTAACACAGGAAACGAAAAAAGTGCTGCCCTGAAATAATATATGCAGTGACAATGAAATTGTAGCTTTCGTAAAGTTTTCTTGATGTGCTTGATGCAGCCAATTTCCAGCATCGTGACATTTCGTGACACCGGTGTCAGCTACGGCGGGTTTGGTTGCTGGGGATTTTTGTGTGTGTGTGCTTTGGCTTTTAAAAAAGCCATTACAACAAATGTTATGGACAAACTTGAAGGTGTAAGATTTTATTCTTCCTCTGCCACCACAGATAATGAAGTTTTATCAACTCCCTTTTATAATAGTAATCTCAAGCAGTATCCTGTAATAGGATCGTAAACATTTAATGAAACTCGATGCTATAAGAAAAAAAAAAAAAGCACAGGAGAGGTTTATGGGTGGGCGAGTGGATCGGAGAACAAAAGGAAATCAAAGCAGCTCAGGGGTCGCCAGTCCAGAGGTGATGTCCCATGCTTTGTTACGAAGGGGATTTGGTGCAGGGAGCGCCTCTGCTTCAGGATGGATCTTCCCTTAGTGGGGATTTTCCCTTCCAGGAGTTGCTCGTGGGGCATCAGGTGATTTGCTCTCCCTTCCCACCCCACCACGAGTCTTCCCAGGTCCTGGGAATGGAAAGGGGCCACATCCATACATCATCCACCCCTCACCTGTATACCATCTCACCACCTCACCCACGTGTAGCCCTGGCACCCTTGCTTAAAGCCCCCCGTGTTCGTGGGTTTGAACTGCTATGTATCCAGAGCATTGTGCCTCCTCTTTATGATTTTATTTATTTATTTATTTTTGGCTACAGTTTGAACACTTTCTGGCTTGTTTTGCGGGGCCTTTTAATGTACTGTTTCATCGCTTACTTAAAAAGAAGGGGATGTTAATTGCTCTGACACCACGAGAAGCATAAATGCTGCCTAACTGACATTCACCGGTGCATTTCAAAGAGCAGATGTATATTATTATAGCGTGGCAGTTACATTAAGCCCGTGCAGTAACAATAGGAAAAACTGATAATAAACATCAAAATCGTCTGCCTTTCACCACAGAAGAAGAAAGCTGAAGGGTAATGGAAAGTTTTGGCTTCTGTTGTGCAAGCTACCCCTCTCTTTCCTGCTCTAGAAGCCTTTTGAAGGGGGCAGATTTCCGACTGGAGGAGGCAGCAAGCAGCCCCCAGGCCCCTAGTTCTGTTTTGCGAGAGGCTCTTGTTTTAGCAGGGGCACTGGTGAGGATGCTGAAGAGCTCAGGAAGGATGGGGATGGGGACATCTGATGCCCTGCACGTGCCTGCAGACCACATGCAAGCACGTGTAACTGCAGCGTGTGGCTGTCTGCTCTTGCCCCTTCCAAAATGCACACCAAAAATTATCTGCCATTAGCTCGTGGTAGCCAGCATGTTGTAAATCTGCAACGCCCCCACATTTGTGACACTGCCCTTGGTTTCATTCCTTAAACACAGGGGCAGGAAATCCATGAATTTTGAGCGTTGTTAACTCTGAACAAGGAACTTGGCCAGAATAAGGCAAATAATGTTATTCCTTAATTATCCTGCATCTGTTTTCCTTCCCCAGAACCTTTGCTGGGGACTTCTTCTTTCTGTCCTCTGCTGTCTGGTGCCTCGCCTGCAGCTATGGACTAAAAGCAAGAACAAAGATAAAAACTAGACAAAAAATTTTCCATCCTTTTTTAACAGAAAACTTGAATTTCAACTAAAAAAATATGGACGGTGAAATAATTTCCCCTCAGCATGATTTTTTTTTTTTTTAATTTTATTAAGAGAACGGAAGATCCCAAATCCAGAAATATGTTTCCAAAAGTAGAAAAGTTAAGTTTGGGATAGATATTTCTTCAAGTTTGACTGGTAGAAACCAAAATGGGGGGAGAAAAAGGTTGTTGTTGTTTTTTTTTTTTGATGGCGAGCAGTCCATCACATTGCATGTTTTTCTCTCTGTTGCAGTAAATTGTAAAGGATGTGTTTTCAGGCACTATAAGCTTGTGTGATTAGTTTTTTATTTTCCACATTTCTCCTATTCTGAACTAACAGTATCAGTAAATGTATAGTAGTTAGTACAGACTTCCACCTTTCCCCTATATTTTCAGTCTTTGTACACGTGGCATAGGTTGCGGCCCGAAAGGAATAATATGACACTGAGAGCAACGTGATAGAAATTTGACTTCATCTCCACAGCTGTCATTTTAGCTAAACCATAGGTGGGCTTATTTTCTTTTTCCTCTGCTTTGTTTTAGTGAAAATGGGGAACATCGTTGTGAAAAGGGAAGCTTCAAAAATAATGTGTGATCTGGAAGCGTGAGAGCATAAATTATCGGAGCCAACTTTTGAAATCTACATTTGCAAGTGTTACAATCAGACACGTTTTAGAAAGTAAACTGTAGTAGTTTTAGGATAAATGGCTCCCCAGAGGAAAGCAATAAATAGTACAGCCACACGCTTGCTATGCCTCAGCTGTGTATTTCCATTATTTATGAAAAGGTAGAAAGCAAGCTACAATTTCACAAAGCCCTTTGATCAGTGTATTTTTCAAATACCTTTAAAAATAAAATAATTAAAAAAATGAGAAGTCATTGAAAGACTGGAAATTGTCTATGGATTTTAAATATGCATGAAGGGCAAAAAAAAATTGGGATGAGTAGACAACTTCCCTTGAAACCACTCTTTGATGTCAGTGATAGTGCAAAAATGATTCAACCACTGGAAATCAACTCCTTTTCTGTATCTTATGCTGCCTCTGATATCTGTTGCTTCTTGTATATATAGACTGTCATGTCTTTGAGCCTGGTTGGTCTTTGATGGCCACGGGAGCACTCTGAGGGCCCTGGGGGACTCAAAATATAAGGCACTGTTAGTACTAATGTGGAATTAGTAATGGGGGAATTTAGGTTGGAAGGGATGGTCCTGGAGCTCATCTAATCCATAATCCTGATCAAGACAGGGCCAGCTGTAAATGGAGTTATTGGTTTAAGCACTTTGTTGGACTGGGACCTGAACCTAAAAATTGAAAGGAAAAGGTCTATATGTTTCACTCAGCTGACAGGAAAGCTGAAAGACCAGGAAAAAAAAATATATTAATACTTCTTACTAATAGTTATCAAAGTAAAACACAAGCAGGTGTCTCAGGACAGAAATGTAGCTGGTGAAATCATGGAAATACTGGTTGTGCCTCTATAAACAAGTTTGTGCTGAAAGTACCATTAAAAATGGCTCTTGGGATTTCCTCCAAGAATTCACATCGCTTATAAGAAGTGCCTGGATTGTGCCTCTAGTCTGGATGTCTGGGTTTCTGTGCATGTTTTGAGGTATTTTGTTGAACGTATGGGACGTCAGAAGGCTGTTAGCTCTTGATGTTTTTCAGGGTTTCCAAGTCTTGAAGTTCCTCTTGTTTCATAGAGCCAACAAGTAAACATATATAAACATACAGCAAAGTACAGAAAAGGTGATTAGGCTTCACCCCGCAGCATAAACTCCACCGTACTGCTTCCACCCGTGTGTGTGATCCCAGTGAAATATATTCAGAGGTGACTTTGAAGCTCTCCACATTTTCCCTCTCTGACAGATTTCTCAGAATCCAAACCTTCAGAAGTGTCAGGGTAAATTTGCAAAGGGCTCCCGTTTCAGAAGTGTCCTCAAATCGGTTGTTGCTATGTAGGAAAGATGATGGTTTCTGTTGCTGCCGATGTATTGCTCAGTACTGACATGAGAAGGTGGAAGGATGGGTAGGTAGTAAGATGCTAACCTCTCTGGTGAAGAAGTCTCATCAGGATGTGGCAGAGGGGATGTGATGCACGGTTTTAAAAAGCCAAACATAATAAGATCAAGGTGGTACATCAGCATAATATCCTTAGTATTATGGGATTGGGAATTGGCAAATTTGCAAACAAGTAACCTATTTGTGTGCCCCTGCACTGAGAGCTAGAGAACATAATCCTTTTCTGCAGACCACGAGTAAGCAGATAGGAGGGTGATGGGGTGGGTCCCTTTTCAGCAATTGCATTGAAAAGTGGAATTTGGAAGTTAAACAACCTGAGGTTCCTCTACATGAACCACCTCTGTGAAGTGGTGACATCTGGGCATCGAAGGGCTCCATGTTCTCCCAGTAACCACCTGGTCCTCCGACCACAGGGCTGCGTGTTTTAGTCAGGGAGAAACTGTAATTTAGGCAAGCCAAACCAAAGTGAGCTGTGATAAGGAACGATGCCGTTGGAGGCCCCTGGCACATCAGTGCTTGGACGTGGCTGTCCCTCCAGCTCCTTCCAGCTCCTTTGCTCCCAAAGGCTTCAGCAGACCGAGCATCCCTGCATGCTGACAAGTAACACCGTGTAGCCGTGACCCTCTCAAAGCAGTTGGACTCAGAAAATCAAGGTGAGGTCTTCTCCCGTAGAGTGTTTATGCTGACCACATGGCAATGGGTGACCCTAAAACCTTTGGTTGGTTCCCTCTGATGTTGCCCTGGCCATGGGTGAGAACAAGTTGAGGCTGAAGTGGATGTAAATAGCATTGTACAAATTGCAGAGCAACGCCGTGGCCTCTGTTCTTCTTAGAGAGGCTGCTGCCACGTGTTGACTTCAAATTATTAATTAACCAGCTATCAAACATCACCGAATAATCTTGTAACCTCATCTGCTTCCTTTAAAATAACGCAAAGCAAGGTGACGCTTTGCTCACCTGGAGAAGCTAAAATCAAAAATGTACACCGAAGTGAGAGCACTAGTCTCTGTTGGAAGTCCCCAAATACAATTATTTAAAACACGAGTGGAGCTCGCGTATCCTTGAAAACCCTTGTGAGAAAAGCTAAACGGGTGAGTGTGCTGAAAAGGCAAGCACAGTTTACCCCAGTTTCCTTTTTCCCTTGAGGCTGAGCCAGCTTAGTGGCACAGGAAAAAAAAAAAAAAAAAAAAAGGAAAAAAAAAAAAAGGAAAGTACACGGGCTGAAGCTGCTTAGCGTTAACAAAAATTCCTCCCCGTTTAACAGCTGAAGTTACTGCCTGGGAAGGGTGATAAGAAACAGGACAGTGCTTTGGAGATGCCGTGCATTAAATTTTGAATAATGTACTACCGTGATGTTTAAAATAGCTAAAGTGCAAAGTGATCACGCAGGCATAAAAGGGCACGCTGGTTACATAAAATATAATAATGTACCGTTCAGCGAGGTGACATGTTCCATGTAGAAGATAATGTACTATATGAATCCAGTAACATATAACAGAGTGAGGAGAGTTCCCGAGACCAGACGGGAGCAGGGAATAATACCAGAGGGTAGCACATGATGATATATGACATGTGGCGGAAATAAGAGAATTAGATTGAATCTCGGGGAAGATTGAAGTTCTCCATGAGGAGATAAATATAATCTAAAACAAAGATATTTGGTAGGAAGGAGCTGCTTACCAGGCAATCATGTTGAAAGTGCCTAAGTGGATAGCAAATCAGACATAAGCATGCGATGCGATTGAAAAATAAGTGTATAAATGCCAATGTGGTTTGGGCTGTGCTGCGGCGGGGAGGCGGAAAGGGACACTTCTTCACAAGGCACAGGGACGGTGCTGGGTTTGCAACGCTACCTTTGGGAGCCTTGGACATAAAGTTGCAGAGGTCGGAGGTGGCAGGGTGAGGAAGAAGAGAGGCTCGGGATGCAGAAGAGAGGGACACCGTGGGAGCAGAATTTTGTCATTTCTTGTCATTACTGACATAAAAAAAAAAAACTCAGTAATGTTGGTCCATCTTTCTACAGAAAGGGATTTTTGTCATGGAGCAGGAGTTTGTTTGGCTGATTCCCCAACACTAGGAGAGGAAGGAAGGGCAGCCTGCGCCTCGTGGTGCCCATCGTCCCACTTCACGGCGGTGGGGTTTTGGGGCTGCTGCTGGACTTGTAGCTGCTGAGGTGCACCAGGAGGTTCTTCCACCTCCTCCTACCTCGGCTGTGCCCCGAGGCGAGGTCTGCTCAGTGGCTCACAGCGTTTCAAGTACTGGGGGTGGCCAGTGGGTGTCAGTTTTGCTCCATGCAGGAGCTGATGGAGCTTCCCTTATCTAAAGGAAGAAACTACTTCTTAAAGGAGGCAGTGGGAAAAAAAAAAAAAAAAATGTGAAGAACATTCCCATAGAGAAATGGGAAAATGCCTGGTGTTCTTGCCGTAGCTCAATCTGCTTTAAGCAGTCGCTAATAACAGTTCATAGGGAAGGCTTTGTCTTAGTTTTCCCTCTTTCAGAACCTCCAATTTTAGGGTGATGACAACTCAGTGAGGGTTTTTCAACAGAGATCTTTCAGCTCTCCAAAGAAAAAGCCACCATCCACAGACAGAAGAACACTTTATTTCAAAATGCCATATGTGCAAATGTTCCAAAACCTTGCGTGAACCAGCAACGATAACCTCACAAGAGGGTCGTGATTCTGTTGTTGGCCAGCGAAGGCAGCTCAGCACAGCGTGGAAATCGCTTTATGATCGAGTCAGTGCTAAAGACCTGTGGCTAACTTAGGATACAATGTCCACGGAAAAACATTGTATGTTAAGGATCATTTTCACTGCTATTTTTAACCAAACTTCTGAGCTGAATGCAAAATTATACCCCTGTTGAATTAAAAACCAACAATCCCCAAACAGCAACAAGCCACTACTGAAAGCATTTGACTTTCTAATGCAGTGAGTAAGCTGACACCCATACTTCTATATGGCTTCACAATAAACTCTGTGAGTGGTTTGCACCAGGAAAGTTTTCTTCTGGGAAGAAGTCTTTTGCAGTATAAGGATGCAATAAGCTGGCCTAAGCAATTCAGGGAAGAATCCTTAACATGAAGATGAAGATGATCTTAATATCTGCAAAAGTTTTCTCCTCCTTATGTCCTGATTCATAATCCTGTAAAATGGGAGTCTTTGTTCTTCACTTTTGTAGGCTTTCGATTGGGTCTTTTCAGCTGAAGTCAGTAAGAAAATTTCTATTGACGTTTGTGGTGTAAGCTCAGGCCTGTGCAGCAAAAAAAGATAGCTGATACCGTGACATCTTTAGCCATTGTTCCACCAACCAAAATCTTAATTAAAAGACTCCCTTATGTTGTCAGGAAACAGAAAGTAACATTTGTTCTTCCAGATCTCAGAAAGAATGACAGTGTTTTAGCAGAAGCCAGGAGGGAAAGATTTTATTTTTAATCTATAGACTGAATTATGTCTTTATTGATTTAAATCCCTAAAGGAGAATGGAAAAAAAAAAATGGAAACACCTCCCTCTTAAAAACAAACAAACAGGAAAAAAAGAGGCATTTTCAAACCACAAGAATGAAGTTATGTTTTCTTTGCTTGCGCAGTTATTTGCGGGTAATGTCTGGATGTAGAGAAATGTTGTTCCTTTACTGGAGTAAAATAAGAATAATAAATAAAACTTTGAGAAATGAAGAAATCCTTACCACCAAACAAAACGGTCTCTGAAAAAAGGCCATGAGCCACTCGTCAGCTCTGCTGCTGGAGAGAGACAGCAGAACATGTCGCAATAAAAATTAACACGCAGCTCTAAAAGGCTGTGGTCAAACACTGCTTAATGTAACACTGAGAGCAGCATAAAAAGATGCTAATGCTTTATTTTTATGATCTAAATTGTTGCCCGGAGTTAATCAAAGTTAACCCAACTCCACTTTAAACTGATTATGTGGCCAGTTAATTTAAGGTGACCATCTTTTCACAATCAAATATCAAGACACTTATATGATGACATGGGAGAAAAAAAAAAAAAAAAAAAAAAGTACAAACCCCTGTTTTTTAAATGTTTTCCTCCTATATACTCTTTTGGCCTCCATCACAGCTGTATTCAAGCCTTTGCCCCTCTCACTGCGGTGTTGCAGGATTCTCAGCACAGTTGACAGGGGAGAAGAAATATCATCAGCTTTATTTTCTAGGTGAAGAGCTAAGGGATGAACAAGGATGTTCACCCACTGGAAGTGTAATTTAGCCAGCTGATATATCCAGCCTCCCCGTGTAGTCACTGGGGAAAGAAATGCTTCTCTAGAGAGTGACTACGGGCAGGAGTCTAAATTTGGTTCTTGGAGTTGCAAGCTGGATGCATCAGTCTTTTTCCACGGACTCCAGAAGCAGCCTGGGAATACGAGGCCAAGCGAGGTGCCTGTAGCTGTGTGCCCCTTGGAAATGGAGGGGGAGATGAAAATCTTTCTCCAGAGCAAGGAGCTGATGTTGAGTCCCCCACACTGAGGTTTACGTTCAGTCTCCAGGCTGTGCGTCACCTCCGAGATGACATGGTGTCTGTCAGCCCCTGGCTCAGCTGTGCCTCTTTGGGAGGTGGAGAGCTGGGCGGTTTTGTTTTCTTGGACAATTTTACGCTCTGACTTCATTACTCATGAGACTGACGACATACTGTTTCTGCAGTGATCAGCAGACTGGTCTGGATGGCAGCTTTTCAGCCCTGGTGTTTAATGCAGATGCGGTCCTGTGCTGAGTGGCACTGGTATAAGGTGAAGGCACGGGGGGGCTGATCCCTGCCTGTCCCCTGCCGTGCATGCTGGAGGTGTTGTAGTTTTTGCAAAGGTGGCAAGTGAAGAGCGAAATGAATAACCAGGACATCCCTTGTGTGTTTTGAAGTAAGGCTGTGGGACACTGATGGAAATCATGCAACCATCCAGGTAGAAAATGGGCTGTTTAACTTCCAGGCAGGTCGGCCAGCACCTGCAGGGTAAAGTGAGATGTGAACCTAAAAGATGCCTGTTACTTCCCTCATGCACAGCATCACTCCAGCAAAGGAGGAGTGGGATGCTCAACAGCCACAGCTGAGCAGAAGCATGCACAATCTATCTGAGCATCTACCTTCACAGCAGCCTGTCTGAAAGCTCATACCCAAAGTTGCTCGGTGTTGAAGCTGGCTGTGTGGTGTTAGCACTCTGGAGGCACTAACAGCTCCTAAGGGCCATGACCAGCCTTGGCTGGGGCCTCCACCCACACGCCTGCCACCAGGCCAGGAGCACCTTCAGATTGTTCTTCGCTTGGGCTCTGCTGGTCTCCAGCCTGGCCACAGCTGTGGACCTCGTGGATAATAACTTGCAGATTGACTTTCTGGCTTGACACCCGACCTGCCTCACCCCTGCAGGCCTTCTCAAAGACCAGGGCTCTTGGTTAAACTTGACCAACTCCCCTTTTCCCTTCCTGCGGGTTGTGGGGAGGGCCCTGGCTGATGGGGTTCCTGCCTGGGGTTTCCCTCCTGGCCCCTCAGGAGCCACTGGCCCATGCTGAACTCTGGCAGGTAGTCCAAGACATCTGTCCTGGAGAAGTCCCTTCAAACCCAACTGGGAACTTAGGGCCATTTGAGATTCATGTGAATTCTGCCACAGAGAAACAGGAGGACTACACGTACTTTCCTGACAGATTTTCAGATGCTGTAAAGCCATAAGTCCAGTCATTTGTCCCTGAATGTTCCCTGGTACTTTGCAATGCCAAACATAACAGAGACCTGGGATTTGTACTAAATTTCAGCTTGAGAAGCAATTGCCCATCTGCCCTCACCCGCCAGTAATTTGAATAGATCGAGCATACTTTTGTATCAGCTGCTTAATGAATGTCATACTGCTGTGCTGTTCTCTGCTCAATACTGGGTGTATGTAGTTCTGTTGGTACTGAGATTTCCAGTCAAAAGCAAAACACACTTTGACTTTTAATTTTGGTGAAATATTAAGCAGGATGCTTGGTCGCGCATAAATCCTCGCTGTGTTTGGTGCTGTACAAAGAGATGATCCCTTGCTCAAGGATTCTCTGCTGGTAGCTTGAGTCATAATTAAATGTTAGGACACAAGAATTGTCCCACCTACCTGGTAAGTGATGTATCCGTATACATTTATAACTCTATAATAAAAGAAAACCTGTATACTTTTACTGTTGATAGTAAAACGTAAAATATTATACTATTATCCAAGCAACTTGGATATTGTTAACAGCTACTAGATATAAGTAACAAGTTAACTTGGATATAAGTATCAAGCACTCTGAGTATGTGGTGGGGAGGAGAGGGAATCTCGATTTCTTTTGGTTTATGTGCACTTATAGCTGTTCGCTTTGCAGAAGGAAGCAGTATTTGTTGTGAAAATTGTCTCACACGGAGCACGCTGAATTCAGGTGGAGAGTACAGAGCAGGAGCTGGTGCCTTCTAAGAATAAAATACTGTGTCTTCGTGAATAAAGCTCCAACAGTAAAGATAAGAGAAGAAAATACAGCAACCATGTGATATATTAGCGGAATGTTTTACAAAGTCCCCCACAAAGCATCCGCTGCTCTTGAAAAGCCTAACCAGCCCAAGTGAGAAACTATTCACAAATTTAGTATTCAGATTACATACTCTGTCTTTTCAACTGCTCTCTGTACAATGAATGCCTGTACAACTACAGTAACAGACACAGATCTACAGTTTCTGTGGCCTTTGAGCTATTATGAGTATTGTGCTTCTCCATAAATTACATCTGCATGTCCTGAAAATACCAACTGTTTTAATAGGAATTAATCTATAGGCTTTTATCTTGGTGAAATACAAGGGGTGCAGTATGTTGAGTCCCTTTTAAAATTAATAGGGTATGGCCTGAAAATATTCAAGGATGTTCATTATTTTCTTTATAGGTCTCTTTATTGGTGCATATAAGCATAAAACAGTGCCTTATTGTAGTAAAGAGGAGGAGATGGAATAATGAATAGTTTAGTGCTTATATGGTTTTAGATTGCCCAACACAGTTAAGTAAAGAACGGTCTACATTTGTCCTCTTCAAAGTATATTGGGATTTGGTCCAGCCTGTCTTCAAAGTGCCCCTTCTGTGGGCAGAGAAGAGAGGATTCAGTCCAAAGGCAAGAAAGCTGATCCGGGGGTCTGCAGCTTTGTGGTGTTCATAGGCAACAGTGTAAGATACGCCTTTTAAAATTTTGCTAAACCTAAATAAACCTGGAGCGAGCTTCGGGTGTGATAAGCTGTTCTTTAGGTGAATACCTAACACAAGGTTTTTGGGAGCTAAGTCCTAGAAGACTTTGAGCTTTATAAAAAGGCCCATGAAAAATGAGGATTAGATAATTTAAGCCAGAATTTACATAAAAGCCTTTTTGTTTTGAGTAATAATTAACACATAAATGCACGCACGCACACACAAGAGTTAAATGCATGTAAAGTTAAATACTTTGCCAAAAGCAGGCTAAGCCCATCACTGGCCTATCAAAGCATGTTACTGATGAGCAATAAGGAATTAATTTCTCCTCCCAGCATCCCCATGAGATGGGGGGAATAATGTTCTCATTGCATTATTCACTGCATTTTAGAAACAGAGAACTGAGATGCAGAGGAATAATGACCTGGCTGAAATTACACAGAGGACCTCTGCCCACGGTCAGATGTGAATGCTGTTCTCCTGATCCCTCAACCGTCACTTAGTCCTCAAGATCATCACAGCTACTCCAGCAAGTGTAATTTGGAGGCAGGAGTGTGTGGTCGATGTAAATCGCTGGAGCTCTCGCTGCAGCCCGAGCTGAGGCAGAGCTCAATTTTGCAATGAAAAAAAGTGATTCGCCCCCACGCCTGTGTTGCTGTAGTGAAGATGCTGTCATCTCTGCAGTCCTTGGAGTTAACATATTGATTTTTAAAGGTGAACTCTTTCACTTTATTGCCTGTCCCCTGCTTTTCCTTTGGTCACTCTTGCTTGCTTTCACAGCTTCATTTGGTTTTGAGAGCTTACGGAGCAGCAGGATTAAAACCAGAAATAATTACTGTAGAGGATGGGTCTGGCTTTTCCCATCAGCTTCCACGACTCAAGCCGGTTCCAGCAGCTTTGGGAGAAGAGCTGTTAGTTATTAAATTATTACCTGTAAGGAGAGCCAGCTGGAAGCTTTCAGCTTTCAACATTTTGATGAAAAGCATCATAAAAATCCCAACAACAAAACTTCTAGCATTTCAGTGACACTTCTTGCATTTATTCCCACTTTTCAGTGTCCTGTAGAAGCTATCAAAGTCTTCAAAGCGCTGTTGAGACCTGTACCTCAGGAATTTTGACCCCCAAAAAAGAAAAAAAAAATGCCAAGACCAAAGTGTTTGCCGTTGAGTGACTTCATTTGGACAGCTTTTGGGAAGTCACCTTCCATCTGGAGGAGAATGTCCACAAGGGGAGTTATTCCGGCAGAGCTGTTATGGTATAATTACACAGCTATAGCTATGCCAGTCTATTTTCTGATGTAGGCAAGCCAAGTCTAGTTGTTGAAACGTAGGCGTGGGAAACAAGAAGTCTGCTTTCTAGGCTCAGCTCTGAGTACAGCTCTTTGTGGCCTTGGGCCAGTCCCCTAACCTTTCTGCCTCCTTCCTATGCAAAATGAGACGAGTTAAATTAACCCACTTCACAGATGTGGCGTAATGACTAATTGGCTAAAATTTGTAGCGCTGTGGAGAGAGCTATTAACTTCACTCTTTTTGGCTCGCTGAATAATTTAATGTATTTTTGAAAGTGGAGTTTGTCTCCCTCTCTCAGGATAGGGTGGCTCTGTCACTGCAGAGCAGGATGTCATTCAATACTAAGTGGCCAAGCTAATAAGGGAGGGTTTATAGTGCCTATTGCAATGGGATCTCAGCATTACACCTGCACATAGCTGGAGTAGGAGTTGAGGATGTAGGTAAGATTTTGTTTGAATGCAAGACTTGGAGATACCTACAGCCTTGCCATGCTCATAAATATGCCATAAATACGCAGAGAATATGGCTATGTAGTGGTGGAGGTACTCCAGTCAGAAAATGTTTGAAACTCTGGCAAAACGTGTGGTATTCCCCTTTGGTGACCAGCGTAGGTGAAGGATAACTCCCTGTCAGCTCCCGTTGGGTGTAATGGTGGAGTGTATGTGCAGCCTAGAGTCTGATGCTTCCTAATGCTTGTGCACTTGACTTTCCAAATTTAAGTGGCTTTACTATTTGTGTATGTAACACACGACACACAACCAGAGCGTCTGAGCGTTAACCCAGGCACCTTCTGGCACCCCACACTCGCCCGCATCCCTCCCTTCAGCTTCGATGTTGAGGGGCGACCCTGTGGCACTGGACCGAGACGTTATGAAGGCGGTGGGGTGCCTGTGGTGACATGACAAAGGTAGAGGGGTTCCTGTTGTAATGTGATGAAGGCAGTGGGGTGTCTGTTGTGATGTGATGAAGGCAGTGGGGTGCCTGTGGTGATACTATGAAGGCAGTGGGGTGCCTGTGGTGACACGATGAAGGCAGTTGGGTGTCCGTGGTGACACGATGAAGGCAGTGGGCTACCTGTGCCCTAAGTGTTCACCACCACACCTCCGCCTGGGCCCTCCATGAGGCCCGGCATGTCCCTTGTGACTCGGTGTCCTCAGTGGGGGCATGAGGTAGTGTCTTTGGGGTGGCTGCTGTGGGAAACGCTTTATTTCTGACTGAAAACCGCTTGGAAACGCATTTATTTCAGCAGGGCTGCGAAGGGAAACACTTGAAAGAGGGTTAAAGCCAGAAGTGCTGAATCATGACTCCGACGACAACCCACCCACCCACCCCTCCCTCACGACGACGGCTGAGGAGAGGGAAGGGAAAGGGGGGGGGGGGGGGGACGCGCCCCGCTTGCCGCCGCGCTGCCCTGAGGGGGCGGCGCGCGTGCGCGTGTGCGCGCCTCCGCGGCTCCTCGTCCCCTAATCGATTGCCGAGCGCGCTGAGCGGCCATGCCGGCGCGGGCACGCGCGCGGGTCCCCCCCCTCCCCGCCTTTCCCTCACCCTCTCCCCTCACGCTGCGCGCCCCCGGCCGGGCTGCGTGTGAGCGTGTCAGGGCGCGTGTGAGGCAGGGGAAGGGGGGGGGGGGGGGGAAAGCGCGGCGGCGGTGGCGGCCGGCGGCGGATCGGTTTCTCGGGGTTTGACCAGGCGGTCCCGGGCTAACCCCCGGCTCGCTCGCCGAAGATGGAGGCGGCAGCGCCCGGCGGATCGCCCCTAGCTACGGCGCCGCTGCCTCAGTTTCCATAGCCGGCCGCCGTGCCCCGCACAAACACCCGCACACACACACAAGGGGGATGGAAGGGACTCGCTGAGGTAAAGCCGCGCCTGCCTTCTCCTCCTCCTCCTCCTCCTCCTCCTCCTCCTCCATTCCTCTTTTTTTTTTTTCTTGCCCCCCTTTTCCACCTCCCCCCCCCCTCCTCCTCCCCCTGCCCAGGGGGTCCCCCAAGTGCCGGTCGCTGAGGGGGCGACTTGTTGCTCTGTGTGTGTGTGTGTGTGTCCCCGAAAATAAAGAAATACGACGGTAAAGCAGAGGAGCGGTGGCCGTTCCCCGGCCACAACTGCCATTTCCCTCCGCCACCTGCCTTGAGGAGCCCTCTGGGGAGGGGGGGGCGATGAATAAAATCCCCCCGGCAGGACTTGGGTTACTTTGACAGGTCGTGCTGAGGGCTGCCAGAGGCAGGGATGAGGACCTGTGGTGGATTTTATTTTTTTTTGGTGCTTTTATTTTATTTTATTTTTTTTAAACGCTCCGGGGAAGTTGGCCTGGGCTCGCAGGGCGGGGTGCGGGCGCTGAGGCGCTGAACCCCCCCACCCAAAAAAAAAAAAATAATAAATAAATCCCAAACCCCTCAAACCTTCCCCAAAGCCTCCCCGGGT
This sequence comes from Aythya marila, assembly GCF_965140915.1. NCBI lineage: Eukaryota > Metazoa > Chordata > Aves > Anseriformes > Anatidae > Aythya > Aythya marila. Next base: position 7,980,674 of record NC_139047.1, on the reverse strand, counting down.
CCCCCCCTCGCCTCCCGTTGCCGTGCCGATCGGGAAGGAACCGGTGGATCAAGTTTTTCTCTCTCCCTCCTGGTTAATCGCATTGCTGTAGCACCGGCTGACCTCCCTCCCTCTCCCCTCCCTCCCTCCCTCTCTCCCCTTCCCTCCCTCTCCCCTTCCTTCCCTCCCTCTCCCTTTTTGTTCTTCATCTTCCCTCAAACTATGTGCCATTCCTGAGCGCCCGTCCCCGCCGCCTCACCCCGGGCTGCCCGGCTCCGCATGCCCCACCTGTAAGTGCCGGGGGCGGCTTTCTCTTCCCCCCCCCCCCCCCCCCTTTTCCTTATTTTTTTAAACTTTCCCCATCTCGCTGTGTCCTCAGCACACCCAAAAACTCTCTCTCCGTCTCTTCCCCCTCTCCCCTCCCCTTCATTCGTCGTGCAAAGGAGAGCTTAGCAGCCGGGATTTGCCATCGCAGCCTAAAAATGGTGACCGAACTTTTTTTCCCTCTCCCCCCCCCTCTCCCCTTCTCCTCCTCCTCCTCCTCCCCCCCGCTTGGAGAAATAAAAAATAAAAGCCAAACCGTGTTTTAATTTTGGTTACGGATGTTTCTGTGTTTCTTTTTTGCCTTCCTTTCTCTTCCTCCTCCCTTCCTCCCATTTCTTTCCTTCCACTTCATTGGCTGGGATGATCTTTCCCTGTTGCTTCTGATGTTTCTTTCTTTTTCTCAGTGTGTGCCTGCCTACCTGGACTAGGGGGAAGATAAGGTAATTTTGAAGGGCTTTGAGGAAGCGGCTTACCTGTTTTGGAAACTTTTTGGAGATTTTTTTTTTTTTTTAAAGTCATGTGAAAAATCAGTAACCAAAGAGAGTTTGGTAGCAGCCGGGCAGGTTGAAATTTAAGTGTTATGTGCTGAATGCCTTGGGAATTTGATCTGCTTTATACCAAGGAAGAACAGAGAGAAAAGTATTTATTTATTGGGGGAGAGGCGGGGGGGGGGGGGGGGGGTCGGGGAGGGAGGAAAGCGGGTTAAGGGAGGGGGAGGGAAGTGGTTTTGGAGACAAGAAGTGAAGCTGCCTGTTTTCCAGTAAGTAATGGAGAAATTCCAGGAGCCAGGGCTAAATATACTTGGCGATCAATACAGAAATGGCTCATTGTGAATAATTTAGCTGCCTGGTGCAGTGAGAGTTTTGAAACTAAAGGCAAAAAAGAGGCCATGGAGGGAGAGAGGAAATAAAATTCTCCTCTGGTCATGTCAGTTTCTTAACTTTTCCACTTAAAAGAACATAGTTATGATTATTGATCTCTCTCTCTCTCTCTCTCTCTCTTTCTTTCTTTTTCTCAATATATATCAAATGATAGCTAGGGGGTGTCATTCTATACAGTTACTTGGGTTTCTGGAAAGTAATAGCTTGTTCTGTGTCAGCAAAGTGCTTCCAGAAACTTTAAGATTGCTTCATGCCAAAAAATGCATGGTCTGGGAGCATCCAGTGTGACGTTCAGCCCCGTGCTGGGGCAGATCAGTAAGGTTAGAAGGAGCAGGTGCGTGTACAGGTGTGTGTGGTGGTGTGAGACAAAGGCTCGTGAGGACCCTCTCGAGGGGGCATGGGCACAGAAGGCTTTATTTTGTTCAGAACAGGATGGAGTCTCCCGGAGTACGTGTGAAAAGAGCAATTGTTAAGAGTAGCAATCTCCTCCAAGTCTGTTCTGGCTGTGAGAGCTGATAATTGATAAAGAATTGCAATCCTGTCTTGGACAAAACAAGTGGAAAGTCTGGGGAGGGAAAATTCAAATGAGGTAAAAAGGCGAGTGGGGAACAGCTCTTGGTCAGACCAAGAAGATCCCAGCACAGGCTGCCCAGGGGACAGCTGGATTTCTCTGCTCAGATAATTTGCAGGAAGAGTTCAGCGATTCGCAGACGAGCACATGCACTACGCTTGTGTGTTTCTCTAGGCAATGGTTGCAACAGCAGTAAAATGGGTAACTACTTAGGGCTTTAAGTAAGTTTAATCATTTAATGGTTGATACTGACAGGCGTCTTTGAGGGTGTACTTTTCTGCCTTGCAGCACTGCACTTTGACTATGGAAGCAGAGGCTGCTGATGGATATATAACATGTAAGTAGTCATTTTATTTGATTATTCTGAATTACTTTCCTTTTCCCACTATCTTTTTGTCATGCAGACACCTGAAACTTTAGCTTGCTTCTGTATGGGCTTTGCTTTGAGATGCTGCTGAATTAATGGCATTTAAACATAAACTTGGTGTATGGCTGAGAAATGTGTGGGTATGGGCTCATGGGTGAGTACCTCGCAATTTAAATATTTGCTGAGGATGAATGAACTTTACAAAAGAGAGAGAGAGAGCTCATTTTCAAAAATCCACATTGCAGCCAGAAACTTTTAATGCCTTTCACTGTGCATTTCTCCTGTTTTCTGTGTCAGGGCAAAGCGTCTTTCTGAGTGCGTTGTTTAACTGTCAGTTAGCTGGAGCCTCTGAAGGGAAAGTCTGTCCTGTAAAGTAATATTTCAGCCCGTTCCTGCCCCGTCCTGATTCTCAGTGTTTGCAAACAGAGAAGCAATCCTCGCTTCTGTTGAGACGAAGCAGCTGGGGCAGGATTTTTCATAAGAGACTAGTGACAGTAGGTTCGAGGGGGGTTCTTAAAATCAGTCAGTCAAATATTTACTTGTGGCCACTGAGAACCCAGTTCGCACAGGCTTTGGAAGGCTCCCCTCGCAGAGGGAGGACGGGCAGGGGCGCAGCGAGGCATAGCTCTTAATCAGGGGGTCTCTTTGCGGGACAGCGGGATGGAAACTCATGGGTGACTTGTTTTGTGAAAGCAGGTGACAATGAGCTTTCACCCGAAAGGGAGCACTCCAACATGGCTATTGACCTCACCTCCAGTACACCCAATGGGCAGCATACCTCACCAAGTCACATGGCAAGCAGTAAGTCTCTTTTAAACGTGTTTCTCTTGAGCAGCGTGTTTGGGTTAGTCCGGGTCCTCGGCTTGCTTTCTGTGTCTTAACCGCCGCTCTAGGCTTTGCTAATAAAAGAAGAGGACGGGGTAGATTATTTTTTTTTTCTTGTTCATGCTGGTGTCTCATCTAAACATGAACGGGATTACTAGTCTGAGCTATCCCAAGGTGGCATTTGAGAGCTGGTCCTTACCTGTTCCAGGTAGGAAAACGCTAGGCTTGACGTGTGCTGGCTTTGTTTCATCAGGGTTTGAAATCCAAATGCAAATTGTTGCTGTTATTATTTTTTTACTATTTACTGTGCTTCCAGAAACAGCTTGAAGTAGTTTTATTTGAAAACAAACACGCTCTATTTACAAAAAGGCTTTACTCTGGCAAAAGTATAAAGTTAAAATGTCTGGGTTTGACGGCAGGTTGTGTTTTACTGTTCCATATAGAAGCTTCAGCATCCTATTCATTACCGTAGCTTTGCCTTGGCGGGTCCAGGGATGGCTGGGATAATTGGAAATTTATGGCACTCAGTAGCTGACTCGCTAACAAACTGAGAGGATTTTGTTTTAGAGTGTCGAGGAAGAAACTGAGAAAATGCGAAGAGATTTAGGAGCCTTCTGTGAGTGTCAAGTGCTCGTAATACTTTCATAATTATTTTTCATGCTGTAGTACTGAGGCGAATAAATGTAGTTTATATATGTTTCGTAAACTAGCCTCCTTTCTTTTTGTGTTTGCTTGTTTTACTTCTGGTTACAATTTTGCACTGAGATACTTACCTTAGAGTATCCCAGTACTTGTATTCAAAAATAATGTGGTGTGCTTTGCTTACAGTATACTTTCAGAAGGTTCCTCTCTATAGCATGTGATACTGATTTTCTTTCTAGTCTGCGTGCTATAGATACGTATTTATCTTTTTAAACTGCCTGTATAATACCCCATCAAAGCGTGCAAAAGAAAGAGAGTGCACTTAGAGTTGCTTGCTTTAAAATACGGTGCATTGCCTTCAAAGTCTTTCTTACTGAGAAAGATGTTCCTTTCCTTTAAGAATTTCTTTTTTCCTCCTGCAAATTATGAGTAAAACGCAGTTTTTATGAGCCTTTAAAACTGAGGGTTATAATGAAGACCTACCAATTATATACATGTTGCTAGAGAATATGATTGCTAATACTCTGGACTGAACTTTATATGACAAGCTATCATAATTCAGCATCTTTAGACAATTCCAATCCTGCTGCACTGGGATTCTGATATATTTTATTATGTTGTAAAAGTTTTACTACTCACTTTCTTCATTTTCTTTGTTTCCTTTTTATTAATGGGAAGGCTTCATTGGAAGGGAGAAAAAAAAGCTCCCTGTTTTAAATCTTCTTTATAATCTAGACTAAAAACCAGAGTCAAATTAGGGAATAAAAAGATCTAGGATGAAGTCATGCAAAAATACTCTAATGCATTCAATATTTTCATGTTCATTGTGTTAACGTTTTCAATGATTTTTAAGCATCGTTACTTCATGCAACACACATGCGTTTACAGCCTTGGTGAATATCTTTTTTTTTTTTTAATGTGTCTTGTGGTATCTCGCAGGTGTCTCAATTGCCTTCATCACTGCTGCTTTTTGTTAAGTACATGCTGCTGTTGGAAAATGATGGGCTCTGCCTGGGGTTCTTAAGCCATGCAAAACAAGAGCATCTTAAATTTGTTGTCACTTAGCTGTTCTTTGCAGGCATGGGAATGTTTTGGGGAGAGGCAGTTTCTGTGTTAAACATGGAAGGTATCGATTAGAGGTTGTTGGCTTTTGTGGCAGCTGTTAAGGTGGTTCACTTAAGGGTTTGGGGCAAATCTTGAATCTAGCATGCACAGACTAACTCACCAGGCTGTGCTTCAGGAAACCTTTTTAGAGAGAGGAGAGTGAGGAGGAAAGGCAATTTGTAAAACTAAGTATGACTTCAGTTACTGCTACAGGAACGAGCCGTCATCCATCCTGCTGTGGTGCTGCAAGGAGGCCCGTGAAGCAGCGATGGGACGTGAGGGGAGGAAATGGCTGTGCTCTACGCAGTGCCCCTTAATTTCTAGCGGAGCCACTGCCCTGCTGTCAGCCTCCCATTCTTGGCAAGCCCAGGGCACACTGGCCAACTGTGTAGGGTTTGCTGCTGGAGGAGGTGGTACGAAGATCGGGCCCCAAAGGCTTTGCTCCCGGTTCTGTTGCCAGCTGTCCCCAGAAGGTGGACGGCCCTGTCTCGCCGAGCGCTCGGGATATGCACCTGCAGGGCAGAGCTCGGAGCTCTGACCTTTGTTCTCGCGTTCCATTGACTCGCTTTGAACCACAGCTCTTAATTTAGCTTCAATTTGTGTCTGCCTCAAACAGAGACAAAACCATAAGAAGCAAATTTCTTGGATCTGTACCGAAACAATTGAGCAGTGCTCTCCCAGCAACAGTAAAATTATGTGCTAGGTAAAGAGTTTTCTATGCTCATTAGCCCCTGGCAATTCCATGTTAGTAGGAGTTCTGGCTGGGCTACTGATGTTTTCAGGTTCTATTCCAAAAGGTTTCGGGTTAAATATTTTGGCTCGCTGTGGAGAGTTGTCTGCTGCATCCTTTAACCTATTATCATTTTCAAGTATCTAGACTGCATGTATAGGTTATGGATGGGGCCGACACTCAATTTTCCTTGTGAATGAGGTGATCCTGAAAGATAAATCACAGCAAATCGCCTGTCATAGCTAACTAATGATCTTACATATACCTTACGGTATGCATCTGCCTTTAGCAGAACGTTGTATGCATGTTGGCAGATGCTCTGTTCTAAAATACTTTATTGTAGTTTTATGTAAGCAAAGATTTAAAATATGTGTAAATAGTCAAACTGAATAGGTTGATGGATCATCTCGCTTTCTTGTATAGCAAAAGACAAATTAGTGCTATACCTGCTGATTACAGATGATGTATTCACATAGCCCCGAATCTGGAAGTCAAGATTTTCTTCGGACCTTCTGTAGGAAGGTGATGCGAGGAGCTGGGTGCCAAAGGGCTGCTCAACTAACTCTGTGTTGGGTGCTGAGGAGTTCCCTGGGTGCCCTTAAGCTGCCTGCTGGACCCCACAAAGCCCGAGGGAGTCAGGCTTGTTGCCTCTGCTTGGTGTTGAACTGAGCTGCAAGCCATCAGGAACCTCAGAGTAGGAACTGGTATGCTAATTTAAAGGCTGATGGGGGGTCTCTAAAAAAAGTGATTTCCAGCCACCTTCTTATAAAAGCCTCTTATTTAATACCACATGAAGTTCTTACTACAGTTATTACTTTTTTCCCCCTGTAGGTTAAAATGGGCTTAGAGGGTCCCCTGTAGAAGCCTCAAGGCTCTGTTGTTGGATACTTCACTTGGTGACCGCTTGTGTAGGGCAAAGGCTGTTTCTCGTAAGACCACTTGCTTGGTATGCTATGGAAAGTAACAGCAGCGAGTCGTATCTGACAGTCAGGGACTGAGGAAATTTCCTCCTAAACTAGAGACTTTACAGTGGGCGTCCTAGATAACTTTCTTATCTCTGCTTTCATAGACAATAGGAGCCCTTAAACAAAATGGAGGCAGAACAATCATAAATATCAAACCCAACATCTGATGGTTGGAACTGATTAAAATTGTGGTACGCTTTCAAGATGTGTTTATAATAGCTTAGAAGCGTTACTAAGTTATGAGGTATAATTTATTAAGAAAATAGCGTTGTTGGCTGACTCAGTTGCTGAACATAACGAGGCGATTCCATTTTCTGCGTGGTGGGGAATGATCGCGCTATCTGACAAGAGCGCGGATGGGACAGCCATGTTAAGCGTGAGTGGTTCCTCTATCAGTATTCACGGCCAGAATCTGTTGTAGGGAGCTCAGGCAAGGTCTCATGATGAAGCAGCAAGTGCTGGATTCCCAGCAGTCAGGGTGGACTGTGGTGGACTCTCAGTTGCTTTTTATTTTTTTTTTTGTAGCTTCAAAACCCCACGTCTTTCTTGACTACTTTCGGTTTTCCACTGTGAACTGTCATACAAGCCCTGTTTTGTCACACTTGTGTTGCCCCGAGCAAAATATTTCATGTGCCACCGCTGTATCAGCACCACATCTGTATTGATAAAGAAACACAACTACAGAGTCCGCCTTTTGGGATGAAACCGGGTAAAATTAGAGATTGCTTTATGCCTCAGCTATGCAGCAAGCAAGCCATGCCATCGCCAGCACTACTGCCCAGGCAAGTGAGGCTGGACCTCGTGCTGGGATTCCTTTTGGCTCAACAAGTGTTTTTTCAGTGCGTGAGGTGGCTGAGCCTCTGCAGGAGGATTTTCCTTGGGGCTGGTGGCTGGGGTGTCGGGGCCGGGCTGCAGGGGGAGGAATCGAGTTGGTGCTTTGAGGCAGTCACTCCCCTGACACAGGCACCGCTGCGTGAAGGATTCTGGCAGCCCGACTGTCGCGCTCTCAAGTGGGGATTCAGGTCTCCAGTTCTTCCAAATACATGCAAAGTGTGAAACGCTGCATATGGTGCTAAAAACTCGGGCTGGATTACCTCATGGTGCTGAGGAATCTCTCTCCTCGGAGGCCTTTTTGAGGAGCAGGGTAGGCAACATCTGCTGGTCTGGGCTGTCAGTGCAGGAGGTGGGCTTCTGACTCTCTCGAGGCATCCTCCAGACCTTTGTGTCTGCCTTGCCAACCTTGGCGGGGTGACGTTCAGAGAGGTCAGCTGGGGAATTCCACAGTGGTGCCTAAATTCAGATGTACCTGTGACTTCTCAGGTTGAAGGGTGGCAAAGACATGCTACGCCAAGGCAAGCTTAGACATGAGAAGAGCTCGATAAAAGCGCAGCAGGGAATGGGAAGAAGTGAGCTACTTTGACACTTACAGGAGCATTGACTTTGCTTCAGTCTTGTAACCCCAGACTCCCTGAGAATTGCTTGGGGGAATAATATTTATGAAAGCTTTAGCCAATTACCGTTCTTGAAGTTTAATGGGAGGGGGATAAGGTGAGGATGGGGCTTTAAATATTTGACCACATATAAGAAACTGAAGCTCTCCAAAGTTGTGTTGAACCCATTTAAATTTAAAAAAAAAGAAAAGAAAAAGTACCAGGAAATGAAACGTTTGCTGGGATGCTGTTTGGGCTGTAGTTTTATTCACATCAGCTTCGATCCTTCACAGGGGTATGGTTAAAATCTTGACGTAGTTTCTGCACTACAAGCCCTGCGTGTAGGCAAACACCAAGGAGCTGCTGAAACTTCTGTGTATTTCTCGTCTCTTCTGTCAGTGCGTCTCTGGCATTCCCGACGGGATCAGATACTTGGCTGTAAAAACATTCCTCCCTCTCGGTGAGTGTTATAATGAGGGTGGAGTGAACTGATCAGTTAATCTCATTAAATAGGTTTTTATTCATTCTGATGGAACTCTCTTGAGAGGTCATCTGCCAGGGCTTTGTTGCAGCACACACCTTTCTGAGGGAGCTTCTGTTATTCTCTGGGACTGTCAGGTTCGGTTAACTTTCCTCGGTACACACCCTGTTACAACACTCGCTCCTCTGGGTAGCTTCGTAGTCAGCATGTTTTCAATATCTGCTTCTGGAATTTCAGTTCCTTTTCAGACATGCCAACGAAAAGAGCAGTCCTCTTCCTTGAAGCACGGCGCTTCGACAGCGGCTGGGTGACTTGATACCCGCTACGGAGCGCTCCGTCCCTCCCATCCCCAAATCTGGGGGAAGGTGCAGCTCCTGTTGAAATCAGTGGGTATTTTCTCTTAAGGAAATTGGATCAAGGCCTCTTTTCCCATTCCTGCGGGCTGTTGGCACTGTCTCCTTCACGAGCTAAATGCTGTTTGCTGGGCTAGGCTTTTCAGGTGGCAGTGCAGCTGCCTGTGTTGTCCTTACACATCTCTGAGGGTGAGCAGAGCTTGTCCTCCTACTGCAGAGAGGGAGTTTGGAAGGAGTGGTGTTTATCCAGGCGGGAATGATGTACCCCTCCTCTTCACTTTCCTCGGTGAATTGTGGCGAAGGGAACTTCTTGCAGGGGGGCTGCCTTGAGGCAGCTCCGGGGAAGACTTGAGAGCGCGCAGCACGCCTGTAGGGACGAGGCCAGTCGCCAGCCTGTGGCGCTGAGCCTGTGCCACGGCGTGTTGTCCCTCGCCCAGAGCCGTGCCGTGCTGGCAGCTGGGTGCTCAGCCCAAGGGAGGGGAGCACAGCCAGGGCTGTCAGCGAGGAGCAGCGAGGCTTGGTGGGCACGGCTCAGGGCTGGGGGATGGGGGCCTGGTTTTTCTCCCAACTCTTGTCATCACAGGGGACTCCTCTCGTGTTCTTGTGTCTCCTTTTTCCTGAATCGCAGAGGCCATATATCGCTCAGGGTGGAGGTTCGGATGGCACCCGTTAGACCTCATCAAAAGCAGGAATTCTGTTACAGCACCTCCTTTGAGGTGTTGATTTAAGTTTCATTTCTACAACCTCACAATTAGGCACAGATAGCTGTACCTCAGTGCCCGTGGAGCTTATTTCCTGTCCCACACAGGAGTAACTGTGGTAGTCCTAAAGCCCCCTGTTCCAGTGTGCGTGCATGGCAGCAGCCACAGCATTTTAACTCTTCTCATCCAGCTCAGCCTGACCAGGTCTGTGCGTGGACAGACCCCAATTACACTGCCCGGCAAAACGTGCCCTTGATCTGGAGCCAGCTCCACATTACCGGCCTCTGCTGGCACCGCCGTGTCAGCCTGTGGCTTCGGAGAGCTGCAAATCCCCCAGGGGCAGAGCAGTGCTGGCAGGAGCTCCTGCTGCGAGCACGGCCCCGGCTGGCAGGGTCACCTGCGAGCGGTGTTACAGGTGGTACGCTGGAGCCTGTCGTAAAGCAGGAGACGCCGTTCCTGGAAAAGCATGGGGCTGGTTCATCCCCCTCGTCTGCGTGCAGATCAGGCAGCTAAACTTCTGTGAACTGGAACCTCCTGGTTTTTAACTGGCTTTTGCTTTCTCCGTACCTCTTCTTTTAGGCTCTGTACTCCGGTTTTGGGGTTTATGTTCCATTACTTCTCTGACTCCGCTGCTGTGGCCAAGCAGCACACCACCTGTGTGCATTGCATTTGCTCTTTTAGCTCACGATTGCTCTGTCCTCTGCACATCCGGAGAGGTCCCAGAGCTCTGGGTGCCCCTGTGGTGCATGTGGGGACACCTCCTGGTGAAGCTGAAGTTGCTGGGCGGATCCCCTTGTGCCCTAGGAACAGGGCGTTTGTTGTCTGGAGGCAACTGGAGGTCAGTCCTAGGGCCCCACAGCTCCAGGTGTGGGGCAGGTGAAATTCAGCATCCCCCAGCTGGTGGTGAACAGAAGACAGTGGAGTTGAAGTGCATCACCTCCCCAGATGGGTAGGAATCCCTGTCCTCGGCAGGCTGCAGGTTTTGCATGAGGCATGGGCAGAGAAGCGTGATGCTCTACAGACCATGGCTTCAGGTTACCTGGAGAAGCTGGGAAAAGACCTTTTTGTGTTTGTTTTTGTTATTTTTGTTATTGTTTTGTAGTTTTTGGTTTTTTTTTTTTGGTCCCCCTCTTTCTACTTAAGCATTGGTACCACCTGTCCTGGCCACAAGTGTAGCTGCTACAGCAGGGGAGTGAGAAGGCAAAACTTGACATCTCTCCCCTCAGTGTTGCTGGGCTGGAGACAGCACTCTGAGGACTCAGCTCTGCTGTCCAAACTGCAGCTTTGTGCAGACCCGGCTGCACCTTCGTGCTGCTGGTGTCACCCTTTGTCCTGCGGGCAGATCTGAAGCAGTTCCCAAAGAAGATAGGGCGCAGTGAAGCACAGCAGATCATCGCCCTATCTTCCTGTCCCGTCTATCACCTTTTTTCTAATGAGGTTTCTTCCCACGTGAGACAGCAAGACAAGTCTGTATTTCATTGCTAGCTATGGAAGCTCTGTGGAGGGCTCACCGTAGAGGTGATACATCTGCACTTAAAGCACAAACATGACAAAACCTGAGTCTCTGAGGAGGAATATTTTAATTTTGTTTTTTATCCCCTTTGTTCTCTTCCCCTTGAACAACAACAACAAATGTTATCCTGAAGATATCTGTGCTCTGACCTTCATCAGTAGGATGGATCCTTCCTGGTTCGTTGTTGGCCATGTTTCTGTTGCGTTCCCTCAACTTCTGAAAAGCCCTAATTGCATCAGAAGTTGTTGCCCTGTTTTTTCTCAAGGTACATGTGTTCCCTCAGTCCGTGAAAGTTACGGGGGTGAGCAGCACAGCAAGCTGCCTGGAGAAGCCTCTGATATGCCCAAATCCATACTAATTTTTCCTGTAATTACTTTTAGGTGTGGTGTGTGTGCGTGCAGTGAGAATTCACACCTACTGTCTCCTAGTTCCTAACTCAGCCTCCAGACATTTTGTGATTACCTCTGCAAGCAACGGTGCTCTCTTAAGTAACAGTCCAGCGGTAAAACACAAACTGAGAGAATTTTTTGTAACAGTATCTGGGCATCCTTTAAAACCCAGCAGTGTGAATTCAACACCCCCTTCTGTCCAAAGAGCAGCGAGTGCGGTGGTGTGAATTCCCTTCTTTTGAAACTGAAAGAGGTTGCTTCTTTCTGTATGAAAACAGCAAGTGTTTTTACACAGAAGAGGCACGAAGTCTATTCATCTGAGGAAGAGTAGCTGTTCTCTTGAAGTCATGGATGATTTAAAAAGTTTCCAGGAAAGAGTTGCAGTAGAGTCAAGACCTTACTCAGGTTAGCAAACAAGTTGTGTGACAAAGGGAGAAGGATCAGGCAAAAGCAGGCAACTGGGTTTGGTTTTGGTGCTTGGTGGTGGTTTGTTTTTATAATCTCTTAAACTTACATCATGGTTTCTTAAGAAATTGACATCCTGCAGTGTGTGTTTTGCTTTGTCCAGGTAATGAGTTGAGAAGGGGAGCAAATCTTAATAGCAGTTTTGCAAACCTCTTCTAATTGTCTTTTCCTAGGTTTGGTGTTGTATTTCATGTGCAATATTGTGGTGAGGGGCCTCTCTCTCCGGAGAGTCTGCGATCATCTGGCACGTGTGCTGCGTTTCCCTGAGTGCAGAAATATTTTGGAATACACCTTTGTGCCTTATATTCATATCGTGCTTTAACCCTCATTGCCTTTCAGATGCAGACGTGTTCTAGACACAGCATGTAATAGTTTCATGGTTGTATCTCCTCAAATTGGGTCATCGTTACCAGGTGTTTTGACCTTGAACCAGCACAGGTGGCTCCTGGGTGAGACGAGTGCATCTCCATACAGCTGCAGTGGAACAAGCTGTGGTATCAGCTTTACTTGAAACACCCTGCTTGAAAATTTCCTCTCACCTAAATACACAGGCCTCTCTCTCCAGCAGTGTTAGGTATTATCCTTCGGATAATCTATTCTTTTAGAGTTTAAGGTAATATCTCCTCATTATATCATGCCTTTTCAACGATAAATCTTGCAGAGCTTCACAAAGGGTGCCAGTTTAAGAGGTACAAATGGGCGAACAAAATTATAGGCTGAAGAGGTGGAGATAAATTAGAGAAATTAGTGTTAGTATGAATTCAGCTCCTATAGGTGGGAGGCAGACAGCTTCATCATTCGTGTGTGTGACTTTAAAATGGCAGATTATAGGTAGCTCTGGGGTTCAGGAGAAGGATGTGCTAGCTGCCTATCGAAGGGTCAAGTACTTGAGAAATGAGTGTATTCCTGTGCCCTCTGAAATTTGTATTCTATCAGCTGCAGGATGTCTGTATTTCTCCAAAATTCCCACATGCTCATATATGTATCCCAGGCCAGAGCACTCTCAGGGTGTAAATGCTGTCACCAGTCAGCTGCCCATAAATAACACCAGGTAGAGGAGCTGGCAGGCAGCTGGCGAAAACAATCTGAAATGTGTCCAGCCCTGGTTTGTGACAAGCCTGTGCATGTGTGATGTGTGTGAATCCACGGTAAAAGCGCTTTTAGAGAGTCTCGGTCAAATACAATAGAGATGTACGGGCTTGAAAAACATTACAATCATGCAAGCCTTATGAAATTAGGAAGCCAGAAAGAGAGGAGAGATGTGAATTCTGCCTCCGCTGAAGGAAAAGCTATTAAGCACCACCCTTTTCTAATGTCAAAGGATCTGCATGGGAAAAAGTTGCTGGAAGCCAGTCTCTGCGAAGGCTGCTGCTCGCAGAACCTACTTCTGGTGAGATGTTTGTGCAAAATCACCTCGCTGGTGGGACTGTGAGACCAGACATGAGTCAGCCCATCAGCACGTAACATGGTTTCAGGTTGCCGTCTTGCTGCTCTTGGGTTAAAGTCCTGGAAAAAAAAGTATTTGCTTTTTTTTTTTTTTCTTTTTCTTTTTGCCTCGCACTTTTAAAGCGTTTCACTTATTTAATGTCATTAGTGCTATTGTTATTTAAATTTAGCTTGTGACTGGTAACCATTAAATATTTATGAAGAGATCGATAGTAGTGAGATTTTTGCTGTAGTAAATATATATATCACATCTGTATTCAAAACCAAAGCGAACTGCAGTGCATTCCAGGAAATAATCCATAACGATGCTCGGTGGAGCACTTGCTCATCGTCACGTCGAGACGCTTTAGCTGTGTCCCAAAAGCAACCCCTTCTGCAGCAGAACCCTCTTCTGGGCCTATCCAGTGCCTTGGGAAAGGAGTGAAAATAACATTTTCATTGAGGAACGTGAACGAGAGCTGCCATATCCCAGGTTCTTTAGTGATTATATGCAGGGAGATCCCTGACTTCTATGCCGTGTCTGCTCCGCAAGGCTTCAGCGATGGGCTGCCGTGTGCTGGGGTGTCTGCTCCGCTTTGCTGATGTTGATCCTTCTCTTCTGCTCTGCTTCCTGAAGTTCTTGACTGTTGCTTGGTTCTCTTTACTACGGCATCCGAATGCCCTTACGAAACCAGTGGTGTAAGAGATTCCCTCCTCATACACCAAGGAATTTCTGACTGGTTTCCTGTGGTGGGGTCAGAACTCAGATTTGGGTGGAGGAAGGCTGGGCTTGCCAGCAGGAAAGTGTTTTCGAGGACATGCGGTCTGACTTCAGGCTCTCCTACTCACCTCCGGAGGGTTCTTGCAAAACTTCCCACCTGCCAGCCCATAAAGTCTGCCTTATCACAGGGGAAGCCTGGACAAATTGAGAAAGTGCAGCACAAAACTTCATCTGTAAATCAAAAACTGAAAATCTTTTTTTGAACCAATGCCTGGTTAAACATCGAGGACTTCAAGTGGCCTCAGAGGCAGACTAGGGTTCCTTGGGGAGAAAGGTATGAGAGGTACAGGACTCATGGGGAAGGCAAGTAGCCCAGTTCTTCTCCAGCCTGGGCATCTGTGAGACCTCCTCGTGCAGCTCCAAGGGGAGTAAGTCTCAGTAGGTCAGCGAGGGGATGACCTGAATCAGTCGTCCTGGGCAGGTGTTTTGGAAGGGAGAAAGCTTTCGTGGGAGCTGGCGATGAAATGTCAATTTCTAATTACGACGGTAGTTTATAATAATAATTCTAATTATATACATAAATAGTTTAATCTAATGTAATGTGGTAACATTTGCTGAGCTTTGGCTGCTTTCAGATAGTGAAAATATGCTGGTGGTTGTTGGCTAGGGTTCAGAAGCGTTTTTCAGAATTTCATGCACTATGTGAACAACAAAATTTTGTGTGGATTAAGCAATTATTAATTCTCCCCTATTATCCTTCAGATAAAACTACAACTAACTCATTAACCCAAATTAAATGTAAATAAAGCTGATCTGTTGTTGAGGAGGCTAATTAGAACAGTAATTGTGTAATGATGATGCATTTTAATTTCAAAACGCAGCTTTGAAAGCTACCCCTTTTGGCAGCGACAGAGCAAGGTGTAAAGCAGGATGCTCGTTGCTGCCGTTGTCCTATTAATTAATACATCCAGGGTTCCCTGTGCTTTCAGCCCTGCTTCTGTGCCCTGTAAAGCACTCAGAAATGTCCTAATTCTGCTGACAATAATGCTGGTGGTTCAGCCGTGTTGGGATTTGGATGGGAGGACGGCGCGGTGTGGCAGGGCTGGCGCTGTGTGTGCCTGGGTTACTGCTGTAGCAGCGCATCCCCGAGCGCGGGGAATAGGGGCCGTGCTTTGGGATTTGCTGCGGGCTTGCCATGGAGATGCATCTGGAGTTTCAGGCCAACAAAACTGAATTGTGAGTCATGTTTTAAAACGAGTGAGTAATTTTCCATGCAGTTTCATTACGGTATCTTTTGCCCCAAGGATTATTTGCCACAGGTTAACTTCCAGCAGTTTTTTCACTGTTGTCCGTAACCTGGAATTTTAATAAGAAAGGGATTGTTTAAAGCGGTGCTTTTATCCCAAATTGCCTGTTCCTAACGGTAAAATTAGCATCAGTAGTAATCAGCAGTTGTACCTGCTAGCCTGCACACACAATTTGTTGGATTTTTTCATTTGTTCAAATGTATTAAATACTATTTTGAGTTGCTTTTTAGCATATAATGTGTTTTATTTTAACTATCATTTGAATCACTAAAGAAATAGACATTGGATACAGAGTACATGATTTACCTTTTCTCGTTGCTCTAATCTCTACCGATTTTTTTTATTTCTTTGAGTGCTTTAGAGTACCTTCAGTTCTGAAGGATTGATTTAATCTTAAATGTTCCCAATAATCAAATTTGAGGAAGTAAAAACACATTTTCCCTATTTTCTTTTTAACTTTTCCTATGTAATTTTTTTTCCTTTGCTTCCTGGTTCACGGGGGGGGAAAAATCCTACAAGCATGTTTTAGTTGCATCACTAATATTAGAACTGAGTAATCGGGTGGCTTTGGCAGCAGTCTCGTTTATAAATTGTTGGTGAGCAGATGGCTCACCAAGTTGGCATGCCAACTCCAAACTTTCACAATCATGAGTCAAGTTTTAAATTGCAAGATTGCCTTACATGCCATGAGATTTTTTTTGTTTGTTTTAATAAATGTGATTTTCAGTGTATCTTCTTGTCTCTGAGCTGTTTTCCACTGAGGCATGGCTATTCAGCAACCTCTAGGGCTGGGAATGCCTTTTTCTTTTTTTTCCCTAATTTAGATAATTTTTATAGTCACTTGGTGCTAAGAAAAAGCAGTACCTAGCGGTCATTGAAGTGAGACTTTGCAATCCTGGTTCATGTCAGACAGATCAACTGCTATGATCATTGATAATTTTATCAATTCCTGGTTTGTAGGAACAGTAACTCGCTAGAAATTCACTGTGGGTATCTGTAATCCTCAATATGCAAATCTGTGCCAATTTGTTTGTTTCCCGAGTGCCCGGCTTAAGTCGTTAGGCGGCACAGAGTACAAATCTTATGTTTGGAAATGCAAGAGTGAGTATTGTCTGCAGGCAAAAAAGTAGCAATAAGAAAGGAGAGCCTGAGTGCTCAGCTGGTCCCAGTACGAGCACGGCACAGTTCCAGAAGGGTCAGATCTTGATCCACTTGAGAATTTGGGCAAATATTAATGGCAGGATTTAAAAACAAACAAACAGCAAAAAAGCATTCCCTCAACTACGATTACCACGGTATATGTGGGTTATACTGCAGTGTGGGACCTGCTACAGAATGGTAATTAGAAGTTATTTCCAAATGATTCCCCACAAAGTGTGTTGTTGTAAATGCTAAACAACTGTGTTTCATCCGTAATCATGTAATTGGTGTGTGCAGCTAATTAGTGCGTGTGCAGTTTAGGCCCAGATTTTTTGGAAATGTCTCCTGTTCTGGTCCTGATTTAGCAAAGCCCTTAAACAGCTGATTAACTCCCATTGGCTTTAATAGGACTTAAGCACATTCTTAATCAGGGCCACTGTGTCAAATCATGTCTCTCGGTGACAATGAGAACAACCTGCCGGAGCTGGAGGGAAAATATCTCTAGGTCCTCCTTAAATGCAGATTAATATTTCTCGTGAAGCATTTTACTTCAGAATCTGAAGCTGTGTAGATCGCTTTTTTTTAAAGCAAATGCTTATTGTCACAATCTAATTGTATGTATAAAGTTTAAAGATTTTAACTAGCTTGGCAGGAGGCTGTTTACATCAAATCTGCTCAATACACCTTTGAGATGGAGAAGAAGAAAATATGCATCTGAGAGTGCCTCACTGGAATATAAACGTCAGCGCTGATAGATATCTGTGATAGAAAATTTGTGTGGGAGTAATAATTTAGTAATAAAATAGGTCAAATTAATTCTTATGCTGAAGGGGATACCTTACAATAACCATTTTGTAATTTTATGTTTGACAGTTTGCTCTGCATTATGTGGATAGGTGGAGCTGAGATAATGTAATCCATTTCCAATTGTAAACAAGATTGCTTTAAGAGCTGCTGTAGTAAGATGCATGTTGGCTGACTTTAAGCTGAAAGGTAATTGCCTCTGAATATTAATGTGCATGTGGGGATTTTGTTTTTAATTCTGGGATTTCATCTTTGCCCTATAGCAGCTCTGAAGAGGCCCTTGTTTTCCCAAACCCCACTTTGCTGCTAATTGAAGCTGATGGCAAGTGTTGCGCTTTGGGCCCTTTGCTTTTATTTTATGTGGCCTGTGCACCTTGGAGAATGCTGCTTTCTGTGACTTTTTTTTGTTTGTTTGCTTACCACTTTTTCAGAACATGATGTGTGTTGGAGGTGTTCTTGCTTTCCTGTGGTGGCTGTGTCTGGGTCCAGGGTGAGGGGAGGCTATGAGAAAGGTGAAGAAGTTGCTGCAATTGAATTGTAGCCTTTCAGGTAAATGGGACTTAAGGTGACAATCCTGTGCCATGTAGCTGGAGGGCTTCCTCAGGACTAACTGAGGACCTGATCCCAAGCTCATGGTTAGAGGTTCTCCATCCGTTTCCACCCGCTTTGGAGCAGACCCATACCATGGAGGCAAGTTGTAGGTAGTGACAAGCTTACTCTGGGGGAAACCTCAACTGGCTATGTTTGTATGTGACATTTTTAGGCACAGAAGGGAACAGGCAGATTACAATCAGGTCCTACCTTGTCTTTCCATTTCACTTCTGCCACTTGGCTTCCCCGGGCGTTACCCTGCTTGCAGCGAGGCTCGGCACTGGGTGCAGCGGGCCTGGTGCTGCACAGGGTGTAACTGGTGTGAACGGTGGTCAAACAGCATGGCAGGCACTTGAAAATAAGCTGATGTGTGCCAGGGTTTAACCTGATTTAATGGCACCAGACTTGTGGGCTGTCACTTAGTACTTTGAGCAATTCATCTAAGACAGTTTGAAGATGTTATGGCTGCCACATGGCCTGTATGCACTTCTAGCAGAGATGACTCTCCTTAAGGCTTGCATTTAAGGTAAATGCAAGGTAAAATGCCCTGCTCCCTGGCAGGCTGGCTGGTTTGGTTGTTTTTAAATAAAGAAACAGAAATAGAGTATTTTTAGCTTGAATCAATCAGTGTCCTGCGTGGTCTCACAGGGACAAGGTGATGTCTGAGCAGGGCTGGGAGCTCCTGGTGCTGGTGTTTCTGCAGAGGGAAAGGTGGCTGGATGGAGCTCAGAGATCTCAGCTCAGAGATGTCCCTGTGGGGCAGGGAGGTGCTGAGTTAGCTGCTCTGCTCCTCTGCCCACTGGTGAGGGGTGGCTGCCCCTCGCAGAGATGGGGCCAGCAGCAGGTCAGCACTGGTTTCACAGCCAGCCCTTCACAGATCACCATCAGCCCGGGGGCCACAGGTGGGCTATAACCTCGTGTGATGTCTCTGGTTAAACAGGGGGCGGGGGGTAGGTGACATTCATAGTGAGATCTTGATTTTTTTTTTTTTGTTTGTTTTTGTTTTAGAGCCATTTATGAATTTCTGTAGTGCCCATTTCCAGTGGTTTGCTCTGTCCCCTCTTGAAGTCGATGGGAGTCCTTTTGATAATTCAGTAGTTTTTGCAGTGATGCTGCTTGTAGCAAAGCTGTTCCATGGGTGCCTTCCCTAAAAAATAAATAAAAAAGCTACAGAAGCATTTGACTGCAGGCTGGCAAGCAGAAAAAGTGAGTGTGTGTGGGTTTGTGAATGTATGTTGCCCATTAAGGAGTCTCATTCTGTGCTGTGGCTGCTTCATTACTATGGTAAAAATAACATAAAAGGATTCTAATAACTAATTAACTTGTTCATTAATGGATCAAGCACTGTCTTAAGGGCGGCCGTTTAAAAGAGTCCATTTAATGAAAGTTGACTGGAGGCATGTCCCGTGGCTATGACAAACTTTGTTTTATAGTGGCATGTATTTTTCAGTAGCTCCTGACTGTGCTGTAATGTGGTTGGAGCGGGAGAAACAGAAAACTGGCCATTTCCCGGCAGATAGCGATAAGTTTCTACTCAGTCAGAAGGCTCTGTACCCCGTGATAGGTTTATAATTATTATCCTAAGATTGATGTTTTTGGGGGGAGTGTAAATTTGTGCAGCAGTAATCCATTAAGAAATCAATAATCATTCCGTCCTGAAATGCAGCTTCTGTACGACGTTATAAATGCGCACCAAAGGTTTGAAACTCGGCTTGTCTGCCCTTCGCCGCCCCCTCCTCTTCCTGAACTCCAAGCCCGACGTCCTTTGCCATGTTGGAAAAGCAATTACACAGTGGGACCCTTCTTTCCCACTGGAAGACCGGGGATAAGAGTGGCATCAGCCTGTAAGATTTGTAGCGTGACCTCTCCTTTACCGCAGCACCCATTTGATCTTGGGAAATTCCCCGGTTTCTGCCCCGGTTTCATCCCTGCGAGGTGGGGATGATGAAGATTCAGGCGGTGCTCCTCTGTAGAGGACTCTGGAGAGGAAACGTTATGTAAGTGCAAAGCCGTGGTGTGTGCACACTTCCTTTTCCTCGCTCCCCCTCCTCACTCAGTCTCCGTTTAACATTACATGGGTCGGACCATCCGAGGCCACCGCATCCTGCAGGGCTTCCCTTTTTGCTCCGAGTTGCACCCGGTTGGGCAAACGCGTTTTCAAAACGCTGTAGTAAGTTATCCTCTGATCTCGAGAGCTGGAAACCCGCTTAATCTCAGAGTACAGGTGCTTGTAGCTGATAAATAATAGACTCCGTAAGGGACGCTGGGAGCGGTGTTTTTGCCTCGCCGTGGAAGGCTGGGCTGTACAGCACGAGGCGCTGAGCTGGTCCAGTTTTGATCTTGCAGAGGAAATTGTGGATGGGGCAAGGAGATGCAATTACACCAGTAAGAAGGCACTTACCTACTGACTTCGGCAGACCTTAGCTAAGAGCTACAAAGCATCGGAGTACTTTAATATTAAATTTCCTTGTCCTTTGTTTTCAACCTTTCTCTACTTTTTGTTAGAACAAGTTGAAAAATCAATTTTAATGGAAAACGCCTCCATTTTTCTTTTGAGTTTAAATTACGATTATTTTTAGCCAGCTCAACTGTTGTTGCAAACAAGAACATTCCTTAACAATAAGCTTTGTGTCTTACATCCATGGTGTTTGTTGTCCAGCTCTAATTTCCCCGTCTGCTTTCTCATCTACCCCCAGCAAAAGCCCTGTGTGAGGGGAGGATGTGATAACTTGGTACCTGCTTTTTATTCTGACACCGTCATCAGCTAGCGCGTGATGTTCACCAGCCTTTTCAGCTTTCAGAGGGAGATCAAGACCAAAGTGTTCATCACCTCTCCTTTGGAGATAAGAGTCTCAGGTTGTGGCTAGAGGCTGGCACGTGCGAAGTGTGAGGTTTGGCCTTCGATCTGACTCATGGCTACCTTGGCTGAGCAGAGCAAGCCACAGGAATACCTACGTGGGGAGAATTTTTTGTGTATTTCAGCGTTCGCAGGCTTGTGTCCTAGGTGAGAGATGTGTGGAGGAGCTGCTGGTGAGAGAAACTGGACGTTTAGAGGCTTCGGCTTTTTGTCTGTTGAATTACTTTTTTTTTTTTTTTTTCTTGTTTAAGGCCACGAACCCTGCTCTGGGCTGCTTTCCCATCAACCAAGAATACTTCTTCATTTCTGCAAAGCTCTCCCTGATGCTCAGCTGCTGGTGGCATATGCGTTTAGCAAGGGCTGGCACTTTGCTGCGGGTTTTGACTCCTCTTAGTTCAATACCTCGTAACTCGTACCGCTTCTCCATTGGCTCACGTACCAATCGATGTCTTTTATATATCAACACAATTCTTACTATTGAAAATTGCCTTATGTATTTATTTTTCTCTCCCTCCGGTCAATTGGTGATGCAGAAGCAGCAGCTGATTGACAGCTGATTTTTCTGCAATGATTTGCTCCAGTGCTCATGCAAATGACGTGCGGCTTTTCAGCGAAATAGGAAGACTTTATCACATCTTTTTGGGTTTTACCCATGACCATTTTTTTCCAGTGGTTGCAGAATGGTGAGTGCTAAAAGCCCAATATCGGCTCACAGGATGCTGAGTTTAACAGATAGGGCTTTATTGGCGCTCAGCTGCATTTGTCTTTACTTCACAAGTCTCTATTTAGAATTACCTGCAAGTGTTTATTTTCCAGTGTGGTTTTCTGAGACAAACCTCTTCTGCTTCTTTTGTTGTTGCTATTTTTTGAACTACTAACAACTCACCACCATCTATGTGACTGCTATGACTGTGTGTGTCCACCTGTAGCCTGAATGGCAGCTCACAGAAACTGGTGAAAGTCGTTCTTTGGAACAAATTCTCCGAAGAGAAACATTTAACCAAGTGAACAATTAAGAGATGTTGTCTCAATCAATAAGTTAGAGTTAATTGGCTGTGTACAAAGCATTTCTAAGCCATTCCCCTGAAGATTATGCATATAAGGTTTAGAGTGCCTTTCTAGTGGACTGTTAAGCTACTTTCAAAGGCCAGTTTTCAAAAACAATTATTTTTCTTAATGATTATTGAAATAAAAAAATTAATTCAATTTTCCTCAATTTCCTAAAACGTTCTGCATTTCAGCTATGGATCTCGCAAACTGAATTTAAGACTGTTTAATAGCAGCTTTGCTTTTTTTTTTTTTTTTTTTTTCTTTTGTTGTGTGCCCCTAGGATTATTCCATGCTCCGGTGGCTGCAAACTGCTGCTCTGGAGGACAGTCCCCAGCCACTCTCAGCCCGTGGGCAGCAAGAGGACTGCAGACTTAGCATATTCAGTGCCGTGTCACCTCATTTTTCAGTTTCTCTTGCTGTGGGCATTATCAAAACCTCCCAAGTGCAACACATTGACCACAGACTGGGGGTGAGGACCAGTGGTCCTACACTGCTAATTGAACGTTAAGCTTCTGTGCGTGGTTTAACAAACCACACTGGAATGAAGAGACAAAGAAGCCCCAACTCTCACGCTAGTGTGAGCAGGCAATGGTTCAGAAAGGGCCTTTCACCCAAAGGTCTCAGAGGCATTGATGGTGAAAGGGCAGTAGCCTTGGTGCTTTCAGCAAAGAGAGGTGGGAACTGAGCTCTTTGGGCAAAAGCCCTTGGTTTTGGGATGCCTTACCGGGGGTGTTGTAGGCTTCCTGAGATGGCATGGGTTGCTACAAGGTCTGAAAATGGGTCAGGAACACATCAGCCTGGACACAGCTCCTGAAGAGTTGGTCCAAAGTGGCTCGGTCAGTGACATGCCACATGAGTCAGTGCCAGAGCCACAAATAGAAGCTGAAATGCCTGTCTGCCAGCCAGGAGCTGGCTTCACCAGACCAGCATTTCTTGTCCCGTGGGCTGCACACACGTGTTAAGTATGTTTCATAGAGCTTCCTCCACTTTTTTTTTTTTCCAAATGTCACCTCTAAAAGTCAAGGTAAATTGTAAGAAAGAAAAAAAAAATGTGTAACATAAAATCAATAGAATTAAGTAGTTCAAAGCAAAATGCTTTTTCTTCCTTAAATGCTAGTCCTGGAAATTGTTCTTCCAGTTCTTTCCCACCACAGGACTCGTAAGGCAGAGGAGGGTAGGAGCTCCACACCAGATGAGCAGTGCTGTTCGGATGGAGGCATCGTAACCAATCTTATTCAGGCTAATTCTCGCCAGCTCAGTTGGGAAGAGGAGGGGGGAGTAAATCATTGAGTAGGTATATCTTCCATTCAGCAGGAGCTGCACATGATGGGATTATTAGTATTTCTAAACTAAAGCCCCTGACAGATCCTTGGATGCTTAAAGCTGTTGTGATGCTTTACCAGATGGTTCAGAAACTCAGGCTGGAATATCTCATTGGCTGGTGCTGAACAATGACATTTCAAACCCACACGTTCATTTGGATTTTAATTTTCAGGAGGATTAAAGCTTTTTGGGATATGGGCTGTCTCTTTCCATATATATGCTCAGCACCTTATGTAGTTGAGATGCTTTTGCAGTGCCTTTGTAATTCGTCGACAGCCGTGTTGCTTAGGAAGGAGCAGTTTGGACAGTCGCACGACACTAACTGGGTACCTGGTCCAGCAAAACGTGGACGGGGTAAGCCTGCGAGTTGTTGGCTCGTCTGATGCGTTTGGTGTGACTCCTGCAGCTGCTTCGTCTTGTATCGGCTAACGGCGAACAGGTGACTGTGCTACGACATGGCATTTTGGTGCTCTATCCCTCTGTTCCTTTCACTTCTCAAAGCTTGTCTTTGAAGCCCCAGTCCTGCAAATGCTGACACATTTGCCTAACTCGGTACAAGTGGGGTGTCAATGTTTCTTCCTGCAAGGAGCTGAGCTCTTCAGTCCTGACTCTGAGGGAGAAGATCAAAGGCAGTGGGCTGGTTTTAACTCCCTTTCAGTCTCAAAGCATTTTTTTTAAAGCAGAATGGAGAGCCCCTCTGGCAAAATGTGAAAAATAAATCAATTCTAAAGCCTGCCAAGTCAGGCAGTCCGTCCCCGGCTGCCCTCGTGGCTGTCCTGTTAGCACGGGGACCTTTCTGCTACTTCCCAGCTGCCTGGGAGAAGGGATGGGGGCATTGCTGCTAAATTCCCTCGTAAACTCCTTAGGGCAAAGATTGCTTTTTGTTGTCTGTAGGTGTATTGGGTGGTGATAGGTTACTGCGTAGAAATGCGACTGCACAGACGATGTTGGGATCAGGGAAAAAGGATTTGAGCTTAGTATTTTAGGAATGCAAAATTTATTTATAACACGTGTTTAAACAACAGTGCTAACTCGCATTCTGCAGAGCAGTGAACCAGGATGCTTTGCTGGCAAGTCTGGGAGGTTTTGCTTTCTTTCTGCCCTCACTTACCCCCTAGATCTCTACTAAGATAAAAGCATCAGTGGGGAAAGAGTTGGGTTCTGTTGAGAGGAACAAGGACATTTTATGTAATTATTTTGGGGTGTTAGACTGGTACATTCAATCCCACTGCTCTTCACATGATTCATTCTATTTGTACATGACGGCTGCACAGAATTAAATAATGTGGGGGGTGTTTTTTTCTGTTAAACAAGTATTCCCTTGGCTTGTCACAAAAAGCTGACACATGTTCGTTCTTCACTCAGGGAGTTCTGCATCTGTCGACACTTCAGACATAATCAGTTTAGATTTCAGCAGCTGATTAGTGCTCACCTCTAACCAAACTGAGAAGCTGCTCCTCCAAATGGTAACAAATAATATCCTAATTAGTCCTCTGCATATCGCTAGCGGGAGTCTTAGCTGAAAGCGACTGATCTCGGAGGCCTTTCTGTTCGAGTCCGCTGGCTGTACAGGCTGTTGTATCAGCACTTAGCTGGGCTTTTATTCCCCCTGCCTCCCGGTGCCTCGCTGAGCAATTAATTATGCACCTGAAGGTAGGCATTAGGCACGCAACAGTATTCCTCGTCCAGTTACGGGCGTTTCATTAGCGCCAGTTAATTTATGGATGCTAACGCGTGCGGGAGCAGGAATGCTGGGCAGGGCTCCAGGGTTGTCCCGTTGGGCTGGTGGATGTTACGTGTCCCTGCGAAGCCGGCTGAGCTGACCACCCGGCACAGCTTGTGCTGACTCGAACACCGCTCTGCTCAGAGCAGGACCCCGCACCACGAGGGGAGCAGAAACGCAGAAGGGAGAGCAACGCGGGAGCGACTCCTCTGTGCACCACTGCCTGCCTGCTTGTGACAGCACCAGGAAGTTTTCCATGGGTTTATGCTCTTCTGGGTCTGATTAGCCAGTTAGCAAAACATGCCCATCCCTGCCTATTAAACTCTGTGTACTTCCTCTTAGCTGATAGTGTTTTATACAACCCTCCTGTGTTGCTTTTTTTTTTTTTTTTTAATTAATAAATGGGGATGAAGGCGTAACTTAACAAGTACCATTCACAGCGATGGCACAGTATCCGTTGTCATTTTGCAGAACAGAAGTGAGGTGGGCAGCCTCAGGTGGATTAGTTTGACCACAGTAGCACAAAGAATTGGGGAAAGAAAAGAGGGGGAGAGGTCGAGGTGGGGGGAAACACCTCAAGATGCCTTCAGCAGCATGCACCCACAGCTGGCCAAAGGCAGGCTGTGAGCAGGCCAAATGTTACAACAGATAAATATCCAATAGTTCAAAAACAAGTTTTAAAGTTTAGATTGGATTTTCAGTTTCCATTCGATAACTTTTTAAAACCCCGCTTAAGTTTGAAATGGAGATAACCTAATTACTTCTAATAAATCAGCTCTAACAGAAAAATCACATAAATAACTGTGGAAGTGCTGCTTAAGTATTTCTGGCTGAAATGTTTAAGAAAGTCTAGCTGCTAAAAGTGGGGATGCCACGAAATCAGCACCTAAAAGCAGAGCTGGCTGCTGAAAATGCTTTATTGCTGTAGTTGCTGCTTTTTCTGGTGGTACAGGGGTATTTTCTTGACTGTATTCAGAACTCAGTTGAAGCAGCTGAAACGGTTAGATTTAAAAAAATATTAAAAAAAAAAACAAAATATGGTTTGAGAGGTTGAGGCCAATTCAAATTTGTGTTCAGGAGGAAGACAACATAAGTAATGAATTTTAAAAATCCTCTAGGAAACATTGTTAATTAATTTTAATGCATTAACATGTAAAACAAATGTGTGACTAAAGGAAAGCGAAGCTGTTTAAATGAGCACAAAGTGGTAACAAAAAGAAGTCTGATCTGCTATGGAGCTGATTTACTTGCAAAATCATTGGTTTCTGTGGCTAATAGTTAATTCTTGTTTAGAAAACAACTGAGAAGTCCTAATGGGAGGCGAGGTTATGCTACGGTATTTAAACTGAAGTTTTCTGCTTGCTTTTTAATCGCCAGCTTTAAAAGGTGACTCAGATTACTCGGTTATGAACTGATTCATCAGGTCTTTTTCTTTAATAATATACATGTGTGTATATATTAGGAAAAAAAAAAAGAATATAGCTAATCTATTAGGGTTTCTTTAGAGCAGCTGATATGCTATTACTGGGAAAGCTGTTAGTTAAACTGAGAAGATAAATTGATGCATATAAAGTGCAGGAGAAAATGCCTAAATGGAAGATCATGGCAGGCTCTGATAGACGGGAATTATCAGGCGACAAGAAGGTTGCAAGT
The DNA here is from genome assembly GCF_965140915.1 of Aythya marila. Taxonomy (NCBI): domain Eukaryota; kingdom Metazoa; phylum Chordata; class Aves; order Anseriformes; family Anatidae; genus Aythya; species Aythya marila. Next base: position 7,954,360 of record NC_139047.1, on the reverse strand, counting down.
TCCTTCTGGTTCAGTCTCAGAACTGATTTATTTCAAATAGTCATTAATGATTTGCCATTACAAACGGTGAGTTACTGATCTGACTTCCAAGTCAAATCAGAAGGTGATATCGGCATGAAGGAGAGTCAGAAAATTGCACAGGAAGAGTTGAGGCACTTGGGCAGTGAAAATAAGCTGCAACGTGACCATGCGGGGCTGCAGACACTGGGACTATAGGAATCTGTTGTAACCTGCGTGCCTGGGAGCTGGAAATGAAAGGGGCAGAAAGTTTTGGTGACTTGAGACGTCTGCCAGGCGCTGATACGATGCTGTTAGGAAGAAGGCACATGCCGTGCTGCGATATCGCAGGTGAAGTGTTTGCAGCAGGGATGGGAAATGCTGACGCTGCCGTACAAGCCTGGGAACTGAGGTAGCCTGGCCCACGCAGAGGTCTGTGCCGCAGTGACTAGACGTCTTCCGCTTCGTGAGCTCCTTCTCAGACTAGTTGGGAATCTCTCTGCTCTGTCTGGAAATGGAGATGGATTCGGTCAAGTCCTGTCAGCCTGGTAAGGTCAGCCTTGAGAAAGGGCAGGGGGTTGTGCCTGTTGAACAACACAGGAAGGGGGAGATGTCACATCGAGGCACCCGTGCTCTTTATAGAGGTCACCAGTCGTGTGGCCTGCCTGGAGCCACGAGAATGCCTTCCTCATCTTAAATTCTTGCTTGAACACGGCTGGTGTCAGCCTCTTGCTACTCCTCGCCCAGGCCTGTGATGCTCGTGTGCTTACACGAGGTCTCGCACAGTTTAACTGTGCAGCAACAGGGCCATCATATTCACATACTTCTCAGGACTTCATTCAGCTCTAGCACAAGTTTTCTACCCTGTCAATTGATGTGAGCGCCAGCAGGAAAACCTTATGGCAAAAACTGCACCACGTATATAGAAGGGAAGCAGTTGACTACGAAAAGTGCTGGGCTGCCTGCAGGCATGGTTATGAGCTCCCCTCAGCTGGATGACACATCCCATGTTTTACTCCAGAGCTGGAGGAACTCGGGACTTAAGAGTTGTCATTTAATTTATTTTTATTTTTTGTTGTGTCATCAGGCAAGGCAGTGCAAAAATGGAAGTCTTCAGATGCTTCCATTTCCCCTTTGTCTTACTTAAGGAAAGTCATCTTACTGAGCATCTGTAAAGAGTCTAAACGGAGTGCTGCTCTTTTGGTACCACTCAGTTCTCCTCTTTCATTAGCCACTTCGAGCAAGGTGGGGTGTGACTTCGCTGCTCTGTAATAACCCATGTTATTCAGACTTGCCATGCAGCAAGCGTTTTGAGGAGGGAAAACGAGAGAACATCATTGTTTTCAGCAACGTGTCTCTTCCTAACAAATGCCATTAAAATGCAGAGATTTTTATCTTTTTTTTTTTCCTTGAAACTTACAAACTTAGTGTTTTATGCCCCTTATGCATATTTTAGGTTACTTACTTTCGTGTTATTTCCTGTATCCCTCTACTCAGAACCTCGTCTCGGGTACTTTACGAGGAAGAAGTTAGATCAAGATATTTCTCACTGGTGCCACATGACAGTAGGTGCAGGTTCTGAAAGCAGTGTGTGTCCCTGTTTCTAGTCCACTTGGGTGCAGGCTTTTTCCCTGCTCGCTCTGTGAAGGGCAAGGTTAGACCTGTCTTTGATTTTTAAATGTATGAATAGCTGCAGAAATCAGGGCTCAGGAGCACTGGAGATTTAACTCTCCCTTGGATAAATGAAATTCTGGAGTCCATTCAACTTTTGGCCAAGCCATATACTTTTTTTTTTTTTTTTTTTTTTAATATATAAACCTACTGTAAGATGTGTGTAAATATTCTGGCAAATTTGCTTTGATTTTTATGCAAGATGTCCGTACAGAACCAAAATGTCAGCTGGTGCCAAATTTTAGCTGATGTAAACTGCCATAAGTATAGATCCAGCAAAGGGCTTGTGATTTAGAGCACCTGACTTTTAGTGTACTAACTCAACATCATTTTTATTGGACATAAAGCTCCATAATAAATGATTAGTTGGTTTCTTTTCCTTTATATTTCTCACGTGGAACGGAATTCCATTTTTCTGTTGTGTGTTGGAAATTGTGAATTCACTCCAACAATCAAAATTCAGTTGAACAATCTACCTCTCCTCTGCTGTGAAGTCGGATGCTGTAGTGCCACGTCTGGCAGACAAACCAAATATGCTGCCCAGATAGGAAATGAGACGAGGGATTAATTGAGGCTGGCTAACTGGATCTTTGGACAAGAGTTTTATTATAAAGAATTAATTATAACGTTTTTTGAGACTTGTATTTATTATTATTTTTTTGTAAATGCTAGAACGCTCTGGGATATATTTTCTAGGTAGTGTTTGCTAATCCTGTTAACAAATAATGGGATTTGTGTGTGTACCTCCCACGGGCTGATATGAAAACATACTTTGAAGTGTCAGAAGTTTTCTGGACGCATGTTTAAGACTGACTACATTCTTTAAAGGCTAAAAATAGCAATTTCCCAATGCTTTAAGTTTTGATCATACCTGCATATTGGGAGGAACTGCTACAGGTAGTTGAAATAAATGTTAGACTACCTCAAAATTACCCTGTAATGCAGAGTCTTCGTGTTTCTGGGCTGCCTGATGTGACAGTGGAAGATCCTGAGCTTTTCTAGGAGGTAAATACGTTTATTGTATGTATTTAGAAGTTATCTGTAGTGCTTTTCAGGAGAAAAGCTATTCTAATCAGCCTTACCTCAAGATCTTGTCTTTCAGACCTGAACAATAAGAAATTCTGCATGCATGTGTGTTGAATATAATTTCGGTGTATGTTTTTTTTTCTTTTTTGTAAGGTTCACCACAGGTTAGTACCTGCTTGCACTGAGGTTGGCCCTTGGGATATGGTAATTCAGTGTGTCACTGACAAGGTGACAAAAAGGGTTCAGTTCTTGCAAATTTGTGTCCAAAATCTAGCCTTGTTTCCACTGCTGGGCTACTATCTCTACAAGGCCTGCCTGACAAAGGGAAGGAAATATACATTTTGGTTAAAAACTAGCACTGAGTGAGTTCTTGCCCATTTCCTTTAATAGGAAAGGTGAACCTAATGCTGCTCCTTTTTATCAAGGAACTTTGTTGCTGGAGGCGAGCTATGAAATGGCGTCTGGGGCCTGTGGGGCCCAGTAGGCCTCAGTTTAATTCCGCAGCCTTTAAATATTGCTTTAGTGATAGGCAGGTCCAGGATTTTCTGTGCCCTAGGCCTGCGGTAAAGCTGGAGAACAGCAAAACAGTTGACTTAAAACCAAAACAACAACAACAAAAAAAGCGTGTTCGAAAGCCAGGAAGTCAAGAGAAGTGTCTTCCTCTGCTCTCATGGCAGTTCTGCTGAATAATCACTTGGCAAACTGCAGTGACGTGTCGGAGAAGCTCACAGTTGCAATTTAGGTATAGAGTATTTTGGGAGGCTTTGCTGGCTTTTAGCTGGATGTTAGAAAAGCTGTGTGATAAGGACATAAGTTTTCTATTAAGCCGTGTCAGTGGTCTGCAGCGTTTGAGGCTCTTAACCCAGTGCGAATGAGGAAAGCTGATGCTTTTTGTCTGCTTGGTAGTGGTGGTGGAACTGCCAGAACAGAGGGAAGGAGATAGGCTTGGCAATAGGGCTTTTTTGCACTTTATTCCCCAAAGAAAAAAGTTTCAGGTGGCTGGGTGCTCTCTTTTATTTTTTCTGAGCCGTTGGAGCTGGCTTTTCAGAAGAGACTGGTCCAAGAGCAAACTGTTGATCCAGGAGCTTAGGTGGATTCAGCCAGACCTGCTCTGTAGTAAGTTTCCTCTAAGCGCAGTTAAAAACTTGAGTTCTCCTCTCTGGGTTACATTTGCCTGAGTTAAGCAGGCAGTGAAGCTAGTCTGTTTACTTTTATTTTTCTTTCTGCACTGCTCCTTCGTTTCCTAACCTTTTACCACTGTGAAACAGTTGGCATGTGAAAGGTGTGTGGCCCTCCTGTACCGATAAACATTTCTAACATGTCCTAGAAACCTTCTCTTTCTGTGGGATTTAAGCTAGCTCCTTCAATTGTTTTTCATAACATCTGAATTGTGGTATTTGCCATCTTCCTGACCTGCTTCTTATTGAACTGTTTGAAGGATAGTGATAAAACATCCTCGAGGAACTGACGGAGATGTATATGAGTTCATCAACCCAGGTATTCCTCAAATGTCTTAGATCTGAATTCAGCAGCACACAGTTTAATTAAGCAGTTGTGCACTTGTTCAACTTTGAGCAATTCTCCCTTTGAGTAATTCACCATGGGTCTGTAGGTGCTGACAAACCCCTTTGGTGTGAACAGGATTTGAGTGTGCACCCAACAGCCTTGTTGAGTGAAGCCGTCTAGAAGAATAACCAAATACCTTGTCTGCTTTTTACTGGTTCCTGTGCATCACACTGGAATTTCTCAGTCATGCATCTGTCATGAGCCCTAGTTAGGATCGGAGGAGCCTTTCTGTCTCCTGTGCTTTTCTGGTTGTGAAATTGTCCTCAGCTGTTGTGAAGGCAGCAGTCTCAGTTTCCTTAAGCTCCACACTGAATCTGATGAGGCTTTTTGCTCCCTCTCCTCCCCAGCATATCTAGAACTTGTCTAGTTTCCAGTAGAAATGTCTTTGTGCCCCATGTACATAAAGCTTGATCTATTTTGTTGACCGGCATGCTGGATTATGGTTTTGGGTGCTTGTGTGTGCACAACTCCCCAAGTATCAACGGGTTAGGCGCACGTAGCTGTGAACTGATGTAACTGCTTCAGGCTTGCCTCTGTCAAACATCATGTGAGGTACGATGGTTCTGTTCCTTCACTGATCTCGTCCTGTTCCAATTTATTTATATTATTTTTGCCTTTTAGTAATGGTATCATGATGTGCAGATGTAATGCACTGAAACATGGAAGGGAAGAGCAAACCACAACCACTTCTGCTTATATCAAATGTAAAGCTATGCAACAAGAGCCTTATTAAGAGATTTAAACTGACCTCTGGAGTGCCGTACTTTTGATTTCATACCACCCTGAAGTATTTTTGCTTCTGGTACCGTTTGGCTGCTGCTCTTAACTCTATTTACTGTATAGGCTCCCACTTTAGATCTTCTTCCAAAGCTCTTCTCCTTAGCTGCTGCTGGCTGGTGCAGAACCTTGTGAAATGCTTTTTAACACTGTGAATATACAACAGCCCCCGAAATTCCTTCACGTCATTGCAGTGCCGTCCTCGGGGAATTCCAGAGGCTTTGCTAAGCGTGACCTCTTCTGCCTCCGTCCAGCCGGCACGGTCTTGGGCAAGTTGCTCTCCACATTTTCCTGGTGTATCATTCTTCTGGCATGCAGCTTCCAAAGCTTTCTCCCCGCAGTTGATTTTCAGCCTTCTGGCTAGTAATGCTGCTGCTTACTTCTTGACCTGATACAAAGTGGTACTAAAATGAAGGCTTTTCTAACATAATTCACTAAAGATTAAGTCTGCATTGTAGAAATCTTGATACAGGGTCATTTGTGCATTATTGCGACAGACTAAGAGGAGCTCAGCTACTTTAAAAGAAATAGGAGCCTTTCTATATAAAAGTTTGACATGAATTAAAAAGGTTTTGGCTTTTTACTCAGGGGGATGCAAGTTTGTGGCATTTCTTCATTTTTTTTGGATGGTATTATCTGAAAGCGATGTAATATGGTTATTTCTGGTTTGCAGAGAAGGCATTTTTAGAGCAAGCTGATAGCGAGCCAAACTCTCTGAAACCTTAAAGTTGTGGTTAGCAGAAAGACAGTTTAGGAAATTAGGTCACCATTACCTCACTATTCTCTTATTTTTATTTTTTTTAATTTTAAATCCTGTAGTATCTCCTGTAGTTGCCACTGTTGCTGTTTTACTGGTAGCACCAAAGATGGATCGGATCCCAAGCTGGCAGCAGGAAGGAGGCTGACGGCCTGAAGCTTCGGGCTGTGTGAAGGCAGTGCCAGCAGAGGAACAGCAGGACCAGTGGGTTATCTGGGGAGGAAAGCCAGAGTACAAACTCATTTTGACACTGGAGGAGTAGGTTGGATTTAGGGCTCAGGTGGGAGCTGCTGCCCTGCTGACAGGCTAAGCACCGAGGAGGCCAGGCAAGGTCTCAGCCCGGGGGGCAGCTGTGGGCAATCCTCCTGCCTGAGTGGGTATTTGCCTCTGCACCATCAGCTGTTACACCTCCACTGCAGCAGAAACCATCCCTGTGTGGGCTGCCGGGATGAGGTGGGAGCAAAAGTAACTTGAAAACCCAGACCTATTTATATAGGCATCAATTTTTATTTATTTATTTTTTAATTTTTCTCCTCTTAAAAAATGCTATTAACAGAGTCTGGGAATAGCTGAAAGCTTTATTCCCATCTGTTACACCGTGCGTGGCTCTTTTAAGGTGTGACCTTATCAAAGCTGGAATCAAAACACAAAGTAAAGCTGAAGGCAGGCTCAATCTAGTTGAGATTCCCTTCAGTAGACCATGGCGATGGGGAACAATGGAAGTGAGCTGAAGTTCATTCTTTCCCTAAGTGTGGTTTTATCAGCAATTAGTGGGTAAAAATAGCCCTTACTGCCTTCAGGATCCTTCCCCTTGCTTGCAGGCTGGCCTTGGCTTGCTTTGCCTAAGAAATCAAGGAGGTTTCTACTCCAACCAGAGTATTGACTGAGCCAGTGCAGCCACACCTGCCACGTTACAGGTATTTGTTCCTCATCCCTGGGATTGCTTGTTAAACTCCAGCTGCAGAGCCTTTACGGCCGGGTTTTCTTCGTGGGCCGGGAGGAGACCAGTTTATATCTTCGTCTTCCAGGCCCAGGGAAATGAATCATTTTGGAGAACACCAACATAGTATTGCGCTGTGCTGGATTTTGGTTGCTTTTCAGGTGTGTTTGGAGTGCTTTTTGTGTTTTTTAATGAGTCATTGGGATTATTGTGACTAACCTGGTCATGATGTATTGTATGGAGAAAAGAGGCTGAAAAGGAAGGAAAAGGGAAGATGCAGTGGGCAGATTTTATTTGTATTTGTAATCCCCGAACTCTGGCAAAATAACTACTCAACACTACTTAAGCAGGTAAAGGTAAAATTGGCTTCTCCCCCATTAACCCTACTTTCTCAGCCTGCACTTAGACCCCATGCTTACCCCAGAGGTTTGGGTCTGTCCTTTTTGTGAGGGGGGTTGTTACACATGGAGGGGTTCTCCACGTGAGTTGCAGTTTGGGAGCTGTAATTTATATAGTGTTGAATTAGCTTTCAGGACCCTAAGAAACATCGAAACCTCATTCTTCCATCTCTTTTACGACATCACCTGTGACAGCTTCAGTTTACAGACTCCATTCTTTTTGTGGAAATTTTATTGTGTGACCATTTCCTTGTTTAGTAATACAGTGGCTTGGGAGGAAGCAACTTTATACTTTTGATCTAATTTTAAAGCCTCAGAATAGGTCATTCGCTCCTCCAAACAATTTCTAAAGATTTTCAAATAAGCCATAACTTGATTTAGAAGGCGAGGAGTAAAGTGTCAGGGCCAAAACTTTGAAGGAGCTTTTATGTGTAACCTTATTGGGATTTTTAATGGGCTAAATACAGCATTGTAGGCAGAAGCTGTAAGCTGAGAAGCCCTCCATCTCAGCAGATCCTTGGGGATATGCCCTTGGGAGGGTTTCAGACTGCGAGAAAATGTGGAAAAACAAGAAGATTGCTCTGCAGGGATGGACATAATGCAGGGAGAGGTTGGGAAAGATAAATCCTTCTGGCCCCCTTCATTATGAGAGTAAAACGACACTTTTGGCTAGAGGCCAGTGAAACCTGGGAGATCTCGGATGGTGCAGACAGGACTAGCAACAAGTTTTGTCAGGGAATGGATTGGATGAGTGCAGATTTGCCTCAGCCTTGTGGTTTTTGTTCTGAACGCATAGCGTTAACCCTTCTTTTCCTGCCGCTTTCCAGAAGCAGAAGCGAGGCAGAGACACTCAGCCCTCGCGACAGAGCAGGGGAAAAGTGCTGTGGATTTTAATTAAACTTGGAAAAACAAGTGGAGGTAGAGGAGGAGCTGTAGGATTGTCGGAGGAGCTGCCTGTTGTGACTCTGACCCAACGACACAGAGGTTAGCGGCCATCCCATCCTCCCCGTGTAATCAAAATTGGGCAGTGCTGTGGAGAGGAGGGCTACCAGGCAGCTTGGCTTACATTAAAAAAAATATATTGTTTTTTTAATTAAAGAAACTGAAAATGATTTTCAGCAAGAAATCTGCTGTTCTGAAAGGTGATGGTTTCGATGTAAAATTTTGGCATGCCCTTTGGGTCTTAGCTACGTTGGCTCACCAAGATACGGCTGAGGTGGTGTTTCAGGGAGGCGAGGAAAACGCTTGTCCTCTTTAACATCTTAAACTAAATACAGCACCTTTCCTATGGCAATGGGACCTCAGTTATTTGGCTGTAACCCTAGATTTTAGTCTGTGATAGGTAAAAATGTTACTATTTGAAATTAGGCCATTAAGGGCTAGTTCTTTGAAGGAATTTGGGGTCCTCTGCTCCGTTAAAGCACACCTGCAGTTGGAGGGGTGACAGCAGCTGTAGGTTTGCATGGGTTGCCTTTAAGTTAGCCCACGTATCAGCACGGAAGGGGACAGCACCATGCCCTGGCACTGCTGTGATGCCCGCAGCCACCCTGCCGGAGCAGCTCGGTGCAAAGGGAGCCGTGGGTGCTGCCGCCTCTCTCTGTAAAGCTCCCAGGCTTTTCCTTCCAGTTGGCTCCGGCCAGCCCCAGCGTGCTTGGGAGGCTGGGTGTATTTGCAGGATCTCATGATCTTCAGGGGACAGCGTTTAATTTTTTTATAGGAGTTGCGTGTAAACATGGGAGGGTAGAGCTTGGCCCGTAAATAGGATCTATTTGGGAATAAGCCTTTTCCAGAGCGAGGCTCGTATAATGATAGTTTTCATTTCTTCAGTTAGACACAAATGAGGGCCACGAGCCTAAAAAGGCTTCCATGGAGGCTTTATTTTAAGATTCACCAAGTACTGAAATTAGCCTGTAACTTCAGGGCTTTTAAGTTAAGCAAGCATCGCAACTTTTTCAGCGCCTCCGGCCATACTGCCTTTCACCTTGGAGTATTTGTGCTGTTCCAACTGCTCTAAGTCTAGGCATGATAGCTTTCTCTTTCCAGAGTCTGAGACTTATTTTCTAAGTCCAACTTGGTGAGGCTGGGGGAGATATCGCTGGAAAGCAGTGCCCCTCGCTATTGAGGTAGAGCTGGGCAGTTTAATTAAGCTTCCTGTTTCTAACTAGGAGCAATTAGCAGTTGTGTTTCAGGAGGTCAGAACCAGGACAACACGCACGAAGGGTAAGTCTGAGCTGGCTTTTGTCACTTGAACCTTTCAGCGACCAAAAACCATAGGAAATCCACTATAAAAGACTTATGGACAATAGGATTTAATTGTGCATCCCTTGGGTGTCTGTGCTGGCAGTGCCCTAAGGAATGATGCCATTGATAAAGATCTTTTTTTTTTTTTTTCCCCCCTGAAAATCCTAACTGATCTTTGGCCATGGAGAGAGGGTGCCGAGTTGTTAGCTGGGCATGGTACCAGGGATTTGTGAATGAAATGCCAATTGCCTTGTGTCTGAAGGCTTCTGAGGGCACTGGGGAAGTGAGAAAAGTTGTTTGCAGTCAGGTTGTTGTGCTCAGCCCAGCACCTCTGCCCCAGTCCTCATTTTCTTCTTTTACATACTCACTTTCGAGTATCATCAGCCTCCACCGTTCCCAGGGTGCTTAGCTGTAAATCACGCCAAACCTTTGAATCCTTGAGTCATTTCTCGCTATGACTTTTCCTCCTCTGTGGTATGAAGTACACGTGTGTTATCTGCTCACCTGGAGCAGATCTGAGAGGTGCTGTGGTCTACAGGAATGAAAACAGGGTTGGGAGGCAGGAGGTGGTGAAATCTCGTTCTGGCTCATGGGGCAGACTTCAGCGAGCTGCTTCACCTTTCTGTTTCATTTTTCTTGCCTCTGCAAGGAAAGGGCGAGTGTTTCCCCACCTGCCTCACACGGCGAGCATTGGATAGAGTAGTTGATTAAATCCCTTCCAAATCTTTGGACGCATGGCATCACACGGGACGTAAATACCTTCTGGTGGCTGTTAGCAGTCTGATAGGAAAGCATGGATTGTCCTCACTCACTCCGTAGTTGGTCCGGAGGATGTATGTGTGCTCTGTGCTTCCTTTGCTCCCAAATCTGTTTGCCTGCAGCTCTGAAGGAGATATAGCAAAGGTCAGCAATCTGTGCCTGCCACTGCAGAGGGATAGGAGCCCCGTTGGCCAGTGGGTCTCCTTTTGCTCAGACACACGCTTTGGTCACATGGCAGAAACATTCATGTCCACTGAATGTGGGAAATTCACTTTAGGGGATCCTGTTTCTCACTTTTTGCTCTTCTTCCGCAGCATTACCTTATTAGCACCTTTCCTCCACCTGGGTACAGGCTGGCAAACAAACACCTCACCACCTGCCAGCAAGGACCACACCTCGGGCTTCCTGAGAGTCACAGCCGTCAGTTTATTGCAGGGAGCATGGATCTGTTTTCCAGCACTGAAACCAACTGGTGGTAACGCCTATTAGAGTAATATCTAACCTAAGACCAGCCATTCTTAATATAAGCCAAATAGTCATTTTTTTTCCCCTTTAAGTAGCACAGAAAACCTGTTGCTCCATCACATTTCACTGCAGGAAGATTTTTTTTCTAGATTTTTTTTCATGCCCTAGGTATTGATTAGATATTTTCTATAATTCCCTATGTGTTTCTTTAGGACCCTTTTTTTCTCTTTTACTTCTTTTCCCCTTTAAGGAAACACAGAGTATTTCTTCTCTATTCAGTTTATGGGTCCATTCTACAGGGTTGCTGCTGTTGGGCAGGGAAGCTGTGCGAGCCAGCTTGCAGGACTTGTGCCCTTGCAGTGCTGGTGGAGCTGGGAAAAACTCCAGCTCCTGCTGATGTGCTGCTTTCCAGCAGCAAGCTCTCCTCCTCCCTTGTAGCCTGGGATTAAACCTTGCCTTGCTCGGTGTCCTGGGTGGAAAGCGTGGTGGACAGCCAGGAGCAGCCACGTGCTGGTATTTTCGGGGTGCCTGCAATGAATCCAGAGCTGACTGCCGTGGTTACACCGTTAGAGCTGGGGACTGTCCTTGGAGGAGCTGCGTACGTAACCTGCTCGTCATTTACAAGGGAGGGAAGCGAGTTGGTAGAAACCTTTGAACTACCTGCGTGTGGCACCGGAGTGGTTTGGGGAAAGGTGACAGCCAGCGGGCTGGGGCTTCTGGGCAGGCACGGGTGGGAGAAGCTCTGTGGCTAGAGAGGGCAGGCGAGATCACAAACACCTCTTCTGACCTCCGTGTGTCTGAGTCCTGCCTGGCTCTGGGCTTCTCAAACCACCATACCCGCTTTGATACTGGTGGTTTGCCTTGTGCTGTTTCACAGAGCACTGATGGGAGCTTCTGTGCCATCATACGGTGTGTGGCGTGGATGCTTGGAACCTCGTTGTGAAGTTGGAGTATACGGAAGCTTTCCTATGAGTGTGTGCCTCTCCATGGCTTTTCACTTCTGTTTCTCTGTAGTTGCTTCTCCCATGGAAATAGGGAAAAGAAAAGGGTCTGTTTTTTACCTCTGCAGAGCGGAAGAATAGACCTCAGGCATTATTAAAACCAGCATTGCTGGAGAACTTGGCTGTATGTGGAAGAGAAGTGCACATTACCTTTCCCTAGTCCCAGTTTGAGGTAGTTATTATTTATTCCTCCAAGAATCAATAAAGTAATAGAAATAAGTACAAGATATTTTTTTCTGTCATAAATCCACCCTTGATCCCTAATAGAAAATAACAATTCTATTAACGTAAAATACTCTGCCTAAAACTTCCTCAAATCTGAACAGGGCTTATCATAAGGTAAGAAGGGCTCGACTTCAGCATCACGTGCAAAACACAGAAATGAAGGTAGGGGTGAGCCATGTCCTTTAGGGTTTTTGAGGGGACAAAATAGGGAATAAAGTAGAGGAGAGGTGGTGGTGGGGAGTCTGAGCCACCTGGAAGGTGCAAAGGCGTAGTGATGTGACCCAGCTTTGCTCGTTGTCTAGTGAGGATGGCTTGCTCTGAAGGTGATTTAAGGCTGTTGTTTCAGAAATAAAGGGCTTCAGGTGACACGATGAGTGGAAGATTTTTCCCCTTTCTGTCTGAGGCTCTGTGGAGTCGTGTGCTGAGCTGAGTCCTGTCTGCATGGAATTTGTCTCCAGGAACCTCAGCGGTGCAGAGGCTAGATGGCTGGTTCAAACTCGTCGTTTCATCAGCTCCGGTAGGCTCCTCCAGAAATCATCTCGCAGATTAGGTGGGATGAAATTATTTGCCCTCTGGAGATGCGCATTTATTTGGATTGACTTCACAGGGAGCCTAGAGAGTGCTAGGGGGGACTTGGCTAACCGGCTGTTAGATGTGTAAAGCGAGGTGGCATAAATTTGCCCTGGCAGCAGGGAGCGGGGAGGTGATGGTTAAACTCACCACGGGGAAGGACGAAGATGGGAATGCAGGCACAAAACCCTTCTGGAATTTGAGCGTGGTGAGGTCACCTCTCATGTTGGTAACTTGAAATACAGCGGTTGTTTTGATATGCTCGTTGCTCGTAGCAGTAACCACCTTCACGGCTTCAGCCGGGCGCTGTCTGCACGGGGAGCTCCTGCGCGTGATGGAGGAGCACCGCCAGATGATTGCACCCGAGATGAAACTGGGGATCAAGGTGACAGCACTCTCCATCATTTCAGGTGGCAGAGACACAGTCTGGGGTCTGGTCACTGGCATGCATCTGCGAGGGGCAGAGAGGAAGACCCTGGTGCGGGTTGTTGGTGCAAGCTTAGGGGATAGCAGCGATGTTGGAGCGGTGCAGGTGGGCATCTCGCCTACCAGGCTACTGCTGCACAAGTTGGCTGATGCTGCTTTATTCCTTCTGCTTTTGCTCTGGTACATACAGTCCTTACCAAGGATCAGAGCTGTGAGAGGTATTTACTGAATGTTATAAAGAAACACTTCTACTTCTCACTGGTCTCTTTGCTGGTATGACGAACTAAGACCAACCCCACCGAAGCCCTAATGCTCCTTGTGCAAGTACTTCATACCTCTGCCATCTCCCATTGCCTGTTTCTGTTCTGGTTACTTGGTCTGTGGCCTTGGTGGAGCTTTCAGTGATTTTTAAGAGGGAATGCCAGAAAGAGCCCAAGTCTGAGAGGGCCTTACACCTGCATCGTGGTCAGTAACATGCTGAGGGTGCTCCTCATTCTCACCTGGCCCCCAAGCACGGGCTGTGCCAGCTTTTGTCTCCTTTCTGCCTGGGCTGGCAGTACACCCAGCTGCCTCTGGCTCGGACAAAGCAGAGATCCATTTACAGCCCAGTCGATTCAGGAAGGCTTCAGGCTTCATCTGGAGCGAGGCTTCAGCTCTGCCTCCGGGTCTGTAGCTGGGACAGCACAGCCACTGTGCAAAGGGCCGCTTCCACCGACGGGCTGTGTGCTGGTGAAGATCCAATTTGGCGTTTAAAGATTGTTGGGAGGAGGCCTGTAACAAGTAATAGCACAGCCTGATATCCAGCAAAGAGCTTATCAGAGCTTAGCTGGAGTGGTCTGCTCTAGATCAGGTGCAGACTTCAACATTTGAGTTATTAGGGCTGAAGCTTCTCAGGTTCACCAGCCTGTCAGTGCAGAGGAGCAGTTTCATTGCAGGCAGCATACACAACCTGCCACGGCTGGGTCTGCGCTCGTGAGCGTTGGTACGATCTAGAGAGAGAGCCTTCTTTTTATTTTTTTTACTTTATTTATTTTAGCTCCTAATGGTGTCCTGCTGTCTGCTGCCAATAGCTACTGGCCTTTTTTTAGCGGAGTTTCTGCTGAAAACATGAAGAGATTGAACAAATAACGTGAGGCCGGTCTGTAATCAGTACCTTCCCCACTATCTCTGCTGCATCCCGAGACATGTAGTTTTTTGCAGCCTGGATCTTTCCCTCCTTCACCCCCCAAGTTCCCTCCAGCTTTGCCAGGTTGCTACTGTTCGGAGGTTTTCTGTTGTCGCTTGGTTGTTGTTCTGTTAATTGGGACAACTCCATATCATCACCAGCAAACGCTCTGCCATCCAGCCACCAGAAGCCTGGCTACTAGTTCCGTATCCCTTGCTGTAAGCTGGCACGAAGCTCCCTCCCTAGGTCCACGCTTCCTCAAGAGAGCAGCTGCTGGTTAATCCTTCTGCAGAGAGCAGAAAGCGAGCAGAGTTTGGTTCCAAGAAGCTGCTGCAGCCTTTGGCCAGCAGCGAGCAGCCCCGATAGCATCGGTTACGCGAGGATGAGGATTGGAAACGGCGAGGCCAGTTTGGGAACAACTGCATCCTTGTTTCTCTACCCTTGAGGACAAGGGGGACAAGTGCCTACATGTGTTGGATTTTGTTAGCTGGATCCAGTTGCTGTGCTGAGTTAATGAAGGTCACGTTAGTGTGTGGGATGCTGGGAAAGCAAGGGAAGCAGAAACCCAGCTGGCCCATCCCCAGGCGAACTGGTTTTAACCAGGAAAGAGTCAGAGAATGCGAAGAAACTTCTTGTACATCACCTCAGGCAGTTATGTATTCTGTTTCCTAGTTACATTTTTTTTTCCTGGTATCAATTCCAAAACAAACAAATGGAGAAGGGGGGGGAAAAAGAAGCATTCCTTAAAATAACCCTTTAACATCTTGGGCCAAATTCTGAAGATACAGCCTGTCTGTGCTGATATTGATAGAGAGCACCCCAGCTCTGTGCTGGAAGGAGCATGCCATGAACCTCTGATGCTTCTTTACTAATTTTGAAATAAAGATTGGAGCGGTAGGGTTATGTCATGTATTGGCAGCACAGTGAGTAACAGGATGGATAAATGGGCAGGGCACTGCAGGTACAGACCTCCTGCCTTGCTGCTGCTGCTGCACTTTTTCTTCGTGCTCCCTGAGCAGGATAGGAGCCTGGCCTCGTTTGGGGGCCGTAGGCACAGCTCTGACGGAAGGGGTGGTAGCACGGCCCTTCAAACAGCAGCTTTGGTGTTTCTGGGTAGTAGCTCAGCACGAGTGTTTCCTGTTGGGCTTCTTTGGAGCAATGGCACAGCCAAACGCGGCTCCCACAGGGCTTCTGTTCGCTGGCTCACGTTGTGAGTGCTGAAACCTCGGGCCTCCCGCATCGACTGCACATTTTCACTTCACTGGGGCATTTGCAATGCATGATTGTCATACTGCAGTGCTTGAATAAAGCTGCTTTTTTTGTCTCTGGGTGAGCACATCCACTTCCCCCTCCTACTCCGTGTTATTCTAGTCTTTCAACTAACTTTTGACTCCAAAAATTTAGGGAGTTTATCATGCCCCACTTTCAAACTGACCGTTTGATCTTCCTGACAGCAAAAGCAGAAGACATTTCTCAACTTCCCTGCACCGCTGCCCTCTATGCCATCCTGTGCAGAGCTCCCCTATACAGCTCTTCAAGTGCTATATAAGGTTCTGAAAAGTATCACGTTGCTTGGCTCAGTGCTGAAGGCAGTAGGGCACACAGTCTCTTTGGCATGCTCCAGCAGCCAGTGGAAACAAGGGTGAGCCAGCTCGTGTACATCTTAGCTTTGGCAAGGATGATCAGAGCCATAGCTCAGCAAGAAATCAGCATTCCCTCTGCGAGTGAAAGGTCAGGAATGCAGAAAGCTCACTGCCTTTTTAAGAAGGTTGAAAGTTTGCCCTCCTTTTTTTCCCCCAAAAAAGAAGGCAGATAGGATAATAATCCCATTTTCTTTTGCAAAGATGGAGCGTTTGGCTGAATGATGGTTGGTAACCTCTGGTCGAACCCATTTTCAGTCCTGCCTTTTGCTTGACTCACCAGTGGCCGATGGCGTCTGCCAGGTACCAAAAGGCAGCGCTCTGGCACAAACGTCTCTCGCCGGCAGATGAAGATGCGATAGGAACAAAGCCCTGGGGCAGCACTTCTGGTGCCACCAGGGAAAGTAACTGGCAGCTCTTCAAGGCTTGTGTTTTCTGATAACGTACATTGGCAATATTCCTCTTGATGGTAGCGGGCGGGCTGCAGGAGGAGACGCCAAGTGAACCATCACAGGCATTTCTCAGGAAAGCCTGCAGTGCTGGGCTGTAGGGTGGATGGGTACAGGATGCTGTGATGTTTTCGGGCAGGGACAACCAAACCCAAACGAAGGAGAGAGTGTAGCTTCCCCAGCAGGAACATGTGTGCATGTATATAAATAGTGTGTGTGTATATATTATCTATCTATCTATATATAAAAGTACCTTTTCTACCCAAAAGCACTGGTGAAATGGGTCTGTTACCAGCCATTCTGCTTGAGTGGGTGGGAAACCACTCGCAGAAGCTTTTTTTCCTGCAGGAAGCCTTTGGTGTCTAGAAATCAAAGCGTCTTGCAGATGTGTGCAAGTCTGGGTGAGTTCTAAATTGAGAAGATTTCTAACATCCAGATGGAATTCCTGATCAAAACGCCCTTGCCAGCTGAGAAGGTAGGGGGTGTAGCAGTGCCACAGAGAGCTTGGGCTCACTCAGTCTGAGCGAATGCTTCAAGTGTCACTGAAGACCCCAAAGGGGGTAGGGTTCTTCACTCTGCTGGAGCTGGGGCCTGCCTTACATCTTCAGGATTTTCTCAATGACAGCCTTGACATTTTCTGTGTAATAAAACCCCCGTTTAAAGCCAGCGCTAGTCATGCCCTGTGTTTAACTAGAGGGAGAGGATAAAATGTATTAAGGACTAAGTAGGATTTTGTTCCGTGTCTATTGAAATAGATATTTTAGCAGACGTAGTGTTTTTTTCTTGCCAAATTACTATTAATGTCATATTTTGTCTTAAATTAACATCCAGATTCTGTTTTTTATCAATATATTCTGTTTGCAGTGTAAGAAAAACTCGCTGTAGTGACACAAATTAATTTTCCTTCGCGCAGTATCTGGCCATGCTTCCAACACTGGAAATAGTGACTTGTGGATTCAGCACGGTCTTTGTGAAAGACATTTCAACGGGCACGGTCATGTTATAAGATGTTAGTGTTAGAAGATTTTTTTTTTCCCACTTATTTGAGCAATTTCTCTTTTGTGCAAACATATGCGAAGTCCTGCCTTTCTTTCTTTTCCTTGCAGCCTGTGTTAAACTTCAGTTGTCGCAAGAATTTACATTCCAAGTTGTTCATCAGTTCTGTTGAACCCGAGAGTGGCGAACTTAAAGGATGTACAGAGAGATTTTCTTCTGAAGGGCTCATAGGAGAGGCAGGCTGCTACTACTAGCTTGAGCCAAAATATATGAAATGAAAATTGTGCAAGTTTCTTTGCAAGCAGATGTATCCCTTCTCTGATGGAGAAGGCACTTGCTTTACAAATGTTGGGATTCCTGTAAGCAGTGTGTGCCACTTGGGCTGCTTTAGGATTTGTTTCTACTTCCAGTGACTTCAGTGCACAAACATTAATCTCCACTGTTAATCAGTTTGTCGCTGAACCTCCATAAGGTAAGGAGTTACAGCCTGTTTTGTAGATGAACTGAGTTGCAAAGAGATCTAGATTCTGGTGTAAAGATTTGTTTAGGCATCTCCAGGGGCAGCAAGGTGCTGAGTAAGGCTTACAGAGGTGCCTTAGCTGACTTGCAGTGGAGGTTTAAGGTTCGGAGAAGTGAGGGGCTTTCCTAAATGCAGATATTACATATCCGTGCCATGGTCACATAGCTGAGGACACAGATGCTTCACATGTCTGTTTTTCAGTTTTTGGTGGCTTTAGTTGTGTTTCTGTGATTTTTCTTTCTTTTTATTTACTTATTTATACGATGCCTGTTCCAAAAATTCCTAGACTTAAATGCATTCCCTACCTCCTGATGCAGGAGTCTAGCTTGAGAGTGGTTTGCATCCTTCCAGCCTGCTGTGGTAACTGCTAGGTAGAAGCAACAAGCAATCAATGTGTCCAAAAAGGCAGCCTGCGAGCGGGACCAAAATGAAATTTGAGTCAAGTCTGATGAAAACGTTGGGGGAGAAAACACTTCCCTGACATTGAAATGGCTTTTGCTGCTTAAAAGTAGAAAATGTTTCCATGTTTGCTTGAAGATGATCTATTTGAGCTCTAAAGGGCCAGCCCTTGAAAGGGAGGTTACACAATTTGCAAAATGTTTTATTTTCTCTTTGCTCAAATAAATGTCTTGAGTCAACTCAAGTTATTTTAATAGCAAACTAAATGTTTGTTTTAACCCGTATGATTCCTTCTTTCTTTTTGCCTTCCGTGGTCGATGCAAAATCTCCTCTTCCCTTATGTCTCCTACCAGAACTGAAGGTTGGAGACGGGGACATTCCCCCTCTGTGTACACGCAGGGTGCGGGTGCCTAAAATAAACCTCTGAGCTTTAAGTGTCTCAGGCTCTGCCTCATGGTGGATGCTTTATTCTTTCCCTTGAGTGAGAATCCCCAGTGGGCGATATCTTTAAGGAAGCCAGTGCTCCCAAAGCCCCAGGCAAGAAACAGCAGAGTAGTAACAAGGAATTGGTTATATGAATAAGTCACTCTCTGCAAAGAGCCTTGAGCATATGCACGTGAATAACAGTGGTTATGAATGTTTGGGAACATTAAAGGAAGTCAATGAATCCGATACACACATGAAAGCAGATAAATGAAGCATCACATGTGATATATAAAATTATACATCCTACCTGCGGGTATGCGTGCTGCCTTTCTGAACCCCTCTGATCGAGTCTGGCACTGAGCTAGCTGGGTCTGGTGTGGTTCTGGCCGTAACCTTTGCAACTAGAGTTGTGCAGGTACCTACGCTTGATGAGAATGTGACAAGAGCAAATTGAATGTAAAGTCTGCTAGACAGCCAATAAATCTGTTTTATATCTTTATCTCATCCTTGCTTGGCAATTATTTCAGCAGGCACCGAACTCCTTTGTGCTCGCTGTGAGCGAAGGTGCTCAAATGACCTCCTGTAAATTCTTGATATTTCCTGGACTTAGGAGAAGACAACCACCCGAGGAACTTGGATATTTAGTGCAGGTTAAGAAGAGTTTTTAAATAACGCGTTTTGATACTTTTTTTTTTTTCCAAAGATCAAGACTGGTCATAACTAATGGTTGGTTACCTAGTACAATATAACTGGAAAACATTCATACTGTCACCAAACCTCTGTGATCTATTTTTAAGAGAGTGGGGCAGCATTGCCACTCAGGTCCTTTTATGTTATTTGTTGTAATTCAGCAGACTGTTAATGACAGCATATCACTATTAGGTTATAGCCCTCCTAGGTTATGATTTTTGGGACTGTAAAGCAAGAGCTGCAGGATTTCGGAGGTTGGTTATAGAGAGAAAATTATTGTTATTTTTTACACTTAAATCTGCCAGGTAAGTTAAAATAGGCAAGTAGATGTGGAGTAGAACAATGTGCAGTTAAACACACAAAAAATCTCAACCTCCTCTCTGCAGGAAAGCTATTAAAAATGTTTATTGTACGTTAGTATTGTTTGTTATCTGAACTGCTACTACAGGCAGTAGTTGGAGCAGGCTATTACCACCTCTAGCTTCATGCTGCAGTGTTCTCGCTTGTCTGCACAGTTGACCCGATCCTGTATGTCATCAGGGAGGAGATGTTTAACTTGTGACACTACTAATCCTTTCCTCAAGGCTTTTCGTTCTTCCTGCACAATGTCCTTTCATTGCTTTTGTGAGCTGGAACATGCCTGCTCAGCCCAGTGATGAATTCATGTAATTACCTATGTATGTACCAAAGTCCTGTTGACTTTAACGTTAAAGATCGGTGATTGCTTAAGTATTGCACTGAATCAGGACCCCCCAGGCACTTTCACATGTACAAGCTGACTTGGGAATTGGTGTGCCTTGCTGCTTCTCTCTTCCGATGGGAACAAGGCGCTGCTGCAGCCCAGCTGTCTCTGCAGCTACCTGGCTGGGCACGGGGACAGCTGGGAGCTCAGCCCCCCAACAAGGGGCTGGTCCCACCAGGTAGATCTGCAGGCCACGGCTGGCCTGTCTGCATGTGGTTAATCCAGTTGCAGAAAGCTTCATCCCTCTGCGTGCAGTTATCCAAAAGCACACGTCCACGGCAGGAATCTGCATCCCTGTATAGGGATGTGTGTGTGTGTGTGTGCACACCTGTGCACAAACCCTGTTTGCGGGAGTGCCTGGTGCAGAGCCAAATTTGGAGCAAATTTCTGTCCCAGCCAAAGTTTCACATGAGGGCATGGATGCTTTTCCACGTGCCTCTTGAAAATGTGCTCAACTCTGTGTTTTTATATTGCTGGTGTCAGTGTGCTGGGGGAGCGTGGTGTGTTGTGGAACAGGCGGCATTACTGTCAAGCCCAGAGTATAGGTTGGTCTTGCTGGCATCAAACCTTTGTGGAATATCACAGTCCTCAGCTGGAAGGACAGACAGTCCTGGGAATCTTATCCAAAATGAAAAAGGAAAAAAAGAGAAAAAGCCTTGCTCTCCAGCTCTGTTGGCATAGCCCAGCAGGCACGTTGCATATTCCCCGTAGAGGCTCGTTGTGATCCTTGCTAGTGCAGCTTGCCCTCGGACAAGCGCTCGCCCTTTGTCAAGGGGGAGATGTTACTGCTAGAGCAGTTCCAGTCGGCGCTTCTGCTGGAGCCCTCTGGCATCGCTTTCTCGTGTTGATGATGGAGGAGTGGACTTGTGCTTTCTCCATCCCTTCAAAAGCCATCCGTGCTGCTTCCTCGCTGCTTTGATATTCTGCCAGCCGAGGGAGGGAAGAGCCATTTATAAATATTTCTGGTAATACAGTAAGTACTCTCACATGTTTTGCTCACTCATTTTCCGTATCCAGAAATCTATCCGACCAGAATCGGTTCACTCTCTTTTATTAGCAGAAATAGATCCACAACAATTAAAATTGATTTATATAAAAAAGAAGAAAAAAAAAAAAAAGGAAAAGAAAAAAGAGAAGCAGCAGCAGCAAGCACAACATCATATTGACTTACTGTGCGTATATTCACACTGGCTTCCAAGCCATGGATAATTACCCCTCAGAGATTGTGTGCTATGTACAGTACGGTGATGGAATTATGCACTTTAAAGAGCTTTAGCGAGGCTCTTAGGATGCCAAATTCTTTCCTTTTTTTTCCCCCCCTCTTTTCATTGCAGTGAATAATGATTTTTAAATGCACATGACCCATCCTCAAAAACGAAGTAAGGTATGTCGGTGGCATTTCGTGTCTCTGGATCTCGCATTTCTTGCGTTGATAGAGTAGAAGAGGCGTACGGGTGAGATGAGATTTGGGGAACGGTCGGAGGATCCCCTGGGAGTGCTGGCCCTTGTTAGTGAGGGGAAACAGGGTAGGCTGGGATGCTACTTGTTCTGTCTGGTAGCAGGTACCTGAAGAGGGATTGGTGCAGGGTAAGAGGGGTTGAAGGAGACTGTACAAATCTGCAGAAATTCATTAATTTGGCCAGTCATGGACCAACTCGCTTTAACTGAAGAGCCAGCGGTGGTGTCTGCTCCCATCTGGTCAGAGCCAGGCGAGCTGTTGTGATGGCAATTTCACGCGCACAAAAAAAAATATTTCCTACAAATTTCAGCCTAAATCATTTTTGGCAAAGAGAGAAGCAAGTAAAAAACAGGGCCTTATCGTAGGAAGTGTCAAGCAGTCTTAATTTTAGGCAGAGATACCAGCTCCTCCTAGAGGAAAGGAGCCAGTACGTAAATAGCTTGCAACAGATCCTTCACCCGGGGAGACAAAAGGTTGGTGTGCACAAGTTGCAGCTAATGCCAGAATGGAGCTTTCGTTGCATTCGTCTGCAAGATGTGGCTTGATGTTTCGGCAGGAGCATTTCCTGATGTTTGGGCTGTTTGGAGGTATTAACAGTTCTCAGATCTGCTGGAGATCTTTGGAGAGCAGCTCCCAAGGTGCTAACGTGGCAGGTGAAAAAGGAGGTACCTTATAAAATAAACCAGTCGGGAATGAAGTTGTGGAGCTGCCGTGCTCCTCTGGGGCACGGGCTTGTTCTCTGACCATCCTTGTGGCTGTTCATGGATTTTATCTTTTGATCAAGCCTTTAATGAATCTTTAGCAACAGTTGATGGTGCTGCATCTTGTTTCACCGCCCTGTGCCAGTGGGCTGTCACATTAAAGGCAGGGCTCCCAATGACAGCTCATTGTGTCCCAATGAAACTCCCTTTGGGGACAAGGTCCAGGCTGAACGAGGCTTTACTTGCCACCTCCCTCCAGCCCCTTCCTTCCCGTGGCCCCACCACCCTCTTCCTTTCTCATTCCCTTAAAAGTGTGCAGCTGATGAACAGCAAATCTTCTCGTAGAGTTCTTCGGGAATATTTACTGTAGGGTTTTGCTTTTGTTTGCTTTTCTGGTGACTTGGAGATGGCATGGTGAGAAAAGAAACATGTGAGCTAAACCTGTTGGTTTGAACATTGTGTCAGAAAATATCCATAAATTGCAAGTTACTACACAGATGTATAGATTTAATGAGACTGTGCAATGCCATTTATTTATGCTAAAGAATCTGACACATACGGTACTGAAAAAAAGTTAATACTCTAAGAGTTATTTTATATTTTTCCATTGCCATCTGTCACTGCCTACATAATAATGATACAGGTGAAAGCCTAGCATTTCTTTAAAAAAAAAAAATAAAAAAAAATTAGAATGAATAGTCATTTAAATATCTTGCTGCTTTAATAGCTGGTGTGTTTTAAGTTGTGGGAAGGAGGCACCAGAGATACCCTTCCCCCCTTGTTTAATATATTAAATTTGGGGCTTAAACGGATTTGGATTCATAAAGTGACTTCTGAAAAGGGAAATTGATTGTAAAATGCTCTGTCCTTTAAATCTGGAAGAGCCAAGGGACTGAGCTGGGTCCTGCAGTCCTTATAATAGCACCGGTGGCCGGCTCTAGGAGCAGCCCTTTGATGTGCACCCTCGGATGGAGGGGAATTGCTGCTCTGGGTCCTGCCTGAATGCACAGAGCTGCATCCTGCTGGGGGCTCGGGATGTGAGGGGGTCCCGCTGAAAATCCCGGCCCCCGCCGGGTATCTGAACCGGCAAAGAAGAAGATGTAAGGTAAAGGCACTTGATGGTGTGTCTCGAGTGAAAACACCCGGCTCAAAGCAGCACCGTGCTGACAGAGCGCGGCGCTTACAAAGGCACTGTTGGCTTTTAAGAGTTTTCATTCAACTTCACGCAGTCACAGCGTGCTCAGGCAAAACTGTTTTCCCTCTTTGCTTTTCATCGCGGCGGAGCCCAACACGGCAGTGACTGTGAAACACAGGGGGAGAAGTCCCTGTGTGGTGCTTTGGGGCTGCGAGGGGTCGTCGCTCCCCTCACCAGAGGGTTCCCGTGCCTGGGGAGCTGCCCCGGCTTGGCAGCAGTCACCTGCCTCCAAGGGCACAGACAAGGCTCTGCCTCAAATAAATAAATGAGACAGGTTTCTTTGTTAATCCTCTTTTTACAATTCGGTGACAAAGACAGAAAATATTTTTGTGACAGGTGCTTATCCTATAATTTTCCATGGGCTGATGAGTCAGGGGAGGCGCCTCCTTTGGAGGAGGAGGAGGAGGACATGGCTAGGTCAGCTTGCATTAAGATGATTTAGAGCTGGTACAATTAAAGACAAATGCATCTTTTCCTGAAAGCCGTGAAGGATCCAATAGTGTAGCTGTGTAATCAAAGCCTTTCTCTTGTTTAAAGTAATGTCTCTGGTGCTAAAAATGCAGTGACAATGCCAGAAAATGAAGCAAAGGGCCTGGTCCAGACCCTGGAAGTCATTCCATGTGCTTCAAGGAACTTTGTCAGCTCTATTTTCAAATCTAGTGCAGATCCCTGATGGAAAGTTCCTTATAAACGAAAGAGCCATTACTGTTATAATTACTAATCCATGCGTATGTTGGAAAGCATTTTAGGAAGTCGGGCACTTTTTGAGAAGCAGAGATGACAATGAGTGAGCAATGAGGTTTTGGTTGCTTTGAAGGGATGTTATAAATCACTTTATTTTTGTTTATACGGGATGATCCATATATAGCCAGAGTTTGTCAGCATTTTCCATTACAAACTTCCAGGTTTGGGTACCACGCAGAGCTCTCAGCGGGCTCTTAGGAAATCCTCCTAGAGGTGAATGCTGTGCTGCTGCTCAATGAGTGTGGGTTTCTTCTGCTCCCTCGGTAGAGTCTGAAGCAGCCTTAAACATAAAAAGGTGTTCATGGTCCTAATGCTTTGAGAGACAGAGTTTCACAAAAGGGCTGAGCCTGATCTTGTTTTTTTTTTCCTCCTCTCCCTGCTTTCCAGCATACTTTGGAGGTAGTTGTACTGCAGGCAGAAGGAGCAGTGCTGAGAGAGGAGCCCAGCTTCCAGCATTTATCGCGCGTGCCGCGGGCAGTGAGGGACTGGCTGTAGATCGGCCAGGGGAAGGGCTGTGAGAGACCACCCACGACACTGAGCCCGGCCTCCCGCAGTTCAGCCGAGCTGTGAAACCAGAGTTGACAATGAAAAGGGGCCCCGGAGAACACCTGCTGCACACCGCAGCCCCCGTGCCCCCCAGCCATCACCTGCCTGCCTGTAGCAAGCATCGGGGCAGCGAGACAACGGCAGCAGGTCCTGGTGGCTGCGGTACGCAGGGGAGCGCAGGCACTGACCAGGTTTGGCTTAAACGCAGAAAGTTTGCTAGGTGACAGTCGACCAGAAAAGCATGTTTCATAGAGAGAAGGAAAAAGAAAATCCCTGTCCCTCTGTCCCCACCAAAACAACCCCAAAAGGAGCAGAGCAAACAGGCATCCAAGGTTTTGACCTTAGGGAAAAACCATCCACAGCTCCAACCCTAGTAACTGGCTGAGCTCAGGCACCGGCAGAGGACACGGCAGCTTGTAGCCGAGCACCGCTGCGTCCTGCTTTTCTTCCCTGGGGATCAGGTTCTGACATTGCACAGGGATTTACAAGGGTGTGGGGACAAGGAGGCTCTTCCCTGCACCCGAAGGCAGGCAGCAGAAGCCTGGTGTTGTGTTCAGCACAATATTTGTTGCACCATAGTTACTTGGGAAGCAGAGGGAAAGGAGGGAGGGGGAGGATGGGTCACCAGAAGTGCTTTTGCTACCCTGGGATATGAATACATGACTCTCACTCGTGTAAGTACAAGTTGCATAAGTGCATTTGCGGGTGAAATTTGGCCCGAGGTTCTTCTGGAGAGGAGTCTTGCGACACGGAGCAGCCGTGTCTGTTGGGTTAGCAGTTCGTGCCCCTGCCAGGTGCAGGTATGCAGCACGGCTGGCTCGCCGTGAGCAAGCAGGCAGTCATGCCTCAGCTCTGGCCATCCGGGGCAAGTTGTGGGCTAGACACCGCCGTCCACGCTGGTACCGAGGTGCTGCTCAGGCAGCGTCTCATCCTTTGGACTGGAGCAGGGTTCTCGCTGAATGAGGCTCAAATCATTGAAACCATCAGGGTTTGAAAATCCCCAAAGCCCAGGTGGGCTCCCCCTGCCCTCCCACAGCCCCCCTTTCCCGTGGTGGCACAGGAGCCCCGCTCCAGCTGAAGAGAGGTGGCTTCCTCGGGAGGGTTGGTGTTGGTTTACCGCCCAGTTCCCCGAGCGCTGGTGCCAGCAGAAGGGATTAGCAGGGGAAGGGGTGGGGAACGGGAGCGTGGCAACCACGGCTTGTGTCAGCTAAAGCCTGACTGAAGCTTGGCTTAGCGAGGCAGCCACATCCTAATTTAAGCTCCACTTGGGTGTAACAGACCTGTTAGTCTACACTTGGTGCACGCAACACCTCCAGAAGACATGAAATAACTACTCAGCCGCGCTCTGCGAAGGTTTAAATGGGTTTCAGAGGTAGCAGGCTTAAGCAGAGATCCTTCAACAGGGAAACTAAAAATTTCTGAGGTTGCCTAAATAAGCCGATGATTTCTCGCTGAATTTCTGGCACGTTAACCAGCTCCATGTGGGCATGCCTGAAGGCTCCCATTTGTAGCATGCAGAAAAGGACTCGGCACGGTGCTTTCAGATCTTTGTGTTCCCCCTTCCTCCTTTTTATTAGCTGTGAACTCCTCGGCTCAATCTAACTGTTTGGAGCGGCCGTAGCGCTGCTGCAGTCGGTGTGACAACATGGTGTCACCGGCTAGGATTCGCAGTAGCTCGGTGGCCAGAAGCTGGGTCTTTTGGCAGCTCGTGACAAACAAATTTGACACCCAGCATCGGGGATGTCCAGGTGTAACGTAAGAGGCCCTGCTCAGGCTTTTGTCACTTGACTCGGGTAATTCCCCTTCCTTTTGCAGGTGACATTCACCCTCATTTGTTCCATCCAGAGACAGCTTCACTTCAGTAGATGTGTCGGTGCTCCCTTGTTTACACGTTTAATAGCTCCCAATATGAGCAAAATTGACTTGAAAAACCTCATTAATTAAGAGCCAAATTGTACCAGCAGCAAGGAACTCAGCGATGGAGTTTTCTATTCACTGAGACTCCTTTGTACCCTTCCAGGAGGAAAGTATGTTGAAACATGCCTTGAAGTCTCACTTTGCTCCTAGAGAGGTGTAAACACCCTCCTTAAGGACCCTTTTTGCTACTGGAGTGCTCTTAGAGTAAGAGTCGGGGCTCATTGTTTCCAGGTTTTGGCATTCCTTACCTTGAATTTTCCAAAAAAATGTGCTTTTAGTAGTGTGGAAGAGGGGCTGTGTTTCTGAGCGTCGCTGTGTTTAGGAACTAGCTACCCAGGTCGGAAAAGGGGAAGAAGTTGGGTCCTTTTCTGTTTGTGTTGAGCTGCCAATTAGCCGTATGGTTAATTACAGTGTAGGAGAAGTTTGTGAATGGAGCAGCGAGGTTGGCTGGCCACAGGCAAGGCGATGTGCAGCAGGTTGTGCTGTAGCTGCTGGAGCCCGGTGCCATTTTCCAGAGGGACTGAAATCGAAGCTAAGGGCAGACCCTGGCTGCAAACATGGTTTTTTTTTGTGTGTTATGGACAGGGAATCTGCAGCAGCCCCTGGGAGAGCTGCTGTGCCATCTGCCCCCTGTGTCCCACGGGGCTGGGCAGAGAGAACACATTGTGTCCGCCTGAGCCGCAGCCGTCCTTCGCTGCCTTCGCCCACGGAGCCACCCCAAGGCTCTTCGGGGGCGGCAGATTCGAATTTTGCCTCCTCAAGGATGAGGATCTGAAGCCAGGCCAACGCTTTGTTTCCTGCTGGTGAGAGGAGAGGAGCTGGGGAAGAGGCAAGGGTCAGGCTTGCTTTTTCTGCTGCTCTGGGGGCAGCAGGAAGAGGCCGGTGGCGCGCTGCCGCTGCCAGGAAAGCTAACCTCCAGCTGGAGACCACAGTCCCTTGGTGACAGCGGCCAGCCCGCTTCTCCAAGCCCACAGACAAAATAAGCAACGACCTAGGACAGCAGACAGCGGAGGAGACGGAGGGGCACAGTCCTGCTGCGTGCGTGCTCCCTGGTGTGTTGGAAAGATGGATTTTGTTCCTGAGCAGGAATTGCCCCCTGCCTTGCTTGCTTAGGACAAGGTGACCAGAGCTGTCCTTTACAGCCCACCTGGGCATCGCATCTCTCAGCAAAGCTGGGAGGTGGTTTGGTTTCCCTGCAAACATCTCGCTTTTGACTGAAACAAATGTCTAGGATAGAGGACAAAACACGAGGAACTTCTAGCTTCTGGTGTGTAGCTACGCTAATTTGTGGGTGAAGGAAATAATTTTGGTACTGAAGACTTGCCAAAATGCAGTTTAACAGGGAATTGCAGTTCAATTAGCATTTAGGAGACATTAACAATAATTGTTTTCAATTTGGCCACTCAGGGTAAGGTGTGATTCAGGATCTGCTTGCTGCTCTGGGATAGGAAGAAAGAAAAAGGAACAAAAAGGGAAAAAAATATTGCCGTGTGGTCTGCTGAACGTGTGCCACTGGCCTCTTATCCACAGGTAGAAGCTTTTGAGACTGCTCGTCTCTCTTTCTGTGTGTGTTTTCTGTGAGATGTTGCCTTGGACAGGGGAAAAGTGGGAGGCACTTGCATTAGCTGGAGGGAAATGGTTTGACTGCAAGTTCATGCTTTTGCAGCAAGCTGGATTAGAGTTCATCCCTGCTATCTCATTTGCTGTGATTTTTAGGAAAGGTGCCAAAAAATTTTTAAATTTTTTCCATTTACTTATTTATGCTTTGCTCTGCCAAGGAATGAGAAAGCCTGCCACTTTTAGCAAGTGGGTGAGCAAGAAAGGCAAGGGAACCCGGGGTGAAGCTTGACGTGGAGATAGCGAGCGATGCATCGTAGCCGTAAACATCCCTTACATATTTCTTCTCCCTTTGTAGCAGGGTTCATTCCGCTCTCTAAGTTTGCGGCTGGAGGTGAAAACAAAGGCAGTTCTGTAAAAACGACTGGTTTCAAAGGCTGGCTGAGAACAGAGAAAATAGTGTGCGCAGTTTAGGTGCCCGTTTGTGTACAGCCGTGCACCAGTGTGATGCAAGGCAGCGGGGATGACCTGATTAGCCAAGCCCTGACAAAGAGCCGAGGAGATCCTGCTGCACCAGCGATCCCCTCCTTGGAGACCTGCGAGCAGTCCCAGCCCAAGGAAGCCTTTGCGCAGCAACAAGCTAACAGAGGGCTTTTGAGAATGGCAGAGGCAGTGCTCGACGTGCGGGCGAAGGTGAGGGGAGTGAGGACGGTAACCAGCCTGCAAAACCTTGCAGAATAGCTGGGATGTTAAGAGAGGCGCTTCAGAAGCTCCGTGGGCTTTTTGAGCTCAGTCTGCTGGATTTTGGGAGCGCTGCGTGTTTTTGGAAGGTCGTATTGCAGCAAACGGCTCGCTCCGCTTTGTTGTGCTGCTTGTCCTGCTGGACAGCCGCCAGCATTCGGCAGCGAGAAACACTGGGGCAAGATAAAGTAAGCGATCTGCCAGTTTTATAAGCTCTTACAGCCTCACTTTCGTAGGGGCTGAGTGGCCAGAGGTCCACAGGCTTGGATGGGAGCTACTGGTGCTGGGCACGGCTGCAGGCAAGTGATTATTATTCCATGTCAGAAACAGAGCTCAAAATTTCTGCAAGTAACGCAAGAAGACACGTAAGATATGATGCTTTCTCTCTCTTGAGGGTACGTATAAATATACACAGTTGGTATGAAGTATTTTGGCTATTTTGTGCGTTACTGTGCAAGGAGAATGCCCGGTGCTGCAGAAGCAAGCCGGGATCTCGGGTGAGCAGCGCCGACACTGCTCCTGGCCCTACTGTAGCTACTTGTGTGGCCAAGTGTATTAAATCCTGCTCCTGAGGACAGCGAGGCATTTACTCAGGCTCCATTCTCCGATTTGCTGAATACCCCAAAAGGCTGCTATTATTAGAGAGAACTGCCATTCCTTAGCTCTAAAGTCAGGCTGTCCATAAATCACCAACACGTGCTTCGTGCGGGGAGACAGGGTGAGGACCTCGGCTGCCTCCCCGCCAGCGTCCTCCCTTCTGCTCGGCCTCCTGGCCAGGAGACCGGCGGAGATTGTGCCCGGCCTCCCCTTGGCCTGCTCCAGAGCTTTGCAAAGTGCTGTGATGACGGGGCCTGTGCTGTGATCCGCGGCCTCCTTCGGGCTGGGCTCTGCTGCAGTCGTGCTTCCATTCCTGAGCTCCCATTAGCGCCTCAGTGAGTAGTGGAAGATGCATTTCAACAATTTTATGATTAAAAAGCAGCATCTTAACGTCGTTTGGTCTCTGGTGCCTTCGTCCCTTTCATTACGCTCCGTCTGGTAGTAAGAGCCATGGTTTAGAATTGCAACATCGGTCTCTGAACCTTGTGTTTTCTGTAACCATAAATTTGGGGGCAGGAAGGAGGAGAAGGGATGAAGGAGCAGTTTGAAGCAGTGGGGTTAGTTCTTCCGACACTATCAGGCCAGTTGTTTGAAAGTGTGATGGCTCGCAGTGATCAGACACACTTCTTTCTAATTCTCCTGTGTATTTCTCAGATGTGGCGGGCGCTGCTCTGGGGCACTTGTAGCAGGGCTCTGGGGGACACCAGGCGCTCCCAGGCCACGCGCCTGCCCTCAGATCCCCTGCTGCCATCGGCTAATGGCCTTAGCACCGAGGTCAGAGGCTGCTTAGGTACGAGGGCTGAATCACCTCCTTTTTAAACCCCTCAGCAGGATCAAGGCTTATGGAAAGTGGCACGTGGGCTCGCCTTCTGGCTGGCAGTGCGGGTGGAGAGTGTGACTGTGGGGCAGGCCTTTCGGCAGTTTCCACCGACCGTGGAAATGTTGAAACATGGGTGGCTGGGGGCGGGGGGGTTAAAACACCCCTGCACTGAGGCCCCCTGCTTAAAAAAAAGCGTGATTTTCCTTCAAGACTTGCTGATCCCACGAGCTCTTGCTAGTTGTAGGAGACTTGCCCTGTGACATGAGGGTCACAGAAATCAGCGGGGCGCCCATGGGCCTGACCAGGCAGACAAGAAAGCTCTTGACTTGCGCTTAATTTCACAGATATACGTAAGCCAGCAGTGTACCTCTCGCTTCAGACCTGTTTGCCTTGGCAGTGTCCCATTTAGGTGAATCAGAAGATGGTGGCAGGAGAGCACTCAGGGCTCCTGTGGCGATGCTCTCCCCTCAGAGACGTGCCTGTGCAGGCAGGGTGCTGTGGAGATTACTGCCACGGCCCTGCTCCCTCAGGTCCCTGCGTTTTGAACGATCCTGTCTGCAAAGTGTGCTCGTTTCTGTGAGCTGTGGCTTTGGGAAGGTTGGGGCTTGCTGCCCTAACTCAGGGCGGGAGGCATCTGGCTCCGTCCTGCCTGTGTGCTTGCGTCCCTCGAAGGGAAGGGGGGCTCCTGTGTTTCACGTTGAGCAGCAGGAGGTCAATTTTTAAGCCTGTCATGTCTCTGCAGCTTCTGGTAGGTCTCTGGATCGCTCCGTGTCTTAGTCTCTAAGCTGTAAAATAGGGATAGAAAACCAGGAATTTAATTCCTTGAGGAAATATTGGGTCACGTGTGCAACTGTTACCACCGCAAGGCCTTCGTGTTGCTTTGAGCCTTCAGCCTCTGCTTCAGTACTGGTAATAGTAGCAACGTACCTTAATTGGGAACTTAGAAAGTACACATTTTTAATGTTTTTTATTTTTATTTTTGTTTTATTTCAGCAAATTCAGTAAAGCTAGAAATGCAAAGTGATGAGGAATCTGACAGGAAGCCCCTGAGTCAGGAAGATGAGGTCAGGGCTCATGATGAAGGAAGCAGCCTGGAAGAGCCCCTCACAGAGAATAACGAGATGGCGGATAACAGAAAGATCCAGGAGCTATCGAGCGAGGGAGGAATCCGGCTTCCGAATGGTAAACTGAAATGTGACGTCTGTGGCATGGTTTGCATTGGGCCCAATGTGCTAATGGTACATAAAAGGAGCCACACTGGTAAGCAGCTGAAAGAAAATCTGATGACTGCCCGTGGCGTCTGATGTTGATGTTACCTGACAACTCTTCTCTCTTCCCTTTCCATTCAGGGGGTAGCAGGTGGCTGGGGAGGGGAAAGGTGGGCTTGGTTGTTTCGCTTCTCCCTCTGCTCCTCGGATGCTGGTGATGCTGTGTCGTGGTGCTTCCTGATGTTGGTTTCCAGCCCTTGGTTCTTAAAAACACAACACAAGTCTGGAAATCAGTCTTTTTACTGTTCTTGACTGGGGGAAGATGGCAAGAATAATTCTCCAGCATGGGGTGTGTGTGTGTGTGTTCGTGTGTACAAGGTTATTGACCCTTTACGGTGAGTCTCAGAGCTTTCCCTTGGAGCTGCTCACAGTTGGATGAGGCCAGCAGCCTGGGGGACACACACGTCCTGCACAAGGGGCTGGGCTTGCTGCTGGGTGACCTGGCCAAACCCAGGCTTAGCAAACCCGTGGGGTGAACACGTTACCTCATGCTGGGATGCTGATCCTGGGGCTGGGGTGGACTTGCTGCTCATCAGGTGACAGCTCCAGCAGGGAAACCTCACTTGAACCACTCTCATGGGCTAGTGCTTCCTCCCCCTGACCATACAGATACCATTTTTGTGGCAGCTTTCAGTGCATACATTCTCCTTTTGCTTATTTTTATTATTAGTACTACTTTTGGTTGGAAACCAAAACATCTTACTAGGCGTAAGGGTTTGAGAAGTCAAGTGGCAGATGAAAACCTTTGCCATGTGCTGATTGAGTGGGTCTTTGGGACTGGAGGAGTTCTGGAGGAGTCTGGGGCTAATCCAGCAAACTGGGGTGCCCAGGGGCTGATACACACTCACCTCTGCTGCTGCTCAGGTGGGAGCAACAGCTGCCTCTGACAGGACAAAAGTGCAGGCATTGCCTCAAGACAGCACTTGGGTCTGATGGAATCTGCCTGGCCAGAGCCTTTGATGCAAAAAAGCACTTACCCATGCTTAAACCACATAAAAAGACATGCTTAAGTCACCTGAAGTGCTATAATATATGCTTAAATTGAGACCCACACTTAAATCTTGCAAAGGTTAGGCAGGATTTTATGTTGGAGCCTTGGGGGGTGTTTGTTCTCCATGTTTTTGTGGACAAAATGTAAGATTTTTATTTTTTTTTTAATCTCTCCCTGTTGTTATTTACTGGGGTGAGTGGCTCCCACTGTAACTGTGAGATATCTGCCAGGATATAAAAAGAAAAGTGGGGTTTTAAGGTAGAGTAGGAAAAGACTTTGTCTAATCCCTTTGTAAACCTGGTAGTTTGCAGTCAAGTAGCGTGCGCTTGATGGGAAAGAAATCAATAGAATTTCTGTACGGAGGAATAATAAATATATATTACATAGTTAATGCCCTGTATATAAGCTGTATTGATAATAACTTAACATAAATGTATAATGCAAAGCATTGCAGTATCGTTTATGATGCAGTCATGATTTTAGACAGCAATTAGGACAGGGGAAACGCATTAGCTGTAGGAACGAAATCTTGATTAACAATTTGACGTGCTATTACGAGGAGAGGGGAAGGGAGCAGAGAAGGCAGCAGACTGAGTCCCAGCTTTCAACCTCCTGAAAAGTTTTTCATTGGCGCTCGCATCTATCTGAGCATATGTATTGTAGGTGCATCAGAGTCCACGTATTTGAACCTGAACAGATAAATTAGGCCTGCTAAATTTAGATGTAGGTACTTAATTAAATAGTCTGCGTTTTTTGGAGATAGCTTTATCTTTAAATACCGCCGAGCTGCCTTTGCATTTTAAAGAAAACAAGCAAGTTCTGAACGAGTAGGACAAAATGTCATCTGCGTGCAGGCGATGACCACCAGAGACGTGTGAATTGATAGGAATTGCGTAACCAGGAGCTTTTTCCTTCTGGTGGCACTTCATTGAGCCATGACTTCTCCCATCTGAGCAGAGGAGCTCCGGTGCACTGCTCTGTACAGATGATCTCAAGCTTTATAGAAGTGGCCTCCCTTTCCGTGTGCCGCCTGCTGCTCTACTCTCAGTAAACCAGTTGGCAAATTTTGCGGGGGATTTTTTTTTTTCCCCCGCTTTGTTTGTTTGTTTTTTAATACATGCTGCTACTTCACTGTCCACAACAGAAGGAGAAGCTTGCTTGGATTTCCACATCCTTGATTTTAAGGAGTATTTTTAACCTACTGGTATCTTTCTCTTAAAGTGCAGTATTTGAAAATACATCGCCACTTCCTCAGCAGTTGGGCTAAGCAGGCTGGCCCCAGCTCTGGAATGAGCCCTGACCTGTGGGCAGTCTGGTTTTGCAGCCCAGGGGAGAATGGTGGAGGGAAGGGAGGTTGTCCCTGGTGAGTGCGAATGGATGATATTCTTTATCAGCTAATACAACTGGCATGTAAATCCGTACCTCTGAAGCCAGTTCATGGGTGTCTTGGGAGCTGGATCCTGCCTCACTCTCCTCTTTATCAGTGCACAGCCGAAGCACGGTCTGGCCAGTTGTTTGCACTGGCAAAAACCGAAGTTCTTTTCCCTTCCCTAAAAGCCTGACAGCATTCTATGTAAATCACCCAAAATGCTGTGGTCACGGTGGAGGTTGTAATTTGCATGTATGCTGGGACGAGAGTGTGGCTTCCTTACACCAGGGACTGAGGCTTTGTGAAAAGCTGTGCCATATGGCTTTGGCTGTGTTGTGCATATAAAGGGAGATGGTTTTCTGCAGACGTTATTCATCTGTTGCTGAGGAGCAGTTGTCTTTCCCCTGCCACATTATGATAGTTCAGTCAAACGCGTCTAGGGATGGAAAAAATAACCTCTGCCATTGGGTAAGGTCAGAGCAGATGAGTTCAGTGTCCCATCTTTCATCCTCATGTGCTGGAGCATCCATTCCCTTGATGCCTGTGGCCGCCCCTTCCCCTAATAGAGCCAGGGATTTCCTATTCATCCTTCGAAGCATTGGGCATGTGGTGCAGGGGATGCTCTGCTCCCTGGCCCCTCCGTAGCAGAGCTGCTCACCTGCTAGCACAGAACACATTTCTCTGAAATGCTGACAGTTCAGGTGAAGCGTTTGGGTAATCTGCGTGGCCATCAGCAGAAGGCCTTTCTATTTATTTGTCATCGCTGACAGGAAATAAATGAAGTGCTCGATGTGGGAATTGTGTGATGCACTCCCTGCTTCAGGGAGCTGGGTAACTCTGCACCCCCTTCCTCACGGGCTCGTGTTGGAAAAACAGCAAGTGTCAGGTTCGATTTACTTTCCTCCTCTCCCATACTATCTCCTTTTGGTCCAGTTTTCATACTCCACAGCAAGTGCCCCAGATTGCAGCATCTTTATCAGAGTTTTTTGTTAGTGCAGGAGGTAACAAAATCAGTAATATTGGCACTGGATACTCCAGGGGCTTGTGCTGGGGCATGTTGAGGAACGGGGAGAGAAAAAAGTTCAGTTCAATAATCCAATTTGTCCGAGATAATGAAAAGGAACGCCGAAGACTTCTCACCTCTTCAGGTTTTCTACTAGTGGGTCTGAATTAAAATTTCCTCATTTTTGGCAAAGCAGCAACTATTTACTGTTACAGCCATGCTGTGGCCATGAGAGGTAAGCTCCACATGTTGCACTGTCAGTAGTGATTTTTTTCCAGCCCCTTCTTGAGTCCACTGCTGGATTTGGAAACACCTCTTATTTCTAAGACAGGGTTGGGACCATCCTCATTGTTGTAAGATTTGGGAGTGTTAGACACCCGGAGGTTAAGGGATTTGCTGTGCTGATGCAGCAGGACAGCCGCTGCGCCCCAAGCCTTGGGGAGAGGACTTGGGGTGCTGGACACGACGCAGCAGGCACAGGTGGTAGCTCTCACTGTGCTCTCTGTTTTGGCTGCTGTTGTGTTACTTTTAAGCTTTTGTGGGGTGCTAACGGCAGGAAGATCTCAGATTTTTGCTTGCTTTCCACATGCATTTCAGGACCATCAAGTCAGTGAAATGGGATTCATTACGTGCCAAAGAGGAGCACCTCCAGGTTCTACCTTAACATCCATCGTGTTATAATCAAACATAGGCAACACTGGAACTCTAAATTAAAAATAATAATAAAAAATCATGTAAAATTTTAAGTCACCATCAATAATGAGGAAAAACCCAGTCATACCTTTCAGGATCAAAAACTTCTCTGCCTAAAGCAGCTAACCAGGAACAAATTTAAACAAATGGTCATATTAACACCTTACGATTAACTCCCTTAAACTGACTAATTCTTCTGGTTGAAAAGTTTTATTGGCTTTAATTTGTGATTTGTAGCCTACTGCAGGTTCCCACCTCTTGCAGTACAAATTGTTGGCACTGAATCAAAAATCATAGGGCCAGATTTCTCAATGTAATATTTTCTACTTACATTCCTAAATGAATAATCTAACTTTTCATAACGTCTCATTTTGTTCTTCAGCATAAGAAAGAAGAGCTTAGGTTTCTGAAATTTCTCTCCTCATAAGGATGTGTTTTTCTTGCAGTACTTGGTAGCTGAACCCTTCAGATATTTTTGCCCATTCACTTAAAGGATTTTTCTCCCGTCACAATGCGGTCATAAATTTGTGTACAGAGGACGCTTGGAAATCACCCAAGATTTCCCAGGAATTTTTCCTGAGAGATTCGTCACTAGCGTTTTATAATAAATTGCCCTATCTGGAAGCAGTTTCTTCCCCAACAACAACAGCAGAAAAACTTAGTAAAATCCCTGATTGCAAGCGAGGTGCAGCCTGTTAAGTGACTCTAAAAGAAGAGCAAGTAAGTATTTAGACGAGACAGTCCCCAGAATAACAAACACAGAAATGGAGCCAAGTCTGGAGCTCTGTATTTCGTTCGGGTGAAGGCACGATGCAACTCATTGCCTGCCAGGGTGTTAGCAGTGCAACTAATATTTCATTTGTGCTCCTGGGACAGAGCATAGTCCTAACAGATGCAGCATCTGAAGAAATGTTTCCTTTTACCAGAATATGAAGAAGAAAATCTGCTACAGAAGGGTGAAAATCTCTGTTGTTAGTATGAGCAAATAGTTAAATACTTTCTCATGGCAGCATGAGCATAGTAATGGTGCTTTAAGAGGTTAAAAGAAAATTAAATTCCTGTCTTACAGGTACCTAAGTTATATTTTATGTATCAAAAAGTGCATGCCAAAAAGAAAGGACCACGATCTTAGGTATATATTTAGCTAGGACAGATGTTAAATATAGTCCCATTGGACCTGGTTCTTTTATTTATAAAGACTTCATCCTGGCTTTCATACATATGGTGATGAGTCTTTAAAAACAGTGTTTTTTAAAATTATAATTAAAACATTCATAGGAAAGAGCTTGTGCACTGCTGTGAAAGTGAACAGGCCTATCTTCTAACAAAAATTTATATACTAATGTGTATTAATCTGTGAATCACTCCATTTGATTTCAAAGGAACAGAAGTTATCAGGTGAGGGTTATGAAAATCCAAGTCTTCTTCCCTGGGAGGTCTGTGTGTTTGAAAAAGTGGTTCACTTCCCCAAATTATACCTTTTAAAGGTTTTAAGCTGTAGAAAGCACAACAGGACACCTCTGATGCAGGAAGCAATTCATTTAAAATGGAGCTAACTTCAAATATTTTCTCTATCTTAAGAGAGTTACAAGTTTTTTTTGTGCAGATTTTGCCAAGTACCTGTGATAGTTGCCTTAGAAGTGTTAGAAAGGTTTTGGACGCGCTTTGTCCTCGCTTCGATTTCTGTTTTGATACAGAAAATGTCACTGGTGTATTTTGCAGCCGTACGAAATTCAGAGAAGGGTAACTCATACCGAAACTTCTACGCAGCGCTTCCGTGCTGAGGCGGTAAAGGAGAATCAATGTACAGGGAAGCTTCCAATTAAGCAGAAAAAGGGCTTGGTTTGCTTTTTGAAATAACATTTGACATATACATGGTAAAATATGGCAGCTATTAATAGGAAGTTAATGAGTTCATTCGCCTGGTTTCAGGTTGTATCAGCTAGAAAGCACATGTAGCTTTTGCCCTGACGTCTCCAGCCAGGAGCCGTATATTAAAGATACTTGCCAAAGGACCACGTCTTACTAATAACCCTGACTCTATCTGTCCACGTCATTTTTCGTCTCAGTATTTGTTTACACCACAGCAAGCCAACTTGTGTACTTTAGACACTAGTGTATCTAAAGAGCAGTGATATTTCATTATAATTTTTTTCCAGAGAAGAAATAGCTGGAATGGATGCATGTTAAGCAATGCACTGTGAAATTTCATCAGTATTTTACTGTAACTTAGATGTAAGTATGTGAAATCATACCTGCTAATTAATACTTTATTTAACTACGAAATGATAAACTCCCTTGGGTTTTGTTCTGTTTTTCTTTTTAATTATCAGCACTGCTTCCTGGCACAAGCCTCTCTTCCTAAGCCTTTAGGAAAGGTAATACTTGGCAGCTCTGCCTTACCTTGCCTTGTCCATTCCTGAAGTAGCTTTAGATAATTAAATTCTCTGTGCGGGAGAAAGGGGCTTTTTAGGCATTCTTGGTTTTGTCTGACTTAAGGTCTTAAATCTGGAACTGGAAAGGAAACATCTTTTTTTCTTCGGTTAGCCGTTCTTCTCAGTCTCACAACTCAGTCTTTTTTAATCACTAAGGTTTCGGGGGGGTTCAGCCATTTTAGCTTTAAAAGAGAGAAAAGATTTAGTAACATAACAGTAGACTAAAAATATTTTGCAGTCACGTAGTTTCCAGTGTTAAAAAGCAAAAAGCTCATTTAGTTACATTTCCGTACTTGCCCTTCTTAGGACTTCTTATTTTAATAAATCAGTACAAGTTTATAGAGTCAAAAGGCAAGTACATAGATAGCTATAAACGGTGAAACATACACCGTGCTTGTAATAGTCCATAGCCTCTTGTAGTCATGCACACAGTCTGTTTAATAGGTCTGTACTTTCTAGTACGTCTGTGCTACAGTCACCCCTAAGGACTGGAAAATACCTTAAACACAGTCAGGGGGTGCAAAATAGAGAGGAAATGTATTTAGGTGAAGATTTTTCGTGAGTCAAGAGTTTTTCAAGTGGGCGGTGGAGCTGCCCAGGCCAGCGTCAGGTAGGTTATCCCACGCATCATGCAGTGCCTGTGGAGGCTTGGGGCAGTGGAATCGGAGCGACCCTGCTGCACCAAGATCTCTTGCTGCACAAACCAACACCTCGGGGAGACCAGATTGCTGCTGTCTGATCCTAGACTTACAGCTCTACCTAAATCTGGTTTGATAATCCTTCACAAAGGATGTGCTTTATTTATTATTAACTGAATCTGGGAATATAGCAGAGTTATTATCAAAGTTATTATAAAAGTGGACGTTTACTTAAAAAAATGTGATCAATTTTCAGCTTAGAAATAAACAAACCTTATACAGAAGTGTAAGGGAACTGAATAAGGATGCCAGGATTTTTTTTAATTAATTTATTTTTTACTAGGAAGTAATAATAATGCTGGAGAACTGTAAACAGATGTAATAGGAGAAAGCAGCAGGAAAAATAAGGAACAGTCTTCATAAGGCAGTAAAGTGATGACTGTTGGTTTACTACTTATCTGAAGTGGGCATCAGACAGCAGAGTTCTTGGAAAGGCAGCAACATCTGATTATTCAGTTTTTACTTTTGGGGGGCACTTTTCTATTGGGTAATTGTGTCTCAGATTAACTGTACTAAATGCAAAAGCTGCTACTTGACAGCATGAATGACTGAAATTAATGGTCATCCCAGAAGCCTGCACTTTAATCAAGGAGCAGAAAAGAAGTGATTGGCTGAAAGTACAATAAACAGATCAAAGCAGTTATTTACTCAGAATTAAGCCAATAAGGAAAAGGAATTCATGCTGGTTTTAAATAGATTATTGAAGGTTATTGAAGGTAAAACGTGCTATTGTAGCAGACTGTGTATGTGGCAAGAAAGGAACAGACTATTAGTGACTTTGTGAAGGATGTTCTTGTGTCATCTTGGCCACTGAGCTGTAGTGCAGTGGTTATTTGAATTCCTGACTGAAGGCTTTCAGCACCTCCTTCAGCTGCCTGCTTATTGAGGAATAATAATACCTGCTCTTATGTGGCCTCCAAGAATATCAAAGATCAGTTGGGTAAAACACATTCACTGCATAGCTTTAAATGCAGCAGGAGTAAAAGGCAAGTCTTTAGACTTGGTAAGAAACCTGCTGCAGCCTTTAATGTTGTCATCCTGAAACTGAAGCTATCATTCCTGAGAAACGTGTCAAAGGAAGGGGTTTTGCCTGTTTTCTCAGACAGTGAAAGCAAAACAGAAAAGAAAAAGAAAAAAAACACATGTATTTGTCTACTGCAATCTCTTTACATATCTCTGTTATGGACATTTTAAATGATATAACAGAAGATAATAGCTAATCAGATCCTTTAAGTGTATTGTGGGAGTTTAAAAGGGAAACCACAAACTCTTTATCAATTCCAATGAGCTCGTGTTCAGTATACTGGAAGAAAAGCTTTATGCCGTGATTTTTTTTTTAATTATTATTATTCCTCCATAATATTCTTGGCAAGAATGTAGGAACCTTAGCATTTTCTGCAGTGCATCTGCAGTGGTTTCAGGTGTAGTTTCCAGCTCATGCACATGAAATGAAGTTGCAGAGGGTTGGTATGTATGTGGCACACCTACCTCTGGTGCCCTCCTTGCAGGACCACACCGCTGTGGTTTAAACCACTGCAAAGAATTGCTAGAGGATATCTGTAAGATCTCCCTTCATCCCTGTTTCCATTTGAATCAAAAGGCAGATGCTGGAGTTTACACTAGACACGTGAACTACTTTGATAAAAACATAACATTATTTTTGTACAGTAAGGGAGTAACCATTTTAGGACAATTGAAAAAGGGTTTGGAGAGATGCGACGGGTCACAGAGCATGTTTATTTTTCATGAGAACTGTGCTTCAGGCCGGTGAATTCAACCTCAAAGTCCCACCAGGATTTGACCGAGGCTCCATAATAAGTGATGTACTGAAAAAAAATGAATGAAAAAATGAATTTCTGCTTACGTCTGAAATGTGATGTTCAAGACCTTGTTGAACTGGGGCCCTGGTTGGTGAAATGATTTCAGCATTGAAAGCCTGTCTTCAGTAAAGCACTTGGGCACATAGCAAGTGTGAGCATATACTTGGGCCCTGTTGATTTACACTGCACCCAGTGAGATATAAGTAGGTGATTACGGATGACTGTGGGCCTAAGGGTCCGGGACAGACCCGAGTGTTCTCAGCAAATGTTGACGTAGAGTATAGTTTTAATATTACTTTACAAAATCTGTGTCAGCTTGTATGTTTTTGCCTCTTTAAATTAAGAAATAAAAATAAAAAATGGATGCTCATGGATCCAATCCCCACTGTCAAGGGCAAATATGAATGATTACCATCAACTTAATCTGTGTGTGTGTGTGTGTGTGTGTGTGAATGCTTGGGGGGAAGGGAACAGGTAAGGGGTAGAGTTTCTCTTAAAACTACTAATGATTTTTTTCACCTAGCAAGTCTTCTCCATTAGCTTTACTTAAAATACCAGTTTTCACTTCCCAAAGCTTGTGGGCCTGATCCTCACTTGCATTAATTCTCCTCATGCCACTCCAGCGAGGGAAAGCAGCCTTTAAGAGGGGATGTCAATTAAATTGTAATGCAAGTGAAAGATTTGGTTTGAAGCGCAGACCTTAATATCTGTCCAGGTCAAATTGTCATGATGAGTTCTAAATACTCATCTAGATCAGACCGATACTAAAAATAAGTGGAAAACCATAGCGATGAACACCACAAAACCCCAGTCATGGATCTAAATTTTGAGCAGAGCTCATCATTTACGAGGGATGAAACCTCTGAGGTGGAGAACTTGAGGAAAATCAGGCTGTGCTGATCACCTCGAGTGCTGCAGTATAAGGGGGAGAGCCCCGAGTTGGTGCCGGAGGCTTTGCCTGTTGTAGGGCCACAAGATGGTGGTGGCGGGAGCGGGCCTGGGTGAGGAGGTGCTGTTACACA
Source organism: Aythya marila (assembly GCF_965140915.1). Taxonomy (NCBI): domain Eukaryota; kingdom Metazoa; phylum Chordata; class Aves; order Anseriformes; family Anatidae; genus Aythya; species Aythya marila. Next base: position 7,912,938 of record NC_139047.1, on the reverse strand, counting down.
GGGTGGGGTGACGGGCTCCCTGCACCTTCTGGCGTTTCTTGACAGCTTTCTTCCTTCCATTTTCCCTTCCAGGTGAACGCCCCTTCCACTGTAACCAATGTGGAGCTTCTTTTACCCAGAAGGGGAACCTGCTGAGGCACATCAAGTTGCACTCTGGGGAGAAACCGTTCAAATGTCCCTTCTGCAGCTATGCCTGCCGACGGAGGGACGCCCTCACAGGACACCTCAGGACGCACTCCGGTGAGCCCGCCGTGTCATTTCTATCCTGTTGTTTCCTTTCTCGTCACTGTTGAAGGTTGTGAAAATAACTGTGTGTTCCTGGTGGCTCTGTACCTGCCTCTTCACAGAGCGTAGCTCTGAACTTTGGAAAAGCCTCGATGTGAATCAGTGAAGTTGTGGTTCGGCCACACCTCGCCTTTTGTGTAACTGAGCTCCTCTGCTGATGCTATCGCATTTCCCTTTGAACGTCTCCTTGGGTGTATCCAGACTTGGCTGGCAGATTGTTCTGACACTGGGCCCCAAAGTGGCTGTGAAATTCCAGAGATCTCTGAGAATGAATTTGTGCTTTTGGAAGTCTGCTCTGCAGTTTGTACCCATTTCTTCATCTAATAAATGCCATATGCTGGTAGAGTTCATACTTGTTCATCTTTCAAAATCCTCCTAATTGCATTTTTGGTTCGGTTATTTCTCGCTGTGAAGTCCTAATTCATGGCAGGCACAGCACTTACCCGAGAGCAGAAGGTGGGGAAAAGAGACTGGGTTTTCCTTGCCATGGGTCTCCTTGGTATAGTTTTTTGATGGGATCTAAAAAAATACCTGTCACATAATTGCATGTTATTAGACACGTTGATAGCCCTGATGGTCAGGATCTGGGGTGTTTCTGGTCTCTGTATGCTACCCCAAGGTGGGCTGCATTCTGCCCGCTTACTCATTTGTGTAGGACTTGAGTAAGATCTTAGCTTGCTGTGTTTTTTTCCTAGGATGTTCAACTTTTATGTCCAGACCATTAATAGGGGACTATGTTTTTCATTGTTGAATGAGCAGAGATAATTGGACTGGTTAGAAGTGACAGGATTATAGATGAACTTTTTTTAAGGTGTTAGCAAATGTGTGACTACTGAAACACGGTGGTTGAAGTGCAGCTGCAGACAGAAACTCTGCATGTGAAAATGTCATTGTGGAGCTTCCTGACCCTTTATACACATTTCTTCTAAGGGTCAGCCTCACTTCTGTGGAGCTTTCTGTTTTATGAGTATTAGGTTGGTTTTAGGATCCAGAGTTGCCTTTACATTTCTGAGAATCATAAAGGATAAGCTAGTAAGTTTCTCCAGGTAGACTTCTACTCCAGGTAGGCTTCAGAGTATACAGGAGGCTGCATTATTGCAAACATCCTTCTGACAGAAAACATGAACGTGAGTGCAAGCATGGGACTAGGCTGAAAGAGCATTGCCTGAGAGCTGTCAGCTGAGAGGATTTGATCTGAAAGTCAGAAGGGAAGATGTCTCTGTGGAACAGTGAGTTGTAATTTTCACACATCTGACCATAACTGTAGTTTCAACTTGAAATTTAGTAAAAAAGAGAACACGATAAAAATATTCACAATTAAATTAAAAAGGGAATCGTGACATAAAATAACCCACATTACAAGACACGAACGTTGTGGTTGAAGATTGTTTTCATATTATGAATATAGATTTTTTGTTACCTAGATACAGCCATTGATAGCAATTTTTCACTCTTCCTGTGTGAAAAGTGCATGGCTGATCTTTCTGCTTTTTGCATGAGGATGAAACACAGTTAAGGTGTGGGATTTTCAGAAGGCATCTAAGCTGCTTTGGCATACAAGTCCCCCTGGAGCTCCTTCCCTAACTGATGTAGTTGTGCTCACTTGTTGATTTTGTTTTATTTCAATGGAGAGAGAGTCGTCGCTCTAAGTTAGAACTGTTTTGAGCAGAAGCCCAGGAGGATTTCAGCTCCCACAGTACTCTCCAAGACAATTCTCAGCATATCACTCGCAGATGAAGAGTTAAAAAAAACCTGGGATATTACCCCCAAACCTACAGCCACCTATACAAAGCTGAAATACCAGACCAATGTGAGCATGGACGCTAAGGTGTCTGCCCATCCCTGACACATAGATTGGTTAGTTTTATGCCCACATCTGTGAACCTGCTTCATGGAGATGTGTAGATGTTCCCTAGGGATTTGTACTATTTCTTTTCAGTGTACTATGCAAGCACTTTCTGCTTTAATAAAACACACATCAGGGTCTGGCAGGTAAATCTTGAAGACCAGAGCAAAATGTAGTAAACTTGATCGAATATGTACATCTGCTATTTCTGACCAGAAAAGAGGATATCAAGTAGAAAAACTATTAAAAGGGTGAGAACTGTTTTGAAATATGAGACTTCAATCCAGTTTTAATCTGGTACATTTATGTCTGAATTGAGGTGAGTCTGAATATGTTTTTATATGTATAAAAGGAAAGCTCTTTAGATCAGATACTTAGCTAATATAGATTGTAATTACATCTCCCAAGCAAGGCAAGTAGTGTTATTTTGCACTAGCTGAGAATCTGGCACATGATTACATAAATGCAAGACTAATTCATTTTTTGTTGTATGTCCCTTTCCATTTTGAGAGTGCTATTAATAAAATAAAAAATCAAGAATTTTAAACTGCTCGTTGTTTATGTAAGGCAGAGTATGCAAGAAAGGAATCGAAGAATTTATCTTTTTTTCTGCCAGCTAGTTTGATCTGTGAATTTGAAAGCACTTTGTTTGTGTCACCACTTAGTCAGTTACACCCTCTCAGTACTGCCAGTTAGTCAATTTTTCCTCTGCTTAGTGCAGAGTTTTCATACAGTGAGACAGGGAAGGTGAAAAACTAAGGAAATGTAATTGTGGAGAGAAATTAGCAGAAACATCTTGGAGAGATTTGAAATAGTTGAAACTACTATTAGCTTAAGAAAAAAAAAATAATTTGACAGCTTTTTTTTTTTTTTTTTTTTTTTTTTTTTTTTTTGCTATAGAGGGATTTTTTTGCTCATGCCGTTTAATACTATTTCCTACTTATTTCAGGTGTTTCTAACCATCACAATCCACATTTTGCCTACCTTTGTCATACAGAATAGTATCTTTCTATGTAAGTGTTCCCAGGATGAGTGGTTAGCAAAATATTACTTTGCATCTGTAATGCTGCTGCTGTTTAACCCTAAATAATTAAGGACTTATCTTGCAGTTATTTACTCCTGCGATTATTTACCTTTTACTGACATATGCAGTTCTGATGAACTTTGTGTCTATATTTTCCTCCCACATGCAGCTTCTTTGATTTCAGCAATATAATGATGCCTTCAGGACGTCAGCGGGATAATGCCTGGGGAGAGATTCATGCACAGAATTACGCTAAGAGTGGGCTTGAGCCTGGAGGTACTGACAGGAATTTCAGATGTTGGTTTCAGAATTAACTCTGTAGCTCCACAACACAGATGATATTGGAGAGGTGCCTGAGTGGGCTTCCAGGACGTGAGCCTAAGGACAGGCTGTAGAGGGCAGGGGCAAAAGCTGGTGGCCCCTTTGAGCAGGGTGTGTGTGACCAGACAGCAGGCATTGGCTTCACCTTGCCTCACGTCTGTTCTTTTAGATAAATATCCAGACAAAGCCACTGTCCTAATGGAAGTCACAAAATGCCTGCCATCTCACTCTGAGACGTGCCTATACCCTCCATCATCTCTAGAACTGCGCGACTGAACGACGGCAGATAGAACACAAATGAGACAAATTCTGCTGTAGGCAACTAAGGAACAAAATATAAATTTTAAAGAGGACAGTTGTTCAGATGGATGGATCTGATGGTTAAAGCACCTAGGTGTTGACCTCTGTGCTTTGAAAGATGTGATGTGCAACCTGATGTTCTTTTATCCTGAAAAGCCAGGCATCCTCAGGTGGACACGTACAATTATCAATTACATTTTGACATGAATTTCTCCTGTCTAAAATGGAGCCAAGTCAGCCTTTCCCTCCTAATGCTATTGTAAACAGAGACGCTTTGATAGTTATGAAAAAAGTCAAGGCTGCAATGATGAGCAAACCAGAAAAGCCCATTGAAAACATTAGTGCATTAGTTTTCAGAGCAGGGCTTGGGCAGTAAGCAGTAAATGAAGGATACGATCACTTGCTAAGGGGAAAACAAAACACAGAATAGGTTTTCATAAAGTGGGATGCATCCATCCATCCTTTGCAATAAGCAAGGGTGGTCCTGTGGGCAAATTATTTTGTGTTTTTTGTAATTAAAAGACCGTGTCTCATCATGCATACACAGACAGGCCAAATGAAGCCTTCTCAGGCATCCTTAATTCTGGAACTTCCTGATTTTTCTGTCTTTATCTTGGCAACCTCAATCACATTCCCTTACTGTGGGAGTATGTAAGTGTTATTCATATATGAAAGCAGTTTTACTGTTTATTTTTTCCTAAAAACTGGGTAGTCAGATCATTATTTTTTTTCCTGTCACAAAAGCTTTTCCTCACAATACATTTTAAAATTTTCTTCCAAGCTACTTCTTCCCTGTCTAGAAAATGATTTTTCCCTTTTCTGCTTGTAACAAATATTTGCTTTCTCTTCCCTCTCTTCTTCCTGCATTGCTGCTGCACTTCGTTACTGCCCAGCTCTTCAATAGCACTGAACTAATGGTATCACTTTATTTGCAAAAGAAAAGCACTGAAGCATTTGTTTTGAAAAGCAAAGCTTAGGCAAAAACTCCCAAAAGCACAATCTTAGGAAACTATGTACAGTGCACAAGACGTGTCTAATTATAAAGGTAAATGCCCTGTATATGGAAAGGTAATTGAGTAACTCTTTTTAAATTTCTTGTTTTACAGTTCTCATCTATAAGGGCTTGCTTCTCAGCTCCTTGTGTTGTAGCAAGCCATGTGAGGTGTCCTGTATGCCTGCAATTGCATGGCTTGTGTCAGCAGATCCTTTTCTTAGAGGACTGGAGCACTGATATTCGCGCATGTGGCTGCTTAGAGGCAGAAGGAACCTGGTTCCTAATTATTATGAAGCGCCTGACTCAAGAGATGTTTAGGAGAGACATCCCACCCGTGCATGTCTCAGTCCAGCTAAAGAATCGGATGAACAAGCACAGTGCTGAAAAGCTGTTGTGCTTGAGGCACTGCCAGGCAAAAGCCAGTGAGAATTACTGAAAGAGTGGCAAAGGTGGCTATTGAGAATTGTAAAAAGTCTATGTTTAAAATTGCTTTTTTCATCTTAAAAAGACTTGTATCACTATTAACACCTCCGCTCTCAAAAGACCCAGGTAAAGTCAGTATCTATTCTGTAACCATATTTTTGATGATGAGAACATCATAATTACAACAGTCTTGGGACCTGAAATTCTCATTATACTCAGAGCTGGACTGACTCAAGCACATCATGAATGGGGAAAAAATTTAAATGTGATCAAGAAGGACACTGTCTGAAAAATGAAACAAGTATGTGAAGGGGTGGAGGCGATATTTTGCATACAAATCCCAGTTGTGCAAATAGGCTAGCAAACAGCATCTTTGCTTAGATGTGATGAGCCAGTGGGCATTTGTTGTGTTGATCCAATACTTAGAGCTCTATTTAATCAGGCAGAGCTGCTCTTCCTCTCAGGTTTACTTACACTACTTCAGTTAAACTCGGTGGAATTAATCTCATCACAAAATCATTTGGTTATTTTCTTATCAGACTCCACGTTCTGAAGTGCTTTTAGCATGTGGACAGTACTGAAGCAGCTCTGCTTTCTCATTAAAGCCTCCAGTACCTAGAGGCCTTCAGTCCGTGTTGTAGTCTCTGAAGTCTGCAGTATTCTGCTTTCCATGTTGTTTATATGTGCAACACTGGAAGGTGAGAAGATCAAAATACATACAAGGGTAGGAGTTTGGTATGCAAGGTCTTTCATCCCCTAGGCATCCTCCTTTGAAGCTTAATCTTCTGCAGAACCAACTTGTATCCCATGCTTCACTACATCTGAAGCTGGTCCTTGAAGTGGGGGGCTCATTTTCACCTCCAGAGTACTACTTGGACCAGTACCAGTATAAGTTATATGAAAAGATCATCCTTTATGTGCTCAGAATTATCGTAGTGTAGAAGCTTGGCCATGGTAAGCCCTTTCTACAGAGCGTAATTATCAATGAGAAACTCTCTTTGATTTCAAGATGCTGAAAGATCATCATGCTCTATCCAGAAAAAGTACATTTGGACTTTGTGTTCAGGAGGAACTACTAAAAAGATAAGGTTCCACCCGAAGCAAGAAACGTTCACTTTTTGCTAGTCAGACCTTTAAAAGTCTTGAAATTCCATAAAGATTCCCTCTTATCTGCAGCAGTTATGAATCAATCTTTGACTGTTCAACCCAAGAGATCTGTTTCCTGCAGATAAGACGGAGAAATAGGAGAAGTGGTCATGGTAAGCAAAGGTGAACGTGCTGTATACCAGCATCACGAATCTCTCTTAGCAATGGGTATCAGCTTTTCTCCCTTTTTTTTTTTTTTTTTTTTTCTCCCCAGGGTGTGCAATTGAGATGACAGGGGAACAGATGCTGTACAGCTCCCTGCTTCTTCCATGTGTAAGCAGGGGATGCCCTGTTCCTGTAGTGCTTTGGGGCTGCTTTTAAAGGGACTGGATAAAGAAAGGCTCACCCCCCTACTAGTGATGAGACACCGGTACCGGGGGGATATGCTCATTCCATATGTCAGTTCACAGTAAGATTGATAGATGCTAAGATTTGTTGTATCTGTGGGATGAGTCTTGTGCCTCCTGGCATATCTTGGTGGAGCATGGCCGTGCTAGGTCTCTGCCACCTGCAGGTTTCCCAGCAAGCCCTCCCTTTTTCAGCAGAGAGAAGGTCTGGAGAGAAGTTTCCCTGTCTTGTCCTGTCACTGATCAAGTTTCCTCTCCTTAATGAGCCAGGGTTGCAGAGTTGTACATGTGGTGTCAGGACCTGTAAGTCTCTGGACCCTTAGCAAGGAAGAGTTTACTGTCAAGGTAGGAGATCCTGCACCCCAAATTGGAGAAGAAAATGGAGTATTAATGTCCCCAGGGCTTCAGGTTCACCATGAGGGAAAGTTCCTAGGGCAGATTTCTGTTCTGTAGTGTGACAGGATGCTCACAAGGAGGAGACTGCATGTCCTTTGCCCTTTTTTTCAGACTTCCTGAACCTTCTATCAGCATATTCAGAAGGTCGGAGAGCCCCACAGTACTTGGGGGTTTCAAGGTCCCTGTTTAGACATCTGCAGCACAGTGTAAGATTCACGTGGCATCATCCCTCATTAATTTCAGTTTGTTCCTTCTTCATGTGTAGCACCAGTGCCAAGATGCAAGTGTGTGTTTGGTACAGGACTGCTGATGTCCAGTTTTCTGCCTGTTTTCTGTCTCCCCTCCGTGCTAGCAGTTCATATCCTTCTAGTGCGACAGGCCAACTTTTGTGTGCTCCAGAGAGAAAATGGACACTTCTCCACTGTTGAGTGATTCCAATCTTTATATCAGTCATCTTGCATTGCAGCAGCAAATGCGATGGTGACTTTCTCTTTCCTCTAGGCATTGATTGTGCCACAACACCATGTGGGATTTCACTAGCACCAAAAAGGCAGATGAACATGATAAGGCTTCTGCTTACAGAGCAGCAGCGCTAAGCAGCGCGCCTAACCTGTTCTTTAAACATCCAGGGAGGCTGTGTTTCTATTGCCTCCCTAGGGAGACAATTCCACTTCCCATCTGCTTTTTATAGCTATGACTCTCATCCTTATACTTAACCTAAACTATCCTTTCTTCTGCTGCAGATTATTGCTCTTGCTAACACCGTCTTCTGTGACTGAGTAATTCCTGTACTCAGTTTATACTGTGACAGCATTTATAGTCTACAGTCATCTGTCCAATATTGATTCTGTTCTAGACTGTCTTTATTTTTCTAATTCTCTCATCTTTTTATCACTAATTTTGATTTTATTTTCTTTTTTTGCTACTCATTTGTGAGGGACCTAAATTGTGAAGTCATTTTCCTCTTGGGGAAACAAAAATGAGTACAGATGCAGACCCCTTAACCTCATCTCTGCCTCAGTTGCCTATCAGTGAAATCAAAATACGAGAACTTCTCAACCTTGTCGTGATGGGGAGAGGGCAGGATGCACAAGAGATTGCAAGGCTCAGGCATATTGCTGCAATGAAGGTCATGTAAGTACATAGCAGAGTACTCCAGCGCTGCTGGCACCCCTGCTGCATAGCATTGCGTATTATCTCCTTAGTTTTACGTATCCTTTGTTCAATAGTGAAATGAGATAATTACAAAGTGGAAGGAATAATAACTTTGTATTGTTACCGTAACCACTGAGGTATTATACCCTGATACCTGCGTGATTATCTTAGACACAATAGTAAGGTGATTATTAATAATACTAAAGGACTTACTACTTAGCCTGCAATTTTTGCGTCTTGTTTCCTTTATGAACCCTATCTATTTCATCAGCCCAAAGCCTGTGTGAAGTGGGTATGTGTTGTTGCCTCGCTTTTCAATGATGGGAAAATGAAATAGGAAAAAGCCCTAGGAGACCCAATTTGCAAAATCAGGTATCTAAGCACTGAGGTAGCTTAATTTAGATTACTTGTCTTTCTGCACCAGCACTGCTATGGACAGGCTGTCAGGTGAGGGTCTAATAGCTGAGATGTTTAAAGATAGGTAGTCCCTTAGTTCTTCTAAGCTCAACCTCCAGAGGCCTCTTTTGGGCCTTGTTTTCCCTGTCAGCAGGGATTATTACACAAATCCTATATTTGTAGGCTCCGATTGGCAAAACTGGAATTGAAGGTGCAGCTGTAAACGCAGGCATTGCACAGCCAGCCTCCAGACCTCCTCTGGGAGCTGGGTGTCTCATGGCACTGCAATACCCTTGAGGGACATGGCGTAGTGAATCAGGAGTTCCCCTGCTCCAGAAGCAGCCTTCTGAGGTTGTTTTTGCAGAACAAGAGGACTAAGGGGTGACAGAGCTTTCTCGTGCACTTGAGAACACGGTTTTTGACTTGACGAAGCCACATCGCAGCAAAACCAAGACCAACCGCTGCTTGCACGTACTCCGTTTGAGCAGCAAAATACCACAGCAGCCCTAAGGAGGAAAAACCTATTTTTCTTTCCCCTGAGAAAACTATTTTCAGGGGTGAGAAGCTTTTGCATTTTGCCTCTGAGGAAAGGAAATGCAGCATTTGGAAGTGGCCTTTGTCAGTTCTCGAAGGAGCTTGTGAAACCCTCCAGCTTAAGAAAGTTGGAGCTTGGAACCACGGACTGGTTTGAGGCCATCTTTCATTGTTATCTCAGATTTTTTATGGGGCAATGTAAAATGGAGAACTGCCACCAACATTTAGAAAATATATGAGTGCTTCAAGGTGTAAGAGATTATTTTTTTTTTGCCATCTGGAAAGGAAGCCAAAAGAAACTGAAGGGAAAAAAAAAAAAACAAAAGTGGTTAACACTGTACCACGGCAGAGCTGCAGAGAGCTGCTACTGCTGTATTCTTCTGAGCTCTCAGCAACCTGTAATTATGAATTGGCTTACAGCTAAGATATTGATGGATATCACTCAAGAAGGAAAATGAGAATGTCTACTTTTTTTTTTATAGTGAACCTGTACTGAACTCTGAGTGACTCTCCTCCTATTTATAACCCTGTATGAAGTTCAAGGAAACTTGTCCTGGAGGTTTCCCATGAGAGGGAACTGTGTTTTTACCTGACTAAAGCTCTCTGGATATTTTCCCATTTTTTATTTGATCTAAGTGTGAACTTTCTCCACCCTCTGCCCCTCCTTCTTTGCTGGAGTAGTTAGCGAGGTTGATTACAGCGAGGATTACACAAGAGATGCCAGTTGCACACATGTTTTGCATAACTGTGCTGTGTTGATTTCAGACAGGGTGCCCCAAGTTCCCTCCTTGCTTTGCAACAGAGAGACAAGATCTCTATCTTCATTCCTGAAGCTGGAGAAATGCTGCCGAGGCCCTGCCTATTGAAACTTTGACAAAGAGCACCTGGCTGGGGCACTCCCCGGCCGCACAGTTATCTGTGTGCTCACAAGCTCTTGCTTTTGGGAAAGCCTCTGCTTTAACACTGTTCCTTCTGTTCATGTTAAATCTGCAAGAGTAGCTGTATATTTGTGCTGTGAGTTGGTGGGGCAGTGTTATTCAGGAGGCTTTTTGGTGTCAGGCCACAGATTTCCTCAGGATGCTGCTGTCCCAAGACTCCTCGTGCCCAGGGAGCCAGCGGTCAGTATGAAGGCCGGGGCAGCGTGCTCCTCACACGTGCTCTGAGGGCCTGTGGCGAGGATCCTGGCTGGGGATTTAAGACAAGCTCAGTGCCTAGTGCTGGTTTTGGGGCCAGTTCACCTCAGCCATCGTTTGTAAAAGCCCTGGGGTCTGCTTGTTTTCTGTCAGATTCAGGGGCTGCCTGTGCCTTCTGACAGCCCTCAGACACGTGGGACAGAGCTGCTCCCGCAGGTGGGCAGGGCCTGGGCTGTTTAAGGGCTAGAAAATAAACCACGTATCAAGGACCTGCTGCTGAGAAGTGACAGTGAGATTTTTGTGTGGAAAAGTGACACGGGCAACAGGCTGTCTCTCACTTGGATACCCTTCATCTGCATGCGCTTTGCTCGTCTCCTTGGAGACAGTGGCTTGTCTGAGAGCAGCTCGCCTTGGCGAGGAGAGGCCTGGCGTCTCAGGTCTGGGGGGCGAAGCTGTGCTGCTGAGCTCTCCAGAGGCTGTGCAGGCATCATTTGGTAACGGTGTAAGCGGTTCTGTGTGAGGTTATCGAGTGAGCATCTGTCCCCAGTACCTCTCTGGGGACACAGCGCGAATCCCTGGTGTGAAAGCCTCGAGGAGAGTCCAGCAACCTCGGTCCCTCAGCAACCAGAAATGTTTGTGAAATTTCTCCCTTCCCTTTTCCTTCTTCCAAAGAGCTGAGTCAGCTGGACTGGCACGTCTGGAACTCGGTGGCATTGCGAGCGGGCGGCCTGCCAGCTGCATTACACACCGCATCCACAGGAACACGTCACTCCCCCCCCTTCTCTTTTTTTTTTTTTTTTTTTCCTTTGTAATCTCCACCCTCTCCCTTTTTTTATTTTTCCTTGTTGATCCGTGTAGGTGAGTCAGAGAAACCTGCTCATCCACAACCTGTTCCTTCTTGCCAAATCCTGGAGCAGCACTCCCAGTTCTTGTTAGGTGTCAGGAATAGGTTATGAAAACAAAAGCTGATACAGGCAGTGCGCTGGGTATAGAGCACATACTGTAAATGAAAATTAAATGCACAGTAAATGTGCCACTTAATGCGTTCCTAATAGAGTGATGTCTTTTGTAGGAGGCACTTTATTCTGTGATTCATTTATAAGATTAGTTTTCTTCCTATAAAACACCAGGATGGAACAGGGAAATGATTTGAGGCATAAGTAAGAGCACATTTAGGGAGAATGGCATCTCAGCTGCACTGGATTTTAAAACAACAGGAGAGTGGAAAATTCCAGCAAGAAAATAGGTTGTACACAAATGTGCTTTTGAAATAAATGGCAGTGCTTTGATATCAATTGTAGCTGTAGTAATCTGAAGGAACTCCGCTGATATTGGCAGAATTCCTCAGAGTGTACATTATTGATGTGTTTCTAACCCCAGGAATTAAAGAAAAAAAAAAAAAAAAAAAGAAAAGATGAATCTGGATCCTCCAGGTCACAGAGGCTTATAAATGAGGAGAGTGCAAGGTGCTAAATTGCCCTTTTTATTCACCTGAAGACACTTACTTCATGAGTGGGGAGGGAGGGAGAAAACATGCAAGCTAACCTTTCCCTTTGGTCAACTGACTCCAGGAGGTGGAAGCTGAAGGAAAGCAGTGTCATATCTGACTTGGAGAGGAACTGCAGGTGTTGGTAACGCTGTAGAGTCAGATCTGTATCAATATCCATAGCTACGTTACCACTGAGCAGCTCCAAAGGATGGATTTTTGGCATGTTTTGTTGGAATGAAGCTGCTCAAATTCAAAGAATAGATCATCCACCAGAAAAAGTGCTTCGTTTGACTTTTATGTGCCACAGTAAAATGTCCACGGTAGCTATATTGTGAAAAATGTATCCATTATGTTCATGTCATTAGTCTTCTGCAAACGATGAGTTTGTCCCAAGGGCTAATGAGGAGCCAACTTCAAGAGACTGCAAGTGCAGATTTGGTTCAGACGCATGAGATTTCTGCCTTCATCAGCGTAAACTCCAGGATGAATTTGAGCTGGCTGGCATGCAGTTGCTGGGACAGGATTGCACAGTTGGTAAAGAGACAGGAAAGGACCGCTTTGTGTCAGGTAATCTGTAACAGTTAATTCTGAGAGTTCAAGCCTGAGACAAAAAGACAGGAAGGCTTACTGCCCGACCACATTCTGCAGAGGACAAACCTAGAATACAGGCGAAAAGGGACTTGCCAAAGACATTCAAGATATCAGTGGTGCAGATGGGAATGAACCCAGATGTCCTAAATTCCCAGTCCCTGACTCTGTTACAAGGCTCTCCACACACCAAGGAAAAAATAGTAGATGTAAGAAAATGAGAAATTTTTTTCTTCCAGATATTGTGCAATAAGAAGTTTTATTGCCTTTCATTCTTGCTTCAGATTTCTCAGAGAAATCGCTTGTTTTGAATAGTGTAGTGGAGCCGTCAGTATGATTTTTTTTCCTTTCATCAAAGAATGCAATTAAATGTATTCAGAGTTTCCTAAACTCCCTGTTTTTACAGGAAACCTTTTTAAAGCATTTCTGGATGTTTAGAGAGCTGTGTCTTGTGTTTTCCAGCTTTTCTGTCTACTTTCAACCCAAGTAGATGCTTTTGCTTTCATTCTTTTCTTTTACTTTCTTTTGGTTTAATTTCACACCCATATTTAATTTCCTTTCATTTTGCCTGCCTTTCTTTCAGCCAGGATACAGTTTTTGAATCTATCCAGGGCTTGTATTGCAAAACTAATCACACCAAAAAAGAAACACCCTAAAACCCCAAATCTTTCCTTTCTTCCTCTCCCTCCTTTCTCATTCTCTCAGCTGACCAAACCTAAAAAAAAAAAAAAAAAATCAAGGGAACTGCAAGTGCTCTGGAACTGTCATTATTTATTTTTTCTGCTACATAAAAAGTCTAGGGAAGATATCAAGACTAACAGGAATTGCTGGATTTTAATACCCAAAAGAGATTAATGTAATTTCGATGTCAGATGTAGGCACTTGATGTATAGAGGTTTGCAGTAGAACAGAAACTGTTCAGGAGCCTCAGTTCATTTCTCAGCTAAAGGATCCATTGTCTTTTAAAAGGTATTTTAATATTTGTTGTGCTGAGAGTTGTTCTCATAAAGAAATGATCCTGATTCTCCCCCCTGCTAAATGCTGTGGCTGTCTTGGAACGTGGAGCAGTGACCACCACGAGTGTCAGCACAATTCCAGATCTCTCTGGTGGTGGCAAGCGTGGTGGGAGAGGAGCTGTCTTTCCAGCCCTCATGGCATTGATCTCATTTGTCTTAATGAAGCTGGAGTAAGTGTTCTGGGTGTCGGAAGAGTTTTTGAGAGCAGTGAGCTGGAAGAGCCTTTAGCACGTGGTTTTCAGCACCGTGCAGCACAGCTGGGCTTAGCACTGTCTGTTTTAGGAAAGTCTCACCCCCTATTTTAAGCTCCTCTGTAATGCTGGTGTTAAATATATATGTTGTCAGGCACGCTGGCAGAAAGCAACACGAGCAGGTAGGAAAGCTGCATAGGTAAAAGGAGTCGGTCGGCTCATTTTCGGTTTGCCCTCATTTGACATCTGTGCTAGAGATGACAAAACCTCTGAACAACAGCTCTTTACAGGACTAACACAGTGGCACTGGTTCTTGGGCAACAGGGAAAGTATGACTAAAAATCTTCATGTCCCAAAGGAACCCATTAGTTTTGCTGCCTGACCTGTTTTTTGGAAGCAAGGTTCATTTCGTTGCTGGCCTTGATCAAAATAAGTGAAAACTCCCAGCTTCAATGGTTAGGAAAAGCAGAGGAGCTGTCAGTATTATTCCTCCCTTGTCGCTATTAAGTTCACAACAGCTTGCTGTTAATGGGCTGCTTCCAAGGCTCTGGTTAAGGCATTGAAAAGAAAAGAGAAAACTTTAGGGAAACGGGAAGTTGTCTCATATTAGGATATAGGAAGAACACAAAACTAGAAGTCTAAAAGAAATAGATTTCTCTCATGCAGTAATGTATAGGTGGAAGTCATTGCCATGGGATGAGGAGTTGGCTAGAGTTAAGGGCTCATTTGGTGGTTTTGTGAAGGAAAAAAAACTCTCTAGTGCTATAGTGAAAGGTAGATGTTGTGTATTCCCCATCCCGTTGTTTGTACGGTATAAAATAACCGGTAACACGATGTTTGGCACTGCTTGCTTCAGATAATTCATAGCTTGTGTTGACTTTACAGTCAAATGCTGAAGGGCTTCTGCAAGATATGCAAAGGGGCTGCACTTGTAACAACTATAAACTGTAAGCAGCTGATGTAAATTGGCTTCAGGGAATCACTTCCATTTACACCACCTATAAATCTAGCCTAATGTCTACGCTTGTTTTCCCCAAAGGGGGAAAAAAAAAAAAACAACAAACGAGCACTTCTCGAGGGAGTGTTTGTCCAGCAGCATTCCTGCTCTGAAGTGAGGCATCCCCACCCTGTGCTGCGTGTGCAAGCTGCTCCTCTCCCCTCGGAGCCGGCCGCTGCCGAGCGTGACTTGCGGTGACGTCTGGGTCCCCCTCCTTCGGCTCCCGCTTCGCTGTGCCACTGACAGGAGCGGACAGGACAGGGCAGAGAACAACAGACCCACCTAAACTTGTTCTTTTCTTTTTTTTTTTTTTTTTTTTTTTCCTATTTGCTGTGTCGCTGGAGCAGGTTGAACTGAAGAGAGCGTATTTTGGAAGGCTTTTGTTGCGTAAACAGATTAACACTCCGCATATCAAGTCAACTTTAACATAATGGTAAAGGTCCGTAGCAGAGTGGAAAGTACAGAGCCTGTAAATGCAGTTAAGATTTAACCCCCATCCCACTTCCACCCACATCCAGATAGAGGGGAAGGCTCCTGTCCTGAACAGACCATCAAACTTGAGGAGTCCCCCTCTCATATTTTTTACAGGGCCTCTCCCATAGAAGTAAGCTGCAGCAAACCTCATAGTCTTTAAGCAATTTGAAAGCTGGCAAGGTGATAAAAAAACATCCAGTTATTTGTGGACTTCCTGGTTTTTGCTATTTATCTCACCGCCACGCTGCTGTTTCAACACAGTGTTTAACCATTTCAAAGTTGCTGTAAAATTCCTGGGGACACCCACCCCCCAGTGCCAGGAGTGCCCGAAGGATTGGGACATGCTGGGGGGCGTGAGGACAGGGGGCTCGCAGGGCATCTGTGCTGAGATTCCCAAACAAAGTGGGGACCTTAGAGCTGCGTTGCCATTAATAGCAGCTAAACAGGTTGGGTCCTTTCTGCTAGCTTTGAAGCTCTTATTTTGAAGGTAAGAGAGGTAAGCCAAGAAAAATATGTGAAGAGAGCTGCTATCTGTTGCAATAGATGTTTTATGGGACATGAATTCAGAGCAAGCAACTGTGGATTACATCCTTTTCAGAACTTAGTACAGCCCTGATGTCCTTATCTGTGTTTTCCTTGATTTACTGTGTAATTTATTTACATGGTTTCACTTAGACAAATAGACTTTTCTTCTGTTTTCATACATACATTTACATAGATGCAGCATACAAACCTGCAAAGTAAACGATTTGTCTTGTGCGTTGCAAAGGGAGAAAATGGGGTGCAAGCTTTTTGCTTTTCTGGTTTTGATTGATTGAATGGGTGCTGAGAGAGTGTGACAGGAGCCCTGTAAGCGTCTGGATGGCTAGGGAGATTTCAGTAATTATGTGATGGTGCCAATGGAACAGGAGTTTGTTTGTTTGTTTGTTAAACTCCTGGCACAAAAAATGCTGCCTACTTATTTATAACCCTGGTGGCAGATTGGAACATTGTTTTATCTGTAAAACTGTGCAGATCAGTTAATAAATAAACACAATCTGATGAATCAGATTAAACAGTAGAGCCAATAACCGCCAGTAGCTGTGAGATAAATCGCAATGAACTAGTGAAGTAATAAAAAAGCTGCAGACAGAACCATCCTGAAGGTACAAATAAGGACCCCAATGCCGTAGCTGTCGGGCACTGATTTACACCACATTCTGGCTGGCGTGCGTTACATGTAGAGAAGGTATAGTTGCTTCAAAGTTTGCACTGACTAGTGTGTTTGCTTGTCCTCTGTACGTGTTTTCTTGGGTTCCTTCTAGCCAGAATGTAGCATGGATGAAGTCTTTGGAGTTTATATATAATCAGTTGTTTAACGCTGCTTGCCACAGAAGATTTAGGAAGAGCTGGATGGCAGCGCAGCACTGCACTGCTAGCCACTTGCTTTACAATACCATAAACAACTGGCAGGTAGGTGCAGGTGTCATGCTGCTGTTTTGTGCCCTGGAGATATTTATAGGAAAGGCAGGCGTGCCTAGAAAACAAAGGGTGTGTAGGTGTAATGTTTTGCCATTGTTTTACTGCGTGCTGACGTACTACAAGCATCCAGTGGTGTTTCACTGCTAGCTGGCTGGGGCTGCCGTAATAGTACGTGGTGGCTGTCGGCAGAAATAACTTACCCTTGGCTGCTACTGTGCAGAAATGCAGGGCGAGCTGTTTTGCAATTGCTGGGAGGCTCCCAAAATCTTGAACAGCCACGTTATGTATCAATAGGCAATTGATGATAATCTTTACGAAGAGGCATTGGGCCGTGAGGTTGTGAAGTGAGTCAAATGGGCTATTTCAGGTGCCAAGTCAGGAAGGTACGAGTTGCTTAAAGGTGTGTGTGGAGGCTTCTCCTGTCATCCTGCTGCATTGTGTTTCTTGAACCTGTTGAGGCTTCGAGAGTATCCCAAAATGTTTGGAGGTGCAGATCTATCTCTATGGTCTCTCCTCTACTGCATGACTTGGCGAGCCTGTCTGTTAGCACGTCCTCACAAACCCTGACACTTGGCCCAAAATATGATAATCTTAAATAGCGCTTAGCAAACAGAGATGTCAGAACTCCGTGAGATCCAGAAGGGAGTCTGCATCTCATTTAGAACAGTGAATCTTTATATCTTAAAGCTTGCTTCTGTTTCCAGAAGTCAAGCAAAAAATCAGGATTGAACTTCACCAGCTGTTGAAGGTGGGGAATAGTTGGAAGTAGCAACCCCTGTTGTGTTACCTGTAATCAAGTTATTGTTATGTTTTGTCTTTCTTCCCTTCCCCACCCATCACACAATAGGAGGAGGCTTCCTTCCAGTGGATCTACAGTTTATTAGTAAGCACGGCTTTATTTCTGAGCCATGATAAGGCAAAGTATCTCTGCATTTAGCTGCCACTCAGTTGCTGAGACATCAACACATACCGCGAGAATTTTTGCTGGTTTGGACTGGCAAGCATTAAAAGGTTAAAGCAAAGTTTTCGTAGTATGAATAGAGATTGGGCTCTTTCTGAAAGTCAGGCTGCGTTAAGATGTCACAAGTTGAGTTGCTCAGAAGTGGAGGTACCTGACACTGTCTCAAGTCTGTGTGTTTGTGTGCTCTGGCAGCCTGCAGACTTGTGTGAGATGTTTACATGTTGTGACTTCTGCATGCAGGTTGTCTTGGACGATCTTGGTTTAGTTGTGGGACTTGCTGTTATTTCTGAACTTGGGTATAGACTGATTATTTTGTGCCTGTAGGTTAAAACAAAAAACGTTAAAAAAAAAAAAAAAAAAGCAAAAAACACACAACAACAAAAAAACAAGACAAAGAGCCCCCATGAATTTCAATGAACACATTTACAGTCATTAGGCACAGCAGTGAGATACAGCATTGAAGTGGGAGGCAGTTTCCTTTGTAAAGCTACGTGCTGCTCAGAGCCAGCACAGGCTAACGTCTCACTTTATTTTTTCTGATTAGTTCAAGGGTCTATTCCTCATGTAAATGTTTTTGTGTGTCGAGCTTTGGGATGGGCACCTAGAAAAGCCGAGGTGCGCTGTTTCATTGCAGCTGTGACCCAGGGGACCAGTTGCTGCTGTGTCTCTGCTGCCTTAGTCCTCCTGCCGACACCTTAATACTACCCCAGCACTCTTTTTTTGTCATTTGTGGTGGTAAAAGTCACCAAGCTAAATGGCATTTTACATTTCTCCAGGCTGACCATTTCACAGCCCAAAAGGACACCATGCTTGCAAATTGCCTAATATGCCACCTACTTTTTTCTCTGATTTGATTTTCTTATTCCCTCTTGATCCTCTACTCTGTGCTATCCTAAATATCTCCTCCTGCTCTTTAATGTTCACTCCCATATCTAATAAAATCAGTGTATTATTAAGTCCTTAATTTCTCAGTAGACATATGGGCCATATTTTCCTATGTCTACCTACTTGTATGAGCTCCACCGAATTAGCCTCTGTGCATCTTGCAAAGTGCCTGAATTCATTTACATGCTGCAAAGAAGGGAATTATTGCCTTAATCATACGTATGAATAATTGAAGCACGGGAAATCAGAGTAACTTGCCTGCAGTCACAAAATTTGTAGCCTAAGAATTGAACCCTAGGCTCCTGATTCCCAATCCAGTGCCTTAATCATATTTCCTACTGTTGCGTTAAAACTACTCTTGGTATGGCGAGTCCCATTGAAGGCTGCTTTGTGGTAGGTAGTGCACATCTGCAGGGCATCTCCTCTGTCCCAGGCAGCTTCCAGATGTAGGGAAGAAAGGAGAGAATTAATGAATCAATATTGGTTATGGTTGTGACAGTAGATTCTACAGCCTCGCTCTTGTGTGTCTTAGCCCCAAAGAACATTTAAACTACTTTGAAGCTGCTTCAGAAAGCTTCTTGTGGGGAATATGGAGGTTTCTTCCAGCCCTGAGGTGTTAGGGGCAGAGTGGGAGTTCAGATTTTACAGACCTGCATCAGGCTGGGTGTGCTGCCGTCAGGAGGGCTCCATCAGGTGCAAAGATGGACACATAGTCCAGAAAACGGGCTTTCCTTCTGAGAAAAAAGTTGAAAAATACTGATACAGAGCTCCGTGTAAAGGTTGGAAGATGCTTTAACAGCCCTTCAATTGGGCTGACCCGCACAAGACAGCTGTAGTAAGGCATTTCCCTACACAAGCCGGTGCTATTAGTGGTTGAGCTGTTGCAGGGACTCGGGACGCGGACAGACGGATGGGAAGGAGTCCTGCTCCACACTGCTGTGGAGAAGCATGTGATTCCCAAAAGAGGGGAATGTGGGAGTAGTTAATCCTGGTTTTTGAAACCAGTGAATGTTTTGTCACTGGTGTTAATGAAGGCAGGGTTTTAGCTTAGTGAACGTGTTCTGTAAGCCTTTCTCACGTTGTCTGCTCATGGCAAGGTATTACCTGGGATGCCTTGTTATTTCCCTTTGACTTACTTTATATTCTGCTATGTGCTCCCGTCTCTTTTGAGAACAAAAAGCTGTACAAATGCCTTACAGGCTCTTCTTCTTGTGCTGACCTTTTTTATGACTTAAAAGCAGTTTCCCTAGGCCCAAGTCTGCTTTCTGTCTTGAATATTGACCTGAGAGTTGCACCATCTCGTTGTCACTGCTTGCAGACTTCTCAGCTATCAAAGTTCACCCACAGGACTCAAAGTATTCCTAACTCATGAGCACTTTGCCTGTTGCGTCCTCCTCCTCCTCTTCCCCCTCCTCTCTGCACACGAACATTTTAATTTCACGAGCAAACTCGGTTGCTCTGTGAATTTCAGCGAGTGGTTTACCTGTTTCATGGTAAAAATTCTACTTCAAATTGAAATATCTTTTTTCACTGTGACTGTCATAATATTTTCCACTTGAGGCTGAGACTCCACTGTGGGTTTTCTGTGCCACATTGTCATCTGTATGAATCTGAGCTTAAATGCATGGAAACTCTGACATTTAAGAAAGAAATACGAAGTGTGTTTTTTGTATTCTTAAGTCAGCTGTTTCATAGGTATGGCCGCTGGGTTTTGCCCGGTGCCCTGGTCTTTCCCAGTTCAACAACAAATCGAAGGTTTCTCAAGATTTCTGGGTTTGTTTGCCTTCGCTGTATTGTGTCATTTTTATGAGAATGAGTGATGGTAATTTTTTATCTGATTACTTACCCTGAAAAGGTGGTATAGGAACAATTGCCCCAAGCCAGGGATTTCCGAACTGTGTTTGCCGACGTGCCGCTGCCATTGGCAGCAGCAGTGATGTCCAGCACTGAACATGATGTCCGGGCACCAGGGTCCTCAGTCAGGAGCTCAGAGGAGGCAACTTGGTACCAAGCAAGCCAAACCAAACATCGGGTGGCTCCATAAGGACATGGTTGAACGAGCTGCCTTCAGTGGGGCTCAGGGAGGTTTTTGGTGGGCTCTCAGGAACTCTTTGCCTTCAAGGCAATGGCCCAAAGACCAGGACCCCCTGAGCCCAGTAGCATAAGCCTTATGTTCTGGGGGCAACTCGTGCCCATTAGCATTTACTTACTACATAATATACAACAAAGGCTGAAGACTCTCTCAGCAGCTATGCGGTTTCATTTGGTGGTTTGTTACGTGGAACAAAATACACTTTTTGTTGTTGTTGTTGAGGAGATCACCAGAACTGAATTCTCTAATAAGCTTTTACAGCTTTCTGTTGGGTAACACAAAATATGGAAAAACGTACACCCACTGGCGAAGTTCATATTCACAAACATGTATTTTTTTGTCGCGAGCTGCTTTGATGAGAGTGTGAGGGGAAATTTGCAGCTATTTCAATGTCTTGGCATTTGTCACAACGACCAGGTTCCTAAAATCTAGACCGCAATTGCTTCCACTGCTAGCCGCGCTTCTTGCCGACTGGATTGCGAGCGTGGCTGGTGACATAACCTGCCGCTACTCAAACCTACTCCGTTGTGATCTGTCTTGATCAAGTGTACCGTGGCCCAAGTTGCAGACACTTTGTGTAATTTTATAGCGTAAATCGCGTTTTTCCTAGTGTCGTGTGCAGTGCTATGGTGTGATTGCATCCATAGAGCCAGGGGACCAACTTGGCGAGTGAACCCAAGGGAGTTATATTCAAGTCTACTGAACTGGAATGCACAAACTTCGCTCTTCCCTGTTGTGTTTGAGCAACTTCCAGTTGTGTATTAGGCAACATGACTAATATTTGTCACATGTTGTTTATTCTCTTATCTTCTCCCCAGAGGAAGGAGCTTGTGTGCTGGAGTATTTCTTTCCTTGGGGAGTTACGTTCCTCAAATCCCATATTGCATGTAGAAATCTTGCCTTTATCATTAGCTTTTATCATCTCCTATGAACCTTGAAATTTGATGGAATTTGGGTGGCTGGCTCTCCTAGATACTACTGGTAAAGCTCAGTGTTGTTGTCTGTGAACAGTTCGTGAAATGGTTGCAAGGCAAGGAACAGACATTTGTAGAGGTAAAATATCAGGTGTTTTTTTTAGTGTTGAATCATTTTTTTTTTGTACTGCAAGTTTGCAGGAGAATATGTTTCTCTGTGCTAAGTGATCATATGTTTAATTAATAGCAGCTACCTCTGGAATAACTGAGAGCAATCATCCATTTCCCTTGTGTCTTACAGTTTGTCTAAGTTGTTTGAGAACCTGGTGTAGCCAAACTGGGTGGGCTAATTCGGCCCTGCTTCAGCTCTGTTAACTTAATCCCTCCAACTGCTTTAGATTTCTTGATTAGACATTAAGCTAGCTTCTAATAAAGGCATCAGACTGACGGACGTTGAAGCCATCTAGGTGCATGACGAAACATTTTAATTGTGATGATGAAAGTTTTTCCATTCCAGGGAGCTACCGGTACATTTTCCTGAAGGAGCCTGCAGGATGAGAAAGATGGTGTGCATGTAAGAGCTGAGGCTCGATCTTGTTCACATCAAGGGCAATTACTCTGGGAATGATAACGAGCCTCCCGTCCTTGGCCTCAGCTGAGTCTCCCAGTAACAATACCAGTTAGGGCAACAATGTGAGAAAAATATGGACCGCAAGAACTGTTTTGGTCTGGGACACGTTGCTTCCCTGAGGGTGAACTTGATCTCCAAATAAAGAGAGAGAAATCCACAGTTTGGCTGCTTATTAAAAGCAGCTTTTTCTCCCCTGCGGGGGGAAAAATAATTTCCCTGCCTCTGGGCCTTCCATGTTGAGGGCTTCAGCCCCACCTCAAGAAATCCCCTGTCCCACTTGCTGTTGGTCATGGATGTCCTCCCACTGTGTCCCCTGTAGCTCCCATCCCAGCAGGGAAGCACCCCCAAGCTTTTTGGGTTGGAAGCCCATGGAGAGCAGCATCGAGGGGTAACGGAGTCAGCTTTTGGCTGGGTTGGAGGCTCTGGGAGCGGTGTCGGTCCCGTTGTGCCACCGTGTCCCGCAGCAGGAGGAAGGGACCGGCTGCCCCCGATGATGGTGCCTCTTGGCTGCTGTCAGTGCAGCTTGGGTTTCATTAAGTAAATGACAGCAAAAAGCTTTCAGGACTGGGACAAACCCCAGTAGGAACATGTATAGTATCCAACAGAGGATATTCTCGATTTCTTTGGCTGGAAACTGAAGTTCTTACCAAAGACTTGCAAAACTCTGTGAGAAGTTTGACCTTCCCCATCCCTCAGGCAGCTCTGAAAACCTCAGCCTGTGGTGTTTTACTGGACTTGCAGCGCTGACTTAATAGCTCTTTAGTTATTAGAGAATAAATGCTTGTGTTCTACGAGTTGGAA
Organism: Aythya marila; assembly: GCF_965140915.1. Classification (NCBI taxonomy): domain Eukaryota; kingdom Metazoa; phylum Chordata; class Aves; order Anseriformes; family Anatidae; genus Aythya; species Aythya marila. The sequence continues at coordinate 7,890,138 of NC_139047.1, read as the reverse complement.
TTATATTAAAAACCTTTATTAGCATGGCTTGGCAAACTACACTTCTGGCTAGCTTTCTGGCCTTGGGTTAGGCCATTCTTGTGGTTACTTAATGACATGCTATGAAAGGGATATACTTTATGGGGATCTGGTGCCAGGTTTTGCATGTATTAAGAGGCATTTGCCATTTAGTCATATTGCTGCTGAGTGAAACACACACACAAAAGAATTGGAGTTATGTCTTGCGTTCATCTGGCTCGGTTTTTGTTGTACTCGGCCTTTTTTTAATATTATCCGGTCTCTGTGAATTACTGGTGACAGCTCAGCCCTGGCGTGTAACGGAGGCCGTTACCAACGTTACTTTCTGTTGTCTCTTCTGTGTTTTTTTTTAAACCTTCCCCTGGTAATTTTGGCCAAGTTGTCTCGATGAAAGAACCCCTCTGTGCCCCGCGATGGCTTCTCCCGGTTTGGAGCCGAATGAGGCCACTGGGGCAGCACGTTTTTGCGAGGGCAGCCGCTCGTACCGTGGGCAAAACATCTCAGAAGTCTCTTTCCCACAAGGCTTGGTGACACACGGGCAGCGCCGGGGTGTGATTCAGCTGTTTGGTTTGCTTTCCCCTCTTGCAGTCTGTTTGTTTGCTTTGCGACCAGCGAGTTCGCCTCTTTTGGCTTCTGCCGGTACCGGGCGTTAGTGTGAAAAACTGATGGGGCCAAGTACCCGGCGGGTGGGAGGAGGTGTGTGTGGTGGGAAAACGGGGCTGGGAAGAAGGCCTGGGACTTGAGTAACCTTTCTGAGGTGTCTTTCCATCTCGAGAGTGGGTTTGTTGCGAAGATGCCATGTCGATAGCAAAAGTGGGTTGCCGTGGATTTGACCTGAAGCTCTCGTTCTTTCCACAGTGGGGAAGCCTCACAAGTGCAACTACTGCGGCCGGAGCTACAAGCAGCGCAGTTCGCTGGAAGAGCACAAGGAACGCTGCCACAACTATCTGCAGAACGTCAGCATGGAGGCTGCCGGGCAGGTCATGAGTCACCACGGTGGGTGGAAACCGCGTTTTGAGGTCTCTTGGACTTGGAGCATCTCTCGTGTTTGTTTTTTTTTTTTTTCCATCTATTTTTCTTCCTTCCTTTGCGCTTTGCATCGCTTCCGTCTTATAGATTGCTTGCACTTGGATATGCAAGAGGAAAAAAGATGGGCTAAAATCCCCACTCTGATTTAACAGCTATTTTTTGCTGGCTTTTTGTTGTTGCTTTGAAGTCAGTATTTCACTTTTTTGGTTGTACAAATATGCAGACTTTTAAGTGATCAAAGTCACCTGTGCAAAGTTACTGTAAAAACTAAGGCATGTATAAATTGTCTTCCCCCCTGCTGTGATGGTGACTGGTAATTTTAAGAGGTAAGGATAGTGGAGGTACTCAGAGGTCATTATTTCTACTCCTTATAATAACATATTCCATCAAGGAAAAAAAAAAAGGAGGGGGGAATTGGATGTAAAAACCTACAGAGCAGCATGGAAGTCAACAGTGTTGAAAGTAATTATATATATATAAAAAAATGTTTATATGCATTTACATGTGTTGGTATTAATATGCTAACTAACACTACATGTGTTAATATACAGAAAGACTGAAGATTGCCAAAAAGATTGTTGAAAGCAAGAAATGTCAAACTCTGTGAATTTGTTTTCAGAAATCTCTGTAGCTATTGGTATGGGTAATGAGCATAGCATCTCTGACTGCGGGGTTATAGGTGTATCTGTAGTGCTAAATAATAGTAGCTGTCCAAAAATTATCTTTTCATTCAAAATTAGTGTTTTGGAAATTGAACGTCTGTTTAACTTTTGAAGATTATATTTATTTAATACTTGGAAGTATTTTAAATTTTCACATTGAAAGAAATATAAAAATGACATCCTTTTTTCCATTTTGAGTAGAAAATACTTTATACCTTAGAATATCAAAAAGCTAGACAGTAGGTAAATGAAAAAGGAGAAAACTTTTTCATTTTGCTTTTCATTGTAGAGTGTAGTCATCTAGCATCATTTGGAAATTAGGTAAAAAGTTCTGAGAGGTAATTTCAAAAAAAAAAAAAAAAAAAAAAAAACTAAAAAGACAAGCTGAAACAAAACCTATTCGACATTTCTAATGTTAGGTATTTTATTATTGAAAATAATCACCAAAATATTTTAAAGAGTACCTTTCTGAGAAAATTTCAAATCTGTAAAGGCATTCAAAATACATGCTGTACATATACTCAAAATGTTCATACGGCTCTATTAAGTAAGTACTATCCTTTTAGGTAGGCTGGGGACTAAAATCAACCCTTAAAATGTAATGGATGACTTCAAAGTCCTTGAAGGTAGTGATTATCTACTTTAGGCCTTACTTTACGCTTGTAAAAGTCAGTGGGAAGACTGATTTTAAGGCTCCACTATTTGGAGGGACCTGTTGCACGCTTCATCTGTTAGACAGAGCACTTCAGGTGATAGAAGGAGTTTAGCCACCTACTCCATTCCCAACAAAATATGTGCTCTTTGCTCTGCACGGGTCTGCCTGTCTTATTAACCAGCTAGGTGATGGTATCAGCCAGCCTTTTCTTAGGGAAATAACAGTCGATCAACAGCGTTGCGACAGCCAGACTCTTTCAGAGATCACTTTATGGAAGTTGTGCCCAAATTCCACTCAACTTCTAGGTTTATCGTTAAGTTATTTATTCAGAATGGGATTACTGTTGTTGATAGTGTACTTCTGAGGGAATCTAAAGCTTTTTCCAAGCTGCTTAATGCTGTGACAAGAGGGCTAAGTCCCTAACCTTGTCCACCCAGAGAAGCTGGTATGGCTGACCTTGCATTGATTTTTCCACCAGCTGAAGTTAAACCAGTGTGAACCCCATGTGGACAGTTATTTTATTTACAGCCTGACTGCCTTTGCTGGGGCTTGAAATAGAAGCCTTCACACAAATAGTTCACTTTTCTCAGCAAAATTAGCTTAAAACAGCACTTTAAATTCCACTAGTGCCTCTTTCTCCCTTTGGTAAACATGCCTAAATGTCCCCTGGTGAACGTTTCAGGGATGTTTGATCCACACTTTGCATCATGCTGCTTAGAGAGGGCAGAGTGAGGATGGGCAGCGACAGGGAGCCGCAGGTCTGGCTGGGCACCGGTAATAAATCTCACCTCACATCCCTGTACTCCCGCCTGGGAAGCTCTGTGTGTGCCAGAGGGTTGTGAGCACCATACCGTACGGATCGGTAGCCGAGTCCTTCCTCTGGGGAGTATAAAATCACCAGGGAAGGACACACAAATGATTTCTCTGCTCTTTGTTTGAAGTTGGGTCTTAGTCTGCCTCTGAAAAATGCCTTAATTTCCTTCTCTCCCGTGTCACACTTTGAAAAGATATTCCTGAGGCTGAATGAGGGTGTGCCTTAGAGACTTCAGCCGTTCCTTTATTTTACATCATACGAGCATTAAGCTGGCCTTACTCTCTTTCTAAATTCTTTTGAAGAATCTTGTTTTCACTGAGCACTCTGAGCCCAGCTGGGAGCAGGATGTTCTCCAGCCACTTGCAATGATTCCTAGAATTGGATTACCTGGATCTGTACGTTCACACCAGCCTCTGAACACATCAGTGTGATTCCTCTTCACACCTTTACCACCATGAAGCACAGAATGGGTGAACTTGGGGATTTGCTTGTTCCTACCAGCATTCTGCTTTAAGGGTGCAGGCGGCAGTGCTGGGTCCCAACCATTTCAGTCAGCGTTTAACATCAGCTAAATTATTCTTGCAGAGATTCATTCCGATAGACTTGGGGCAGCCCCTTGAGCGTTAGGGTTTTTTTTTCAAGCACTGTATTCTGCTTGGTCAAATTATAGGCACGCTGCAAATATTTACTTTGATTTCAATTATCTTTGCCTTGCAGATGGCTAGATCACCTGACCAAAGCCACAAGGGGAAGCAAGAGGCAGGCAGAGAGGCTTAGTTTCAGCGTGTGGGTAGGAATGTACAAGTTTCTGGCACCAGGGCTCTCTCCATCCTTTTGCAGGGTGCCGGCTGCTTGCTGAGCTGCCCCTCCTCGTGGCTGGGTCCCGGTCCCAGCTCAGCACCGTGGCTCGCTCGTGTGCTGCCTGCTGCAAGAGAGCTCCTGTGACATTGTCGGCAGCAATTCTCAGCTAAGCAGCTCTGGCTCTTGGGGTAGAAATTAGTCTGCAGTCTACGAGCTAGCGGTGTGTTGGGGGTGACACAAGTGACAGTCTCTAAAGGCAAAGAATGTGATCTTTGCATGAACAAATAGGGAAAAAAGGTGAATGCCAGCTACGGTTTATACTCAGATATATATTCTTCTTCATCTCTACAAAGCAAAAAGTCCAGGGAAATTCTTAAAACAAAGTGGAGAAGAATACTCCTTTTAGGAGAAGGAGAAAGGAGTTTAGCCGTAGGCTGTGAAAGGCTCAAAGGCCAGCTCCACATAAAACACACAATGGCTTTGTGTCCTTCCCTCTTACATACTTGCTTAAAATGTAGTTAAAATGCTAGTCCCACAGGATACTTCACACTAGGGTCCATGGGATTATTGCCTGTCATTTCTCAGTGCGTGCGCACACACTTTTTAAAATAGCAAATATTGTGAGCTTAAGAAAGGAAACTGAGGGTGGTGGAGTAATACTAATTTGTACCAGCTGAGATGTAGCCCAGTGTCTGTTGTCTGCACACAGAAATGTTTATCAGCAAAACACACACTGGGTAAGTTTTGCCTTGTTTTTTCCCTATTCCTTCCTCATTGGAACAGCATAAACTTTTTTTTTTTTTTTTTTTTTGTTAATAGTGTGTATGGTTTCTTTTCAACGAGGAAGCAAAAACTAAAAAAAAAAAAAAAAAAAAAAATTAAAAAAATCCAATTTGAGCACTACGACCCTGAGACCAATCTCTTCAGGAAAATTAAGACTTTGTTCTGAAGACCATCCAGATTTGTGTATGGAGAGTTTGAGCTTAAAAACCCTGTTTGGTGTTAACTGCAGTTGAGGACATCAGCACTGTCAGTGAAAATTTGCACAGGCAGTCCAGGAGTGCCCCCTGATAAAGGAAGAACATCCTTTAACAGAAACAGGCTCAGGCATGGGCTTTTCATGGACTAGACACTCTCTTTTTTTTTTTTTTGTAATAAAAAAGCCCTCCTGAGCTGAGACCATAAGTTCACAGGATAAAATAAGTTGTTGCATCAAACCTAGTTATAATGTGTCAGTTGTTCTTCAGTAGCTCCCACTACCCAAAGTGATGAAATACAATAAAATGCAATGCAAAAGGAATTGGGTTTACTGCAGAGTAAACATGTGCATGTGAGTTTCCATCACAGAGCAGCTGATAAGTGTTAACTGTTGGTTTAATGCTTTTTTTTTTTTTCCTCCAAAAAATGATGCAGGCTGGCCTGCTTGACCTTCATCTGTATATTTTGGAACTGAAATGAAAATTAATGCATGTGGAATTGATAATGTGATCTTTAGCTTAACTCTTTGGGTCTGTAAGTTGTGACATCTCACCTGTTTGGTCCAGGTTTGCATGTGCTTTAAATAGTTCTGGAAAGTAGCCTATTTCCATCTCTCCCTTATTCCAGGAAATCTACATAACAAGATGCTTTCTGGTAACTTATTCCCATCCTAACGCAAATATTGGTGTGATTGAGCAGTTCTTTTGCAAAAGAACCGTGCCCTGGATTATAGAGTTGAGTTCTGAGGTGGGAAAAAGAGCTTGCAGGATCAAATGCAGAAAAGAAAATGATTTTGTTGGTGATGCTTTTACTTTTAGAAGTCCTAGCAGAATTTTTGCCTGACTTAGAGAAGAGCAGATGTCTCTTTTAGCACTACTCATTTTTGTGGAAGAAAGGTTTCAAATTCCATCTAGGAAATTTTGCACACATATGCCCAACAGTCAAATTATTCAATTATTAATCTTTATAAGACGTACAAATGTCACTACATTTTGGGCTTAATCACACAGCAATGAAAGTAATTAGGAGGCTTTCAATTGATTTTGTGGGCATGCAGTGCTACAAAGCCTGCAGGTCTTCATAGGAGAGATTTAGAGCCCTCTGCCCCTCCTTATGTGCTCGCCACAAGTCCTGTGCATCCCACAGGTAAGGGCTGGAAATCCTTGACATGGTCCTTGTGTACAGACCTGTTCCCATCACAGCGAGGACAGGTATTGCCACTGAGCAGGAATCCAGGGTTTCACACGGAGCATGTGTGCATCTGCATATGCTGAGTTTTGTTAAGCCAAAAAGACAGTCAGACACCAGTTCCCAGTGGAAATCAGCAGATGTAATCACTCCTTTCTTCCAAATCTCCTCGGTAAATACTTGAGTAGGACTAGCACAGAGAGCTGTGGCCCAAGCAGGGCGTTTACGTAACCTTAAGAATTTAGCCATATCTATTATAATATTTCAGACCTCCCAGACTGTGCTGGGTATTAATTAGGTCACTTGAACACTGCATCCCAGTTTGTTGCAACATTAGATTCATTTCATATTTGTGCTTTTTCTTCCTCTCTTTCACTGATGCCAGCAGGACTGCCTTGTAAATGAGAAACCATTGTGTTTCTCAGGGGGAGCATCCTGTACAAATAAAAAAGCAGCAGAGTAAATCATTTTATAGCATATGGGAGATTCTAAAACTCCAAGTACTCAGCTTTCCCTAGCAGCAGAGGCACAAATGGAATCAAATGAATAAATTGCCATGTTTTCTTATTATGAATGTCTGAACTGAGAAGTTCACCTGAGCAGATATTCTTGTTTTGTGATTGCCTGGTATTTGCTCTTCCTTACTAGAAAGAAGGCAAAGACAAGGCTTTTATCACCTCATTTTTCATATATTATGTGCTAGCAAACAGCTGCATGTTCAAGAACAGGCAAGTGATTATTCCCTATTAGGATCCTAAAGGCAGCCGAGTTCCAGGGGAGGAAAGCAGGCTGGCGGTGCTCACTTATGGCACCATCTCGGGGATAAGGTAACTGAATGAGAAATGACATGCGAGGCTGCTGCAGGAACAGCAGGGAAGAACTGGCAGAAGATGAGGTCTGTCTTCAGTACCTCTGCAAGAGCACCTGTGACTTCACTGGAAGTTTGACCTAATAGAGAGAATGTGATGGGATGTTCACAGCTTAGAAATGGGAACTCTTTGCCGCATTATCCCAATTCCTATTTCTCTGCCATCCATTCTTCTCAAATAACTTTCTTATTATTTGACCTTCCTATTAGCACGCAGACATCAGTGGATGATCCCTCTCATGTTTCTCTCGCTACTTTCTGGAGATGAATGAGGAACGGTCAGGCCGTGTATGAAATTCCTTGCTGCAGAGTGGTGGGAATAGCTACACTTGACATATATTTCAAATGACTCAGGGTTTCTGAGTTTAATCCTCAGCATGTTACCACTGACTCTTCTGGTGTTTGTAAGAGGATGCTCAACAAAAACAATATTCTGTAGATATTTAGCGAACAACATGTCAGCAAGTGACAAAAATAAAGTGCTGTTTGGACCCTAGCTTGGTTGGTAGCCCATGGAATTCCTGTACTATTTTTTTTGCACTAGCACTTTATTTTCTAACCCAGCAAGCAGTGAGGAGTGAAATGAGGAGACAGAAGAGGTCATTAATTTCTTGTTATTGTTTCAAAGACAATATATGAGCATTCCCCAAGCACAGGTGGCACAGGGATGCTCTCTGCTGGTCCCAAACAGCAAGAAGACAGATGAAGAAGAGTGGCATTTACCAGCTGTTAAGTCTGCATGTGAAGGGGAAAATGTTAGTTCAAAAACTTGTTAGTTTCTTTCACTGATTCTAGAGGGAATCTCCATATAACGTTAATCCTGCAATTTCAGTGTGGTGTTTGGTGAATTTTTGGTGTCATGTCTAGAAAAAGGGAAACACACCTTAAACGTTGTTCATTCTGTAAGCCTTTGTCTTGGGGAGTGCAAAGCCAGGCCCAGGAAACTCGTATCACTAACTCCTTGTATGTTTTCTAGTCATTGAGATTAGCGTGATAAGGAAATAAGATGGGTAAACATAGCACGTGATAAGCTTGATGTTAAATGAATGTGTGAAGAATGTTACTGGTGTAACTTTAAGGTTGTCATGGGACTGTACTAGAGGGAGAATAACAGAAAATGGGAGATCTGCAGAGGGAATTTTCCAAAGTGCCGTGCACCATTAGCTCTCTTCCCACCTCGCTGGGGATCTTCGGTATTAAGAACAAAATAAGTTCTTTAATAAATGCTTAAAGCTGGGCTTCTGCAAAATAAGATGGTCCCAAAGAGAGGGAATTGAAAAGCTTGGCTCTGACTGCTCAAGGGTAAATACTGTCTTGATGCCCGTTGTGTTCTTGCACCTTGCTTTATTTTGCGTTGCACTTGTTGCGTGATCAACAAGGCTCAAATGATTTGTCGTCGTCTGTGAAGTGTAGACCGGACTTCTCTGATACGATTTTTTGGTTTTATGTAGTACCTCCTATGGAAGATTGTAAGGAACAAGAGCCTGTGATGGACAACAATATTTCTCTGGTGCCTTTTGAGAGACCTGCTGTTATAGAGAAGCTGACAAGCAACATGGGAAAGCGTAAAAGCTCCACCCCACAGAAGTTTGTGGGTAAGCTTGAGATACGCCTTTTATTATTTTTAGCCTGTAGGTATAGGTTGCTTGTAACTTGTGAACGATAGCCAAAAGAACAAGGGGAAAAGTAGCACTCTCAGAACTTGGATGCGATGGGGAGGGGCAACAGCTGAGATGGTTAAATCACAGCAAGAAATTATGCTAACAGTGGCATTAGTTTTGCCAGCCCAGGCTATTCAAAATTGAGGTCCCCATAATCACAAAAATGGATTAGAAGGTCTTGAGCTTTTCCCTGTGCCTTAAGTCAATTTTTTTAAACATTTCTCTGACCCTCTGTCTTTTTGACAAGGACTTGTCATCTTTCCCTCTCTTCACCCCAGCAAGTAAAATATAAAACTCATATGATTATCCAGCTACGTGTGTGTGTTTAAAAAAAAAAAAAAAGGTATCACAAGACTTGTAACTCGTATTAAATTCCTGAGAGTTGGAAACAACTGGTCTGATAATATCAGCATGGGGAAGCAAAATCACACCACTTGTATTGGAAGAAGTGCTTGCTCCAAGTGCAGTGTTGTGTACCTGATAAACTTAATGAATATAAAACAGCATCAGATTACTTTTGGTTACCAAATTTAGAATCCTAGCCCCCACATTTGTATTTTGCTTTGTATCTTGACATCTTAAAATTGTTCTGCTAGTGACAGGAGACGGTATTGACAATTTTACTTGAGGTCCAGCTAAAGGTAATTTTCACAGCTATTGAGGCAGTGTTAAGCTACTTAGGAGGGGAGGTAGGACAGAGAATTATTTGGGGTAAGTGTATGCTGCTAGACTCTGACCTAATGTAATGTGTGTTTGCCACACTCACTCCCTGTAAGGACAGTCATACAGATTTTAAAGGTGTCGAATACTCATTCTGCCTACACTGAGGACACTTATGGAGAGAGGATCCAGAGGGCTGTAGGCAATTAAGACAGCAATTTGGGAAAGTCATTGCCCCTCAGTTAAATGGAGATTCAGATGGATTTGTTAAATCACCACTGAGGGTGATGTTAAGCTAACCCACATGGTTTTGAATTGTAGGGGGCTAACAGCATGCAGCTCCTCACCTGAGGGGTGCTGACACACTGACCTGGCTGCTCTCGGTCATCTGCCCATGCCAAAAAATACCAGTGCGAGGCTTCTTCCATGCACTGATTAAAAATTTTCATGTCCTTTCTTTTCCTTCTAAGCCTGGCTTAGGTCAGGAACAATCCAACCCACACAAGAAATGCTAGGAGGGTTCATTTTTTTTTTTTCCTATATTGTTATTAGCCCTCCTGAGATAAAAGCTTAGTTCTTATTTTATTGTCTTTGAGTGCTCTGAAATGAGTTACTGTACAGCTAGTAAGAACCGGAGGATGCTTTAATCTACTGCTGTGGCACTAGTTATGGTTGAAAAGGGTGACAACAGGAGCAGGGCTCTACTGCCAAGCCCAATCCAGCTATATGATACAGTAAACGTAGCTCCATCATAACAGATCTCCTTAGTGTTGTCTCAGCAAGTGCGGTACTTTCCTGCATATCGTGATCAACAGTGAAATAGTTACCCATGCTGACTTTAAATTGATGTACTAAACATCAGACCCACTGCAGCCTTGGAAGAAGGGCAGTTCTCACCTCTCACTCTTGCCTTTTTTTCCCCCTTTTTTTCCTTCAAGTTGTCCACAGATGTAGACATAATCGTATTTACAACACCTCCTAAAAGTTACCTTTTCTGGGGCTACAGAATTCATCTGGGAGGACTGGAGACCTCTCTCCCTTCCCCCTTAAATTTTGGAGTAGCTATGCTGCTGTCAGAAGCAGCATAGTTTTACTTGTTAAAGTAAAACTTTAACAATGTCCTTCACAACTGAGGATGATATAAATCCAATCAATTTTTGGAAGCTGTAGATGATGACCTCTTTTTTTAGACCAGGAAGGTTATTTTATTTGTCCACTCAACGTGCATTTGGCCATATGTTGTTACTGTCTTAAAAGGCAAACTTACTGCTCAGAAATCCTTGTGTGAGATATGCTAAAACTTTTTATTACTCTCTTCAGTACGGTATATTTCTTTGTTTTAAGATGAACCTGTTTCATTTATAGGCATAACAGATGACTTTGTTATTCCATTTTTCTGAGGCTAGGAACTTGGGGTTTCACCTGGCATGCAGCTTTTTATCCAGATTCAGCTGTAGGGGAAAAGTGTCCTCTTTCATATTTACTGTATTGTATTTTTCTGCAATTTCTAATCTTTCCTGGCAGCACTGTCTGAGCTGAAAACCAGCAGTCTCTCTGCTTTGCTACCTTTGTTTTTCACCATGACCTCACTTTTCTTCCCGTTTTCTCCCCAATGAAATATTGTTCAACTCTATCAGGAAGAACTTGTAATGGTTCTCTTGCTTGCAGGAAATTTTCCTGTGCATACTGCAAGTATGGCACTTGTCCAAAACAACTTAATGGTGTTTATGAGAAGGTCATGTAAGCGTAAGCTCAAATCTTTGCATGCTACATCTATCAATGCTTTACTGCTCTTTCTGATCAGCAGTCTCCAAGGGACCTTGGTTATGGACCACAGTCTCTACTCTTCGCTGAAATTTCGGGAGGAGAGGAAGCAGCATACGGCAAAGAGAGTTAATTTCTGATTGAGGAACTTGGTTATATATCTGTCACTGAGGTACTAGTCCTGCTAGCTCCGTTGAGATAGTGGAGGCAGAAATATAACTTAAGATCCACAGCAGTCTGAATACTTTTTGCCTCTCTTTCTATGGAGAGCCAGACATTTAAAGCTATCTTCAAGCTGATCACATGAAGCAGATTCACGTATTCTTAATTTGAATGTTGTACTCACAGTCCCGGACTGTCATTGAGGTTAGGAACTTGGCAGGATACAAAAGAAGACATTTATACATCTTACGATAAGACCACAGTTGTTATAGTAAGAATTAAAAATGTGCAGGCATCTCAGAACAGATGAAGATCAACCTGCTTCAGAGTTGGTCAGCTTCTAGTTAATGGGGGTCAGGAAGAAATGTAACCAGTGGTAAATTCTGTATCTGATTTCTCCAAGGTTTCTTACAGCTTTATCCAAAGTTTCTGACACTGCAGTTGCTGTAGATACTTGACAAAATGGACTGCAGGTACACAGGACAGATGTGTCTGTATTCCTTGATCTAGCTTGCCATATCTGTTTTGTGGGGTATTTTTTTGAATGTCATATGGTAAGATGACCACAGTGGAGAATTTCTTCTTCCATTTCAGTAACGTAGGATAAGGATGCGTAGAATTTGAGCATAGTTTTGAAGAAATTAAAAATGATGAATCTGATTAGTTAGTTTTAAGTCCAGCTTTGGCTGAAGAGGAGCTGAAATAGAAAACCATGTTGGATTGGTTTGCTAATGTTTCTTCTGAGCTCTCTGTTTTATGCCCCCTTCTCTCCATGTTAGCATTTATTTTACTGTTGTGTGTCACATGCCATTTTTAAGGCTCTGACATCTTTGAAGCATAATTAAAGGAATGAATAATTCAGATCACTGGCAACTTACTATTTTCTCTACTCTGCTGTCTGGTGGAGTTGCTAAATATGGAAGGTAAAAGGAATCAAAATAAGGTCTGCATTGTTCATCCAAGTTGCCCGTAAAGGACAGGTGCTATTTCTTGATCTATCTAGCTTACAAAGGACTGACAGCATGTTTGGAGACCGGATTGGACCCTTTTTCACCAGATCCAATTACCTATTCATCACAGGAGCGATACAGTTGGCCTGAGTGGGTGTCAGAGTGCAGCAGCCTCTTCCATTTCCTTTTCTTTCTCTCACTGTGCCGGAGGCATCCCACATCTCCTGCAACTCTCCTCCAGCCACACTTTGGCCCTACCTGGGAAGTAGCTGCTCCCTTTTGAGTAGGGCTGTACCCACCTCCCATTAAAGAGTCACCCAGCCTATCTGTGGCAGGACAGCCACAACTGACGGCAAGACAGAAATGCTAAAAGGGGATGTTGGATTACAGGAATCACCCTTAAGTCACATTAGATAACAAAGGCCATCACTGCAATACTGTATGGTTCTTCCTTCCCTATTTTTCTCCAAATGTCTAATGTGCAACAAAGGAATGGTTTTCTATGTTATGCTTGCTTTCATTGAGCTATAAGTGTAACACAGCTGGCTGTAGGGAACTATAATGAGATATACAAACATGGTCCCTAATCAGAAGCACATGAACAGTGCTGCCAGAGAGTAGGAATATTCACGTGCCTCACTTTAAACTTGCATTTAATTACCTTGCTAATCAGGGCTGAGTTCCCAAGCAAAAGTGATGCATCATCTCCAAGGATAACCTGATTGTTCCATGGGTAATGTGAAATTATTTCCCTCTTCATGCATCACTTTAAGATAAGCCATACTAAATGGGATGAATTATTATAGTCAAAAATAAAATGCTGAATGATAGCTATGTTGAAATGTACTAATGCTATTTGGAAGAGATTTGGGATTACAGTTCTGTTTCTGTCTTATGTTGGTTTATACACATTTTGTTCCAAGCAATTTTGGCAAAAGGTAACACAAGATTTTTGAGTTTTTGTAATGCTTGGATAGCCAAACCCATTGTATGTAGTGACTCCCTGAATTGATTAGCTTACACTATTGAAGAATAGTGTGCTCTTATGTTCCAAGGAACCAAAAAGTAACAAAGGCAATGAAAATCCACCAAAATTATTTATCAGACTTGTAAAATCAGTTTCAAAAATTAACTCTTAACAATTAACTAATATTAATGCGTGAACATGTGAGTGTGTATATCTTTTTTGCATGCAGTAAGCATATAATCTTTTATATTTAGTTAAGAAGAGCTGTTAAATGAACTTTCCTTGTACTAACTAACACACTAAAGCCATCACTGGAAAAGCAGTGCTGCTAAGCTGAGCCCTGATGTAAGTAGCTGTGATTTTTTAACTTCAAAGGAGATCTGCCATACACAACGTGCCCTGTGACTAGCATAATTTACCAGTTTGTGGTTCTGGTTTTGTTATCTGTAACGCCATTGATTTTAAAAGGCTACAAAGATTTAAATTTGGATTCACATAGTAATGAATCAGCCAGCTTTCATCATCATTATATATTTATTTATCCGATGTCAATGAAAGATGCTTTTGCCTTTTACTAAATGAAACTAAGCTGTACATGTGGTTTCTCTATTCTGCTTTCCTGCCTAGACAGCCACTTGAACGTTTTTTTTTGTCCTTTTCTTCATCCCCAAATGCTGGTGAAGGCTTTGTTTCTTGTTTTGAGGGGATGAGCTGCAAAAATGCTTTACCCTGAACGCAAGATGTCAGGTGATCACATTATTTGCTGCATTCTGTCACCAAGTGTAGTCACATTTTAATATTGTTTTTCTGTTGGATGAAGGATTTACATAACTGTGGCTCTAAAGCTGTTAGGTCCCCACCTTACCAGCCCTCAGTAGCTGTTGCTTAAACTTGTGATTATGCAGCCCTGATGTAAGGTAGGTATGAGGCACTGTAGAGTTGGGGGGGCAGGTGTTACTGCCTCCTTTAATTTGGGGAGAGTATGTCTAAAGGTATCAACTGGTAAAGCTTCATTGACTTCAGCATTACAATCCCATTTTCTCCCTGTTCACATGTGTTTTCTAACTGGAAGCGTGAGCACAGGGAGGCCTACTGGAAGGTTTGGAAGCGGTCTGGAGGTCACTGCAGCTGCTTGCTTCACCCAGAATAACAATAAAGCTGTAGGTGATGGTGCTGTTTTACCCATCTCAAGACAGAAACTTTGTACGAGCTCTGTTAACAAGAAGGAGGCAAATTTTGGGCTCTGGAATGAATTCTACTTCAAGCCAGGTGTTTCTGTCCCTCCCCACCCCTTGTACAGTAAAACCGTGGAGTGATTGCATTGATGTTTCTCACTGGTTTGCTCTTGTCCCTTAGGTGAAAAGCTCATGAGATTTGGCTATCCAGATATTCACTTTGATATGAACCTACCCTATGAGAAGGAGGCTGAGCTGATGCAGTCTCACATGATGGACCAAGCCATCAACAATGCAATCACCTACCTTGGAGCTGAGGCACTTCACCCCCTGATGCAGCACACACCAAGCACAATTGCAGAGGTGGCCCCGGTCATCAGCTCGGCTTACGCTCAGGTCTATCATCCGAACAGGATAGAAAGGCCCATCAGCAGGGAAACAGCTGACAGTCACGAGAACAACATGGATGGCCCGATCTCCCTCATCAGACCAAAGAGTCGAACCCAGGATAGAGAGGGCTCCCCCAGCAATAGCTGCCTGGATTCTACTGACTCAGAGAGCAGCCACGAAGACCGCCAGTCCTACCAAGGAAACTCTGCCTTAAATCCCAAGAGGAAGCCAAGCCCGGCTTATATGAAGGAGGACGCCAAGGCTTTGGATGCCACCAAAGCTTCTAAGGGCTCTTTAAAGGATATCTACAAGGTCATCAATGGAGAAGGGGAGCAGATTAGGGCTTTCAAATGTGAGCACTGTCGCGTTCTTTTCCTGGACCATGTCATGTACACCATCCACATGGGCTGCCACGGCTACCGGGACCCGCTAGAGTGCAACATCTGTGGCTACCGAAGCCAGGACCGCTATGAGTTCTCGTCGCACATTGTCCGAGGGGAGCACACATTCCACTAGGCCTTCTCATCCAAAGGGGACTCTTATGAAGTAGAAGAACTGCACATGAAGAAATACTGCACTTACAATCCCACTTTTCCTCAGACATTGATGCGCCTATTTTGTTGTTGTTGCTGTTGTTGTTGTTGCTGTTGTTTAATTATTATTATTAACCTTTTTTTTTTTTTTTTTTTGTGGACCCAACCTCATTTGCTCTGCCCAGCTTAAGAATGGAAAGAAGGAAGGGAAGGGATAAAAGAAGGGTTTGTTGTTGCTGTCACTTCTTGGTGAGTGACCTGACTTGCTTTCTGTGGGAGTTGAAAGGCAGTCTGTTTCTGTCTCGATCAGCTGTATATCATGTCCTATTTTGGGATGTTGCTCAACCCTGCTAGGTGCTTTAAAGTCACGATGAGTTGCCGCTCATTTATAATTTCAGACAAATAGGTAGAAACATTTCAGAGGAGAGCCTTTTTCAAATGTGCAGATACGGTGGGGGGTTTGGTGGTTGGAGAAGACTGGGGGATCTTTATTCTACAGAATGAACAATTGCATTTAAAGCAAAACTGTTTAGGGATTTAGGAGCACGAATCAAAGTCAATATTCTTTTCAAAATTACTTTCTAGGGTGAGCTGTTTTTCTGGGTTCAGTGTGTATTGCCCCTCTAGAAGGTATAGAAAAAAAAAAAGAAAAAAAAAAAAAGAAATGTATGTCTTAACACTGTACCACGTAACAGCAGTTTAGTTTCATAAGTCCTGAGGGCCTTCTGTGGTAAGTCTGAGGCTCTGTACTTTTATTTTCCTTAACTTATGAAGCACCTTTTTTAGAATTGTTGATTTGCCATTACTCCATGCCTATGTGTTGACTCACTGGCTTCTTAGAGACCCTTGGGAGCCTTACATATTTAGTTGAACCCTATGGTTTAAGAAATATCATTTGCAAATAACATTTAAAGTTGCTTCTAGGACAGTAAGTGGCCTAGGAGTGGGCGAGGGAGTCTGTAGTTTACTCAAGAGGTTCTGCTGCTCTTCTAAAATAATTTTGTTTTAAAATTACAGATTTTAAAATGACAAAAGTACTGGTAGCAAAGTGTTCTTTAAATATAATTATATATCTATATATACCTGTATAAATACTTTCTCATTCTATTATCACAGTGTTAACCTCTTGGCAACAGCCTAAACTTGAGACTTGCAGCTGAGAAAACGCTAGGAGTCAGATCGTCAGCCAGCATTAATCCTCTTAGCTCCATTGAATTTAATGGAACTAACCCAACTATTTCAGCTACGTCAAGGTCTGAGCCTCGATCGTTTTTGTTTTTTTTCCTCTTGTTGACATCTTATTTGCTGAAAAAGTGATTTCCCTTTGTTTTCTTGTCATCAATTTTTCTTTAATTTAGGGGTGAAAGTGCAGGTTTTGCTAGATAGCCTTTCCTCCTGGAGAGCCCACAAGCCTTGCAAACAAACAGATCTCATATGAACTTCCCTACTTCTTTAGAAATTGATGCATGGAGATATGCAGGTGCTGTGCTTTTGATTTCAATTCACAGACTTCATTTTTATTTATAATTTATTAATTTCGCTGTAGAGAAAACAAATAAAGAAACAAACTCCAGAGCAATTCCTTGAGCTACAGACTGGACAAGAAAAGAAAAAAAAAAAAAAAAAAAGAAAGAAAAACAACCAATCTGTTTTGTTTCCTTTCTTTCTCTCCCAAAAAGTAGCAAAGCCAGCAACCACCCAAGTTGCAGGTTGCAGCAGTAAAAACTGGGCTTAAACCTACGTGACAGATTGCCATTGCAACCCAACTGTTTGTACCAATCACAATTGAAATGTTGTTGTTTGGCAACAAGAGCGCAGCTTGAGAATGGAAAGAAATGCATGGGTTTAACCCCCTCCATGCAAGTAGTCCCCATGCACTTGGCGAGACCTTTTCCAAAGTATGGAGTTACTAAAGTATAAAAGAAGAGAGCAAGATCAGGCCATAATGAGTTCCCATCTGCTCGCTTCAATCTGCATACGCTATGCACATGCCAGTTTGCTGTTTGTTTTGAGGGTACTGGGTTTTTTCTTCTCTTCCTAGACCTGGAGCGTTTGAAAGTAAGGAGCTGAGTGGTATCGATTGAAATCTTTTTATGGTGACATTCTTGGCAGCTAGAACCTGTGTTTAGAAAGGATACAGTAGATCATGGCCAGATTACCTGATGACTGCTTCCCAGCACTGAAATGCTATTAAGTAGGAGCTGGTAAAGTCTTGCAGTAGCCTATTAATTATAATACAATATGGAGAGAAATGTCATCTTGTGTAATGTGAGAGCTATCAAGGCTGGGAATATACGGGCTTTGGAGAGACAGATTTAAAGACCTATTCCCAACATTGTTCTTAATGTCGTTGGGTTCCTCCCCCTCCTTCTTTCTTCTTTCTAATGCAGAGGAAGCTCAGGCAAACTAACCTCCAGCCCTTTCTCCTTTTCTTGCACTTGGTGTAACCGAAGGAGATTGTGCCATAGAAAAAGGGGTACGAGCTGGAGGGCAGCACTTAGGTTTTGTATGGGTGATTGTCTAGAGCTAGGAAGGTTGGCTTAGGAGGTGGCTGGCTGCGTTCTGCATCATCCTGGTTGGAAATCAAAAAAAAGGGGGTTGCTTTTACAGCATGTCACAAAACAAGGGTTGGGGAGAGGGAAGGTGGTTGCGACTTCTTCCAAGGCAGCAAGGGTTTTCTAAGAACCATGTGCAAAGGGAAAGGTGCTGGGCTTGAAGGTCACTGGGCTTGCATGGAACTCCAGATAGCCCCATGTATGTGCGAGAGCAAAGGGTGGCCAAGAATCACTTTCAGTCTCGGGGGGATAACAGTCCATTCTTCCCTCTGGTAGTGGAAAGAACAAGCTTTGGTTTCTTGGAATAGCTAGCACTAGGGAGAAAGTGTTAAAAAAAAAAAAAAAAAAAGTCTATGTATGGAAAACCAGAGGAACAGGGAAAGGAGGAGCATCGTTTGTGTATCCACAAATACGTTGACTGTGATTATACCCACAGTTTGTGAGTGTGCACTTTCAGTCGCTGATGATTCATTGATACCTCCTGCAGTGTATATGCTGGAGATGTTTAAAAGATGAGACAGGGAGGATCGGTGGTTTTGTAGCTGGCTTCAGTCAAGCCCAACTTCTTGTTCCAGTGGCAGCACTCAAGATCGGTTTGTGAGCAGTGCCCTGTCCTAGAATCACGGAAATAGAGGACGGGAGACACAGTGGGGAGGGCACTCACTGTTTGTCACCTTCCAAAAGCTGTATTTTTTAGAAAGCAAGAGGCTGAATGGTTGCATTAATTTCTAGTATCAGTGTCCTGTTCTTAGGGTTTTCTTAGGGCTCACTGAAGTTTTTCATCCTAGAACTAGGGAAGGAAGAAAGACTAAATTCCAGTTGAAGTTTTGAACCAAGCTTTCAACTAGTATATCTAGTATATATTTTTAGCATTGAGTTCCCACTTGGCATTTTTGTTGGGAGAGAGGAGTAGGGAAAAAAAGGCAGTCCTCAGTTCTTCAAAATCAGGTGCCTAGTTGATCTAGGTAAAATTAATAGAGTTTTGTATAAATCACTTTGCCCCTACATGGGCGTGTGCAAATTTGGGGCCTTTCAGTTGGTGTTTTTTTTGTTTTGTTTCTTGCTCGTTCTCTGCACTTTGCTAAGAAAAGCTCTTGAGTTTTGTCAAATCCATTAGTCAAAGTGTACTAGGAATTCGAGTAGATAAGCCTTGGACTGCAGATCCATTTGTTCTAAGTATTTGGTGCTTGAAATCAAACCTGGCTGATTTTTACTGGACTCTCTTGAAATTCTTGGAATTGGGTTTCCAGTTAAAAACATGCATTTGCAAATTTAGAATTGGCTTCCTGCAAACATTCCCCATTTTCATTATATAAAAAAAAAGTCATTTCTGCAAACATCCCTGCCAGTAAACCCTTTCACTTCTTTTTACATCCAAAATGGCAAGATTCTGACTCAATTTAGAGTAGTACAAGCCTATTAATTTAAATAGAAGTGTGCCTGCTTATTCTCTTCTTCATATGATCCATGTTCTTGGAGCAAAGGGCATTATCTATATATCTGCTGTTATGGCCAATGAATTTTACAGCCACCTTTCTTTGCAATCAGTTAGGAGTGCACATCAAAATATATAGCGTTTTTCAGGAAAGCCAGCTCTTTACTCAGTAACTTATGAGATTAAAACAATTTTTTTCTCCTTAAAAAGTGCTTCCATCTATGAAGTGATGTGAAAGGTGTCTAGGCATTAACCTCTATTGGTCTGTATTAGAGAGAAAGAATCTAAATCTGTAAATTGGCCTTTTTTTTTTTTTTTTTTTTTGGTGGTGGTAGTTTCTGCGGTCTGAGAGGACAGCTCACATAATAGCCACGTGGAAATAAAGTATATTTACTTAAAAGTGAAGAAATTCTCAATTTTAAAGAGTTTCAAAATTTCTCTGTTTACAAGGGTGTTCTTAAATTGCAGCTGTCAGGCAGAGGAGGAGGCCATGAATTCAACCAAACCCTTCAAAAATGATCTTTAGTAGGATATTATTACTGTTGTCTGGGTCCTGAGCTGTTATTTCAGTTTTTTTTTTTTTTGTTTGTTTTTTTGTTTTTTTTTTCATACTTGAGAATACACTGAAAGAAGCCAGAAAACAATCTTTCCTCCTGAGAGAAACTTTGGAGACAATTTAGGGAAAGGTGCATATTTCAGCCAAGGACAGGAGCAGCAGTAATAAGGTTCCTTCACTAGATGATACTCCTTTACTTTCCTGTTTCTGTGCATTATATTATAATGAGGGAGAAGGGAGTCTGCACTGTTACCTGAATCACCTAAACTCGAGGTTTTTAGGAAAAGTGTGATGAAATTGGCTTTGGCGCTAGAAATGTGCATGTTAGCTCGGCTTAGTGTCCTTTCAGAACAAAGGTGGATGGTAGTGATGGCGTGCGGTCAAGAGCAGCTGGAGATTTTGAGAAAGTATATTTATATATACGGTATCGTATAATTAGATATATGCTTTATTGTATATGTGCCTTTTTCTAATGCATTTTGAAAGTTCATGATGTCATTCGTGATATCTTTCCCTGCCCTTTCAGAATGCACGACAAAAACCAACCCAAAGTAAAAATCCCTTCTTGTACAACACGGCAAGGCAGATCCCGGTCCCCCCCCGCACCTTTTTTTGCAGCTCAGCTGGGAGGGAAGGCTGTCTTAGTATTCAGCTATGAGATTTCCTGCAGAAAGCTGGCATTAGGAGTGGGAAGGGCTGGCATTGCCCTAGCAAAGTGCATTCCAGCCAGAGCTGGTCTCGGCGCTGGTCCCAACCAACGCAGCGTTGGACTTTGCTTGACTGTGACGCCGCCTGAATCATTGACATGGAGCAAAGAGAAACCCTCCGGGGGGTGATGTTGTGGGGCAGGTTCACCTCTGAGGCTGGGGTGAGCTCGTTCTCCTCTGCGGGGCTTTATTAGCTGGCACGCTTGGGTGAAAAGTGCAGTATTGTTTTGGTACTTTCCTGGCAGGCTGGTGACCTACTTTCAGGTCTGGTTATTTACCCTGCACGGGTGCAGCATCTGAGGGTGCGGGCAGAGGAGGAGGTCTGGTCCCCAGCGCATCTCCCACGGGGTCCAAGCCACCCACCATCCCTCTGGGCTTGGGGTCACGGCGGCCACAGTGAGGACATGGGAGCAGGAACCAGGAAATAGGTAGAGAGGAGGCAGAATCTGCTTGACAACAGATGTGTTCCCATTCATCCCATTAAGAATTGTGCTGAAGGATAGGACAAGGAGAACATTATTGGTTTCTATTCTAGGCTCAAACAACAACATTCCCACTTACTCCAGTTCACTTCCAGCCCTCGGAAAGGTGGTTACTGGTCTCACGTGGATCCCCATCTGGGAGTACAGCTGTCCATGCACCCCCATGCTCTAAAAAGTTAAGATAAAAATCATGGGACTTCATTGATGGGAGGACAGCAGCAACCATTTCAGCAAAGACGTACCCTGCTGTAGTAAATCCCAATATTATTTGCAATTAAAAAAAAATACTATGGTGTATTCACTAGCAGTACGTGAAGTATTTTACAGAGTGAATGATGATGAAGTTAATCAGATCATGTCTTGAGGGCGTTGTGTTACATGTTCTCCACTGGGAGAAGGGCAGCAGCTTGACCCAAAGCTTGCTGAAGGCGGCCGACGTTTCCTTCCTGCAGCAGCCATTTGACTCAGCCCACTGCGCCAAGCAAGTACAGGAGCACGCCATGAGCCCCATGTGGACCCCTTCGATTCAGTTTCGAAGTGCATGGCAGCTTTACCATTAACCAAGTGCTTAATTTGTTAAATCAGGGCCTTACTTGCTCCGTGGTACAGCATGGCAAGGTCCAAGGTTGATAGCACTTGGCAGTGGGGTTCGGCGGTGAGCATGGATTCACGTGCGTTGGTGTAGCAGCCTTAATCCCTCGTGCTTGGCGGTATGTGCGTACCAGTAGCCTGTAGTCTGTATTATCCATCAAGGGTAAAATACGGGAGCCTCCTGCAAGGCAGAGGGGACAGCATGACTCCACTGTTGGCACAAAGAGGCCAGTTGGCAGTAAATTGGGCCATTTAGTTTTACCTCAAGTGACATGGAATAAGAAAAGCTTCTTGAAGGGGTAGAGGTCACTGAATCCCCGACTATGCACTTACTGGGATTTGACATTACTTACTGGAAATGGATGTTCGCTTCTGAACACGCTGTAACAAGGGAAGGACTTCTGGTTATTTTTTGTAGTAGTTCAGATTCTGAAACTGTGATCAATTCTTTGACTAATTGTCAAGTGTTCTCAGAGCTTGAACGTGTTCACTTCCTCTGTCATGTAGCAGTTTCCTCCGGTTTCCAATTGTTTTCTCTTTCTCCCCCTTTTCCTTCTCTTAGCTTTAAGTCTGGGCCTGCTCTTATCTCCTGTAGCTTTGGGCTGTCTAGGGTTTTTTGTTTTTTGGGGGTTTTTTGTTCATTGGCTGTACAGTCTGTTTACATATTTTTGTACTCAAGTGTAGTTTTATATTAAAAACAGGAAAAAGAAAAAAAGATAGTTGATTTGAGAAAAAAATATTAAGGTACGTACTCTTTGTAACACTTTAAAGACCTAGGGTACCTTCAGAGATGACTCCACAGTGATGTAATTATAATACTGTATATTTGCCTTTTTAGTTGGTTTTATTTTCTGGTTGTATTTTTTTTTCCTAAAATGTATATCTTTTTATGAGAAACTGGAAACTTTTAATGCAAATGTTTAGAAAGATTTAAAAATTGTAAAGTTAAAAAAAAAAAAAAAAAAAGTCATATAACTTTTTTTTCCTGTTGGAAGAAAATGCTTTAAAAAGTTTTACTACTGTTGTATTCCAGGGTGGGGGTTACCGACCCCAAATTTCCTTCGTATGCTTCATTCTTGGATCTTGCTTTCTAAAGATGCTCATTGCAGACATGGATGATTTGCTTACATTAGTTTAAAAAAAAAAAAAAAAAAAAAAGACAAAACCACCTTTTGGGGTTATCTTTCTGTTCAAGTGCAATACTTTCCCTGACGTCTTATTAATGTATGAGGGTTTATTTTCTCTTTCCTCAGTCAATACAAATCATTGAAATGAAATTCTGTATCTTAAATACATTCAAAGATAAGCATCAAGTAACCATGTAAATTAAGATTGACTGACAAAAGGTGAGAAACTGTAAGTTAAGGCTAAAGCCCAGACCTTAACTCTGGCTTTTATTTGACATTGAAACACATCCAGTGGTCTGAAATAAGGACAAATGTGTTCTTGCCTCTTCCTTCATTTTCTTTTGTAATTGCAGCTTTCTTTTTTTTTTTTTTTTTTTTTTTCCTCTTAAATAAGCACTTAATATTGATGTTTATTGAAAATAACAAAAAATAAAAAGATCGGTTGGTCTGATCCAAAACCCACTCAGTGGAGACTCTTGTGACTTTGATGATGGATTTTGGATTAGGCCTAAGCTCTTAGCTAGGGCAAAACTGCCATTTATTCTGATGGGAGAGATTTGCCCGCGTAAGAATTACAGGACTCGTGTCCTTTATCTACCTGAGAGACCAGAAAAGCTTCTTTAGAGTTGTCCTTGTCTTATATACGTTTAGATGGGACTTGTTTTACATATCATACATATTTATATATAGTGTATTTTTAATGCCTTTTTTTTCCACCCCAGTAGACTGAAACCGCTGTTCTGTAAATATGTATCTAGGTACGTAATAAAAATCCCATTGAGATTCTTTGAAAGGCAGTTACTGCGCATGCACAGTGGCCACTTTTGTCTTCTAAATTTCTATTTAAGATTATTTCTTTTTTAATAACAGCAAAGGTGAGGAGACTATATCCCATTCTGACAGATTGCCAAAATAATTTCCCAGATTGGACTGTTTGAGTTCAAGTAGAAAAATGTATTCAGTGGGTGACTGTCGCAGTTGCCCGCGGGGTCACACTCCTAGGGCCAAATTCGGGCAACCTCCCGCAGGTTGTTCAGGTCCTCCCGCGAACGGGGACCGCACTGAAGCAGTGGGATCGTAGCAAAGCATGTGAGACCTTGTGAGCACTATTTCAGGCTGTCAGGTCTTGACCTGTTTGTCAGCATCTTCGTGACTCGTGCGGGGATGCACTCTGCCCACTCTAGTGCCGAACTGGACATCGGTCATTTTCTGGAGCAGGATAAGATTTGGTGAGTAATCTGGCAAATGAAAAACAACACACACAAAAAAAAAAAAGTTTTCTCCCAGGTTATGATTTTTAGTTCTGCAACAGATGTTCTGAACTCAAATTGAGGAATCTAAAAGAATAAAAATCCGACTTTATTCCAAAACCCTTGGAACGTGCTGTTAAATTGGAGTTCAGAAACAATCACAGTGGTGCATGTGAGCAACCCCAATGTAAACCTGCATCCCCCTGCTGAAGAGTTTTGCCGCTGTAGACTGAACTATGGGACTTGTTATTTTTTTCTCCTTAGCGTACATGCATACATATGGTTCCACATCTGTATGTGTGTACTCTGTACATGTGTGAGTGTTGTACAGCCATGTGAGAGTGTGAGTCTGTATGTGTGTATAAATAAAAAAAGCTGCAGAAACTTTGTAATACTTTGTGAAAAGGATTATATTATAAAGGTTTGTACTGTCTTGAGTGCACAGCTACTGGAATAAATGTAGGGAATCTCAGGAACAAGCATATAATTTGTCCAAGAATTATTTCTTCTCAGAAGTGTAAGTGCAGTTTTTAATTCTGTATATTATTTAATATTTTACCAATAAAAATAAACTTCTGACATGAAAGGGTTTTCCATTCAAGCTTTCTGAAAACATTGGTGTATGCATACATTTTTCTTTCTTACAGCAGGAACCGTGAGTGGTAATTTTGCACCTCGGAGGAATCACATTTCTACCTCGTAACAAATCCTATTAACTACCTAGAGAGGCTGAACGAGTTATGAGTTGGGGTTATGAGTATGCATTAGGAGGCTGAGGAATGGGGCCAAGATCCACTTTAAGAGTATGTTGAGACTTAGGATCTTTCCACCAGCTGAGCACATCAAGTTTTTCAGCATGAGTTAGAGTAGTATTCCCTCTAAGGTACTGTTACGTGAAATGGTGGCATCAGGTACCTGCCTCTTAGTCCACCCTGGTTTTGAAATAAATTAGTGGCCTGAGGTCCAACTTGTGCTGAAAAGTGCTCAGATCACGTAGGCAATGACTTTGACCCCTTCCCTCAGCTTGGGTTTTTGGCTGAGTTCCCCTGTGCCGTGTCCAGGGGTGATCTTAGCCGTATGGATTTATGGGGTAGTTCACATTGCCCAACTCATTCTTTCTTTCGTAACACAGCCATCAATCTGGTGGTGTTCATGGCTTAAAGGGAGGGGAAAAAGAAAAAAGAAGAAAAAAAAAAAACTCCAGAATAAAAAGAAGATCTCATGAAGCTTCTGAAGTTGTGTTGTTTTAAGAATTGTAAATTCTTGGTTAAAGATTAACCAGCCTCTCCCTGGTAATAAAAGTGTTCATCATTGACGTGAGAATGGAAACTCCTTCAGATATCATCTGAATAAAACTTAATCTTTCTTTAAGTTGCTTGATGTATGTTGTTTCTGAGGAATGCCTCTGCTTGCCGGGCAGAAATTCCCATTTTGCTTCACTCGGGAGTGCCAGCTCACTGGTTTTGCTACAGAAAGACCCAAGATTGAGCTAACGTGACAATCCAATTATTTAAAGCATAGACAAGACATCAGGTCGTGCTGTAAAGTTTTAAGACTGAAAAGACGGACTTGACCCGCTTGAGGTCCTGCCCTAAGACTTACTGCAGATGGTGGTGATCTTTTCCTTGACTTCAGACTCTTCAGAGAAGATTCAAAGACAAGGAGGGGAGCCATAGGCAGAAGCTAAATGAGCCATAATTATTAGGGCTACCAAGCTGTTTGTCTGCAGGAGTAAGGTTCTGTGCATGGTCCAGGTGCAAGTCACACAAAGGTGTACCATTGCCTGTGTCTCAAGATCACCCTTCAAGCAAAGGGCAATCTCACTCGTTTGGCTATATTTAGGCAACAGGAAATCATGCATAATCCTTTCCCTGCAGTACTTTTGCTGGAAAAGCCCTCGTTCTATTGAAAATAGCCCTTT
The DNA here is from genome assembly GCF_965140915.1 of Aythya marila. Classification (NCBI taxonomy): domain Eukaryota; kingdom Metazoa; phylum Chordata; class Aves; order Anseriformes; family Anatidae; genus Aythya; species Aythya marila. The sequence continues at coordinate 7,864,239 of NC_139047.1, read as the reverse complement.
CCTGCTTTATTAGCAGCCAGTGTCTGCATGTTCTGCAATTACCAAGCCTTAATTTGGTGTAGGTGAGGCAGTTTCAAAATATTTCATGGTTTTCTGTGCGTCCTCTTTACTGGATCAGATGCTGCAGGTTAGAAGACCTGCTGTGACTGCATCATCACCCTCTGTTCATTGACTGGGCCAGCCTAGTAGTGAGGTAAGCAGTGTGTTTCTGACCCACGTGTCCAGCACGCTGGGATTAAGCTCAAATTCACCTTGTCACCAAGAGGCAGTGACGGCCCAAGTGAGTTTTGACACGTGCCTTCTGCAGCTTTACTGAAGCCAGTATCATCTCCCTGGTTAATAAATATGTTCCTGGCTTTCCCCTCGATAGCTCTAATATCTCCAGTTTTATGCAGTACTTTCAAGAAATTACTGAAGCTCTATCTGAGGGTGAATTTGTGTTCTTAGAAACGGGTGAATCAAAGCTGGCTTTCTCCATCTCTGTGCCTGAATGTGCGATCCCAGCCCTCCAGTGAATCACTCCCCGCTAAGACACAACGGTGCAGGAGCGACAGGCCCTACAAATCGCATTATGAAACTCACAATAATTGAGGGGCTAAAAATAATTTTTGCTCAGATTGCACTTTGAATGTGCTTGATGTTTTTTTATTATTTCTTTTTAGTCAATCCTAATGTAGTTAGTCCTCAGTAAACTCAGCTCTACCCTCCTGCCCTTCGGTGCTTATTTTTGTCTCTCTTGGTGCATCGCATAAGCATGGCGTAATTTCCAGCATGCAGTTATTAGTATTTATTCTTTTTTTTCACAGCAGAGCACCTTAGGAGCCACAATGACTTCTGGATACGATGAAATGCAAGGTGAAAGGATTACTGTGTAAGTACTTCAGTTGCTTAAAATTTAAGGCTGACAATGAAAGCTCTTTTCAAATGAATATACTCGTGAATTAATAGGCCCGTGTCCTACTAATTCCTGCGACAGAGATTACGGATGGAGTCTCAGAATACATTTCCCAGAGATTTCTGTTAGTAGAGGAATTGAGCCCTTCTAATGAGACGACATGAATGCTCAATATTATCTCATTATTTTTCATTAATCCATGCGCGCCAGCCCGCCTCCACACGCTGTAATTCCACGTTACCACCCGTGTTCACATTAAAATAGGAACAGATTATTCAAGACTCCCACACAAATCGTGAACCTCTATCCCTTCTGAGCTGTTCCTGCAGCCAAGGCCATTCCTGGGACGGAGGAAACCTCTCCGCAGGGCAAGAAAAAGTCCTTAACCCCGTCTGCCTGGCACTTGGGCGCTCAAAATCCCATTTCTATTCCTGGCAAATGCTCCCCTCGCATCCAGCATCTGAGCCTGGATGAAGCTGCCCTGTCAAAACTGATTTTTAACAGAAAATTGCTTTTTTTGGTGAATGCCTTCTCTATGGAAAGTGTCTGCTTTTCATAGATTTGGGAGGATTTGGGGATTCTTTTCGCAGGAAGAAAGGCTGAAACTCTAAACCCTCCGAAGGTTTCTGGGTTATTTTGTTTGGTTTCAAGAGGAAATACTTCCCTCCCCTCAGCTGTTTTCATATCAGTTCAAATAATGTTAGGACACAATTTGCTGCTCTTTCCCATTATTTTTGTTACTTTTCCTGTTTCAGGCTGCCTGTGCCTAGTTTATAGGGTGTGGTAAGGAATGTAAATTATTATTTTCATGTAGGTGTGGTAGCTATTCAGTTGTAAATCCTGTTTTCAATCCTTCTGACTATTTTATTTGTGATCTGTAATATTGATCTGTCTTCAGGGCAGAGAGCACTGCAATCTATCAGGAGCAGGGACTTTTATTCCTTACTAAAATAAAGCATTCAAAGCAGTCCCTGAAATCTATGAGGCTGGGGGTGGGGGGAGATCTTGCTCGAAGCTTTTCTTTTATTTATTTTTTTCCTATTCTTTGAAATGAGTAGAGGAATTTGTTTCTGTGGTTGATTTGTTTTTATCAGTTCGTTGCAAAATGTGACTGGACTGCCTTTTCAAATTCATCTCTGATGGTAGCCTGCCAGTGGCTGTCTCTTGATAACTGACTTTATACATATATATATAAAAAAAAAAAAAAGCTTTAAGGTTTGCCTTTGGATGTGATTCATGACAGTAAAGAAACAGGGATAACTGAGCTCTGTGCTTGTTACTGGGCTTGAGTAAAGCTGTTGAGATGGTCGTACTAGACACGTCTGAAGCACTGCTGTATTTCGCATGAACTGCAAAGTGGCAACTTCACAGCCTTCTGTCAGCGATACCTCCAAAGCTCTGGCTCTCCAAAATCGTCTTTCCTGAGCCGGTCTCATCGCACGAAGTACAAGCTGTTGTGTAAGGCACACTTGGGGGTCAGAAGCTCTCCTGGGGCTGGTGTACAGCACCAGATTCCCGGCTGCTGCAAATCTGCTCTTACTGGAGCTAAGCTGATTTATGCTGTGCGAGCGCTCAGCCCAAGGCTCCGTGAGGTGTGAGTGCTTCTCTGAGCCCTCTGGGCCCTTCTTCAATCATCTGCTTGTCACAGGAACTTCATCTTTCTGCGCGTGTTCTTGTGGATGCGCTCCCATATGTGTATGCTCTTATGCACAGGATATGCACGTGTGTCTGTTCTGGTGACAGCCACTATAGCCACCAAAAGCTGGAGATGGCGTCGGCTTGTGGTAGTGCAGCTTGACTTCTAGCGGTCAGTTCAGTCCACACCTCTGTTTATGGATAAATCCTGGTGTAGATTTTTGTGATCATTGTGGTGTGCTCGTGCCTGAGGTTGTGCCTTGTGTCACTTTTGGCTCTTCCTGATATCTAAATTCAGGTGTCGCGTGGTGTATGTTCCAGACTGGTGGCCACGCTTGCCCATTGTGGCCAGCATGCAATCTACCTGTCCTTGGCAACCTCTGCATCTTGTCGTGCAGCAAAGAGATGCTTAAAAGATGTCAAACATCAGCCTTAGAGAAAAATGCAGGAAAAAAAAAAAAAAAAAAAGGCATTGTGGGCACTTGTCAGTTATAAGTGCATGACCGCAGCAGGTTGTATGACCAAAAGAAGAACGGGGTAACAGCAGAGGCTGGGTCACAAGCCAATGAGCCCACATGGGTTGATTCACTTGCCTGCAGACGAAAGCTGAGCTGCATCTTGCTCTAATGGCTGACCTGACAGCAAGCCAAGTCCTACCAGCCTGAGAAGCTGCTGCTTTTGCTGAAGTGGGAGAAGTGTGTAGTGTTTGGGCAATGGTTGCGTTTCCCAAGCAGTGAATGCACAGTTCAGCTGCCTGCAGGATATAGTGCTGCTTTTGGGCCATGATGAGGCATTTACAGTGCTTTTTCTTGGGAATTATAATTCTCAAGAAAAAGCACTGGAATTTCCCAAGAAATTCCCAAATATCTCCTCATTTTTTGTTCAACTTTTTTCTTTTTCCTCCAGTAAGAAAACAGCAAGTTGTCTGCGGACACTAGAACAGAGCAAGGTTTAAATCAATCCAGGCTGATATTTATATTTGCCTTATGTTAGTTCTTAGAAGGCCTTCAGAGCTAGGTGGTGTACTAGCACCGAACAAAAAATAGGCCCCAGCTAGCACTAAAGGTTTTATAATCTAAGTATAAAAAGAAACCAAGTTCCTTCCCATTTTCAGAAGTCAAAAGATAATTTTGTAATGCTATTCTAAATCCTTTATCTGTTAAAGCATGGATACTTGGCTTGGAAACAGTATGCCAGTGACTGTCCCTCTAACTAACATCTTGCTGCTTCTTGAGACTATACAGAAATACATTATATATATATACATAATATATACAGGTATATACAGAAGTACAAAACTATGGAGAAATCTCTTTGTGTTTCCATGAATTACTTTTCAATTCTTGTGTATCAGGGCACCGTGCTTTCAATCACGTGCCACGTGTGTATATTTTAGCTCTAGGCTTTGCCTGAATAACTGCTTTCCAGAACACAACCTTCCTCCTTATAAACGTGACCTACATTTCTGGACCTTTGGCGCCTGATCTGAAACTGAGATGTGCTGAAGCACGTGTTGGTCAAATGAGTCCCGCTGCCCAACAGATCCGGATGGGTTTGGATAACTGACTTATCCTAGTCTTTATCGTGTTCTCTCAGATCTGTCTCATCTGCGAACGTTGCCAGCTCTATTTCTCCATTTTAGGGTAGATGTTTTGATAAGATATTAAATGATCTGGGTCAAAACCAAAGCTAGATGGGACCCTGCTAGAAGCACTGCAGCTGGGTAGTGCCCTTTGCAGTTCCTATTGAAAACTCTCAGGTACAGAGAAGGGCTGCCATCCATTTAATACGTGAGAATTGATTTTTCTTTCTCCAGAGGGAGAAAGCGATAACAGTGTTGATAGAATACCATTTTTATGCCGGTCATATCTGCCGGGAAGGAAGTGTTTAAGACGAAGCTGATGTGATGCATCCCGTACAAGACACTACTGCCACTCTTAGGAGACAACCTTCGGTAACAGGTGAAAGGTGAAGGGCTTTCTGCGTTTGGGACAGACCGAGTTATAAAAGAAAACTTAAGCTCTTAGAGAAGGTATGGTTTTGAAGATAGCATCACTAGCCGGCTCATTCAGCTTCATGTGAAATTCCTGATCTGTTAGTGACCTCTGACTCTCCTCTCCTGCCAAATCCAGGTGAAGGCACTGCTGTGCTTCATTTCACCCTGTGTATTGCTGCATTACCAAGACTACTTTGACACCTGGGCTGCTAGCAGGGGAACCTTGGCTGTTGCTTCAGGCTGACCTGTGCAAGCCTAAGCTAGGCTAAATGAGTCGCAGAAGACCTCTGGTGTGATTTTGTCTTCAGTCACTTGCCCCATTGCTCTGCTAGGCTTGCAGATGGCCAGAAACCCTCATCAAAAAGTTTATTTTTAGGGAAAAAATGATTCACTGCAACATTTGGCTCATCCCGTTGCGTGCAGGACCAAAAAGCAGTTCAACACCGTGAATCTGCCCAGGGAGATGTGTGGGCAGGGGTATTCCACAACAGACATTTCGGGCTGTTTCCCCACGTAGAGAAGCTCTAGCCCTTATCTAGATGGAACGAAAGGCAGGCCTGTTCTTCTAGATAAAATGTTTTCCCTTCTAACTGCCTGATGGCTTATCTCTGGTCTTGCAGCATCTGTCATAACCCTTCTCCTGACCCACTTAACTTCTTGCTTTTAGCAGAGCTGTAAGGATCAGGGTGGGGGTGGGGATGTGATTCATGATTAATATTCGCTTTCTTTTAATGTGAACAACCCTTCAAGTTCTCCCCACTTACATAATTAGGAGTGAAATCTCTATTCTTAATCAGATGATAAATTATCTATGGACAAAGCTTTGAGAATGTATTTCTGATGTGGCTGGCATTGCTGGGTTTTAAGATATTTTTTTTCAAAATCTCCCAGCAACTTTTTGAACCCTTTGACACTTGCCACCTTGTTTTCTTTGCCTGTTTAAAAAAAATAATAATAGCACCAGGATTGTGTTCTCTTTCCCATAGCCAAAGCAAATTTCTAGGAGATCAATATTTTAGCAAAAACAGCAATCGACTACTGCTCACCTTATGAGGCTAAGAAATAAAATAGATAAGGACTGAATATAGGTAATCAAGGCAGTGAAATACTTTTTCTCTCAAATTTCAGTTTGAACTCAGCCCCCTGGTAGCTACAGCCAATGCAGGCTTGTTTGTTAATCTTTTTAGAATTAAGCTGGTACATTTAAGCCATTTTCTAGTGAATGATTATCTCTCAAAATGTTTTTATCAGCTGTAGCTGACTGGTGTTAATTCTGATAGCTTCTTGGAGAGATACCATGTTTGTAGTTAAGTAAAAATCAGTCCAGTTTCCTATCTGACTGTTAATTTTATGTATTAGTTCTTAGCTCTACAAAGCGTGGTTGGGACCACTCAGAAAATGTTCTTCTGCAAACAAATGCAGTGGTGTGATAGAGATGGTTCTGTTAGTGCATCGCCCCTGGATGGCCTGGCAAAACAAGGTAAGATAAAAATTCTGGCAGTTGTGAGTGAGATTATTGAATTGCAGGCTCTGGACTGTCCAGGATAGACTGCTGGGACACAGCCATGGAAACTCAAGCATTTGAAGACAGAGTTATGAAGTGGGACTAACGCAAGGGCATTCCCTTTCCTCCCAAAATTTAAGGGGCTGGTGGGGTGGCTGCCAAGATGCAGGTGACGAGATGCTTGGTTGGCCTCTAGTTTCAGCTCAAGGGAGAGCAAGGAGTTGGATGCAATCATGGGCACGTCCAACTGTAAGGGTTGTCGCCAGGTTTTGCTTTAGGGAAATGGTAAAACAAGCATTTGGTTAGTGAGCATCTTTACATGGCACACAGCCTTTGGCGTTCTTGCCTTTACCTTCATTACTTCGGTAATCGTATCAAGCGTCACCATTACACCCACTGCTTCCCAGAGAGAATTTCACCACGTCATCTTTGATTTTTTTCCATGTATTCATTCATTCTTGGATGGAGAGGAAGAAAGATACCTGCTTTATTTAGCCAGTGTGGAGCTATGATTTCGCTAGGCTGGCATATTGAGTTGCAGTTGTCACAGATTTTTTGCTTGTCACCTCTCATGTTCTTGCTATTGTCACTTTAAAATTAATTTGTACCTAATTACTTGCTCCACCCAGAGATCTCCTGCTCACAAGGCACCACCTGATGGGTACAATGGAGAGGGAAAAACAAAACCAGACACTTGTGCCAACCAGTATGATTAGTATATCCCATCCGTGACATTTAATTTAAACACTTTTATTAATGAAGCTATCTCTTTAAGCAAGGCATTGGTTCTACACTTATTAAAATGTAATTTGGTCTGTACGAGCGAGTAGAAAGAGGAAAGGTGTAAAATCTTCCTTTCAGAGTTTGTACAGGGTCTAGCCCTCCCAGGTCATGGTGGATGGCTGAGGTGGTTTAGCATTAAAACCATGGGTATGGTAATTACGTTGAAGAGGAACCACCTTCCCTGTGGCCACTTTTGGCAGCTGTGCTCTGAGGCAGGCTGGAGTCCTCTGAACCATGATGTGGTTGAGGTGGGCATGAGGGAGGCGGCCTGGTCCAGCCCCACTGCTCAAGCTGGGCCACGAGGGCTGTGTCCTCCTGGAGTATCTCCAAGCTTGGGGACACCATGGCCTCTCTGGGCACCCTATGTTTGCTCATCCACACAGTAAAAATAAAAATAAAGGGTTTCTGGTGAAAACCGAGTGAGCAGAACTGGTCATGCCGCCTCAAGGGACAGGCCTTGATCTGGGAGTGACTCCCTGCCTGTGCTGGAGTTTCCCTCCCAGAGGCTTAGCAGGAAAAGACCCTCCAGGACCACAAACCTTGTGTGGAGGAGAAGACTGTGAGGAAACAAAACCACAGGCAAGCAGGGCACTGACAGCGGCGGGTTGGGAAAGAGGACGGCCACGAGGAGCTGCATGCGCCGGCGGGATAAGATCAGGGCCGAGCTCCTCGTGCCGCTCGGCGCCAGCTGAGGGGAGAGCCGCAGCGCGCAGCCTTGCTCTCGGCTTGCCGTGTGGTAGCGACCGGGAGCCCTCTTATCTACGGGCCCTGAGCAAGAAAAGCCTCAAACCACAGCTGGGAACGTTTTGAAACAGATTTTTGTCACCCCCGGAGGAAGCACAATAGGAGAGTAACAGGTCCTGGTAGCTGTAAGCCGGTGATGACAAGATAAAGGCACCCAGCTCGTCCCTTGCGCACCTCAGATGCTGTAACGGCAATTAATTTTAATCCCTTTATTTTGGGGTGGGAAGAACGGGCCATCTCTATTTCTCAGCTCTTCTCATTGTTTTGTTTCCTAACCTAATGCATGTCTACACCTATTATTTTTTTTTAAGTACATATAGATATGCAGGAAGCCTTGGGGGGTCTGTGTGCACGCTGAGAGAAGCACAGTGCACAAAAATAGTGGTCACTGGTATGGAAACACAGCCTGAGAAGTCAAAAGAAGTATTTTGGGTGTGTGAAGCACTCTGGTACCGCTCAGGATCCAGAGACGCAGTGCTGAAGGCTTAGTTGGACTTGTTTCACGTGTCACCTCAAGCTGGGCACTGCACAGAAGTGAACTCCAGCCAAAGGCAGCACTTTCCTCTGCTCTAAGGATGCCTTTTTTTTTTTTTTTTTTTTTTTTTGTGGAGGAGTTGTAGAAAAATGTAGATGGTGGGAAATGCCCGGAGAAGACAAATTGTGATCCAGAAAGGGTATTTCAGAAGAAAAGCTGGACTGGGCTGGACATGCGTCATCAGGCAGTTGGCTGCCATCACTGCTATCCTCATCAAAATAATGGACCGAGCATTGAATCTCTGTGGAGGAGTGAGGGAAGGAGAACCAGGAAACCACCCACAGGTGGAATGGGTTAATCTAAAAAGCTACAGTAGTCCAAATAAAACTGATTTGCTTTACTTTGTCCCAAATAAGCCCCTGAATCAGAGTAAATCAATACTAATTGAATCAATAAATGTATCTTGGTTTAGCGTAGTTTAAAATGTATTTCAAAAGAGAACCAAAGGCAGGCATTTTAATACACTGATGCATGAAATACTGCCGTCAGAGAAGTTCAGCTTATGGATAAGAGCAAAACCAGGCTGCAGAGACACACCAAGTATCTGTTAATGCTGGTTTCTTGGGAGCTGTCAAGAACAGTGAAGTGAGAAGTGGTGGTGTCCTGGCACCAGGTGACATTTGTGCTGCTGCTCTTTGCTCTGTTCTTCAGAGGCGGCGAGGGAGCACAGTCTCTAGCAATGCCAAATAACATGATTTTGTTTAAGTCTAGCTTCTACCAATAGGTGAGAAGTATGTCTTCTTTTCTTCAAAACTTAGTCATCTCTGACACACTTGGCTCCATTTTTATTTTGAATAAAAGGTGGTATCAATTTCCAAATCGTCATGTCTCACAAATTCTTCGAAACCTAACTGTGGAGTACCTCAACCTGATATTGTTTTTTTACAGTATTTGCTCATGCAAATTGGTATCTGTGCCTGTTTGTACCTGGTTTGCAACGTGTGCCACCCAAAGAGACGAAGCTAATGTGACAGCCAACCAAAATCAGGATTAATGAAAAGGTCAAATATATTATTAAGCATTAAAATTCTGAGAAATCCCTGTTGTGCAGGAGATTGTGACAAGAAGAGGAAACAGCACAGCGCAAGCGATCTCTTGTGATAAAGATCTCGTGAGCAGTGAAGAGCAGAGGAAGTGGGACATATGTGATGATTCCTGTGGTGGTACGTGCCCCTCCTCATCAAGTGATCTGCTTGGGGCTTGGGCTGAAATAGGCTGGAATTTGGTTAAACTTGGAAAGAATTTTATCTGTCTATTGATTCCATCATGTGAATGGGAACCTGTAGTTGTGAAAAGGCTTCTGAGGCTGAAGTGGTCCAATCCCAATAAAACAGCCATTACTCTTCTGGTCCCTGAATGCATCTGTGTTGGGAAGTCAGCCTCACACCTCTCCAATGCCACCATCTCTGTCACATGCCTAATGTGTGACTTGGACCCCTGTTTTCTGAGAACTGGGTTGGACAACAAGTGTTGTCCCACCTGGGCACCAAACAGGTCAGTATCAAATAATCCTGGTGACAAAGACATGATTCAAGTTGTTCTTGTGAAGAACTTTAAAGGTTCTCGCTTCCCTGTTGTAAGGCTTGAGTGGGTCTGCAACATTTAGACGCATCATCTACAGGGTAAACAAAAATTCATTGAACAACCTCAAATAAAAGGAAATAAATTATTGTTGCCATTTCTCAGTATAATCTGCTGTGTAACTCTACCAGTGGAGGCTTACTTTTTGGATTAGTGTTCATCTGATAATTAGCCTCTGCTTTTACCTGCAGGCAAGCCTGATGAAAAACATGATAATGAAAGAGGTCCACCTATGTCCATCTACGCCATGGCTGTACTTCGACCAGCAGCTGGCAGATGCCAAGTCCCAAAGGCTGGGGCGAGAAGGAGCCACCCCTGAAGGCATCAGCATCTTCAGACACCACGCCTTGGGCAGGACCTGGGCTTGGCTCCACAGGTGAGTGGATCCTGAATTTCCTCCTCTGACCAGGACACGCACCAGAGTAGATGCAGGATGCCCTTCCCTGTGCTGTTAGGTTTGCTGCTGGGGTTTTGCAGCCCTGTTGAATTTTAAAGCAGCAGTGGTGGTTTCTTTTTACTCCCCCCAGGCAGGCACAAGCACACAAGAAAGTTGAATCGAGGAGAGGAGGAAAACAGTCAAATTTCACAAAGTTCACCAAAGAGCTGTAGGTGATTAATAGCTGAAGGTTGCTCACGGCAGACTGGGTGGGGTTGGCTAATTCACCCATGCATGCAATTGCACTCTCGGGTGAGAAGAGGCAATGGTATGGCAGTGTTTCATGAAAGGCACAGGGGAGAGCAGGCAGTGAGGGGAAAACCTGCTCTGTGCTCAGAGAGGAAAGGACTCGACACATCTATTACATCCGAAAGACCTACGGTGCTGCTGTATGCAGAGGTGCAGGCGTCAGCCAGGGACCTGGGTTGGTTTAGTGGAGATTTTGATGTGAGATCATTTTAAGACTAGTCTCACACACACACACCAAATAAAATAAAATAAATAAATAAAAAGTGACAAAAGTTGCTCCACCACCTTGCCTCCCCACACAATTTTTTACCTAGCTCCAACAGTAAGTTAGAAGCAGAGAAGTTCAGGGCTGAAATGGACTGCAGGAGATCGAGCAGACCAACACCGCTGCACAGATGCACGAACAGTTTTAACCCTCACAGTTAAAAAATAAAATAATCTGGAAAACATTCAAACCTTTGTTCAGTATGGCTGCAGTGGAGGGCTCCTGTGCCACAATGGACAAAGCTCAGGATACCTGAAACGGGTACTTTCAGATGTCTTGCTAATTATATTCAGCGCTCACCAAAATAGCTAGAAAAATAAGTTTGCAAATTGCAGCAGATTAATCTGTGGTTGGCTTCAGCTGGTGCCTTATTCTACAGGGGTTAAAACATGCAGCAGTTTTAAGGGCCCAGGCTTCTTAAAAAATTGGCATAACATTTTTTCTCCATCTCTTACTTTCCTTTCCATTCATCACAGAAGGAAAACACAAACTAACAGCAGCCTAATTACTGCCTGTAATTTTCCTTTCTTCCATGGTTTTATTTCTCCTTTTTGCTTGCTATCTAGTGTTTTCCCTGCCTTTAGAGCTGTGTCTGAAGAAGTAGAAGGGGAAACGAAACTCTGGTGATGCAATATTTTCCAGGTACATCGAAGGTCTGCTGTGTGGAGATGAAAAGAAAAACTCAAACCCCGTTTCACTTTTAGGCCTTCAGATAGTATTCTAATGCCTTTGCGAGCGCTTTAGGAGAGGAACTCTGTTGATGTGGGTGTAGATAGCAAAGACACAATCCTTTTCTGGTTGTACTGTGGAAACCCCTCACATTACACTGCCCTAACAGTCATGCAGCTGTTTTGAAGATCCATGTGGTTTGTCGTCTTTTTTTTTTTTTTAAAAAAAAAAAAAAAAGTCTTTCCAAAAACAAAGAGCTTCCTTTTACCTTCTTCAGCAGCCTTTCTGGAGAGGGCTGGTTTTAGGTCAAGAGCCTGCCTCTGGTTTCAGGTGGCAGCCTGTCAGGCAGGATTTGTATTTTTTTTGCCGCCTGGATGAATGATTGGCCTAATTCAGGAATTCCAAAGCTATCATTATTATTCTCTCTGGGCATGAGAAACACACCTGTAATTTCTCACGGAGTACTCTCTCTGGCAGAAAAAAATCGTGCTCCCTCCCGCACCGAGGCATGAGATGCGTCCTTACGTAAGGAGCAGCCGAGCTCACCTGCTTGCTGCTCCATCGGGCCGCGTGTCCCGCTGCCAGCCTGCTCATTTGTGTGCTTCATGCTCATTAAGCACCAGGGCTAATAGCACTGCCCAGAGCTGTGTCAGGTTTGGGCCATCTCCTTGCTCCCCTCTGCCATCCGATGCTCCTGCTGGCCATTCACCGCTCCATTTTCTTTGGGTTTTGCTGGCTGATTTCTCCCCCACCTGCTTTTTGTCTCACATGTGAGGTGGTCATCACAGAGACGGTTTCTAATGTTGGTATTTTATCAGCGTTGTCTCATTCGTGCTTGGCAAGAATTTTGAAGGCTCATCTTGTTTGTGACGGGAGCGATCGCAGGTGTGTGGTGAATGCTGGCGTCTGACTTCAGGCAGGTGCTGAGCATACGGGAGGTGGCCCCGAGGTGCTTTGCATCACTTAGGACCGAGGGAGAGCTTTTCTCTAAGGTTGTGGGGCTCTTTAGAGGGGGGAAGATCTCAACTCTGTCAAGAAAGTCTCCAACAGGGTGGTCAAAGACCACATAAATGAGGTTTGAAGGGGTTGTCCTTGCTGATGGTTGAACAAGTGGTTAAAATGGGGAGTGTTAATGCTAGAAAACCTACACGGTGCTTACAGTCTCCATAGGGTATTTCTATGATAAGCTGTAGGTGGGATGTACGAAAGCCTATTAGGGATTTGGGCACCACAGTCTTGCTCATCTTGTCATCTTTGAGCTTCTCAGCCTTCTGCGAACTTTATTATAATTTGCCTGGATGATGAGTACTTATGTTCAAGTTATTATCCTCAGATAACTTCAAGTCTCACTGAGTGATGGAGGCTGCATCGTGAAAGTTACCTTTTCTCCTGGATGAATTATCCTTGAGTGATAATTTCACTCTTACAATGTGCAGAAAAGATGCATCTGATCTTCATTCAGAGGTTGAAATTAGGTCTCATATTGGGCAAAAATGCTTTAACCAGTAAGATACTGAATGACAGCTTCTTTCTTCCCCTTTGCAAGGGAGAGTTACTCTGCTCAAATTCTTAAACTGGAAGATGGAAGTCCTATGTTGAGGAGTGAATCTCAAGCAAGACAAAATCCCAGGAGCACAGAGCTATGGCGAGGCGAGATGACAGATACCTCCATCCTCATCATTCCCCCGCACAGGTTTCCTGTTCCTTTTGTTGAGCTGGGGCAGCTGCCCTTTGGTGTGATGCTTAAAAGGATCTTGTTTTGAGACAAGCAGCTCTTCCTACCTGTTTGCAGCACAGAGGACATCTCTGTTTCTGCTATGGGGACCAGCCTCTTGGAAGCTCTCCCAAAGTCTCTTGGTTGCAGCCCTTCAGTTCCTTTGTCAAAAGCTTGACAGCAAAGTCAGTGAAAGTGCAACCATTGCCTCTGGGAACTGGAGGACTCATCTGCATGTATATCTAGGAGTACATCCATTATAACTGATGTACTGAATGCAAAATACAATAGCCCTCATTATATGGAAGAAGACTTGATTTATTTTAACTTGACTTAATTTATTTTCTTATTCTAGTTTAAGAGCATCCAGAAAAGCTCTTCCAGTCAATTTTCAAGTGTCAACAAGCTGTTTTTCTTGGTCTCACAGACTCATCTTTGAAATGGGAATAACTTAGTCTCCCATATGGTGTTGAAAGCTACTTCATAGTGGAAATCTTCTGTATATTCATACAAAATTTTAGAGGAGCAGGTGGAAAATATCTGGCAATTAAAGTTAGTGCTATGGAGCTAGGACTTGGGATGACACAGTCAACCTATTCGAAGTTCGCATCTCCTGCTGTCACCAGTTGGTTACGTGACTGTTCATACTGCAGTGGGGACACAGCCTGTGAAGAGATGGCAAAAGATTTCGGCTGACTTACGATAAATGCACTTGAGCAGGTGATCGCATTTATCAGAAAGGAAACGGTTAAAAGCAGTTCTTCAGCAGTTCTGGCTCTGACGAAGTTCTGCAGACTTATTGGGGTATTAACAAAGAAAAGCAGCTTTCTGTGAATGCAGGAAGTTACCTCTAATAAAGTTGACAAAATTTCACAGAAAAACGGACATAAAAAGGTCAAGACTTTCCTCAGTCCTTCATTTATGATTTTCTTCGTGCAGCAGATTTCTCAACTCATTTGAAATACTCAGGCCTGAGCCAGAATATAGGACTGCTGCCATCATCCTGAAGGGGAGGCGTTCGTCATCCTCTTGCAGCAGCAGCTTACGGTGTATCAGTCCCCCTTTTTCAGAACTGCACAGTATTTTCACAACTCTTTGTAGGTGATGTTAGATCGCCAATGAAACATTTTTCTCGACTGCAGAAATGGCAGCCTTCGGGATTTTTTGTTTCTCTGGCTTTTTTTTTTTTTAAATATGTGCCGAATTAATTATTCTCCAAACTTCCTGAAAGGGTTCGCTCAAACTTTCCAGGCTAACTTGACTGGAAGCACCAAGGAACTATTGCAGCTCCACAGCGTGTGACTTGTGGAGAGGAGTGAGTGTGTGTAAAAGCTGTTTTGGATGGAAATTGGTTTACAATATTGTTTCAAACAGTGCCCACAACAGCTGAAATCACCTCTAAACAGCTGCCATCCCTGGAGCACAGGACCACGTCAAAAGGCCCAGAGGCACGATACTGCGCAGGAAGGAGGAGAGAGCAGACCAGCACGGACCCTGTGTCCCCGTGAGCTGATTTTATCCAGCCCACTTGCAGGAAATTCCAGTGATGGAGCTCCTGCAGCCTCCCTGACCCATCTCCCACCCTGCTCCTTGCTAGGGGAGTTTTCCTCATGCCCATCCACCATCTCCCATGCCGTAATCCAAGTACATTCCTCCTTGCTCCAGCAGCAGTGGATGTGTGAGGATCAAGTTGTTCTTTTTATATGTCTTTTATGCTGGGGGGTGGTGTCAGTATAGCTTTGCTCAGTCCCTTCCCTAAATTAAACGATCCCAGGTCTCTCATCCTCCATGTCAAGGTGATGTTCAGTCAGCCTCTGCTTCCTCCTCTTTCTTTGGATGCCCACCCAGAGGCAAATGGCATTTTTGGATCGTGGTGTCTGAGATGAAACACACTTGGGCAAGAACCCATCTTTGTGGAGGAAGATTTGCTTCCTGTGTGTCTCAGGCTCTGCTCCTGCCCATATTTCTCTCTGATGTTACGGTGCGGAGCATCGTGGTGTTGCTGTGGAAATGCTGATGTGCTCACCTGCTCCTGGCTGTGGGGCCACGTGGGATCACTGCATCACCGCCTTTCCACCCACAGCATCTCTTCTGCAGCTGCAAGAGAGGCAAAGCCACATGGCTGGTGTGAGAGAAGTGCTTTGGGGTTGGCCAGGAGGGTTTTGAGAATGACTTTTCTGAAAACACAAAGCCACGTGCTGGCTTCTCCAGGTGAGTAGCAAACTGGGTAGGACCAACCCAGGTGAGACCAGTTCCCCAGGGAGCAGATGCTGGTGCTTGGCATGAGCAGGCCTGGAAGGAAGAGGGGATGAGCTGGCCTAAAATGAAGCAATGAAAAATAAAAAGGAGCACAATCAATCTCAGCTGGAAGTTGTTTCATGTTAAATACAGACTGGTTCTTTATTGCAGCCGGTGTACGGGTTTGCTAATGCCCTTGATTTATTATAGAAGCTGAAATGACTTTGCACAGCAGGATAACGTGCGTTTGACTTCGTTCCAGGTGTGACAACAGCTGAGAGCCATCAAAACTAGGGAGAAAAGAGCTGCCAATGGCCTTGTCTAACTCAGATGATGGGGATTTTCTACGTGCCATGTCAAATCCTGCTCTCTTATTCTTTACTGATGGAGCTGAGGACTGGATTTCCCTTTGAGAGCAGCAGTTTTCCCTGTCAGCATTAACAGCACGTTCTCTGCAGGATATGAAGAGTCCGGGAAAGGAAACTTTCCTCTGCCTCCTTCTGCTTCACCTGCAAGAGCTGCAGGTACTGGGAGGACACTTAGGATGGAGAGGTCTGACCTCAGGGGACCACAAGGTTCATCTTTTCAAAGATTTGCCAGTGGAAAATGCTAAAGGAATACTGTCCCCTGCTCCTGGTGACAGCAACTGGAAATACCAGACTGATTTTTTCTTCCCCTCTTCCATGAAAAGGACAGCGAGAGGCCAGGTAAGCCTTCAGCATGTCTTGGCAAGGAAACATTTGGGGGAAATTGGACGTGTGGAAGGGGTGGATGCTACAAGATATGTGCTGGTAATTAAGGTATGGGATGCTGGTCTGAAGCACACCCAGACCCTGACTGTCTGAGGTTTCCTGCCACGGAAGATGAATAGATTTTTGTGGCTGTTTTCGAGGGGAGCTCTATGTGTGCTGTGCATTTGCAATGACTTGTCATGCAGGCTCCTGTAGCACTGCAACTGGAGTTTTAAAACTTCACACTTTAATAAATCTTCAGAGAAAGAGGTGATCTGGGGCCAGTTTAGGCTCTAGTGCAACATAAATAGAGGAAAGCTTGAGGTGATTTTTATGCAGCTTTGTTCTGGGAGGGGGGGGGGGGGGGGGAAGATGCCTTCCCAACCAGATAAAGGACAAATGGGTGACCAATTAGATAAGGTGATGCATGAGGAAAGAACAAAAAAAATGACACTTGAACTAGAAGACCATTAACATCAGGCATTTGGGCGCTTTCATAGTCATTTAACATAACTGGAAATTGGATGGTTCAAATTTGGCTAAGTTTATTTACCCATTGTCACTGGTTAAGCAAAATGTGTATTTATCCCCTTTTTCCCCACCAGGCTGTACTTTTGACTATGAGTTTCCATGCCTAATGTGAGCTGTGCATTTTTGTTTTCTTTTAAAGTGTAAAATAATTGGACTTTGAGCTACTTTGTAGATTGGAAGCTAGTCAGACGTGTAAGTGATGGTTATGAAACATGAAGGCATTTCTCAGGTAGAGATGAAGAAGCTGATAGTGCTGATGTCCACCTTTCAGGGATCTGTGCAGGTGTGTAACTCGGCACTTTTGCACCTGAAGGCATTTCTCCATGTGCTCCTTCAGAGACTAGGGCTCAAAAATGCCACATCCAAGTGCAGTAATAATGTTATTTAGGGAAACTGAATGTAGCCTGGCCTCAAAATCCCGTCTCCCCGTTGCTAAATGCTTCTGAAGGCGTGTTGTACCTGTCCTTAGAGTTGGGTATAATTACAAGCTACATATGGTTATAAACTATAGCTGTAGGTAGTTACAAGCTACTCAGGTACCTTAAAAGTTGAGGAGATGCAAAAGATGAAATATTTCAGGAGGGCTTGGGCCCATGCTTGGGGATGTGTCTCCTCCATTGTGCACAGCTGTGCACAAGGGGGAAAACCACCTTGAAGTGACATCAGCACAGAGGGTGAGAGAGCTGCTGGGCTTCATTTCTCAGGACCTTTCCAGGTCTGTGACTCTCGCTGGTCGGGAACTATGGTGCAAATCCTATTTCTCTTTTTGCAAGGGCAGGTCATATTGTCTGCACGGTCTGGTCACTGAGCGCCGTTACCTGGTGGCAGAAATGAAGTCAGCTCATTTGGGTTTTGTAGGCAGCCATCCCTGTCACCCCAAGACCACAAGGTACGGGAGGAGTGCGCGCAGGAGCATGCATTTGATACAGATCTAACCCAGCTTTTAAGAAGAATTCCCCTGGGGGTTGCAGTTCCCACTTGACGTTCGCCGCTAATATTTATTTTCACATGCAATACTTTGGCTTGAACGGGAGGCTCCTAATATGGGAAAAAAAGGAGTCCAACCCCAGCAAATGCAACATTTGATCTGACCTGGATTTCTGGCCAGAAATCCTGCTCGGTGCAAAGCAGCCACCCTGACATTCTTGCTCCCCAATTAGGGGGATGTCAGCGCAAGCACGGCTGAGCAGCAGTCTGGTAAACAGAGGAATGTTTTTATTAAACAGCTTTGGGATACAAAATTATTTATACTGACCTTGTTTTCCAGCTCTTCAGAGGCCCAAGGAGAAAGCTTGAGATTCTGTAAGAAGTAATGCTCCTTCATTATACTGCTTCCCATCTGTCGGGTTAGTTTTTAGGATTTATGTGTATTCATCTCTCGGGGAGTAATGGGGATTTCACAGACCAGGAGAAAAAAAAAACATGAATGAAACTTTGTTTATCAGTGAAGGGTCTGAGAATGATTTTGTGTATCGTCTGGGCACAAACTTAATTGCAGGTGAGAGGGCTGCTGTCATGCAGGCAAGGTCAGGGTTGGTCCTTGCTCGTGTGGCTGCATCCAGCAGCACAACCAGAAGCGGGGTGCCAGGTTCACCTGCTGAAAAGCGTCAAAACCTTTGGGCTGCAGGTTGCAAGAAGAACAGGAGGAGGTGAGGTAGCCTCTCCCCTCAGTGTCTGTGAGGATAACTTCCTAAAGATGTCATATGACGATGTGATTCCCTGTCCTGGCTGCGAGTTGTGCCGGGCAGCAATCAGCCTGAGCGAGCCCTAGCCCTGCACAAAGGCTGTGATTTTCCCAGTTGCTGAAGAGGCTCATTGACACATTAGTCCTGCCAGCTTTTAGACTCAGACACCCCCTTCTCCTGATGCTCTAAGTCCCAGAGTCATTTCAGGGGATGCACCCTCTTTTTTAAAAAAGATTTTGAGTGCCCAGTGAAACGACACAACACCAGCAGGCGCCTGGCTGCTTGTGTTCCCTGTAGTGGAGCTATTTATTACCTTTTGGAAAATGTAATTAAAAGTGAAATCACCCATTTTGACATATGGTTTATTGGGCCCCATCTAATTAAAGCCTGCCTGGGAGAGAAGCGCTGCAGCGAGCGCAGGTGGGATCCCAGGGAAATCCGACTCCTGCAACGCCTTCCCAGGGCATGCAGAGCCGGGGGGGAAAGATGGAATGAAAATAAATGATGCTGGCTGCAGGGAGCAGGTGACACGATTTCCTATTATGCCCAGTGTCTCTCTCCTCATCGCCACCCTTGGTGAATAAATGCAGGTCTGGGGCTTTGCGTGCGTAATCCCCAAGCTGGCCAATTTGTGACGAGTTTTTTCCTGTCCTTTTGTGCTGTAGAGGACCCTTTAGATGAGTTTAGACAAGCACATTGTGGATTCGGGACATGGAACCCATCTCTTATCAGCCTTCTCCTCAGCATCCTATACCTGCCTGGGTGTAAATGCTTAGGTGCCACTCTGAAGATAGGGGACTTGGCTGGAACGTGCATCCCAGAACAAACTAATTTTTATTTCCATATTGCCCTCGTGTTTGGGCAGTGGGGTTTCCTTGCTGCTCTGTAAGCATTTGGTGTTTCATCCCAAGCTTGACCTCAGGAAACTGATGGAGCACGTGGAGGACTTCAGCTCCTGGTGGAAGCGTGAGCCTTGCCCCGTGCCCTGCGGTGCCGGTGACTTCCTTCCCCAGCTCCTGATCTCCAGGCCAGTGTTGGGGCTCACTGAGGAGCATGTGGTCAGTCAGCATGGAGCTGCTCAGCATCAGTGCTGCAGGAGGAGATGCCTTCTCCGAGCTGGCGAGCGAGGGAGAGCTGTGCCATGCTGCTGCACCGGGGCGGGGAGAGCTTTCCTTCTGCTTTCTGCAGAGCTGGGCTCCTTGGCACCCCCCGTTTATTAACCCTTGCTCTCACACCTGTTCTCGCTATCGCACCTCCGGAGCTCCGGAGCCACTTCTTGCACCTCCCACAAGTGCACATGCTCCTGCTCCGAGAGCCTCCCTGGATTTTCGGACCTGTGTGTGATCGGAATGAATTAGACTTGGCTGAGGCATGGGATTATTGCAGACCTGTCACTTCACAGCATGTTCCTGTTACAGCCCACACTCATGTCTGCTAGTATTTTAAAGTAAACTTTAATTAGCATCTTCCAAAGAGTGTGAATAAATTGTTTTGTTGTTGTTTTAGGTTCGGTTTTGTTTCAAGGAAAGGAGTGTTTACTCACCGAGGACGTGTTTCCAAACTCTCCATCCACTCTAGCCCTGGTTTTCTGGTCTCTCGGTGCACGTGTTCCTGCGCAGCCATGCGTGGTGCTGCTGCTGGGGGCCAGGCTGCTCAGCAGCAGGCTGGGACGTGCTGGGGAGGCACGTGCAGGTGGCAATGGAGCATTCTAGGGACATGGTGAAGCAATGCTGTCTGCTCTGGACATCACCCCTTTACTCAGAAATTGTTCTAGGAGAGTCACTCCAGGTTTAGCACACCCATCTTGTGTTGGTGTAGCAGCCCCTTTACCTGAAGTCTGCTGGGCATGGCTTAGGTTCGGTGCTCTCAAAGCTCTTAAATAGTTTAAGATGCTCTGAAGAGCAGGGCTGTGATCCAGGGACACCGGAGGCATCTCCCCCTTACTGTAAATGTCTGGTCTGCTCTTGGCAAGGGGTGCAGAACACGTTTTCCTGCCTTTGCTCCAGCAAGGCTGACTTAGGTATCCGATGCGGTCCAAAGATCTGCTCCCAGAAAGCAGAGGGGTGCCAAGGAGGCTTTGCACAGGGCTGAATTCCTGCAGAGTTACTTCACTGCTGACATTAATTGTATTGATGCCGTGCAAAGCCATCTATCGCTCAGCCCATTTTTAGACCGAGGTTGTGCAAGGGGTGGACTCGTGGATTGGCAGGGGACGGGCAGCAGACGTGTTCGCCCTCTCCCTGGGCTGAGGCATCGCGCCGAGGCTGGGGCGTTCCCTCCGGGTGCTGGCACGGAGCCGTCCCCACCCCATACCATCCCTTTTAAAAGGTGGCGTGTGACACGGGGAGGGTAAGCCCACTGCCTGGGATACTGAAAGCAGGAAGAAGTGAAATAGTGAGGGGGGAAAAAGGCTAAATTTGAAGGCCTCGATGGCAAGCAATGATTTTTTCAGAAGAAATTAGGTGTTGAGCTGGGCAAGCTGCGTGTACTCCATTGTTTTTTTTTTTGTCCTGCAAGGAAATGTGCTTGTGCAAATGTGCTAGTGTGAAGCAGTACGGCACATACATCGCCTCCTTTTAGCTTCACCCATGCATGGCTTGGGTTCCACCCATCTTGTTAAACAAACATACTTGGTTGGGGATAAGGCAAGGAAAATCCTGTTCTCTGCTTGTGTTTGTTCTTCCCTCTGCTCCTCCAGCAGGGACACTTGAAACACAGATGGAGCTCAAGGCGTTAGGTTTTAACAGATCCAAATCAATTTGATGTGCCCTTAAAAAATCCCACAGCCATTTCCAGCGGCTTCCACGGAGCTGCTAACAGCCAAGCATGTGCCCAGTGACTAGCTGCTGCATGTATCGGTTTTCTGGTGCTGAAAGCCATTCTTTTCCTGCCATTTGAAGGCTTGAAGTACACCTTTTTAGTGGCCTCAGCAAAAGAGCATCCTTAGGAGTTATGAAATTGCATTATCTGCAGCATCAGCGTGGGGGCAGCAGGGCAGTGGGTGGTCGTCTTGTGCCTCAAAACAAGTTGTTCCCAGAGTTTCCTGGTGAAACCTCTTAATTTGCCGAGTGCTGCATAGAAAAGGTTCCCTGTAGGTGGTCAGAAGAGGATAATGGCTGCAAAGCTCAACTCCCAGCTCTGTCCTTCTGACCTGCCAGTGGAGAAAATGGGCTCCCTGCTCAGCTCTCAGCTCCTTCCAGCAGGTCCCCGGGCACAACCCTCTGCTGGAAGGGGGACTCTGTGCCTACTGGGAGGAACTGGAGAAGAGCAGACCCCATTGCTTCCCAGGATGACAGCAGGAGAGGTGCATTTTTTATCTTTGTGTCCCATCTGCACCTTACCAGCCACAAGAAGTGGCTATCACCCCTACCAGCCATTACCAAGAAGACTTTGGCCATCATCACAGCAACTTCCCTTCAAGTCGTATGGGCAGGAGTTTGGGATTTCCTTTTTTTTTTTTTTTTATTGTGTTTGTGTTCAAGAATGACTCTTTGCAGCCCTCAGAATAGCTCTCAGTGGGGAGAAAGCTGCTTCCTTGCAAGCCCACAGGGCAAGCTCTTTAGCTGAAGTAAAATTCCATTTCTTTCAGGAATATGCAACTCACTAGCTACCAGAATTGATTGTAAAGGATTACAAGGGACAGAGCTCTCATCAGGAAGCCCTGACACAAATTTCTGTGCTGCAGTGAAGTCTTCCCTACTGTTTTCCCCCTGTTCTGACTCACCTGGCTCGGTTGCTACGTGTTGCTCCATCCTGGGGGAAGCAGAGCTCTCAACACGTTGCTCACCTCTCCTGTGACCTCTCTGCTGCCGCACCTTTGTTGGATGACAGCAACAAAAACAGCACAGAGAATTCCCAAAAGGGTGAGGACGCCTTAATCCCTTCAGAAAACCAACCTGATACTTCATGGGTGGGTCCCTGCTCGCCTCAGAGTAAATTAACATCTCCTTCCTCATCCACAGCTCTCTCCCTTGCAGGTTACAGTAAATGCAGGTGCCAATCCCATGTGCCCGTGGCCAACCTGCCTCCTTGGTTGCGGAGGCAATGCCTCATGGGGACAAGGGCTTTATCCTCATAAAATCCCAGCTGCTTTCCCTTCTCCGAGCTCACATACAGGTACCTTACTCGTGGCTCGAATTGCCAGTGGAAAAGCCAACCCGTCAGCACTGGCTTACATCAGCTGGCAGTTCTGCTGCTGCTTCCGTGGCCTCCCTTGGTCTGTTCCACAGATGTGCTTCTCCTTGGGCTGAATCCTTCAGCTATTTATTTAACATATCTCTTCTGTTCCTTGCACAGCCACATCACCATGGTTTCAAGACTGACTTTGGTCGGTATCAGATCATTAGGTCATTGAGGGAATTTACCTCCATTTTCAGAGGAAAAGGCTAAAAGAAGCGAATCACCCAGGTTATGTGAGAGTTTGCAGGTGGGACGGGACTTCTGGGCTGCACTGCTGTCCAGTGAGACCATCCTTCCCATGTGCTGCTCCCAGAAAGACGTGCTCCCTGCTGCAGACCTCCAAATCCCCACATCAAGAGATGCTGAGTGACAGACAAGCCTTCCTGCCTTTTTCTGGATTTGTAAGGTTGTGATTTATCTAGCAGGAACACAGCAGACCAACATCTTGTTCTACAGCTTCACCGCAGGGGTGATTCACATGGACTACTGCTGGCATCTGGCACCGGCTTTTGGCTGCTCTGGTAGAAATAGTGAATGCTTTGTGGATATCTGGTCATTAGATGATGAAGGTATTTTTTCAGTTCATTCTCACCTGAATTTAATTTAGACTCAGGTGCCACACATGTTCAGTAATCCTCTTAGCCATGATTTGGTTGCACCCTCTTACCTGGAAGAAAGGAATTTGATAACGCACCGATGAAATGAGCTGCAGCCATCTGACGTTCAAACCCAGACAAACAAAATTCTCTTGACTCACTTGGAAAAAAAGGATAAAAAACAACAACCCACATCAATTACATTGTCAGTTGTATTTACTTTGCACAGCCCTGAACCATTGCAGCGCTGGGACATGTGCCGCCAGTGTCTGCGGCAAAGCCTCCGCGGTTAGGGACGCGCTAGGGTCGCCAGGATGGAGCCGGGGCCCTGGAGAACCCAGGGGCTGCAAGAAGCTGCAGGAGAGGTGGCTCACCAAGTCTGCTCGAGCTTGGCAAAGCATGTTTTGCAAGCTGGGTTTGCTTTTTAAAAGGGAAAAAAAAAAAAAAAAAAGAGAGAGAAAAAAGAAGGAACTTGCTGGAAAGGAGGGGTTTCCCAAATTTCTGCTTTTTATAACAGGGTGATCCAGCTAGAGGACTAGTGGCTGGAGAACTGCTCTCCTTGTGGGGTTGGTGAGCAGCAAGCAAGGAGGTTATCGTCCTGTCCTGCATGTTCAGTGCTGAAAGTTAAAATAGATGCATGAGCAGATTAGGTGTCAGAAAACGTCTAATTATGGCTTATAAAATTACCAGCTCTCTGGTTTATGAATGGAAATGTGCAGGGGAACTGTGTAGCAATGTTGTCTCCAGTCCATCCTTAAAAGCCTCATCTGCAGAGAAAAAGGAGAGGAGGGAACATGCCAGTGCTGTCCTTCATGCCCATGGGAGCTGCAGGCAGCCCAGTCCCACACAGTGTCTGGTTTCTGGGAGCAGCACGTGAATTATGTTTCAGAACGGTCCCTCTCCTGAAGTGTAGCAGAAGATACATTGCTGTTCATCCTTTCTGCCTGCTGTCAGCTCCTCGAAGCGCTAACATGGTTTGTGTTGTCTCTTTTGTGTCTCTACCAGCCCCTGGTAAGGACGGATGCTGCTTGTTGCACCCTCACAGCACTTGCAGCCTGTGTTCATGTGTGCAGTTCTTCAAAAAAAACTCAGACTGAGGCCTTCATCCCTCCAAATTTATGGTTTCGTGGTCTAATGGTTATGGTTTGGTTATGGATTAATGGCACACGGTGGTTTAATGCTTATCACTTGTGGCAGTTTTCCATGAAACCTGTGGAAGTGTATGAGGACGATAGCCAACTACACTTTGCTCTCCGTTTTGAGCACAAGACACTTTTTGGTGCAATCAGTATCAGCGTACAGTTTATACGACAAAGCCCGTCCACAGAGCTGTTTGCCAAGGCCGGGCAGAGGTGTGACTCACCAGTAGGTAATGACTTGCTTATCAGAAGGTATTGGGACTTTTTGATGGACTCTGTGTGTGTGTGAGGCATGATCACGAGCAGGGACTCTCAGCGTCCCTCCTTGCAGCAACAGCAGGAAAGGAAGACAGATTTTCTCATAGGCTTCCTGCAAGGTAGCCAAAATCTGTCCTTTAGTAACACACCAGCTGCATCCTAAACTCCGAGAGTGTCTGTATCAGGAGCTGACATCCTCTCTGGTTTGTTATATCGATCTTCCTGTCCGACTAAAAGTGTTTCTGCAGAGTCCAAGGAACAGTTCTTGGGTACGAAAATGTAGCTTGGCATCGTACAGGCTGTACATGCAATGACTTTTCCTGCTGGTGACTCATGAAGAAGGTGTGTCCTCGACTTCTTTTGGAGCATCTAGGTGGAATAATTCAAATGGAAAGGGCACGCCTTGTACCCGGCCCTGTGTGCTTGGGCTGGTCTCGCCACAGTGAGGGCCAAGACCCAAGGTGTTGGTCCTGTCCTGGAGAGACCCTTGGCACGAGGCTATGGGGCAGGTGTTCAGAACGGGTTATGTTGTATGGGAAATGGTGTTTGGCTGTTTCACCTTTGAAAATGGATTTCCCTGTGTATCCCTGGGCTTCGAATCTGAGTATTAACCTGTGCAAACCTAACTGTGCTTCGCTCAGCTTTTGTAAGCAACTTCCTACAATGCCTGATTTTTTTTATTTAAATCAAAGTAATTTTCCCCCTGAGCTACCACAGTAGGCATGCATCGCAAGCCACTACCAACCCTTGCAGCAACACTTATTGCTACAGAAAATCATAGTAACTTCAAAAAACTTAAATTAAGTAAGGGGATGGATAGGGACACAAGGCTTTCCAGTAGGAGCTGGTTGCCCTGAACAGGTTACTCTGAGGCCTGAGATGAGCGGGGATATGTATAAATAAAAAAAAGCATCGCCTTGGACTTGTCTGTTTTCTATTTCCTCTCTATATCCATTACAGATTCGCAGGTTTTAAAGAGTTCATGATGTGAGAGCAGCAAAATGCAAACGTGTTGGTCCTAGTTGTAGTTATGTCATGAGCAGGTTGTGACGGGATGTTTCTCTTGCTCCACGTGCAAAGTGCAACAAGCTGGAGGGACAGCTTGATAGCAGAACTTTCGGTGAGCACAGAGCAGGGTTTAAAGTCCTAAATGTCCTGATGTCCTGAGCCCAGCGTGGTGAACAGCAAACATCCCGTGGGGCTCAAGCATCACAGGGACTCACCCAGAGATATAGCTTGCAAAATCTGTGGTCCAACCTTCTCTTTCGTTTGGGTGCAAAGTTGGGTTTTTGACTAAAAGCGACCTTTTTCACGCGTGCATCTGCTTTCCACCCCGTATCTTAGTGTTTGTATTATCATACTACTGGCAACCAGGCTGTTCTGGCTGACAACCAAAGTGTTTTGAGGCACAATGGCATTAGCACGTCTCGTGGGAATGGTGCTTTTCAGTACCTTCTGCTTCCATTCTCCTTTCTGGGCCAGGTTTTGTTGCCACCTGCAGCTCCCAGGATGTGCGCGGACAGAGAGAGGCTGTGTGTAAGCTAGAGGAGTCTCGTGCTTTCGAGGTCTGCTGAATTCCCATGCAAAACCTCAGGCTACAGAACAAAATGTGGGGGAAAAATAAAAATTAAAAAAAAAAAAAAAAGCCTTAAGGGACAAAAAATGAGACACAGTGACACAGTTTTGAGTCATGCTGTTTCATTGCTCGAGAGAGAGATTTCACTGAAAAATATATTTATTCTGTGGAAAATTCTGACAAAACCCAAATTGCAAGAAAAAAGTTTTGACTGTAGCCGGCTTATGTGGGATTTTGAGAGCCCACCTGAATGCTCTAAAAGCCAATTTCTTAAGAAAGAAATCTCTCCAGTTTCATAATCTGAGGGCTCTATCTATAGCTCTGTGATGCCTGCCCAGCGCTCTAAAACTTGGAAATACATTTTTATACCTGAGAAGTTTGTTAATTTGCAGAACCACAGGGTGATTGGGGGCTGCTTAGTACACGTTGCTCGCGCTGCTTTTGTTCATCCATACGGGAAAAGCGGCACAACAGGGCTGTGACTGTTTATATAGATGTGTTTATTTCTATGAATGAGCAGGGTTTTGTTCATTTTGTTTGGTTGTTGTTGTTGTTTTTTAATGTAAATATGTCGGCATTAGTGGTTTGCTGATACTAACGATGTTCTGTAAATTATAGCATCTCTGCTGAAATACCGAAAGCTGGGCGTATGTTAGTCCCACCTGAGGAAAAATGTGAGATCTTTCTTTCTTTTTTTTTTTTTTTTTTTTTTTTTTCAGCCAAAACGTTCAGAAAGCATGTTCTGCCTGTGGTGATGAGCTGCTACGTGAATCCATGGAAATCACCGCCCGCTCGCTGTGTTTGTACAGCAATTAAAGGGGGATTACAGGCAGGGGGGAGCCCGGTTCCCCTGCCCTGCACGCACCGAGAGCCTCAAAGCCACATTGTTCCCCGTCGCCGGTGGCACTGCTCTGCCCCAGCGCCGTCACCGCCAGCCTGGGGGACAGGGCGGGTTGTGCAAACGGGAGAGGGCAGTTTCTGCCTGGGAGAGCCCTTGTCCTAAAAAACAAAATAAAACTGAAGAAAAAAAAAAAAAACAGGGCGGGGGAAGGAATGCAGTTAGGTTTTTCTTCTCAAGGTGTATTGAGTGGTGTTGAGTGTGTCCCGGCCTTTGGGGGATGCGTTGCAAGCAGGTCTTGGCTGCAGCAGGATGCCGTGGGATGGCCGGGCACCAGCAGGGCCGGATTCCTGCTCCCCATGGAAACCACCTCCCAGAGCGCCCATCCCTCCCCAGCCAGCCCTAATCCTCCCCTTGCGGTCACCTCGAGCAGCCTCCCAGCTCTCTTATCAGCGAGGATCTCCCTTGAGCAAATATTTACGGGAAGCTGCTCCTGGCAGCTCGACCAGAGGGGCGGGGAGCCAGGGGACACGAGGTGGCCTCGTGGAGCCACCAGCATCGGCCTCCTGTGTTTGGTTGTGGTGGGTTTGTTTGGATTTAAGACCCACCAGAAAACAAAATCTAGCTTTTAAGCTATCCACAGCAGCAAAACCCCGAGGAGATGGATGGAGGGCTGCTTGCAAAACTCATCCTCCCAACACAGCAAGCAGCGGGTGAGACCTCCATCCCTCTCCCATGTGTGGTGCTGGTCTTGAGCCACCTCTTGCATGCTGGTGATGATTCTAGCGAATCTCAAGTAAATGCATTTTTACTTGTCTGTGGGCTAAGAGGTGTCTTGAAGGTGAAGCCACCTGAGCAAAGTGAAGGTGTGAGCTGGGCAAGCAGCTCCTGGTGGGATTTCACGTTCTTTGGTGGCATCTGCAGGAAGGACCTGCATTGTTACAAGTGATAAGGGGATGGCTATGGTACTGTCCCGAAAGCAGTACCCATAGGAGAAGGTCTGGGCTTCAGGGTCAAGGACATGATGCGCACACAGTGCTGCTGAGATTTGGCAAAACCGTTCAAAGCATGAGACTGTGAGAAAAGCTTGAGCAGCCGATGAAAGATGGTTCTGGCAGTGCTGCGTTGGGCAGGCTGGCGAGAGTCTAAACTAGTCACCAGGTGCTTCCTGCCTCAGCCTCTTCATCCGCGGGAGGTACGTGTTGATACAGATCAGCCTTCAGATCCAAACCCCAAATCTCAGTTGCTGTAAGTGCACAGAGCCCGGTGGCCGGGTCTGCAGCTGAAATTCACAGCGAAACCCGGGGGTGCGAGGCACCGGAGTGCGCCCTGTGCGAGGGGGAGCAGGGTGCGTGCTGAGATGGTCTCTGCAGAGAATACAGAGACCCTCAAAGGAATTGCAGAAAAATATTTATTTTATTAAAAAAAAAAAAAAAAAAAAAAAGGCTTTGGGAAAGCAGCAGCTCAATGTGTGGTCTAGGGACATCCTGTCCCAGCTTTGGCACAGCCTCGCTCCCGATGATGGCAGCACCTTGGTCCATAAATACCTGTGTGTTTAGGTGCTCTGCTCGCTTTTCCTTAATTTTTCTTCTGGAGCATGCAGTCAATCCTGCCTAATGGAGGAAGGTGACAGTTAAAGCTGGAGGGGCTTTGTTACCCTGCAAACGGTATGGAAAACAGATGGGGACCTGGGAACCATTGAGTTGAAAGTAATCATCAGTCTGTGCTACAACATCATTCTCCCTGAACAGGCAGCATCAGGAGCGTCTGAGGAAACGAGCTGATGCTACGCAGTGCAGCACAGAAAGTAAATGACACCCGGAGCCTTTCACAGCATGAGATGGGTTTTTGCATATCCCCATATCGCTCTTCTGCACCATACAAACCAGCTGGTGAAAAGGGAGTCATACCTTCACCTGTGCAATAGCACAGCTACCGGTGCAGGTGAAGGTGAAGTGCTGTTAGGATTTCTGGTCTATTCTGAAGTCCCCTTGCACGCGCATCCCATGTCCCTTGATATAACACAGCAGTGCTGGCTAAATGGGCACTGCTCACTGTCCAAAGCCCTGGCAAAGAAAAAGAAAATCCACCTTCTTCTCAGGTTGAGTCTCAGCTTTATCTCTTCTGCCTGCCAAAACGCACACTGTGCCCAGAAGACTGTGTGGCTTGCAGGGGCATCTAGTGGCTGAATAATATATGAGTAAGTGTGGCATTACAATGCGTTTCATACACGGTAATCTCATCAGCGTAAATCAGACTTCTTATCTCAAACGGGTTCATCTCCATCATCACACAAAGAAACCCACAGGAGCAAACCTGGAGGTCAGAACCACTGCCAATAACCCGATGTAAAAGGTATCTCTCACTCTACTTCCTCCCCTCCCTGTCCCCAAATAACAGTTTTGGATAAAAAGCAAAACTTTGCTGATGACTTCATTCCTTGTCCTGTTAAATATGTGGAATTAATTCTTAGTGGGGGAGCATAACTTCGTAAATCAGCCTGTCTGCCTTGAACACACCTGACTCCAGAGCTGCTAAGGGGAAGCCTGGAGGCAACCAAAAGTTTGGAAAAATCTTGCTATTACTCCCAAATGTTTGCTTGCATGATTTATTTAGCTCAGGCATGTCTCAGCTCAAACAGAGCAAAGAAATCACAGAACTGGGCAGGAGGAAGGAAAATCTTTGCACGCTGTTTTGCAAAGCCAAACGTTTGTAGCTTGCTGCAGGGATTCAGGACAAAACCTGCTGGGGACAGCGCAGTAATGCTAAGCACTGCAATTGCCTGGGCATTAATAGAGAGGATTTCAGCTCGGAGGTCTGTTAAACTTCATTGACAATGAAAGCCCCCAGAGTCTCCTCAAATGAGACCGAACACAGCCCCTTCGCTTTCTTTAAGCCTTCAGAGGACAATACCTATGGCAAACACTCCCAGAAAGTAAAAGTGCAATATAGCATAGTGAAGGCTGATAAACAAGGCTCTTTTGTAGGGACTAATGACTCATGTCTCCTGGATTTATAAGAAAAAGAGCATAAAAGCAATTACTGGGGTGTGAATTATTTTGTTTTTTTTAATGGCCTGACAGTTTTGACAGCTCCGAGCTTGTTATCTATCACAAACTCTCTTGATCTTCCAACTTTAACATGACTTTTAATTACACTTTCTTATTAGTAAAAGGACAAGCAACCTATAGTCTGGTTTTCGTTCATGTCCAACGTATTTAAACAATAAGGGAACCTTTTCCTCCTAGTAGGGCTAAAAGTGTGATTTGGTTGTCTAATATGGTAGCTGTATACAAAAAAAAAATTACAAATAGTTCAAGGCTTGTTCTTCACATTAATATTTTGGTATTGAAAGAGCAACAGGGACAGAAGCAGTCCTTCCGTCTTTTCTGTTACTTAAAATGTGTATCTGCTTTTGCTCAGGTCATTTTCCCTCAGTCCTAGAAGAAAATAATTTGCAAGACTGTCCCATGCCCCTTCTTTGCAGGTATGTGCTGTGACCCAGCCATGTGGGCTTTCAGCATCAAGTCCTTCTTCGTGCCGGAGCTCCCTGACGGACTTCAGACAAGGCTATGTGAAAGGCATCTCGTGGAGGAGAGCAGTCCTGTAAGTGAAAGCACAGCCCTTAGTCCTCAAGCATGATTTGAGGGTGACTTTCTAACCTTAGCAGAGTTTAATGAAGAGGATGGAGTCACTTTGTTACAAGGATTTTCTATTGCTTAGGACCTGGAGCTGACAGCCCTGCAGAAGTTGGCTGGAGTTTCTCTTCCCTCACCTCCCTTTTCTTGCTGCCAGCTATGTGGTGGGGCTTCTCCTCTTGGTGGTCAACCCGATTTGACTTTGCTATGCCTGTGTTTGCTCATAGAGATCTGAGTTTTGTTAATTAAAGGTAGCTCCTGACTGGGGTGGGAAGGAGTAGGGGTGCAGGGAGGACATGAGGTGCCCAGTTCTGTGTTGGATATGTAGGTATGGGTGGTCCCACGAGGCTAGGCAGGCTCAGAGCTCTCTCCAGAGACAGCAGGATTATTTTCATGGTGCGAGAAAATTGCCTTTGGTGAACTTGGTAGGTGTTTGGGTTTCTCACCCAATCCCAAACGTGTGTGAGGTTCCTCAATGTAACAGTAGTTGCTTCCCATAAATCTAGCTCATTAGTCTCCAGTGATAAAAAGAAAAAAATTGCATGAAGATGTTCTTAAAAGACCTTTGATGTGAAAGGAGCAATGTACAGGTCTTCCCATACCCCATGGAGTCCAGCTGGAGTTCATGGGCTTTTCCTACAACAGCTGGACTCCACCCTACTGATCTGAAGCGCAGATCCAGTAAGGGGTGATGTGCGCCCCTACCACTTAAGTAGCATAGAAAGCTTTCAACCGGTGGTTAAAAGAAGTATTTGAAGTGCAGCCAAGCACCATAAAATCCTAAAGCAGCATTGATTTTTCCCTAGTGAAAAATGAACAGAGCTGCCCGCCCAGCCCACTCCGCTCCCAGGTACCCTGCAGTGCCCACCCCTCCTGTTAACTCACTCCAGGCAAGTTGTTAGCTAAAACCCACTGCTTAAAACTGTCCAGCTCAGGTTTAAGCCCCAGGTATCTTTCCCAGCCCTTCCCCACCATACAGGTCCTGCTAAGGCTTAAAGTATCGGGTTTTTCTAGGGTCTGTTTAGCACACAGAGAAAATCGTCTCATTAAAGCTATGATGTATTATGTCAAAGACATACCCAGGGGCTGGTTCCAAGGTAATCCGATAAAGTCCAGGCCAAAACAATGTTTCATTTTCTGTGAGATCAGAAATGAAATGTCTAATGAAACAGTTTATCCTGTGCAGGATGACACAGCTCTTGAAAGAAGAGTGAAGGGCAGGAGAGTGTCATGCAGAAAGGTCTGGCACTTGGTTACCTTATGCTTACGTGGATCAGGCAGAGAGCTTCACCATGCCTCAGGTTTCCTTTTCCAGACCACATGTCCACACTCTGGTGTTCTGGGGTTGTGGGCTCATTGATGGTGATAAGCCTACTTCAGATTCTTGATCCTGTTTCTATAATTGACCAAGCCAAAGCACCCTGAATCATGGGCAATTACTATTTCACCATGACATTCATTTTCCAAAATCTAAAGCTTTGACACAAATGCCTTTTTCCTTCCCAAAACACAGGTTTTCCTTCCCATCCCTGCTGATTCTTGGTACCATTGTGCTGGTCCTCACATTCCTCTTGCAGAACAGGTAGGAGACCAAGTCCATTAAGGGTTGCAAAGAACTTGGAAACTGTGGTGATGGACAGCGTACATACTGCAAGTAGTAATATGTGAGCTGGAAATAAAGTATAAATAAACGTTAGGAAGATTACAGTAAAATTTTGATATGCACTACAATGAGCAAAGTTACAACAGAAGTAGTTTACTGTGTTCCTCAGCCTTTTAAAAGTTAGGAGGAGCCAGGGCCAGGACTGCTTGTGGAACTTCTCTCTCCTTGTGTATATGCATTAAAACATGTTTTTTAATGCTATCATTATATATTATTTTTCTCACATGACCAGTTATGGGCATCTCTTAGAGTATTGGAAAGCAACAACATATATGTCTAGAAGGCCTCTGGAGTTGCAGAGATATTAAATAGATCCCATACATCAGTTGTTTGTTTGTCTGTCTAGTGACAGGCCACTGTTTATCTTATGATAAAATAGCATGTTAGGGAAATGCCTCCCTCAACTGCATTTCTATAGAAAATGTTTTTGTAGAGAGAAAATATAAGGAAAAGGTAAGATGAGAAAAGTTTGAAAAAAAAACTAAGAACTAAAAAAAAAAAAAAAAGTAACTTGAGAAATTCAGGGGCAATAAATCACCACACCAGATGGTATTCATCTGTGAATTCTGTGCAGAGCTATCAATTTAAAAAAAATTGCATAGGGAAAAAAAGGCAGGCATGATATCTGCCCGTTTCCACTGCCCATCTCCGTGGTGCCTTGGCAAGTCACAGGTGACTTGGTGCCACGCGCCAGCACCTCTGGGTGCCTCCAGAGCCGACCTGGCAGCCCCACCACAGCCTCTGAAAATTTGACTCAGCGGATTATGTGTGTGTTTACTTAGTAATTCTCTTAATTATAGTGAGGAAGTGCAACTAAATAGGTGGATTCTGAATAACATTTTAAAAATCCATCAGAACTGATTAACTCTGATCTTTCTGCCAACTTAAATTCCTTCAGAGAAGAACACGTTATGTTGAGCTCACACACCTTTCATCCTAGGTTTTAGAGGGCTTTTGGCCCACATATGTCTGAGGAAACAGCCCGTGTTACAGCTGCAGATCAGGATGAAGTCTCCTTTTGACACGAAACCCATCGTCATCATCCTGAGCGGGGCCTTGCAGGTAATTCCTATGGCTGGGGGGACAATGGATGGAAAAATAACCCATCTTTATCTGGTCTTGGGTATGCAAGATAAGAGTCCCATCAGGGAGAAAGCATCCCCAGCTGATGGCTGGGTACCACCTGCTCTCCCAGAGAAAAATGTTATACAGGGACCCAGCTATGAAATGCCAGGAGGGTGTAACCAGCACGTAATCTACAGGGATAAGCCCCAGCTTTATTGAACCTGGGCAGTTTGTTGTTGTTGTTGTTGTTGTTTTTCCTAGCAATTCCCTGAAACTGTCAGAAAAATAATGAACGTTAGGGAATCCAGGAAACATCACAAGGAGGTGGTGATATATGGATTATGAAGCTTGCGTTACAAGCTAGGGAAATTACAGTTGTAGTGCCTGCATGAGCTGGGACTTCGGTGACAGCAGGAAAAATCCCTGCATCTCCTCAATCATATCTTCTCCCTTCCCTGCCTCGTGGATTGCAGGGCGAGGATAAATTCAGTGGGAGCTTATAGAGTTCCAGCAGTTATTTGGAGATATGAAATAAGGGAGTCCATGACCTCAGTAACCTGAGGTGTGAGCTGCTGTCATTTAAAGTTTGGTAAAGAAATAGATCATAGAGGCTGCTCAGGAAGCCATGGTTCTGATTACAGGGTGAAATTGCCAATCAGCCTCAGCCATTCCTACCAAAAAGCCATGCTGCTGCCAGCAGCTCTTCCACAGCTAAGAGCTCAGCATGTGCCAGCCTCCCTGAGGGGTGAGCAGCGAACATGGGTATGGCATCTACAGAGAAGGACGCTTTGTTAAAAAAATGCACTGTTTTATTTGCCAGTCCTAAAATGACGTTTTGCAAAGAGAAGAAAATTGATTTAAAGGCCACAGGAACAAATCGAGGGGTCAATTTTGACTTTAATTCCAACAATTAATTAAGGAACTCTTCCAGAGAGGTTTGCAAAATGAATATTGATCTCGGATCTCAGGCACTCTGCAGTCGTGCCTCGGTCCTGGTTCATATCCTCGCGCTCTGATTTACGGGCTGCATTTGGCAGCAGAGGAGCCGCTCAACAGGCAGCTCAGCGGAGATGTTGGGGTGCTTGTCCTGAGCACATCATCTGCACCCAAACAGCAGGATGGGTCTGAGCAAGGTGGTGATGGGTGTGCAGTGTGGGATGGGCAGGAGTCACCTTATGCTGTCCTGCTGCTCCTCGCCCTTCTGGCTTCCAGAAAACGTCACAGAATGGGCAGAAAGAAATTGTGGGAGGGAAATCAACCCATGGGTGAATTTTTCTTCATCTCTTCTTTATTCTGCCTCTTCCTCCTCCTCACTGGGAGCACTTGTCTGAAGCCAACAGATTGCAGAGTCACAGACGTTTGGTGAAGGGTGTAGCTGCATTTGATGTCAACCTCTGAACGTAGCAGAAAATCTTGGGATGAGTTAATCTGGACCATTCCTCTTCATGCTCTACCTGTCATCCCTCTTCTTGCAGATGCACTTTATGCTGACTGCAGAGCACAGCTTTGTGAAATGAGTGATGCCAGCAGAATTTGTGATCATACAGTAAGTGAAAACATCAGACAAGCAGGATTTTCCAGTGCCACCTGGACCTAAAGCAAGCAGCATCAGGGTTAACGCTGCTGCTGCATTTAGAAACCTGGGAAGTGAATTTCCAGCATAAGAAACCGTTTCTACCCACTCGGTACAAAATACGTCCCCTCTTCATGGGAGCATAATCAGATTAAGCAGGTGAGAGAGAGTCAGCATAACTTGGAAAGATTAGGTGTGAATTCTAGTCACAACATAGCTTCAAAAATAGAAATCAGGGTTTTTAACATTGAGAATTACTTCAGTGCTGAGAAGTACCCCTGATGATGAAATACAGCTGATATTTAGATTCTTATTGTTTTATTTACTGCCGCATTTAGAGCGCACCCAGCTAGTTAGCTAACTACTTACAAAACAGATTTAATGTTTGGAGGCACTCAGTATGGCCATAAAATTATTTTTAAGGGCACGCAAGCACAGTGTGTTAACAGCATTACACGCACTCCGGTTCCCAGTGGAAGGGAGAAAAAATAAAAAGAAGAAAAAAAACATTTTCCGAGTAGGCTCAGTCGTCTCATTCTGAGTTTGGTGGATGGGCTGCACAGCTCAAGCTGGTTGACTTCCCGGCACTCGATGGGAGCCACTTAGAAGGATGAACTGAAGAGATCAATAACTGTTACATGCCATAAGTGATGTAGCACCGAGTACTTCAGGGCTGTTAAAAATTCTGTGATAAAGGATGGCTTGCTGGAAGCTCAGAAATTAAGGAGGGCAAAGCACCCCACGCGGTGGCTGTAGGGATGGAAAGTCTCCCCATGCAGAGATGGGGACAGGCACGAGAGGCACCCGTGTGCGTGTTTAGCCATTTATGAAAATCAGGAATCCAGAGACAAATGCGCTCAGCAGTCCCCCAGTGCAGGTAATTGAAAACGAGAGCTGAAAACATGAGCTTACGTGTTATGCTCCAAGGGTTAATAGTCTTTTGGGGCACTTAAGATGAAATCCCTGCAAGAGTCCACACCATGTCTCCTGCCTGTCCCTCAGCCATTACTTTGTTTCTTCTTTCAGTAAATTTTTATTATTTAGGACAGAGTGATTTTTTTCCCTAGCAAATCTCATGCTGGCTCACCCTTCACATATTATATTCATCAGGAGACTCTACAGCTTTCTCTAAGGATTCTTGCTGCTATTTTTCCTGGTAGTGTGGGGAGGGCTCGGGAGTCCTGGGAGAACCATTAGTTCCTTTTGAAAGGATTGATATGGACTTGGCCCCCTTCCAGTCCTCTACTGTAGAAACTGTAATTTATCACTAAAAAGCATACATTATTTTTGCGAGCCGTTCAGCTACTTCATTCTCTGTTCCTTCAACTTTTCTGGATGGGTGCCATGGAAACCCAAATGATTTATTATAATTCAGTGGTGGGGATTGAGCAGGCTCCTCTTTATTGCTATCTGTACATCTCCATCAGCAGGAGCAGCCCAGTCCCACGTCGGGTGCAGGAGGGACGGTGGGACCCAGGCAGTGGGATGGGGCAGCGTGATCAGCATCACCCGCTGGAGGTGCATGGCCGTGGAATGAAGGCAGCAAGTAGAGGTGAAGTAGGGAAGCTCTGTCTCTGCTTCATGTCTTCCTTAAGTGTGTTGGGTTTATGGATTGGAGTGGTGAAGGTGAGATACCTCTCCTTTCGTGTGCTGCCTGACGAGCATATTCACGTTTGTGGTCACACAACGGTACTCTTGGCATTAGTCATTTTGGTATCACGCTGAGGTGCCCTCAATGCCCCATATCTAGCTGGCTCTGAGCCTTCCCTGTAAAGCTGACATAGGACCAGGTCTGAAACTTGTTTCCCATCATCTCCACAACCCTCACTTCTCTGCTCTGGGGGCCTTCTTGCTGTCCTGTTGGCATGGGAGTAGGAATGAGAGCAGAGAGGGGCTGATTGCGCATCAGCTTCTTCTCAACGAGCCCTCCCCCTTCACTGCTGTTTACAGATCTTTTCTGGTCACCTCTGACATTTCCTTCTACTCCTCTCAGGACTATTTATTTCAATAAAAGGCTTGGAAATAACAACTGGGTGCTACCCTATGGCACGTAGGAGTGCTGCAAGTGATATGCTAAGAAACGAGCAAGCCAGAGTAGTGCACCGAGGCTGCTGCTGCCTCACATCTGCATGCACCTATGCAAGGTAATATATAACACAAGTAATGCTGCCTTATGTTAACAGCAGGATGGCCAAATAATGTAGGACAGCAAACTTTCTCCCCTGAGATTATTTTGCTGGTGCAGACACCAGGACTGAGACATTTAAACGAGAAGATGCAGATCCCTGAGGCTGAACATAAAATATTTATATGAAGAGACCGTGGACCAATAAATTTCAGTTATAAATGTTTACAGCTGAAGGTAGTAATAAATAACCTTCCAAAAGCAATATTTCAGTTTGCACTTATTGTACTTGTACTACACATTATATTTTCAGGAAACAATAATAATTATAGCAGGACATAGAATTAGCTCATGTTTAATGAATGATTACCCAGTTTACTTGTGATCGTTATAACATCAGGACACAATTAAAACTGTGAAATGTTGTTTATTCTGGAGAGATGTGGGATTGTTTCTCCATGGCTACCATTTATATGCCCAACCAATGCATAATATGTTCATTAAATTGTGACAGGTGGGTAAGCTTTAATAAATTTGTCAGACAACTGCTAATTCTTGAATTTCCAGACATCTAACTTTAGCCATGCAGACTTCACATGGGCTTTGGCAACTTTTGGGTTGCCTGCCTGACGCATTAACCTCAGACAGGGAGAGGACAGAGTAACTTCACAAGTTAACTTACATGCATGCAAGCTGGAGGACTCTGATGAATCCTGATGTGAGCCTTTAACAGGTGGGCTTCACTTTTCCTAGTGGGAGCTGTCTAAAACCACAGTGTCTGGTCAAGCACGGTCCTTAGGTTCCCATGGGCTGTGCACAGAGGGAGAGGCACCTCCTGCGGAGATTTACCATGGGGTGATGCCACGAGTCGTCTCCTAGGGAGGCTTAGTGCTTGCTGTTGGCTATAAACTAGATTCTACAATAGCCTCTGATTGATCAGCTTTCTCTGCACAACTTTTCACTATTTTTACACTTAATAAATTTATTTTCCAGGCAATCTCTAGATCCACTTGGCAGATACTACTGCTGTGCTTGCTTCTCATGCCATTTAGCAGCAATGGGAAGGATGTTTGGATGCTGGGAAGGGACAGTGCAGGACAATAGTGAGAGTTAACTTTTCCTGAACACTCCTTGGGCTAACACACTTGGTGAGCTACCTTCTTTCTTTCTTTCCTCTCTCTTCTAAGAGAGTACGAGAACCCTGCCAAATTTCCCCCCTGCATCTCCACTAACAACTACCTGAGATAAATTTAGCTGGGGAACCAAACCGGTTGGTTTGCCTTTTGGGGGAAAGCAACCAGTTTGCAGGCTTTGATCTTCACTACAACGCTTGGAATGTGCAAGGAGAGCGAAAAGGAGAAATTGGCAAATATTTGAATGCTGCCCTCTGTGACAGCTCCCCATAGCAATCCTCCTCCAGGAGTCCCCTCGGAGATTTGCGTTGTTTCAGGAGCAGACCAAAAGTAATGATACGTGTGGTAAGGATGCACAGTTTCTGTGTTCCCCTCCACACTTCTGAACAAGCTATTGTATGAAGTTGTGACCTTTTAGGCTGCAAAAACAGTATTTCAGACATTTTTTTTGCAGATAGGTTGGCAAAAGCAGAAGGAATGCTTCCAAAAGCTGTGGTGAGAGCTTGGACCAGGCTCCAACACCCAGAGCACGAAGGTAGCTCTGGTGAGCTGCTCTTGCTGCTAGAGCCAAGAGTGCAGATAAATGCTTTGGTGGGCTGGGACCTTGGGGTAAGGCACGAGCTGGGATGTTCTGCATCTGCCCTCACATAATGTATCATTTCAGGTCCATGCATGGCTGCCCTGCAGGATCTTTGCACAGCTATGCAGATGGGAGAATGGAGAAACTGAACAAATGATGAAAATATTAATGAAGGTTAGAATTCCCATTAAT
Source organism: Aythya marila (assembly GCF_965140915.1). Classification (NCBI taxonomy): domain Eukaryota; kingdom Metazoa; phylum Chordata; class Aves; order Anseriformes; family Anatidae; genus Aythya; species Aythya marila. The sequence goes on along the minus strand of NC_139047.1, from coordinate 7,825,493 downwards.
TATTGAACTACTAATTGAATTATTGAAGAATAATTATTAATATTCATAGCATCCAGATTGGTGATGATAGATTAACCACGATGGCATAATTTAACAAACATTTTTAAAATAAAACATTGAACAAATAATGTTTCCACCATTTTTCCATCTTAAAAAAATGAAGTGTGACGGGCTCATGAATATATGCAGCCTTTACTGATTTTGAAGCATGCTTTTGTATATTTTATTTTATTATGAATTGTGTTATGGTAGATTTTGTCCTCAAGTTGTTTCCCAATAAACTTCTACACTTCCTGAGACAGGAAGAAACCTATGACAAAATAAGCTTGTGGTAACAGCACTATAAATCCATGGTATAGGGGTAAGTATCATAGTAAGCAAGCCTATAATATATCTCTATTCCTTTCTACTGATTTCTGTCTGATGCCTCTATAACACAGTGATTGATGTATATGAAAAACCTTTTAACACATATTAAACTGGGAAGTGAAACGTTCTTTTAAAGTTTTCCAAGATATGTAGATCCAAATTGATGCCAGAAACTCCTGAAAGCTTACATCGACTTGTGTTTTGCAATAGTCTTTTTTCATTAAATAATTTCTACATCAGATTTTTCATGGCAGTGGTATTACATTAAAATATAACTTATAATTAAAAAAAAAAAAAGTTTCACAATTGAATACCAAAATGCAAAACTCTGCAAATAAAATTTGCAGTTTCTGCAAAATGTAAGATTTTGAAAAGCTTGTTTGTGCTTCTTAATCAAGAAATGATTTGCTGATATTTCCAGTCCAAAAAGATTTCTTCTGTTGGAGAAAAAGGCTTTAGGAGAGACCACTCCACCGGATCTGACTACAAGCCCGTGCCTATCAAATTCTGTCCGTCTCTTCTGTAGGAACTCTTTAAACAGATGTGTTTGCTGTCTGTGATTTTATCATCTTTTCTCTAAATTATTTAACGGCACTTCATAGGGAATAATGGTTCTTTGACTTCCTACACAATATAACATCATGTCAAAAACAGACTTGAGATCCCGTTATTTATATTACTGAAGTACTGGATGGCCTTGCCTGGGAACAGGCTGTTCCAGCGTGAAGTAGAGTACCAAGTTGTGACGGGAGATGGGCTTTGCTGTGAAGAACTGACACTCGAGGCAAACAAAACTAGGAGTACGGGACATCCCAAGACCACCAGAAGGAAGTGGTGGAATACGAGTGACAAATCTAAGCTGTCTTCCAAAGTATCTCACTGTTTTTTGTTTATTCATCCCCATCTTTCCCTCTCTGGCCTGGGGACGAGAGGTAGAAAATTCCTGCTTTACTTCAGTGTTTGTACTGAGAAATGAGCT